>NC_090926.1:173725529-174350529 GCF_040938575.1 Ambystoma mexicanum | reverse complement strand
AGATATTAGAAGATCCTCTGAAACTAATGGAACTAAAATGGATTTGTTACTGCAACACTTCAATCAACTAAAAGAGTGTGTTGTGGACATATTAAAGAAAACATTAAATACCACTGTCCCACATGTACCTGTTCCCCCTCTCCAAGTCCCAGCCAACTATCCCCAAACCCTCCTCACCAAGAAAAACGGTAGGATGAAACTTCCATCCCTTCCTCCCCTCCCATACATCATGTCCAAGCCCCTGAGTCCCCTGTATTTGTTTCAGTTTCTGCTTCCCCCTCTCTTTCCTAATTTTTCTACTGTTAAACAATAATAACATTTTAAGTGTGTTCTTAGTATATGCCTCTGTCTTATTTTTTAAAAAAAGGCAGTTAGGGTGTCCGCGGACAGCACGGCTCTCCGGGATGTCCTCAGCTAACCAAAATGAGGGTGTCCTAAGGATACTATACCTGCCGTACTGTCCGTAATTAAAATGGAGGTGTCCGTAGAACACACAAGATGTGCCCCTGTCCGTAATTAACCAAAATGGGGGTCTCCTAAGGACACTATACCTGCCTGTACTGTCCGTAATTAAAATGGAGGTGTCTGTGGAACACACAAGATGTCCACTTGTCCGTAATTAACCAAAATGGGGGTGTCCTAAGGACAATATACCTGTTCATACTGTTCGTAATTGAAATAGCGATGTCCTCAGAACACACAAGATGTCCGCTTGTCTGCAATTAACCCAAATGGAGGTGTCCTAAGGACAATACACCTGTCCGTACTGTTTGTAATTAAAATGGAGGTGTCCTTAGAACACACAAGATGCACTCCTGTCCGCAATCACCCAAAATGGGGGTGTACTAAGAACACACCCGCTGTTTGTAGTGTCCGCAACCAGAATGAATATATCAGTAGAACACATATCCCGTCCGATTGTCCGCAAAGTTTTGACGCACAGTTATTTTATTCGGGGACTTCAACACTGTTCATAAAACACCCGCGCACATACGCATCACAGATTTGGGTCCTACGGACATCGCACCTCTCTGCAAATGTCCACTGCACGTGTGTCACACTTTTAATTAGTTCGGGGACCTCAACACTGTCTGTAGAACACCCGCATGCATGCGCACAACCGTCCCTGCACATTTGCAGGCCGATTCATGGAATTAATGTGCGCTGAAAATTCCCACGCCAGCGTGCGAAACCGTGTGAATCACAGTGCAAGTGCGAAATCTGGGATGTGCGCTGAAAATCTGCGTGGCGCACGCCGGCGCACAGGTCATCTAATGGCGTGCGCTACGGCCACATCGAAAGCGCACATAGCGCGGCGCACATAGCAAAAGTAGGCGTAACACGGGGCGTGACACGCGAAATGGGGAACAACGCTTGATAATGTGGGCGTCACTGGGAAGTACAGGAGGCAAGTGCGCGGAACGCCCACACGCTCACCTACGACACGTATTCATGGAATCGAATAGGGCAAACCAGCGCACCGGCGAAGACGCGCACAGGCCTAAACACATACGCCACACGAAGGGCAGGCGGTAGCGTCCCTGCGCATGAAAAAAATGTGCGCCAAAATGTGCGCTAACAAAAAGCACGTATATACAGCTCTGATGATTGTCCCCTACTGTGGCCCTCTAGGACAAATGACGTGCAAAGGGGTACGCGACAAACACAAACACCCGCTGTGTCAAAAATAGCGTGTGCGTGTATTTCGGGGGTGCGTGGGAAGTTTAACACGCGATTGGCCTTGGGGGGGCGGGGTGAGTGTAAATCAGGGGTTGCGGGAAGTTTCACACGCGATAGGTCCTGTGCAAGTGGTGTGCGTGTATTCCTGGGGCTCGCGTGAAGTTTCACACGCGATTGGCCTGGGTACGTGTAAATCTGGGGTGCGCGGGAAGTTTCACACGCGATTGGCCTTGGGCGAGCGGGGTACGTGTATTTCGGGGGTGCGCGGGAAGTTTCACACATGACAGGCCCTGTGCGAGTGGGGTACGTGTATATCTGGGGTGAAGGGGAGTCCTACACGTGAATTGGCAGTCTGGGTCCTCCGAGGTGTTCCCTCTACACCCTCCACGGCCCCTGCAGGCAGCCCACACCACAGGGGACTACCCTGCACCCCTGGTCATGTCCCGCAGGCAGCCCATCCACCATGGGCATGCCCCCCAGCCAAGCCACATGTCAGCTTGCACTACTGATCACCAACGCATGACCCCCTCCACCCACACCTCCCAGCAGTGCAGGGCACCTGCCAGCAGGCCTCCACTCATGTCCCACTCATGTCCCCTTGCACCCCCACACCCCAGCAGTGCAGGGCACCTGCCAGCAGGCCCCCACTCATGTCCCCGTGCACCCCCATCCCCCAGCAGTGCAGGGCACCTGCCAGCAGGCCCCCACTCATGTCCCCTTAGACCCCACCCCCCAGCAGTGCAGGGCACCTGCCAGCAGGCCCCACACTCATGTCCCCTTGCACCCCCACCCCCCAGCAGTGCAGGGCACCTGCCAGCAGGCCCCCACTCATGTCCCCTTGCACCCCCACCCCCCAGCAGTGCAGGGCACCTGCCAGCAGGCCCCCATCCATGTCCCCTTGCACACCCATCCCCCAGCACTGAGGGGCACCTGCCAACAGGCGCCCACTCATGTCCCACTCATGTCCCCTTGCACCCCCATCCCCCAGCAATGCAGGGCACCTGCCAGCAGGCCCCCACTCATGTCCCCTTGCACCCCCACCCCCCAGCACTGAGGGGCACCTGCCAGCAGGCCCCCACTCATGTCCCACTCATGTCCCCTTGCACCCCCACCTCCCAGCACTGAGGGGCACCTGCCAGCAGGCCCCCACTCATGTCCCACTCATGTCCCCTTGCACCCCCACCCCCCAGCAGTGCAGGCACCTGCCAGCAGGCCCCCACTCATGTCCCACTCATGTCCCCTTGCACCCCCACCCCCAGCACTGAGGGGCACCTGCCAGCAGGCCCCCACTCATGTCCCCTTGCACACCCACCCCCCAGCACTGAGGGGCACCTGCCAGCAGGCCCCCACTCATGTCCCCTTGCACACCCACCCCCCAGCAGTGCAGGGCACCTGCCAGCAGGCCCCCACTCATGTCCCCTTGCACCCCCACCCCGCAGCAGTGCAGGGCACCTGCCAGCAGGCCCCCACTCATGTCCCCTTGCACCCCCACCCCCCAGCAGTGCAGGGCACCTGCCAGCAGGCCCCCACTCATGTCCCCTTGCACCCCCACCCCCCAGCACTGAGGGGCACCTGCCAGTAGGCCCACACTCATGTCCCCTTGCACCCCCACCCACTAGCAGTGCAGGGCACCTGCCAGCAGGCCCCCAATCATGTCTCCTTGCACCCCCACCCCCCAGCAGTGCAGGGCACCTGCCAGCAGGCCCCCACTCATGTCCCCTTGCACCCCCACCCCTCAGCAGTGCAGGGCACCTGCCAGCAGGCCCCTACTCATGTCCCCTTGCACCCCCACCCCCCAGCACTGAGGGGCACCTGCCAACAGGCCCCCACTCATGTCCCCTCGCACTCCCACCCCCCAGCACTGAGGGGCACCTGCCAACAGGCCCCCACTCATGTCTCCTTGCACCCCCACCCCCCAGCAGTGCAGGGCTCCTGCCAGCAGGCCCCCACTCATGTCCCACTCATGTCCCCTTGAACCCCCACCCCCCAGTAGTGCAGGGCACCTGCCAGCAGGCCCCCACTCATGTCCCACTCATGTCCCCTTGCACCCCCACCCCCCAGCAGTGCAGGGCACCTGCCAGCAGGCCCCCACTCATGTCCCCTTGCACCCCCACCCCCCAGCACTGAGGGGCACCTGCCAGCAGGCCCCCACTCATGTCCCACTCATGTCCCCTTGCACCCCCACCCCCCAGCAGTGCAGGGCACCTGCCAGAAGGCCCCCACTCATATCCCACTCATGTCCCCTTGCACCCCCACCCCCCAGCACTGAGGGGAACCTGCCAGCAGGCCCCCACTCATGTCTCCTTGCACCCCCACCCCCCAGCACTGAGGGGCACCTGCCAGCAGGCCCCCACTCATGTCCCCTTGCACCCCCACCCCCCAGCACTGAGGGGCACCTGCCAACAGGCCCCCACTCATGTCCCCTTGCACCCCCACCCCCCAGCACTGAGGGGCACCTGCCAACAGGCCCCCACTCATGTCCCCTTGCACCCCACCCCCCAGCAGTGCAGGGCACCTGCCAGCAGGCCCCCACTCATTTCCCACTCATGTCCCCTTGCACCCCCACCCCCAGCAGTGCAGGGCACCTGCCAGCAGGCCCCCACTCATGTCCCACTCATGTTCTCCTGTACCCCCACCCCCCAGCAATGCAGGGCACCTGCCAGCAGGCCCCCACACATGTCCCCCAGCACCCCCACCCCCCAGCAGTGCAGGGCACCTGCCAGCAGGCCCCCACTCATGTCCCACTCATGTCCCCCAGCACCCCCACCCCCCAGCAGTCAGGGGCACCTGTCAGCAGGCCCCCACACATGTCCCCAGCACCCCCAACCCCCAGCAGTCAGGGGCACCTGCCAGCAGGCCCCCACACATGTCCCACACATGTCCCCCTGCACTCCCACCCCCCATCATTGACAGGCACCTGCCAGCAGGCCTTGACACATGTCCCCCAGCCAACACGTCATCACAATCCAGATCCCTGGCTCTTATGGCCACACAAATCCCACACCACAGCACCCCAGTCCAAACAACCAACCAAGCTTTACATCCACTCCAAATAGAAATCCCCATTACATGATAGATCACAAATAAGCAGTACGCGCATGAGTACAAGTCTGTCTGACCCACACAATGGCAACACATGACTGAGAAAACCCACATTGTGACATGCATGAAACCAATGAGAGAAGACCACACATTGAAGTAAGAAACAAAAATGTAATCAAGTCAAAATGAAGGGAATGAAATAAAAACACACAATAATGCCAATAATAATGAAAATGCAGCATGTCCCAAAAAACGATAAATAAAAAAAAAAGAGAATCCAAATTAATCCAAATGAAAATGTGTCCAAAGTCACCGTCCAACAAAGCAAATCCAAAGGGAATTTTGTCCATTGCTCCATGGTGAAGAAAAATAAAGATGAAGGAGAAAAATCCACTGTAAAACTATGTACAAATAGCAAATCCAGGGTCCATGAGCCCAACGACATAAATGAAAGCTACAATGAAACCTACCAAATTACTAACTAAATACAAAAATGTGGGGCATAGTCCATGCGCCCCAAATGAAATAAAAAAGAAATTAAACTTAACACTAATGAACTATATACAATGGCGGCGGGCAAGTCCAACGGCTCACTTGTTGATGTCATGGGCCAGGGCATCATCGAACTCCTGTTCGATGTCTTGGACGTGGGCCTATTATCTGATCCCGAGGTCTCCCAGGGATAACGCCATGTCCACCTCCAACTTCCTGCGAATTCCCTCGAGGCACTCAGCAAGCCTCAGCGCCCTGCGCATGGAGTTCTCCGCCCTGACCATCGTGAGCCGTGCCTCCTCCGCCCGCCGCCGCTCCGCACTTATCTGCTGGCCCAACCGTTGCCACACGGAAGACACTCCCATTCCAGGGTCCTCCTGCCCTCCGGCTGATGCCTGCCTCTCTGATGTAGATTGCCCAGAGCCATGATGCCTCCCACGTTGAGCCTGCCGCTGCCTCCGACTCAACTGCCTCTGCCAGCACGACTGCATCCAGGCTGATGGAATCCACCGACGCCGTCGTGCACGTGTCCTGCTCGATGATGCCGGCACATCCTCCATCTGCTGGGGTCCAGTTGCTGTGGTGTCCACCCCTGCTGGACCTCAGACTCCCGACTGTGGCAGGGATGGGATCCCCACCGAGCTGGCTGCGTTGGTCAGGGCAGGTCCACAGGGGGCCCTGGTGGCATCTGGGCCAGAAGACGGCATGGAGAACGACTGGCGCATAGTCTCCACAGAGGAGGAGAGGGCCGCCAGAGTGGCCGACACATGTACAAAACCCCCGACCATGGACACTCCCAACTGGGCCACGTTGGCACGGTGCTCTTTGTGATGACGTGCGTGCTCCCCCCGGGAAGCATGCACGTCATCACAAATGTTACGTGTGCGCAATGCGACACCAATCAGGACCTTCTCCATACAGCCAGGGGTCCCCTCGTCTGCAGGTAGAGGAGTGTCAGATGACATGGACATCCCCCTACCTGCGGACCTCCCCCCTGTGCTGCCTCCTGCCCCTGGCCCTGGACTGCACCACTTGCACCAGTGGTACCACCCCCACCAGGCCCCATGTGCGGCTCAGTAGCGGCCTCCTCCTCCTTTTTGGAAACCACCAACCTGGATGGCTCCACACCGTCTTCCGCCATTGCAAGCCCCTGCGGGGGCTCACCCACCCCTTCCGCTGCAGCCGTAGTGGCAGACGCAGCACCAGTCCCCTCACTCCCAGACGATGGTAAATTCTGGGAGGGTGACTGGGCCTTGCGTCGCCGGCCGGTGGGGGCATCCCCGCCGCTTTGCTACACAGCGCCGTCTCCGCCATCTTCATCACTTGCCACTGTGTAGAGGGAGACATAGAACATAAGCATCAGGGTACTGTACAATGGTCCCCTAGACAGGAAGCAATAGCAGATGAGTTGCACTGTCAAACATCACTTCCATCATGTCCCTCCACAACAAATGGGTCAGTGCCGGCAAAACACATGCAGTAACAGGCATGGCACATGCTATGAACATTAGCATACATGTCCAAGGGACTCTTCAAACATACAATGCTGGTTTGAAACTCACATGCATCATGGGTCATGCCCATCACATGCACACACTTCACCCTAGTTTCATCCATCTGGCCTCTTATACCCCAGACACAGTGGATACAAGGATGAGTAGGCTGCATCAGTGAATCTGAACATTGTCACAGACATGTGTCATGCATCCATGGCATTTCCAAGTCACAGACACGCAAGTCAGACACACAGACATGGACACCATACATGTCCATGACAGCAGCACCCATCTCTCACACCCCATCCATGTCCAATAACAGAGACAGCCATGCTTTAATGTGTGCATTCCCCATGCTGCTCCGCATGTTGCATTGTAACACATGCATCAACCATGTGGTTCACACATTACTGGTCTCACATGCATGACCATGATGTCCCTGCACACACACATACGTACATGGCCTATGTCACACATACAGGCAAGTATCAGACAACCAGCACCCTGCAACATGCTCTGTCTCACACAGCAATGCTTGGCCACTTACCGCTCAACTCCGGACAGGTCTGCCTTCGAAGGATCTGGGCGTGGAGCGCTGGGCCTATGCGTTCCAGGACCCTCATCTGGATGGTACTCATGCTGCCCTGGCCCGCGTCCACGAGGCGCCGGGCCTTTACGAGGGTCCTGGACCTGAAGTCCTCCCAGCGCTTCTTGACATGATGCAATTTGCGGACTGCCATCCCCTCCACGTTGATGGCAGACACGATGTCCGTCCAGATCCTGGTCCGTCCTTCCTTGTCGGCGCGCAACCTTCCAAAGAGGGCATCATAATGCCCCAAGACATGCTCCACCAGGACACCAACTTCGGTGGCAGTGAAGCTGGTGGCCCTCTGCCTCTCTGGCTGGGGGTTGCCAGTGGTGCCAGATGGAGATGTGCCCGACATGGCAACCCCAGAGGCAGGAGTGGATGGGCAACTGGGTCCTGGGGCTGGGCTGTGGAGCGATGGAATCCCAGTTGGGAGTCTTCGGTTCCAGCAGGGGTGGTCACAGCAACAGCACCCCTGGCTGACGTGCAGGCAGCAAATGGCAGGGCTTGTGGGCAGCAGGCAATCAGGCAGCAGCAGATGGCAGGTGGGAGCGGGCTTGGGGCTCTGGGGGGCAGTAATTCGGCCTTCTGGGCAGGAACGTGGTCTTCCGTGTGTGAACGCGTGGCCAGCTTGATACGGAGTGAATTGGCACGTGAAAATCTTGCACGCCAGCGTGTAAATCAAGGAAAGGCCCTTAGAGCGTAAGCGCGTCAGCGCACGTATGCGATTTCATTCGACCAAAGGCCCTTAGCGTGTAAGCGCGTCTGTGATGTGACGCACGCGGGTGTTTCTCTCATAGCACGTGATGACAGAGCACACGTGGAAAAGCTGCACACCTGAGTGTCAGCGCATTTAATTGGAGGAAAGGGCGCTTACACGCGTAAGTGACGTGTACGTGTGGGCCGGTTTAAAAGGTACGTGTAGGACACCATTTCCTTGTACGTGCTTTTTGTGGAGAGCGAGTGTCTGGATTCTGTACTTCTTGTCGGTTCACACGCGATTACTTCACAGCGTTTCAAGTTCGTACTCCCTGTTACCTCGGACAGCTTTCATTTTTCTACTTTTTCTGGGCCTGCTTCCTCAAACAGTGTTCACTTCTCCTTTTGTCCTGTCTCCTCAGACAGCGTACATTTCTTCTTTTAGCAGGGGTGTTGCCAACGTGCACACGCGCGTATTTTCTACGTTCTTTTTCCAGGCAGACGGTGAGTTCCGCACGTACTTAGCAACTGTGCTTGCCCCATGTGTCGCGTTCCCCTTCAGAGGTCATTGTAGGCTGCGTGTATCACGCGTACGCTTATTTTTGTGTTTCTGGGTGCCACAGCGTAGTGCAGGTTCATTTTTCCATGCACGTGGTCTACGAGGGGTCGCGTGCACGTTTATTTTTGTTTTTGGGCTCCCTGTGCGTTGCGTGACTCGTCATCTTCCCCCAGGGGTCACAGACAGTCTTGTTAGAGCACTAGGGTACGAATTCCATCTAGTACCCTACCCCTTTGACCCCCAATTGCCCAGGATAATAGTTTACTGCTCCTCCCATACGTACAACAACATCAGTGCCATGGTTGGGAGGCGACCAAGCGGTAAGTGAGGCAAAGGTGGCTGACCTTCAAAAGGTGGACGTGGTTGGCGCGGTAGGGGACGTGGCCAGGATTTGCAGGGTGCCCCTAGACCCCCATGTGTGGAGGACCAATCAGGGACACCCATGCTCCCCCCCATGGTTGAGGGAAACGTGGCTGAGACCATCCCAGCTCAGCCCTTGTTGGACCAGCCCATTGTGGCACCTGACCTGGCACAGGATGACTCCCTGGCTGACTTCCAGGTCAGCAAGTCTAAGCCACGTGTGGCAGTGCAAGTTGTCACCAAGCCACGTGGATCTGAGGCAGCTATGTCATCTGCTGCCCCAAGTATGCAGGGTGGTGAGGCTGCAGGGGCAGCTGCAGCTCCATCCGCCCCAGCTCTGACCCTCCCAGCCAGGACAGTGTCGGTCCTGGTCCATCATACTGATGTTCCCCCTGCCAACATCACACTTCAGACAATGCCTGCACCAAGTCCTATGGTCAATGTGCATTCGCACACTCCAACAACCCAGTCCACCAGTGATTCTGCCCCTACTGACCAGAGCGGCGTTAGCCACTCTGGCTCCGCTCCACCTTCTAAAAAGAGGAAGAAGGGTGCTCTGGCACGACAGGCTGAGACCCCAGGCATGGCTACACACTCCGGTACTCAAGGAAGCCTTGCTTCAATGAATCGGAAGTTGATGCACTTGTGAGCTATGTGTTGGCGATCTCATGACACAAACCAAAAGTCAACTATGTACATCAACACATGTCCGCCACACGAAGGCAGGCGGTAGCGTCCCTGCGCTAACAAAAAGCCTGTATATACAGCTCTGATGAATGTCCCATACTCTGGCCCTCTAGGACAAATGACGTGCAAAGGGGTACGCAACAAACACGGACACCCACTCTGTCAAAAATAGCGTGTATTGCGGGGGTGCGCGGGAAGTTTCACACGCGGTTGTGCCTGGGCGAGCGGGGTACATGTACTTCAGGGGCTCGTGGGAAGTTTTACATGCGATTGTGCCTGGGTGAGCGGGGTACGTGTACTTCAGGGGCTCGCGGGAAGTTTTACACGCGATTGTGCCTGGGTGAGCGGGGTACGTATACTTCAGGGGCTCGCGGGATGTTTTACACGCGATTCTGCCTGGGCGAGCGGGGCACGTGTACTTCAGGGGCTCGCGGGAAGTTTTACACGCGATTGGGCCTGTGCGAGCGGGGTACGTGTATTACTGGGGTGGGTGGGGAAGTACAGGAGGCAAATGCGCAGAATGCCCTCAAGCACGCGCCAAAAAAGACGCGCTAATCCGGAAACACTTACGCCAGTAGGAAGCAGGCGTACGTGGACCCGCGCAGCATAAAAGTGCGCGCAAACAACAAGCAAGCTCAGACGCCAGGATGAACATACCGTTCCTAGCAGCAGTGGTCGTGGGCTACCGCAGTAGGAGGAGGAGGATAGTCAGGCCCAGAATTTTCACACCCAGAACCAGGCTTTTTGGCATGCCTGATGACCAGGTGTATGGGAGGTACAGGTTTCCACCTCACATAATACTCGACCTGGTCAGTGAGTGGGAGGATGACCTCACATCACCCACCCTCTGCTCCCAAGCACTCAGCCCCCTGGAGAAGGTCCTCAATGTGCTGCACTTTTTGGCCACCGGATCATTTCAGCGGACAAGTGCCATAGTGGGGGGGTGTCACAGGCCACGCATTCACGCTGCCTACACCAGGTCATGGCCATCATGACTGCACGCCTATCAGTCCGCAGGCACATATACCTGCCCAGAACACCTGCAGAAAGGCAGGCTGCCGTCCAGGATTTCTACGGGGTGGCACAATTCCCCAAAGTCCTAGGTGCCATTGATTGCACCAATGTGGCTCTACGTCCCCCCAGGGCATCAGAGCACATCTATAGAAACCGCAAGCACTGGCATTCCATCAACGTCCAGGTAGTATGTGATGCCAAGGGAATCATCACCTCAGTATATGCCAACTATCCAGGGTCCACCCACGACAGTTTCATTTACAGAATGTCAACCCTAAACCGGGACATAGAAGCTGGGCGGCATGGCGATACATGGCTGCTCGGTGAGTATAAATGCCACAGTACATGCATGCATGCCAGATACTGAGCAATGTCACAACCCTACTAATGATACCCATCACCACCTCCCCAGGGAACAGTGCCTACCATCTGAGCACCCACATGATGACGCCAATTCAGAACCCCACCACGCCACCCGAGGTAAGATACAACACAGCCCATATTGCAACCCGGGGCATAGTGGAGCGCACATTCGGAGTGCTCAAGTCACGCTTTCGCTCCCTTGACCGTTCTGCCGGGCAGCTGTGATACGCTCCCCCAGTAGTGTGCAGGATCATAGTGGCAGCATGTGTCCTGCACAACGTTGCAACATGCCGGGGCCTGCCGGTGGACATGGTGGTGCCCCCACATCCCCAACCACATGCACGCCCGCTGCGCATGGGAGGGGAAAGGGCACGGGGTGAGGCAGCCCGAACGCAGCTGGTGGCTAATTACTTCACTTAGAATCACACCCCTGTGGAGTGAACATAGCCCTGCCACATACCAGCTGACAATCGATGATGACACAAGGGACAGTGAACTGTCACAACCATACCAGCCTGAGATTTGTAACCTGGAAGTGTCACAATATGTGCATCCCTACCTACAGAAACACCACCAATGCTGTGTCATCAAAAGACACATATGCTGCTAAATGCATTACCCCCTTGCAAAATACAACATGAGCACAGTGCCATGTCACCCAACCCCTCCCCAGCACCACCACCCAACACACCATGGCATGTCATGCTATGTGAGAGCAAACAAATAATAATTCTTTAATGTGGTATAGATTGAAACTAAATTCAAACTTTACACATATTACAAATGACAAACATACTCAAATCATAAATATGCAAAATACATGCATTAATAACAATATAAAAATCAACTAAAAAAGACAGTTAAACAACTTTCCTTATGCTATTTACAGAAGTTCATGTATAAATGTATTACATAGACCAACTTGCATCTAGGGTGTCATTGAAGTGAGTATTTTTAGACCATAATCAATTTCTATCTCATAAAAAGTACTCAAAGTATTCCTTGATATCCCCAGTATTTGGAATAGTTACAGTCCACGGGCCAGGCTAAGTTCGACCTGTTGCCAGACGTTATATAATGCAAAGAATAAGTGCATAATGCAGATGTTAGTGCAATATAGCCAGAATGACATTTTGCATATAGTTGTAGGATTGTGCACAAATTCACAACTATTTCACAGATAGCGTAAAATTGTATTCTTCAAAGTCAGACATTCCGTAAGAAGATGTCTAGCTGTCTCCGGACATTCTGAGGATTTACAAAGACGGCATATACGCTCAGCAGCCGGGATATAATCCCATGCTCCTCTGATATGCAAAGTAGGCAATTGCTCCAGTCGAAACAGTATGATGAAGCGTCTAAGTCTTCTCGAGGGGCATAGGTATAGATAGGCTTGCGGTTTCATAAAATTGTATAATCTATATTTCACAAAATGGTGTATCTTAAGGCTACCTATGTGTGTAAAGTTCTCGAGCCAATCCCAGAGGTCCACTTTTTTTCCTAGTGCATTTAAGGTTTTCTTGGTGATGGTAGCCCCTCTATTTGTCCATCCAATATCTACGAGAAATTTGGTCATATCTTTATGTAGGGGCGAAGTAGTATATTTTTTGGTCACCTCCTGATGTATCACAGTTAATAAGGGGTTCATAGTGCCACCTATCATCTTAAGGTAAAACCCTGCTCTTTTCTTCAATACCATTGCCTTCAGAGAGGGAAGACCCAGTTCAAGTCTAATCAGGGCCATAGGGACCCCTGGGGGTAGCCCCAATATCCGTCGCCAGAACTTGCCCTCCAGCACTTACAGCCACGCTAGGTCTAATGTGTGCAGTGACTCAAGGCCATATATGATCATGGGGGCAAACATGTGAATATAAAGGTGGCGGGTTCCCCAGAGGGTAAAGCCACCCTGCTTGTTTGTAAAGGAGGAAATGAATGCTATAGCTTGCATCACCCTAGTAATGCGACTCTGTCTACAGAGTAAGTAATCGCCAAGAGGCTCAATTTCAACTCCTAGGTAGTGGTAGGATGGAGCATAGGGTATAAGATTTTCATGTACTATCAGGTTCACTCGCGATACTCTTCTTCTAGTGAATCTAAGGACTTTTGTTTTGTCTAGATTGATGGTCAATCCATTTGTCCTGGCATAGTCCCATAGGGCAGAAGCGGAACGCCTCAAACCACCTATGGTATAGTCAAAGACAACCAGATCATCCGCATTTGCTAATATGACACCCGATGCTTCACCAATTTTAGGAGGGCAATTATCAACCTCAGCTAATACTGTAGGAATGTCATACACATATAGATTATAAATAAGGGGTGCAGTGACGCAGCCCTGCTTTACCCCCCTATCTTGGATCACATTTCTGGTCATGTTTCTGTCCTGATCTAATCTCAGGCGCGCCATAGTATTTTGATGGAGTAATCTAAGGTAATATAATATACCTGGCGGACATCCCAATTTCTCTAGCTTAGTCCATAACCTCTCACGAGGAATGGAGTCAAATGCGGCCTTAAAGTCGATGTAGAGGGCGTACAACGGGGGATGCCCCTTACTAAGTGCCCGTGTATGGAGTATTTCCATAACCAAGAGGTTATGTGAGGTGGAAAAATCCTGTCTAAAGCCGCATTGGAATCTGCTGATATTTTGGCATTTTCTACCCATTTCTGCATCTCACTAAGCAATAGTGAGGCAAAAAGTTTACCTGAAATATCAAGCATGGATAGAAGCCTGTAATTTTTAGGGTCAGAACGGCTGCCTTTTTAAAATACAGGTATGAGAATAGCTGTCTGCCAGGACCGGGGAATTATCCTCTGCACTAGAATCTTATTGAATAGTAGAGAGAACAGGTCGGCCCAAAAAAGGGGATGGTTCTTGATCACTAAGTTAGCTAGCCCATTAGGGCCAGGGGCTCTAGAGGACTTAAGGGCAGCTATTCTGTTCAGTATTGCCTCTACTGATACATCAAAAGGCATTTGGGTAGGAGCCTTCTCCAATACTCAACTCATGGTTTCCACTCCCCCTGAATTTCGACTTAATAGGAATTTTACCCATGTCTCCTCACTTATTGGGTTGATTAAGGGGCCTTTAACCTTCTCTCTATTCTCATTTAGTAGTGACCAAATGCTACGAGAATTTCTAGCGCAAATCGTTTGTATCAGCCGCTGATATCTGGTGTTTTTCTCTATTATTTTAATGTTCTTAATATCCGCTTTATAGCAGTTTTTGATATTTCTTAATTTTTCGCGGTATAGAGCTCCAGATAAGTTCATATGTTTCAGGCCTCAGATCGCCGTTCTTAGCCCTCTCTTGGCATCCCTGATTTCCCTGTTAAAGGGAAGTATAGCACCCCCAATTTTTAGCATATGCTTGTTGGCCGTGGCATGCTGACCTGAGAATCCCGATATCCAGTCTTCAATTTCATTTGCCGCCATAAGTTTGAAGTCACAGAAGCCCCGAACTAAAATAGGTTCAAGAGCTTCAGTGGCCAATCTTATGTTCTTCTCAGACCACACTATTCTAGATCCTGCGCAGTTGGCTTGAATGGTACCCATGTTAGCAGGTGAGGAAGTTGGTATAGGAATGCTGAATATACACTGTAGCGACGCATGGTCGCTCCATATATTAGGCTTAACTGTCATATCGCTTACTCTACTCTGTACCTCGGGGCACATGAATATATAATCTAATGTGCTCATTGATATCCACTCGTCCAAGTGTGTCTCCCCGGCCAATCTCCCAAAGTACGGCCATTAATCATAGCCATATCCCAGGTTCCAAACAATTGCAGCCAGCCTAATCCTTCAACCTCCCTCTTTCCATGGGACATCCAGCACCTTGCATTAAGATCAGGGTTGGAGGATATAAGTGTCTCGTCCATCAAATGGCAATTAAAATCCCCCATAACCACCACAGTGGCATTGCCCGTTCTTAGCAGCCAGGAAGACAATAGGTCTTGTATTGCCTCTTGCAGTGAGTCCCGAAACAGTTCTCCTGGGGGATTATACAGATTGATTAGAAGAAACCTTCCCGAGCCATTTTCATCATGATATTCGACCACTACTGCCAACAGCAGCTCCTCAGATTTACATTGAATCTTTCGGTACATAAGCGTGTTCATTACCCCAGTAAGTAAACCACCATATGGACGCCCCTTACTGCCCCGTTTAGCAAACGCTTGATGTATAACAAAACCATCTAACAGTAAAGGGTCAAGAGACCATGTCTCTTATAGACATATGCAACTATGTTGGGACAGTAAGTCTACAGAGCCCTTCGACCTCAAGAGATGGGAGAAGCCTCTGCAGTTCCAAGAAAGTAAAGACAAACATCAATGGTTCTGTAACAGTTGCGGAATGGATTCTAGAAGTGACTTCAGGACTTGCTGTATTTCGACTACAGCAGGATTGTCCCCTCCCCCAGATTTAAGCACATTAGCCGCAGGAGCTGTTGTCATAGTGTCCTCTGGATCGGCCGAGGGTACCTTCTCCAGCGGGTCCACATCAATGTCAATGTCCACTGCTTTCAGATCTTCTTTATATTTTCTGATGAGTTGCGCCGTAGTTGCAAAAATGCAATGTAAGGCAGAGACATTAGGGTTAGGGCCCGACAGGGGTTCAATGAATAAAAAATCCTCAGATTTTAAGACACGAAGTTGAGGTATGTGATATATTCTTGCTAATAACCCCGAGCGTGATAACCAGGGATTTTTGCCACTAGGATACAAATTCTTAATGAAACAGATACGATTCGTATTTATGTCCTTCACTGCCTTCTTCGGGTCCGATGGTAAGGGCTCGGCAGGTTCTTCCACCGCCCGTATTTCAGGGAGATGCTCCGGCTGCATATGCATACTAGTTTCCAGATCAGGCTCAGAGGACATAACTGAAACTTCATTTAGGTCCATTCTTGTTGACTTCTCTTCGGGTATCAGCCAGTCTGTTAAAGGGCCTTTTGCCTTTGCCACCCTTTGAGCTGCTCTCACCAGTCTTTTCCTGGCCTTTTTTGAGTGGGTCTCTGGTGCCGGTTTGGGAACTGTTATAAGTGGTTGAGCACCTTGTGCAGCTGACTTATTTTTAAGTGCCTTTTTTGCTAATCTTCATTGTTTCCGTGTGGGAGGACACCGGGGGCTTTGCTCATGCTCTTGATCATCAGCCTCCACAGGGATTTCCTCAATTATGCTGTCGCTGTTGGGCACATATTGTGCTTCACCCCCCTCCGCCACCTCATCCTGCTCGTCAATCTCCTCGACTGTCTGTAATGCATCAGATAGATTCATTTCTGCCTCTTCTCGGAGGAGATCCTTTTGCCCTAATGCCAATGTGACGGAATTATTATTGGCCAAGATACGCCCCGACAATTGTAGGAGTATTTTAAGGGCAAATTGGAGAGCAGCCACCGATGATTGTAGCTCAGTTATCTGTAATGAGCTTGGCTGTGATTCGACATTATCTTCCATCTCATTATCCGGTTCATCCTCCATCGACGCCATTACCAGATTTGGAGAAGCAGATAAACGTCCGCTGATTCCCCCACCAGTATGCTCCCCCGAGACACTATTCATGCTGTTTTCTTTTAAAGGCGTTATGCCACTGGATGACCTCTGGGGAGTTTGTGCTCGCATCCCTCTCTGTATCATTAGACAGAGGTCTAAGAGGGAATTATTGTCTATGTCGTCGAAATTGGAGGTGTTTAAAGAAATGCCGCCACTATCTATCGGTACGGCTGTTTCCTCAATTACAGTGGAATTCGTGGCCGGGGCTGGGTTCACAGGAAATAACTCAGTTATGGCCCCTTGCGCCACCGGAAGAGCATATTTGGCGTTATTTTTGGGTTTGCCCCCTTTCTTATGGGATTCCTTGAGTTCCTTTATGGGTTGGGACTTATTTTTACGTAGATTATAGATCGAGTGGGGTGCTCTTCTTCCCCGCTGCATGTCTACGTTATGGCTCAATTCACTTCAAGAGTTTATATCCAGTAAGTGCAGGTCAGTCCAGGCAAGTGAGGTAATAGGGGCTGCTGCTAGTGGGCGGTAATGGTTTACCTCTAGATCTGCACTGGTGAGGTAACTAGATTGAATTTCCCACCTTTTTCTGGCACCCCCCCACCAGTATAGTGACCCGGGGAGCTTACAAGCCCGGATCAAAGGCCACAGCCCGCAGTCTCCGGGAGAAACTCACAGGTTCCCCTTCTTCTCAGGGTCAACTCCAGCCCACTTCAAAGGCAATGGATTGTTCTGAATTAGCCAGAGATGTATGTAATTATTCACCCCGCAACGGCCTTCGCAGGCTTGCTGTAAAGGTGGTCACTGTAATTACCTATCTAAGCAGAGACCACCTCTTTCTGGGGGGGGCTCCTTTCACAGGGGGCGCCTGTCACCCAGTACCGCAGCAACTGGCCGTGTACTGAGATTAAAGGCTGCAAGGAACCGTTACTGCAGGGAGCCACACGAAGCCACAGGGAGCCGCTGCGCCGTGCCGCACTGTATTACAGCAGGGAAAGAGATTCCACGGCTGGACGCGGCGCAGCTAGCTTCCGCGTACTTCCGTTCTTCCGGCTCTAAACCTGCTTCTCACCTTCTGGCTGCTATGTTAGCCTTGCTCGCCTTAATCTCCCAGCGCGAGGCTTCCTGCTCACTCGCTCGCTCGACTCTCGTCTCTGCTCCGTCTCCTCCGTCGAGTTCCAATTCCAAGATGGAGACTTGAGGAAAGGACCCACGTACGTGTGTGAGCGTGTCAAGCCGCACCTCTCTCTGCAACAGGTTTCACGCTGAGGCCGCTTCCGACACAGTGCTTGCTCACTGTATCTTGCTCACTGTATCATGTAGAGCAAACAAAGCAATACCGAAAACCTGACACAAGTGTCACAAAGTACAGTGTCCCTAATGGAAACTGGCCACACACAATATGCTCCAAGTAATGTTGAACTAACAACACACATGACCAAATACTTACCAACAATACAATGCAGCTACACAAGCTCAAACATAACTAAAACTTGACAGTACTAAGTTAAAGTAGTCGTAGTCTTACAACCTGAATATGCCACCACATCGCCCCCTTCCAACTGTAGTCTTGCAGGCTTCAAAACTTGTCTGTGTACTGCATACAACATGAACTCCATCTCCAAAGTAGACGGCCTTGTGAAGACGTGAGGAATGAACCTGCAAATTCAGAGGGAGACTTGGAAGCAGAAGCATACATAATTCCAACATGCAGTGTACAATACAACAACAATATACACAAGGAATGTCTACACAGTATTGACTACAGACTGCCCACACAGCTCATGGGAGCCCAACATCACTGTGTACATCACTGTCACTTGGTCACACCCTTTGCAAGCCCATGGAAACGGGAAGCAGGAGGGGTGTGTGTCTCACGAACCCAAGCATCGAACCCAAACTCAGGACAAGCCTGCATGTGCCCAGCCGGAATACAGTGGATGCCCACGGGAGCCACACTAGGCAACACGCTGTTAAAAAATAATCAAAAATCAAAAATCAAAAATGGCCATGTGGGGGTCAGGGGGGGAGGCCACCCAGGAGGTCCGAGGACAGGGTGCGCCTGTGTGGATGTTGGGAAACAAAAACACCTCCATGGGCTCATGGCCTGCACGGCTATGCCAATGTGAGAGAACTGCTGCTGTCGCTCTCATTACCCTCTGCTGCTACCACAGGAGGTGGTGGTGCTATAGGAGGCAGCCCACGCAAAGCCCTGGTATGGTCCTCCATGGCAGCAAGCATGCGGGTGTGGAAGGTCTCGTTCTGGAGGATTATAGTGCGGAGATCCCCATGCAGCACCTGACGTGATGCCTGGATCTCCTCCCGAGTTGCCTGCATCTCAGCTGAGAGCAAACGTGTGAGCCGCTCCAGCTGCTGTTCTGTCCTCAAGTTAGTGGAAGTCTCAAGGTCAACAAGAGTCTCCCTGAGATGATGGAGTTCTACCCTCAGGGCTTCCCTGTGGCCCTGGGACTCTATTGATATCGATTGGCGTAGAGTCTCCAGTGCCGCCCGTCTGTCTCTGTTGGACGCCAACATGTCCTCCCTGTGTGATTGGCAAATGGAGTCTGTTGCCTGCTGTAGTAGCTCCATCTGCCTTTCAGGGGGGACAATGGAAGTGGCCACCCTCTCCATTGCTTGAGCCATCATCTCAACTGATGCTGCCTGTTGGGTTGACATACCGTAAATGGATTGTTCCATGCGGTATTGCCTGGTGGCGTATGGCCACCGCGTCGGCGGGCACCACACCTGTTTGGGGCAAGGCGATCTGCGCCTTGCTGTGCCGGCACTGCCTGAGGCTGCAGGACTGCATTCCCCCTCTGATCTGCTGGCCCAGGAACAGGATCAGATGCTGTGGCGTGTGACCCTGCACCCGTAACCACCAAGGGCTGACTAACCAACACTGACATCCCCATAGAGGGTTCTACCCCTGGTGCAGGTGGGTTGGACAGAACAGAACCCCTTCCAGAAACACTTACCTGCGAAGCCACATAGGTCTCATCATCCGAATCAATACCTGAATAGAGGTCTGGGGAGGTGCACCCAGAGACACCCCTTGACAGAATCGTCTGCAGCAAGAGTGGGTTCTCACCCACAACCACACCACGTCCCCCACTGGTGGCCGGTTGTGCCTCAGGTTCCTCCTGGGTCTGCACCATCTCCTCAACCTCACCAGCATCAAGTGCGTCATCCCCTGCAAAAACATGAAAGACAAAAAATGGAAACAGGCATTAGCACCATAGCACACAAATAGTCCTGACAAGCTACAGAACCAGTACATGATTTACACATGTCCCACATGACTACAACCCTCCCAAGCATGCACTGTCACAGAGTTGGAAGCCTAGGCAAAAGTCTGACACTGATGACACCAAGATGGAAGAGCAACACATTTGCTGCATGCTGGGTAGCACTGCCATCACACATTGGCCTGTGAGTGGCATGTCCTATACACATAAATGACACATGCCATCACACAGATGGCATGTACTATAGCCATGGTACATTCCACAAGTACATCCATATGTCAGTGAATGAGTACTGTCACCCATCCATGTGAGATGGACATGAAGAGATGAAAAATGCCACATAGTGTGAAAAGATACGCCATGTGCCACACACTGCAACACATCCAGTGTACAAAAATACAGTGATTGCAGGGCCATGTACACATCAATGGTTGTGCACTTCAACATGACAGGAAACAACTAGCATGTTCCACATTCAAACAGGCCCAAAAACATCATGTGATCAGGACAATACTCATTCAGCCTGAATGGTCAAATCATTCAACTACCAAGGTGACACATGTGGGCCTATGTGGGGTTCTTCACTGACAGAAGCATGTCACATATGTCACAATAGGGCTGAGGAATGTCTTGCAAAAGTGGGAGAATTAAAACAATCAGCCTGAAAGAACACTGAAAAATTCAAACAATGTTGTTGCATGATGCCAGCTCAAGGGCAACTGCCGTAATGTTGCGCTAAATTACTACTGTGGGCAGAAGGGATAGTGTCACACCCAAATTCAAGGCCGCAGAATGTTTTGGATGAAGCACATGGGTGACCCATACTGCACAGTCACACTCACCCTCACCTGGCACTCAATCAGAACCCGTCACCCAAACAACATACACATGCATTGCACACACACGCATGGGCACTCACCGGACAATGTGTCATAATCGGGTAGTTCTCCCACACCTCGGATCTGTTCCTCTGTGACGAAGGTCCGAGCAACAGACTCATGTTCAGTGAGTTTGTTGTCCTCTTGTGGAGACCCACCGCCAGTCACCAGAGTAGCTGCATGACTTGAGGCCAGCTTGTCCTTTGCTCTGCGTTTCAGGTCGTTCCACCGCTTGTAGCAATCATCAGCTGAGCGCCTCACAAATCTAAGGGCACTTATGTGGTTGGCGATGGTCTGCCAGTGTGCCTTACATTGACCAGGTGTGGTCTTGGACCCTGCAGTCACCACCATTTCGTGGCTATGTTGCAACACATAGCTCACAAGTGCATCAACTTCCGATTCATTGAAGCAAGGCTTCCTTGAGTACCGGAGTGTGTAGCAATGCCTGGGGTCTCAGCCTGTCGTGCCAGAGCACCCTTCTTCCTCTTTTTAGAAGGTGGAGCGGAGCCAGAGTGCCAACCCCACCGCTAGAGTACGTACCAACAACACCTTCTCTGAAAAATGGTGCCTGGCTAGAGGCACCCGGCAGGGATGCCCATTATCCCCTATACTTTATATCCTGGCTATCGAACCAGTGGCGGCCTACCTCAGGCAGGAATACAGAGACGGAGGTATAATGATAAACGGGGTGCACCACCTAGTCTCCATGTATGCAGACGACATGCTCCTCTACTTAGACGATCCAGAACACATTCTCCCCTACATTCTAGAAACCCTGGAAGGATTCCACAGATGCACCGGGATCCAGATCAACCACGACAAGTCTTGCTTATATCCCCTGGCTGCCCTCAGCAAGGTCAAGAAGGAACACCTCCCCCAGCTCGCCCTCAAATGGGAACCCACCACATTTAAATATCTGGGAGTTATGATCCACCGCGACCCCAGAACCGAACACGCGCTGAACACAGAAAAAGCAAAAGAGGGCCTGACCAAATCAATAGACTTTTGGACCAAGCTTCCCCTCTCAGTGGCCGGCAGGGCGGGTCTCCTTAAAATGGTGGCACTCCCGCGTCTCCTACACTATTTTACTAATGTCCCGTACAACATCCCACAACAATTCTTCAGCGATCTAAATGCACTCTGTAGGAAACTCCTTTGGCATGGAGGAAGGCACAGGGTCGCCATGGAAATAACTCAGAGACCGTACGAAAAAGGTGGCCTTAAAACTCCCAATTTCGAACTCTACTATATCGCGGCCCAACTGAAGCACGTGATTCAGTGGATGGCAGACGACACCTCAACAGACACACGCTTGCTACAGCCCGCAGACGCCCCCTGGCTCCTCAGGGACTTACTCTGGATCAAACCCGAGCCGAGAATGCAAGTTTCATACCTAATCCGCCTGGGTACCCAGATCTGGAACAGAGCATGCAAAAGAGTCAAAATACCTGACCCCTACACCCCGCAAATCCCGATCGTCTCAATTTTGTCTGCCAGACCTGAAGACCAAAGAATGATCAGAAATACGTGGGAACCCTTCGGCATCGCCACCCTGGGTGACCTGGTGGGAGACCAAGGTGTCCACACATTCACTGAACTACATGAAACGACGGGGATCCCGCCAGGCCAATTCCTCCTGCACGGAGCGGTGGTGAAAAAGCTCAAGAAACGATGGCCTCAAATTGAGACCCTCAGCACCGGACACGAGGTCATCGAGACCCTGCTCAACGCAGCAGAGGGAGGACACGAAACCTCCAGGCTCTGCGAGACGTTACTCGACAGCACCACACAACATGAACTCAAGTGCAAAGGAAAATGGGAATCTGAACTAACTACGCAGTTTGGGGATAAGGAATGGGAGGTCATAACTCACTACCATAAGAAAGTATCTAGAAACGCTCGATTCCAGCTCATTCAATTCTACATCATCCACAGAGCCTACCTCACCCCAGACATCATTTCGAAATTTAAAGACTCAGGGACTGTGACATGCCCCAAGTGCCACGAACCCTCAGCCGCAATGACCCACATGTTCTGGGGCTGCCCGGCAATACAGACCTATTGGTCCCAGGTTCAAACTAAGGCTGCAGAAGCTGATATATCACTTGACGTGCAATCACCCAAAGCTTGCATTCTAGGCTCATACCCAAGAGGTAAAAAGAACAAGCCGCTGAACAAACTCAAAGATTTAATGTATATACTGGCCAAAAGACGTATTGCTATGGCCTGGAAGTCCCCCAGAGCTCCCAGCATTACAACTTGGTGGGAAGACCTCCGCAGATGGTCCGAGGCCGAAACCAGGGCCTGGGAGCTGGCGCAGCGGCAACAAAAAATTGACAATTCAGAAGACCTCTTACAATGGATAGCTCTTACAGTGGCCCTGTTCCGAACCAAAGAAGATAGCTCCTCCAGTGAGAACCTGGACAGCCCAGGCTCACCCTAGTGTAAATAGTCAACCGTGCGATGTCTTGGTCTTGGTTTATTGGGGGGGGGGTTGGGGGGAGTTAATAATAATGTATAACTGCTAATTAATTGATGATATTGGTTATATTGTACTGAAAAAAACAATAAACAAATTTAAAAAAAAAAAAAAAAAAAAAGACTGTCTGTGACCCCTGGGGGAAGATGACGAGTCACGCAACGCACAGGCAGCCCAAAAACAAAAATAAACGTGCACGCGACCCCTCGTAGACGGCGTGCATGGAAAAATGAACCTGCACTACGCTGTGGCACCCAGAAACACAAAAATAAGCGTACGCGTGATACACGCAGCCTACAATGACCTCTGAAGGGGAACGCGACACATGGGGCAAGCACAGTTGCTAAGTACGTGCGGAACTCACCGTCTGCCTGGAAAAATAATGTAGAAAATACGCGCGTGTGCACGTTGGCAACACCCCCGCTAAAAGAAGAAATGAAAGCTGTCAGAGGTAACAGGGAGTACGAACTTGAAACGCTGTGAAGTAATCGCGTGTGAACCGACAAGAAGTACAGAATCCACCCACTCGCTCTCCACAAAAAGCACGTACAAGGAAATGGTGTCCTACACGTACCTTTTAAACTGGCCCACACGTATACGTCACTTACGCGTGTACGCGCCCTTTCCTCCAATTACACGCGCTGACACTCGGGTGTGCAGCTTTTCCACGTGTGCTCTGTCATCACGTGCTATGAGAGAAACACCCGCGTGCGTCACATCACATACGCGCTTACACGCTAAGGGCCTTTGGTCGAATGAAATCGCATACGTGCGCTGACGCGCTTACGCGCTAAGGGCCTTTCCTTGATTTACACGCTGACGTGCAAGATTTTCACGTGCCAAATCACTCCGTATCAAGCTGGCCACGCGTTCACACACGGAAGACCACGTTCCTGCCCAGAAGGCCGAATTACTGCCCCCCAGAGCCCCAAGCACGCTCCCACCTGCCATCTGCTGCTGCCTGATTGCCTGCTGCCCACGTGCCCTGCCATTTGCTGCCTGCACGTCAGCCAGGGGTGCTGTTGCTGTGACCACCCCTGCTGGAACCGAAGACTCCCAACTGGGATTCCATCGCTCCACAGCCCAGCCCCAGGACCCAGTTGCCCATCCACTCCTGCCTCTGGGGTTGCCATGTCGGGCACATCTCCATCTGGCACCACTGGCAACCCCCAGCCAGAGAGGCAGAGGGCCACCAGCTTCACTGCCACCGAAGTTGGTGTCCTGGTGGAGCATGTCTTGGGGCATTATGATGCCCTCTTCGGAAGGTTGCACGCCGACAAGGAAGGACGGACCAGGATCTGGACGGACATCGTGACTGCCATCAATGTGGAGGGGATGGCAGTCCGCAAATTCCATCATGTCAAGAAGCGCTGGGAGGACTTCAGGTCCAGGACCCTCGTAAAGGCCCGGCGCCTCGTGGAGGCGGGCCAGGGCAGCATGAGTACCATCCAGATGAGGGTCCTGGAACGCATAGGCCCAGCGCTCCACGCCCAGATCCTTCGGAGGCAGACCTGTCCGGAGTTGAGCGGTAAGTGGCCAAGCATTGCTGTGTGAGACAGAGCATGTTGCACGGTGCTGGTTGTCTGATACTTGCCTGTATGTGTGACATAGGCCATGTACGTATGTGTGTGTGCAGGGACATCATGGTCATGCATGTGAGACCAGTAATGTGTGAACCACATGGTTGATGCATGTGTTACAATGCAACATGCGGAGCAGCATGGGGAATGCACACATTAAAGCATGGCTGTCTCTGTTATTGGACATGGATGGGGTGTGAGAGATGGGTGCTGCTGTCATGGACATGTATGGTGTCCATGTCTGTGTGTCTGACTTGCGTGTCTGTGACTTGGAAATGCCATGGATGCATGACACATGTCTGTGACAATGTTCAGATTCACTGATGCAGCCTACTCATCCTTGTATCCACTGTGTCTGGGGTATAAGAGGCCAGATGGATGAAACTAGGGTGAAGTGGGTGCATGTGATGGGCATGACCCATGATGCATGTGAGTTTCAAACCAGCATTGTATGTTTGAAGAGTCCCTTGGACATGTATGCTAATGTTCATTGCATGTGCCATGCCTGTTACTGCATGTGTTTTGCCGGCACTGACCCATGTGTTGTGGAGGGACATGATGGAAGTGATGTTTGACAGTGCCACTCATCTGCTATTGCTTCCTGTCTAGGGGACAATTGTACAGTACCCTGATGCTTATGTTCTATGTCTCCCTCTACACAGTGGCAAGTGATGAAGAGGGCGGAGACGGCACTGTGTAGCTAAGCGGCGGGGATGCCCCCACCGGCCAGCGACGCAAGGCCCAGTCACCCTCCCAGAATTTACCATCGTCCGGGAGTGAGGGGACTGGTGCTGCGTCTGCCACTACGGCTGCAGCGGAAGGGGTGGGTGAGCCCCCACAGGGGCTTGCAATGGCGGAAGACGGTGTGGAGCCATCCAGGTTGGTGGTTTCCACAGAGGAGGAGGAGGCCGCTACTGAGCCGCACATGGGGCCTGGTGGGGGTGGTACCACTGGTGCAAGTGGTGCAGTCCAGGGCCAGGGGCAGGAGGCAGCACAGGGGGGAGGTGCGCAGGTAGGGGGATGTCCATGTCATCTGACACTCCTCTACCTGCAGACGAGGGGACCCCTGGCTGTATGGAGAAGGTCCTGATTGGTGTCGCATTGCGCACACGTAACATTCGTGATGACGTCCGTGCTTCCCGGGGGGAGCACGCACGTCATCACGAAGAGCACCGTGCCAACGTGGCCCAGTTGGGAGTGTCCATGGTCGGGGGTTTTGTACATGTGTCGGCCACTCTGGCGGCCCTCTCCTCCTCTGTGGAGACTATGCGCCAGTCGTTCTCCATGCCCCTGTGGACCTGCCCTGACCATCGCAGCCAGCTCGGTGGGGATCCATCCCTGCCACAGTCGGGAGTCTGAGGTCCAGCAGGGGTGGACACCACAGCAACTGGACCCCAGCAGATGGAGGATGTGCCGGCATCATCGAGCAGGACACGTGCACGACGGCGTCGGTGGATTCCATCAGCCTGGATGCAGTCGTGCTGGCAGAGGCAGTTGCGTCGGAGGCAGCGGCAGGCTCAACGTGGGAGGCATCATGGCTCGGGGCAATCTACATCAGAGGGACAGGCATCGGCCGGAGGGCAGGAGGACCCTGGAATGGGAGTGTCTTCCATGTGGCAGCGGTTGGGCCAGCAGATAGGTGCGGAGCGGCGGCGGGCGGAGGAGGCACGGCTCACGATGGTCAGGGCGGAGAACTCCATGCGCAGGGCGCTGAGGCGTGCTGAGTGCCTCGAGGGAATTCGCAGGGAGTTGGAGGTGGACATGGCGTTATCCCTGGGAGACCTCGGGGCCAGATAATAGGCCCACCTCCAAGACATTGAACAGGAGTTCGATGATGCCCTGGCCCATGACATCAACAAGTGAGCCGTTGGACTTGCCCGCCGCCATTGTATATAGTTCATTAGTGTTAAGTTTAATTTCTTTTTTATTTCATTTGGGGCGCATGGACTATGCCCCACATTTTTGTATATAGTTAGTAATTTGGTAGGTTTCATTGTAGCTTTCATTTATGTCGTTGGGCTCATGGACCCTGGATTTGCTATTTGTACATAGTTTTACAGTGGATTTTTCTCCTTCATCTTTATTTTTCTTCACCATGGAGCAATGGACAAAATTCCCTTTGGATTTGCTTTGTTGGACGGTGACTTAGGACACATTTTCATTTGGATTAATTTGGATTCTCTTTTTTTTCATTTATTGTTTTTTGGGACATGCTGCATTTTCATTATTATTGGCATTATTGTGTGTTTTTATTTAATTCCCTTCATTTTGATTTGATTACATTTTTGTTTCTTACTTCAATGTGTGGTCTTCTCTCATTGGTTTCATGCATGTCACAATGTGGGTTTTCTCAGTCATGTGTTGCCATTGTGTGGGTCAGACAGACTTGTACTCATGCGCGTACTGCTTATTTGTGATCTATCATGTAATGGGGATTTCTATTTGGAGTGGATGTAAAGCTTGGTTGGTTGTTTGGACTGGGGTGCTGTGGTGTGGGATTTGTGTGGCCATAAGAGCCAGGGATCTGGATTGTGATGACGTGTTGGCAGGGGGACATGTGTCAAGGCCTGCTGGCAGGTGCCTGTCAATGATGGGGGTGGGAGTGCAGGGGGACATGTGTGGGACATGTGTGGGGGCCTGCTGGCAGGTGCCCCTGACTGCTGGTGGGTGGGGGTGCTGGGGACATGTGTGGGGGCCTGCTGGCAGGTGCCCCTGACTGCTGGGGGGTGGGGGTGCTGGGGGACATGAGTGGGACATGAGTGGGGGCCTGCTGGCAGGTGCCCTGCACTGCTGGGGGTGGGGGTGCAAGGGGACATGAGTGGGACATGTGTGGGGGCCTGCTGGCAGGTGCCCTGCACTGCTGGGGGGTGGGGGCGCTGGGGGACATGTGTGGGGGCCTGCTGGTAGGTGCCCTGCACTGCTGGGGGTGGGGGTGCAAGGAGACATGAGTGGGACATGTGTGGGGGCCTGCTGGCAGGTGCCCTGCACTGCTGGGGGGTGGGGGTGCTGGGGGACATGCGTGGGGGCCTGCTGGCAGGTGCCCTGCACTGCTGGGGGGTGGGGGTGCAAGGGGACATGAGTGGGATATGAGTGGGGGCCTGCTGGCAGGTGCCCTGCACTGTTGGGGGGTGGGGGTGCAAGGGGACATGAGTGGGGGCATACTGGCAGGTGCCCTGCACTGCTGGGGGGTGGGTGTGCAAGGGGACATGAGTGGGGGCCTGCTGGCAGGTGCCCTGTACTGCTGGGGGTGGGGGTCCAAGGGAACATGAGTGGGACGTGTGTGGGGGCCTGCTGGCAGGTACCCTGCACTGCTGGGGGGTGGGGGTGCTGGTGGACATATGTGGGGGCCTGCTGGCAGGTGCCCTGCACTGCTGGGGGGTGGGAGTGCAAGGGGACATGAGTGGGCATGAGTGGGGGCCTGCTGGCAGGTGCCCTGCACTGCTGGGGGATGGGGTTGCAAGGGGACATGAGTGGGACATGTGTGGGGGCCTGCTGGCAGGTGCCCTGCACTGCTGGGGGGTGGGTGTGCAAGGGGACATGAGTGGGGGCCTGCTGGGAGGTGCCCTGCACTGCTGGGGGGTGGGGGTGCAAGGGGACATGAGTGGGGGCCTGCTGGCAGGTGCCCTGCACTGCTGGGGGGTGGGGGTGCAAGGGTGGGACATGAGTGGGGGCCTGCTGGCAGGTGCCCTGCACTGCTGGGGGGTGGGGGTGCTGGGGGACATGTGTGGGGGACTGCTGGCAGGTGCCCTGCACTGCTGGGGGGTGGGGGTGCAAGGGGACATGAGTGGGACATGAGTGGGGGCCTCCTGGCAGGTGCCCTGCACTGCTGGGGGGTGGGAGTGCAAGGGGACATGTGTGGGGGCCTGCTGGCAGGTGCCCTGCACTGCTGGGGGGTGGGGGTGCTGGTGGAAATGTGTGGGGGCCTGCTGGCAGGTGCCCTGCACTGCTGGGGGGTGGGGGTGCAGGTGGACATGAGTGGGACATGAGTGGGGGCCTGCTGGCAGGTGCCCTGCACTGCTGGGGGGTGGGGGTGCTGGGGGACATGTGTGGGGGCCTGCTGGCAGGCCCTGCACTGCTGGGGGGTGGGGGTGCAAGGGGACATGAGTGGGACATGAGTGGGGGCCTGCTGGCAGGTGCCCTGCACTGCTGGGGGGTGGGGTGCAAGGGGACATGAGTGGGACATGTGTGGGGGCCTGCTGGCAGGTGCCCTGCACTGCTGGGGGGTGGGAGTGCAAGGGGACATGTGTGGGGGCCTGCTGGCAGGTGCCCTGCACTGCTGGGGGGTGGGAGTGCAAGGGGACATGTGTGGGGGCCTGCTGGCAGGTGCCCTGCACTGCTGGGGGGGTGGGGGTGCAAGGGGACATGAGTGGGACATGAGTGGGGGCCTGCTGGCAGGTGCTCTGCACTGCTGGGGGGTGGGGTGCTGGGGGACATGTGTGGGGGCCTGCTGGCAGGTGCCCTGCACTGCTGGGGGGTGGGGGTGCTGGGGGACATGTGTGGGGGACTGCTGGCAGGTGCCCTGCACTGCTGGGGGGTGGGGGTGCAAGGGGACATGAGTGGGACATGAGTGGGGGCCTCCTGGCAGGTGTCCTGCACTGCTGGGGGGTGGGAGTGCAAGGGGACATGTGTGGAGGCCTGCTGGCAGGTGCCCTGCACTGCTGGGGGGTGGGGGTGCTGGTGGAAATGTGTGGGGGCCTGCTGGCAGGTGCCCTGCACTGCTGGGGGGTGGGGGTGCAAGTGGACATGAGTGGGACATGAGTGGGGGCCTGCTGGCAGGTGCCCTGCACTGCTGGGTTGTGTGGTTGCAACGGGACATGAGTGGGACATGTGTGGGGGCCTGCTTGCAGGTGCCCTGCACTGCTGGGGGGTGGGTGTGCAAGGGGACATGAGTGGGACATGAGTGGGGGCCTGCTGGCAGGTACCCTGCACTGCTGGGGCGTGGGGGTGCAAGGGGTCATGAGTGGGACATGAGTGGGGGCCTGCTGGCAGGTGCCCTGCACTGCTGGGGGGTGGGGTGGAAGGGGACATGTGTGGGGCCCTGCTGGCAGGTTCCCTGCACTGCTGGGGGGTGGGGGTGCAAGGGGACATGAGTGGGACATGTGTGGGGGCCTGCTGGCAGGTGCCCTGCACTGCTGGGGGGTGGGGGTGCTGGGAGACATGAGTTGGTGATCATATTGCAACGTGACATGTGGCTTGGCTGTGGGGCATGCCCATGGTGGATGTGCTGCCTGTGGGACATGACCAGGGGTGCGGGGTAGTCCCTGTGGTGTGGGCTGCCTGCAGGGGCTGTAGAGGGGGTAGAGGCGACACCTGGGAGGACCCACACTGCCAATTCACGTGTAGGACTCCCCGCGCACCCCCGAAATACGCGTTCCCCGCTCTGACAGCAAAATCGCGTGTGAAACTTCATGCGCAGCCCGGTAATACACGTACCCTACTCCAATCGCGTGTGAAACTTCCCGCGCACCCCTGAAATACACGTACCCAGGCCAATCGCGTGTGAAACTTCCCGCGCACCCCTGAAATACACGTACCCAGGCCAATCGCATGTGAAACTTCCCGCGCACCCCTGAAATACACGTACCCAGGCCAATCGCGTGTGAAACTTCCCACGCACCCCTGAAATACACGTACCCAGGCCAATCGCATGTGAAACTTCCCACGCAACCCTGAAACACACGTACCCAGACCAATCGCGTGTGAAACTTCCCGCGCACCCCTGAAATACACGAACCCAGGCCCAATCGCGTGTTAAACTTCCCGCGTACCCCTGAAATACACGTACACAGGCCAATCACGTGTGAAACTTCCTGCGCACCCCTGAAATACACGTACCCAACCATTCACGTGTGAAACTTCCTGCTCACCCCTAAGATACACGTACCCAGCCCAATCGCGTGTGAAACTTCCCGCGCACCCCCGTAATACACATACCCCACTCGCACAGGCCCTTTGGCGTGTGAAACTTCACGCGCACCCCAGTAATACACGTTCCGTGCTAGGCGTTTGCTGTTTGGCAGTCCTGTAAACTGGTCCAGGGTTAGCGCAGCCCTTTGCGCTGAATTGGGAATTTTGATGGCTTTTCCTTGCGCGAGGGCATTCTTGGGGGCGTAACTGGCACTGCTGCAGGGTCGCTGCGCCACTCTGCGCCACGGCTGGTTTTGGAGGCTAAAATCCATGAATACACTGTGCGTGGAAATCGATTTTAGCGCACGCGGCTGGCGCAGACATTCGCACGCGCACACTGTGCGCCAGCCGCGTGCGCCACTTTTGTGCGAAATTCGATGAATTACCGTGTAGGTGTCCTGCCGACAGCCGTCCCATTTGTGAACATGTCCGTGACATCATCATGTGACCGCACACACGCTGAGCGTGTGTCGTTATTTGCGGACACTGTCCGGGCCCTGAACATTTAAAAAGTGCTTTCTTGAGCAATCCAAAGTATTTTACAGTAAAAATTCACCATTGCACATGTCCCAGACAATGTCCCTGCCGATCTACATACTTTTTGGAACTTTTTGAGCCCTTTCTTGGTGTTCAAAGTGTTCGGGGATGGCACGGGTGTCCACTAAGGGTGCCCCAGCACCCCTATAAAAGTCCACACCCTAGAGCTGATCCTTATTCTGCTTTTGGATTTCTAAGATTTACAACAGGACAATTGTGCAGGTTTCTGTTCTTTGTTCCTGGTTCCTAGTTCCTGGTTATTAACCTTCCAGATGGCATCCCAAATTGATTCAGCTGCTGCTGCCTCCGCATCTGCACCCTCACCCCCTCCACCACCACCATGTCCCCAAGGGCTTGCAGGGGGGAACATGCGTGAGAATGCAGAGGAGACGGATGAAGCGGATGAAGCGGATGAAGAGGATGAGATAGTGGAAGTCCCTACTACTAGCACTCATTGTGAGTCTTGGGTGTGGCGGTTATTAACCACCCTTGATGGAAAGTCAAAAGCTCATGTGAACAAGGTGACCTGCACTCAGTGCCGTTAGGTGATGAGTCGTGGCAAGCCTGGTTCGTAAAGCTTTGGTACTACATCAATAAAGCAACACCTAAAGTAATTCCACGGTGGGGCTATTCGTAAGGTTGTACCTAGCAATAAACGTAGTAGGTTGAGTTCCTCTGTAGCATCCTCCGTTTCTGCTCCTGTCACCACAAAAGACATTCCTGTGGGACAGTGCATCCCTCCAACTGCCTCACAGGCCATTCATGATGCTGTTGACCCTTACCTTTCGAGGGTCACAATATTGTGCATGTACTGCGATGCAGTGCTCTGCAGGGGGAGAACCTTCAGACTGCTTTTGAGACTGCGGTCAAGGAGCATGAGAAGGTCTGTGACCTACCTGAATAAGGCCCACCCTACATCTTCCTCTCTCCACCTGCCCTTTCTTATCCCTGTGGTTGGTGTCCCTTCCTTACCCTCCTTTCCCCTCCTTTCCTTGTGTGTCGTGTTTAAAAACCAAAAGAATAATATAAAGCAACAAAAACCAAAAAAAAAAGGCTCTTTTCAGAGCCGCCTTTCACAGTTTAAAAATAGAAGTGACAAAGTGACAAATAAATAGTGCAGGGCCCTGTGCATTTTTAGAAGTCCGCAGACATCTAAAATTTTGGGGCGCTGTCCTATCAGAACCATTGCACTTTTCTATAGGTGGAAGTGGTGGCTCTGAAAAGAGCCTTTTTGTGCTGTTTTCTTGTGTTTCAAAAACTTGAAATGGTCAACACCTCCTGCAAAATGGATTGCTGTAATTCCAAAAAAGGTTGCAATACATTTTGTATATTTCACTGAAAAATCTGATTGCCGGCATAAGTAAGATGTACTCCATCTCTGCCAAAAATGTGTGTGCTACAAAACATAATGGGCCTCATTCCGAGTATGGCGGTAAGGGATAGCGGCCACCGGTAACGAGACCGGTGGCGATATTCCCTTACCGCCATACTCCGAGTTCCCTCTGCGCCCTCGCCTTTAACGCCTGCTTTGAGCAGGTGTTAAAGTCGAGGGCGCAAAGGGGCCTCCGAGCCAATAACGGTGACCGTAATGAACGGTCACCGTTATTTGCATCTTCCCCATTCCCATTGAGCCCTATGGGGTGAGACTTCATGGGGTATCGTGGAGGGTTGGAAGGGAGTGGGAGGCTTGAGCATTATTCCGTCAGTAGGTAATACTCCCTTTTCACGCACAGGGGAATATTCCTGCGAGCCAGAAAAGCCAGAGTAGAGGGGCTCTTCCTGTCCATCTTCAGAGTCCTGCGCTTCACCATTGAAGAAGCATCAGCACTCAAAGCCAGACCTGCGCCTCCGTGGGAATCAGGTGAGCGTGACAGAACGCAAAGCCTACCCACAATTTCCCACCCGGTGTAGTGATACACAAAATTGCAACCTTGCCAATCAGGGCTTTAGATGACAGCATTAGCCGCTGAAAGCCAATAGTGTATTCAAAGTATGTGCCAAAATGCTGACAGTAGTCTGTTGTAGCACTTCCATTATGCAGTAGTGAGCTACAAGGAATATGCAGGCCTAGTATGAGTGATAGGTCACATTATGCATTGTTGATAGACAGGCAGGGAGAGGGCCCTAGCTCTGTAGCTAATGGACATTTTTGGAGTGTTTGGAACATTATGGCACCTATATAGCACTTAGATAGCCAGTCTTAAGCGCTATGAACACTAAGCTATGAGTGCATGCCTTTTAGAGCTTGCAGATGGGGTTAATACATCCCTGCTTCCCTTAGAATATTCTGCCTCACTAACGGTAGCCCTGCATGGCCCCAAGCTAATCTCCTTTTCTCTGGGAAGGCACTGATAAGACATTCCTGAGCTTTCGCGCAGATGGGAGCCAAGGAGGGGCTCAGAAGAAGGAGCAGTGGAAATTAACAGAGTTGGGTTTTTTCCATGAGCCAGCCTATATTTTGCACAGGGAAAGTTCTGGAACTGTGCGTCATGGACGGGCAGCACGAGATTATAAAATATGCATGCTCACATGACTCGGGTGGGAGATCGTCCTGTGGACTTGGTTCGAGCCAGATCAAGTGCCCGGAATTGGAGCTCTGACGGCATCCCGGCAGCGCTGTCCTCTGAGCGGGGCTTGTTACAGCTAGCTTATGAGGGCCAGGGTCTCCCAGTGCTGATTGAAGGGGCGTAAGACTGTGTTTCTCTATGTTTCTCTATGTTTCTCTATGTTTATCTAAATTCTATGTTTCTCTATATTTTGCATTTCTCTAAGTTTTATGCTTTGTAATCTTCTCTAACTTGAATACCAAATGTATATGAAATTCACTGTTTAGAATAAACACTAAAACTTATTGAAGGTGTCATTTGTCACTAGCATGAGATCACTGCTCAGCACAATAGAACTTGTATTTTGGGCTGAATTGGGTATTTTTTGCTCTCAAAGGGCTGGCCCCGAGGAAGATTTTGCCCATATCAAGACATTTGGTGGCAGCTTTGTGGGATTTGTGCAGAGCAGTGCCTTGCTGTGAAATGACAAATTGTGTGAGAGAACACAGTGTAGAGTGAAGAGCAGGCTGTCGCATTTCCTTGGGGGTCTCACTGCAGCTCTGAGACTTCAAAAGACAGCAGCGTTGTGTCGGCTTGCCGTGGCCGATAGCTTGTGTGGTTAAGACTCCCTTCAGTAAATCAGTCGTGACTGACTTATTGCTTGGGAATGGAGCCAGGGAGTACAAGGCGATAAACAAGCGGGAAATGGCTTTGTTTAAAGCGCTCTGATGAATGGTCAAGAAAGATGTATGTTCAATTAGGAAAGAATTTTATCATGCGGTTTCCCCAGTTTAAAGTTGTAATTTGAAATGCAAAGTGAGACGGAGTTCTCAACTCTATTCTGTCATGAGGGCAGGGAAAAATAGTTGCAAGGATTTGACATGCAAATTGTGAATAGTAATCTAACCATTGTCTCAGCCCCAGTGTGCTAGCGAGTGGGGGGCTGTAATGTTCGGAGGCGAAGGTTCGCTTTTTAATGTATGCTTTTGAAGTGTTGACATTCCTGAAGATAACGTGGGGAATGAGCCCTGCTTAGGAGAAAGAGTAACATCTGTGCTGAGAGCCTAAAGGGTTTGTTTTTCTTTTGGCAACTGTAAATTCCATGTGCTGGTGGCGAATTCTGTTTAAAGGAAACACACTAAAATGGTTATATTGCATTTTAAGCTGTGCCATGCTTATAATGGGTGAGAGACTCACTTAAAAAAGAAAGTGAGTGATGTTATTTGGATTTTCGATTTTTGTGTATTGATTTGAAATTGCAGAATCAGTTTGCAATGGTTTGGGGGGAAAAAACAATTTATATTTTTCTAAATTGCCTCTAAATTGCCCCTGGAGTATTTTTGACTGTTCCCACGCTATGCCATGGATTTGTACTGTTGCCTTATAAGTGATGCATGTTTGGAATAGTGACCTGTTGACTGTGATACATGGTGAAAAATGTTGTTGACACAATAACAGCCCACAAGCAATATAGAGTGTGGGTTGCTCTTGCAGGGAAACCGTGCAGGGAGCTGCACTAAATATGGCATTTTTTAAATGCACTGAAATAAGTGGTTATATTCTGGCAATGGTACAACAGAATGAAAAATCTGTGTGTGATAAGATAGCACAAAGATTTAGTGGGTTGCGGGTTCTTTTGAAAGATCGCACATTGCATTGGAGTGAGCTCGTGAAGCCAAACTACAAGGTTACAAGGAAGAAGAGAAAAAAAACGTATGCTTTTAAATGGGACATTAATCAGTTCAAAACAGGCTAAAAAGACGCTTTGACATTTTGCTAAATTACATGGAGTAGAATCTGATGAGAAGAAAAAGTGCCTCTTTTGAAAATAAGAGTCTTGCTGTGTGTGCAGAGCTTGTGCCTTGAAGCTGTCTTGGGCAAGGTGCAGGAAGGCAAACAAAAGCAGAATACTGCACTCCTGTTTAATGAAATGGTGTTTCAGATATGGGAGCTTTTCTGAGTTGCTGGAACAGTGCAAGAAAGAGTTAATATGGATGAACTGTCTGAAACGAGTGCCTTCCATTGAAGCCGCCACAGTGTAAGAGTTATAGGCAAAGAGATAAGCTTGCTGCGCGAAAGATAAACAATGACATTCCTGCATTCCATCCCCTGTGAGAGACACCGGCAGTGTGAAAAAAAAAACTGAGGAGAGGGGGTGCAAAGACAGAAATGCTGATGTACGCATGCTTTCTAACGGCATGCAATAACAGAGCTGATCAGAAGTAAAGAATTTGCCCAGTAACACTGGAAGGAAAACAAAGGCTGCATGCAGGATGGCAGATGGGCACATCACATCTGAACATTGGGGAACCTGTGCATCTGTGAATGGGCTAAGAAAAGACAGCTGCCCATTCCAACAGACATTGCCATGCAAACCGCATTCCCATGCACCATGTGATGTGATGTGAAGTGAAACGCTATTGCTGTGCAAGCTGCATCCCAGTGCTCCATGTGATGTGAACTGAAGTAAAGCGCTGTGCACTGGAGAAGAAACCTCTAGGCGCTTTGAGAAGAGAAAATACACAGCTGGCAAAATGCAAGCTACATTGCCAGGGCTGGAGTAACTGACAAAGACATTATGGCATTCCAGTTGGAAGCAAAGCTGACAAAAACGCTTAGCCGTTTTGCAAGAGAAAGCATGCAGAGCGGGGCTTTGGAGTACAACATGAACACTGCACATTAGCCATGATCCAGAAGCCTCACGGCTTAGTGCAAGAATGAATGATTTGTTGAAGCAACAAAAGAAACTGACTTAGACTATCGCGCTCAAAGGGGTGGGCCAAGAAATCAGCAAACACCCTTTGAGAAAATGATAAGTGAAAAAAACAGAGGCTTGAAATACACTAGCTGTATGGAGAAAAATAAACAAAGCTGCTTGTGCAACTGCAGGCGATATTGGACTGAAAGACTTTACCTTTGAAAAATGGAGTGATGCCAGCAGGGCAAACTAAATCAAGATCATGAGACACTGGAAGCAAGTTGGCGCCTGGCATTCGTGATCGCTTTGGTGAAAAAGAAAAGCATTGTGCGACCTGGGTACTTATTATATGGCTTTTGTAAAAAGCACAGATCAGTCTGAGGTACCATTGACCAACTATGATCGCATTGCACAAATGAGTTTGTGATTAGGCAGTTACACCCCGTATGGTTGAGTGTAAATAAGCCCCCAGAAACATGCAGAAGGGTGATAAATAATTGCAGTAGCAATGATAAAGTGTGTAGTTACCTGATGAAACGTCTGAAGATGGGGGTGGTGTTATGGGAAGGGGTGGATAACGCTGATATTGAAGTTTTGATGACATCCTAATGTGAAGAATAACGATGTTGAAGTTTTGATGGCATCCTAACATTTCTGTTTGTATTTTGCCTAGGCAAAAAAAAAAGCAAAATGCATTTCACCATTTACAGAAGTAGATGTGTGCAATTTGTGGGTGACACTGATCAGTCAAGCAAACTGTGCTCAGAGAAAGCGAGTCAACTTTAAACGTGTCCTGCACCGCACTCAATGCTGCTAACATGCATGACGTATGAGGACATTTGTTCTGCAACCTGCGAAAAGTGTCCAACAGAGTAATAACTTTTGCTGAACTGGCACGGTGCAGACTTGGCTAATTATCAAATATTTGATGCTACACATTCAAATGATTCAGTTGCTGGAAATAACTTAATTGACATGTCTTGCCTTTCTTGTTTAAAGGACTATGGACAATGAGTTGTGGACTGTGACATCATGCACCACAAACAGCTGTGTGACACAGCACTTGAATGCTAACACATTGAAAAATGGTTTTTAAATGCACTTTTTGAGATGAATCTGAAAAAACGAAATGGTTTTACTCTTCCAACTGAATTGCTTTAACCAGAGATGCTTTGCGTTTTAAAAAAAAAAAAAAAAAAACTTCTACGTTGCACGTAGGCAGGAAAATGATTTATGAATTGTTGGGGCAGCAGGATTATGCAAGCAAGAGCGTAATTGATTTTGAGATAAGATGAGTGCGCACATCAAAGTCACCTGTGCGTAGGTTAAGATCCTTAATTGAAGTAATGCTGCCAAGTGTGTGAGCTCTAATTTGAGATGGTAACCTTTGAAACACTGGATACTTTTACAGCCAGCTTAAGGCAGGTAAATGAAACCATGACTGACTTGATGTTTGATTTTATGACACAGTGTGTGACACGGTTTTTGTTAAACCAACCAGTTTCATGTTTTAGTGGGGACAGCTGTCTCCAGCACACTAATGCAAAGAGTCACCTTTTGATTGTAGCCATTTGGAATAATTCTTTGGAAAAGCGCTACAAATGAGTATCCACATGGAATTGCTAGCATACTGGCCTGGCACATTGTCAGACATCTTTTGTCACTGACTCATATGACTGGTGTCTATGAAGTCATAGGCCTAAATGTTTCAGTGAATGGATACAACGATTTGTTTAATTTGTTTAATGTTGTTTTTCTGACCAAGAACTGCAGCGAGTGTTCTCGCCAAGATTTTATGGACTATAACTTGACTAAATGCATTTTACACAATGGTGTGATGAAACAGCCACTGCCGGATGGTAGTATGGTGTTTGTGGCTAAAACTAGTATTGTATATGGTAGATATCCCATTTGAAGAAGGGTATTCTCCAAGTCACAATAGGTAGACACTGTGAACATGTTGGATTTTCCAGTAGTAAGGCAACATTTAAATTGTAGGCTGGTAATGCACACCTCTATTATTACAGTGATACACTTAGACATAGATTTATCATGAGGCAATGTTTCCTTAGTACTACCAAGCTGCTACAAATGGAGTCCATTTCTATGGCCCATCACTAGAGTGCGCGTAGCTAGGGAGCTAGATTCATTAATTGCAGGAGCTTTATATGTTTGTGACATAGAAACTGTGCACAATAAGCTAGCCACTATGGGTTCTGATGCCAGCTCTGCTATAGAACTTCTAGCCTAGTGGGGTTCATTGATACGCCCAACACTGCTACAAGTATTGGCAACCACTGAAGATGGCAGAATTTTAGGTATGAAGACATTTCTTCTGCCATAGGGCAGGTCAACAAGACTGCTAAATACACACGATGCATTGTATGGCAAACATTGTTTAATCAGAAGGTGTTGGCTTTTTACTGAGTGGGGGCGACCACCCTCCACACACTGGCACGCAGAGCTACAGTTACCAGCATACATATGGATCAAATTGCTTGCTTTTGATTGCATGAATAACACATGCCATGCTTGATGTAAATTAGTAGAATTGTTTTTATTTAGATAAACTGGTGCCCATGGGTTCACCTTGTTCACGAAATTAGATGGTTTCTGGTTGGGTTCCACATACATGGGGGAAGTGTCTAATCACACAGCCCATAGTCACGTCTGAATGCCCTGGGATCAGGGGGAGGGTAGGCCCTTAGAGTGAAAGACTGCCAGGTTTAGAGTTGGTAACCATACATAAATGCAATAGTGCATTGTAGATTAGACTACACCGGATTGCCTTGACATTCTAACTGCATGCTGCTTTTTAACTGACAATCAGTTATACAATAATTATTTAGGTATTGTTGTGTAGGCCAGGTTTTGGCTGGAGTAAATGTCCATGTTCACTTTGTGTAGGTATTTTTGTGTAGGCCAGGTTTTGGCAAGGGTATATGTCACTGTTCACTTTGTGTACATTTTTGTTTAGGTAGTGTTTTTTTACTAACTTTGCATGCCACGCTAACTAACCGCTAGAAGGTAGTTTGCTTAAACCTCTTGCAAAGCCCCAAGGTCTTTATCACTGCACTAAATACTATATTGATGTGTATTAGTCAGCATTTGTCGCACACACGTTGAATAGGGGTGGAATGTAGTGATACACAAAATTGCAACCTTGCCAATCAGGGCTTTAGATGACAGCATTAGCCGCTGAAAGCCAATAGTGTATTCAAAGTATGTGCCAAAATGCTGACAGTAGTCTGTTGTAGCACTTCCATTATGCAGTAGTGAGCTACAAGGAATATGCAGGCCTAGTATGAGTGATAGGTCACATTATGCATTGTTGATAGACAGGCAGGGAGAGGGCCCTAGCTCTGTAGCTAATGGACATTTTTGGAGTGTTTGGAACATTATGGCACCTATATAGCGCTTAGATAGCCAGTCTTAAGCGCTATGAACACTAAACTATGAGTGCATGCCTTTTAGAGCTTGCAGATGGGGTTAATACATCCCTGCTTCCCTTAGAATATTCTGCCTCACTAACGGTAGCCCTGCATGGCCCCAAGCTAATCTCCTTTTCTCTGGGAAGGCACTGATAAGACGTTCCTGAGCTTTCGCGCAGATGGGAGCCACGGAGGGGCTCAGAAGAAGGAGCAGTGGAAATTAACAGAGTTGGGTTTTTTCCATGAGCCAGCCTATATATTTGCACAGGGAAAGTTCTGGAACTGTGCGTCATGGACGGGCAGCACGAGATTATAAAATATGCATGCTCACATGACTCGGGTGGGAGATCGTCCTGTGGACTTGGTTCGAGCCAGATCAAGTGCCCGGAATTGGAGCTCTGACGGCATCCCGGCAGCGCTGTCCTCTGAGCGGGGCTTGTTACAGCTAGCTTATGAGGGCCAGGGTCTCCCAGTGCTGATTGAAGGGGCGTAAGACTGTGTTTCTCTATGTTTCTCTATGTTTCTCTATGTTTATCTAAATTCTATGTTTCTCTATATTTTGCATTTCTCTAAGTTTTATGCTTTGTAATCTTCTCTAACTTGAATACCAAATGTATATGAAATTCACTGTTTAGAATAAATACTAAAACTTATTGAAGGTGTCATTTGTCACTAGCATGAGATCACTGCTCAGCACAATAGAACCTGTATTTTGGGCTGAATTGGGTATTTTTTGCTCTCAAAGGGCTGGCCCCGAGGAAGATTTTGCCCATATCAAGACACCCGGGTGCTATGGAGACTTCCGAGACAGATCAGCTGGCCCAGCTTTTGGGGGAATTACGGGCAGAAGTGCACTCAGCCCGCCAGGAGACTAATGCTCTCAGAAGAGAACTGATCCTATCCAAGGAAAGAACAGATGACCTGGCCAAAAGGTTATTGCAGGCCCAGGCAGGGCACACTCCTTTACCTAATTCCGGAGGTACTTCCACATCAATGGGTTTGAATAACCCGGTACAAATCAATCTACCTGGACACATGCCTTTGGCCCTGCCTGAACGTTTTGCGGGGGATCCCAAGAAATATGCCGTCTTTATGAACCAATGTCGTTTACACTTTCTATGCAGACCTGGGGCCTTCCCTAACGACCAGACCAAGGTAGCCTTTATACTATCTTACCTCAGTGGCAGTGCTGCCGATTGGTCTATTCCATTGGTAAATCAGGATGATCCCATTCTCCAGGATTTTCAGGGCTTCCAGGCCAGCATGGAAAGATTGTTTGCTCGACACTCTCAAGGACAGGCCCTTGATAACGAACTGCTATCCTTACGACAAGGTAATCAGGATCTCCTGTCCTACGTTGCCACCTTTAATAGACTGGTTGTGGAAACTGGATGGCCAGAAAACAAAAGGATCACATTGTTTCATTGAGGCCTGCGCGGAGAGCTTAAGGATGTTCTAGCTCAGATAGTAAATCTACCCCATGTCTGCGCAGACTACATAGACTTGGTGGTTCAACTTGATCACAGACTTCAAAATAGAAAAGCAGATCGGTTCAAGTACGAAACCCGAGTACCGATCAAAATCCACGCTAACTCCAAGAGTACCGACGTATCCGAACCTATGCAAATCGGCGGTGTTAAAGGACCATTAACGCAGAAGGAACGAGAGAGAAGGCGGCAAATGCAACTTTGTCTGTATTGCGGGACTTCCGGTCACTTTCTTCGAAATTGTCCAGTTAAACCACCTAAGAAGGTGGTTGGAGCCACTGATAACGATTTATTGACACCTGATGGGTCCGCTTGCCGAGCTTGAAAACAAACTCTTTGACCTCGCATTTTGTCATGCCAATGGTGCTCGTGGACCCAAAACAGCCTCAGCAGTTGCATGCTATAAAAGCATACATCGACAGTGGAGCTATTGGAAATTACATAGACCGTGAATTGGCTTCCAGGATTAAGCTCCCTCTCCGTCCGAAAGTAACCCAAGATGTCATTACTACAGTAGATGGAACCGAAATAGCCTCAGGGCCTGTAACGCATTCCACTATCGAAGTGACACTGGTGGGTCAGGATGGACATCGGGAAGCAATCGTGTTTGATGTGATCAAGGCCCCACAATTTCAAGTAATTCTTGGAATTCCTTGGTTAGAAACACATAATCCCAGAATTGACTGGCGAGCAAAGATGATAAGTTTTCCTGATTGTGAACCAACTTGTTATCCAAGAAATGGATGGGTCTAGCCTCAGCAACTTCCACCCCTGTACAGCTACCGTCAGAATACCAAGAATTCCAAGACGTTTTTCAGAAGGAACAGGCTAACACTTTACCTCCCCATCGGTCTTATGATTGCCAAATCGATCTGGTACCCAATGCTCAACTACCTTGTAGTAGGATTTATGCTCTTACGGAACCTGAGAACCTGCATTTGCGTCAGTATTTAGATCAGTACCTAGCCAATGGTTTTATTCGCCCGTCCAAGTCTCCTGTCTCCTCAGCTCTGTTCTTCGTGCCGAAAAAAGAGGGCGACCTTAGAACATGTATAGACTATCGCGCCCTAAATCAAATAACGGTTAAGAATCGTTATCCTCTGCCCCTGATCCCTGATCCCTGAGCTTATCGACCAGGTGAAAGACGCTTGTGTGTACACCAAGTTAGATCTCCGAGGAGCTTATCACCTGGTGCGTATAAAAGAAGGCGACGAATGGAAGACTGCATTCCGCACCAAATTTGGGCTCTTCGAATATCAGGTGATGCCCTTCGGGTTGTGCAATGCACCTGCCGCCTTTCAGTACTTTATGAATGATGTTCTTCGGGAACTTATCGATGTCTGTGTCATTGTTTATATTGACGACATCCTGGTGTACTCTTCTTCAGAATCCGATCACAGAAAACATGTTAGGGCAGTTCTTGAGAAATTGCGCCAGCACAGACTATTTGCAAAGCTCGAAAAATGCGTTTTTCATACCACAGAAGTTGAGTTTCTCGGATTCATCCTGACACCTCAAGGAGTCCGAATGGACTCGCGAAAGGTGGATGCCATCCTCAAATGGCCATCTCCTAGCTCGGTGAAGGGAGTTCAGAGCATGCTCGGCTTTGCCAATTTCTATCAAAGATTCATCCGGGAATTTTCCCGAACAGTCCAACCCATCACAGCTCTCCTAAAGAAAAACAAACGCTTTGAATGGACTCTTGAGGCCGAACAAGCCTTTCAGGACCTGAAAACCAAATTCACCTCTGCACCTGTATTGAAGCACCCGCACCCAGATCTCCCTTACATTGTGGAAACCGATGCATCCAGTTCGGCCATGGGAGCTGTCCTGTCGCAAAGAGACCCAGAAACTAACCAACTACACCCTGTGGCCTTTTGGTCCAGGAAATTTTCTCCTCCTGAAATCAACTACGCAATTACCGACAAAGAGTTACTGGCTATTAAATCTGCTTTCAAGGCTTGGCGTCACTACCTTCTCGGGGCAAGACACACCATCACCGTAATTACGGACCACAGAAATTTACAGTATTTAAAGACGGCCAAAGCTCAATCTTCACGACAACTCCGATGGGCTCTATTCTTTGCGGAATTTGATTTTGTAATTACCTATCGCCCTGGCTGCAAGAATGGTAAAGCGGACGCCTTATCCCGGATTAGCATGGAAGAACCAAATTCGAGTTTAGAACCTGTGCCAATCATACCTGAACAAAGAATCTTAGGCCTAACTTCATTGCAAACTATTGAGGACATCCAAACGCAAGTAAAACAACTTCTAGACTCTTCAGCCTTACTGGAATGGAATCATAAGGGTCCTCATTACACCGTTAAGGATGTAACCGTTACCCTACTTCCAGGAGCGGTTGTTTCTGCCAAGTAAAGAATTGCAAGAACTTGTTATTGCCCATCATCATGAATCATTAATGGAAGGACACCCTGGTATCGCTAAAACGGAGGAAAAAATCAAATGCCACTTCTGGTGGCCTTCTTGGAGAAAAGACATAAAGTCTTTTGTATTGTCTTGCGGAATTTGCGCCCAAAACAAGGGTCAAAAGAAAAGGCCAGCCGGCCTACTTCAACCCTTGGATATTCCACCGGCACCATGGCACACCTTGTCAATGGACTTTATAACTGACCTGCCTCCTTGTGCTGGTTACAACACTATTCTTGTAATTGTGGATCTATTCTCCAAAATGGCCCACTTTATCCCTTTAAAAGGTTTGCCTTCAGCTTCCACCTTGGCCAAGGAATTTCTGGAGAATATAGTTCGCATACATGGTTTCCCTTCCATATTAGTCTCGGATCGTGGAAGCCAATTTATCTCCCATTTTTGGAAGAAGTGTTGCCAACTAGCACAAATAGATGTGCGGTTATCCACCAGCCACCACCCCCAGACCGACGGACAAACCGAGAGAACCAATCAGACTCTGGAGCAATATCTTCGGTGCAAGTCACACCAATCCGAGTTAAATTGGAAAGACATCCTTTGGATCGCAGAATATGCATACAACAATTCAGTACATTCTGGAACCGGACAAACTCCTTTTTATACTTTGTATGGTCACCATCCTCGGACCTCTGACCTAGATCCACCTCTGACCCTGGAAATGCCTGCAGTAAATCATCTGCATTCCACAATAACCCAAGCCTTCAAAGAAGCTGCAACTCATTTACAGCAAGCCAAGAAAAAGTATAAAGAAAACGCTGATTTGCACCGAAGTAAAACTCCTCCTTACCAAGTAGGAGACCAGGTATGGCTAGCAACGAAACATTTACCCCTCAAGGGCCCGCGAACCTTCAATCCCAGATTCATAGGACCTTATCCCATCAAGGCTATAATCAATCCCGTGGCCTTTAAACTGGATTTACCGTCCAACATGCGTATTCATCCAGTTTTTCATGCATCACTTTTGAAGCCAGTGCAACCAGGGATCCGACTGTCCAAGCCTCCAGACCCAGTTCAAATTGAAGGGGAATTAGAATTCGAAGTTAAAGACATTTTAGACTCCAAGGTGTTAAAGTCAAAACTCTTCTATCTTGTTGACTGGAAGGGATATGGACCTCAGGAGAGATCGTGGGAGCCTAGTAACCATGTTCACGCACCTCGATTAATACAAAGGTTCCACCGGAGATTTCCGAACAAGCCAAAACCCCCGGAGGGAACAAACTTGGGAGGGGCCTTGAGGGGGGTACTGTCATGATGCCTACCTCCAAGGAGCCAGGTCCGACCCAGCAACCCCAGAGGCAGGCATCATTCCCCCCAGGGAATTGCCAGCGGGCCCAAGCTGGGGCCCTTTGGACACAGTCCTGGCGCCTTAGGCGCCAGGCTCATGTTGGACCCCTGTCCTGGCGCCTTAGGCGCCAGGCTCATAAAGCTAGACATGTGTTCAAGTGTTTTAATGTGCACTTACCTGATGCAGACCATGCTGTTACATCCAGGCCCTCTTGAGGCCTGAATGGAACTACTTTACCTGTGGGACTACTTTCCACCTGGGTGTGGTCGGGGAAGGATACATACCTGATCGGTGGAAGGATACATACCTGGAACTTCTACCAAAGCTATTTAAACCACACCCGATCAGCAACTCACGCTTCGCGTTGTTCTGCTCCTCGCAGCTGGACGCTCACCGTGTCAGCTCCTGCATCTGGACTTCAGCCACGCCTGTCAGCATCCTGGGTCGCCTGCAAAGGGAGATAAGAGAGAATTGGGGAGAAAGAAGACCTTACCTGCTAAAACTGCATCACGGAGACATCACACCGACGATCCTGAAAGGGAAGACATCATTTTAAAAGCATTTCGCTTCGATCGCTGCAGCGCTGCATTTCACTCACCTTTCCTGGGCGCCTCCATCTTCAGCAGCGATCATCCGGATCCGCACCCACTTCCCAGAGCCTAGAGAGAAAGACAGGAAAACAAGGTGAGAGAAGGAAAGGAAATAGGAAAATCCAGTTTCCTTCTAAGACTTACCTGTTGGGTCATTCCCATTTCATTTCGGGTCCTGCCGCTTCCTGGCATTCCAGACCCCGGCCCCTATGGGGAAAAAAGACAAAGACATTGAATGAGCGAAAGCAAAGACATTACCTGAACGCTCATCCAGAACTTACCTGTCATTTACTGGAACTGCACGTTTCACTTCGGGTCGGCGCCATATCTCCGGCATTCCGAACCCCGGCCCCTAAGGGGAAAAAGACATAAGCATTAGCGCTTGCTGCAATAAGACAATGAACATTATTATTAAGCTTGAACTTTTGAACTTGCAACAGAACTCTTACAGCGCCTCACCTGAATAGTCAAGTTTATTTTGAACTCCCATCAAACCTCAATCCAGTGAAGTAACTGGGTTTCAACGCGCCCCTGCATCAGAAGCAGGATGGAGAACTCATCCTTCCAGACCCTAAGGTGAGACTTCACGGGGTATCGTGGAGGGTTGGAAGGGAGTGGGAGGCTTGAGCATTATTCCGTCAGTAGGTAATACTCCCTTTTCACGCACAGGGGAATATTCCTGCGAGCCAGAAAAGCCAGAGTAGAGGGGCCCTTCCTGTCCATCTTCAGAGTCCTGCGCTTCACCATTGAAGAAGCATCAGCACTCGAAGCCAGACCTGCGCCTCCGTGGGAATCAGGTGAGCGTGACAAGTGCACATTCGGAGTGCTCAAGTCATGCTTCTGCTCCCTTGACTGCTCTGGCAGACAGCTACTATGTGCACCCCCTGTAGTGTGCAGGATCATTGTGGCAGAATGTGTCCCGCACAACGTTGCAACATGGCATGGCGTACCGGTGGACATGGTGGTGCCCCCACATCCCTAACCACACGCACGGCCGCTGCGCATGGGAGGGGAAAGGGCATGTGGCGAGGCAGCCCGTACCCAGTTTGTGGCCACATTTTTCACCTAAACTCTAACCCCTGCGGAGTGCACACAGGCCTGGCACATACCAGGTGACAATCGATGATGAGAAAGGGACAGTTAACTCTCACAACCTTACCACCCTGAGAATGTGTCCACGGAAGTGCCACATTGTGTGCATCCCTAGCTACTTAAAGACAACCAATCCCATGTGACCAAAAGGAACACATTCAAGGTGCATATTCCCCCCTGCAAAACAGGGCATGAAAGTACTTCTATGCCACCCAAACCCTGCCAACCCCCATGACCCCCGTCTACCACACCATACCATGGTATGCAACAGCAAAACATCAAACCATACGCACAACACATGACACAATAGTCATGAAGTGCCACGTGACAAATGTAAATAGGCACCAGACAATTACACCTGACATGGAATCTGAAGGAAGAACTGACCAAAACCTCACACCCTGAAAACACAGGCACAAATGCATGCCACCAGTGGTGCAATCAACAAAAGTTAGAATACTTGTTGCCATGCACATTGCACAATAGAAAATTGGCATTTCAAACACTGTGTGCTGCGTGTGTGTCCCCTGCAAAACACCGCTCACCGGACAGCACAGTGAGTGTGCATTGTGTTGGGGAAACACCTTGAGCATCATGAAAAAAAGTGCAATCAACCAAATAGTACCCTGTTTTGCACGTACACAATCAATGAATCGGAAGTGATTGTCGGGACACAGCATGTCTGAGAAGGCAATCTGGGTGCACGTGTGTGCATGGTGTCGACGTAGTTGGTGTGGGGGGGGCGTTGCCTAAGTGTTTGTGTCAGTAGGGACATGCATCTAATACATGCATGTGAAATGGTGAAATGAAGTGAGCCTCAGTGTCCTGTACACAGCACATGTGAACATTGCAATCAAGGACCCCCCTGTGTGTTAAACCACACCCATCCCCTGACACCTCAAAATAAAACCCAATTAGGATGAGCCATTGACCAGCAGAACATATCATGTACAGAGTACCCCACATCGACAATGGCAGAGAGTGAGTAATCACTGATTCATTGAAAATCCTTATAGGGCCTAAACACAAAGTTCATCAAAGCGCCTCAAGGAGGGAGGGAACAAGGAAGAATAACAGTACATTCCTACAAGTCCTTTAAACAGTCCAGAATGTGAAAATGAACTATCAATTTAAAGTACATGGTACAAGTGCCTGGAACAATAAAGGAGAGTCTAGGGAGGGAATGTGGGAAAACAAAACTAGCATCAACATTGCTATGCCTGACGGCAATAGTTGCAGTGCAGGAGTCACATAAGGAGGGGGGAGAGGGAAGAGGAGGGAAGAGGTGAGGAGAGTAACAAAACAAATGACAAACTGTGGAAGGTCGACGAAGAATCAAGATAGTGCTGGGGAGGGGGAGAAGAAACACAGAAGGGAAAGGGGGAACAGACGACCTGTAATCAGTTGGTGGAGTGACTGATTATAAAAGTAAGTGCCAAAATAAAACTCAAAAAGGTGAAGGTGGGGGGCAGATGGACGGAGGCAGAGGGGGAAATGTCTGCAAAGAACAAGTGGCTACGTATCACCATGCCTGACAGCAATTGGGGTAGTGCCGGAAAAAGACAGACAGAGGACAAGGAGGAGGGGAAAGGGCGGTGGAGAGGGAGAGGGAGGAGAGAAGGGAGGAATGGGCCAAGGTGTAAAGGCAGGAAGGGGGAGAGGGGGAAAGAAAGCACACACAGGGGGCAGAGGGAAAGAAGATGGTGCAGAAGGGGAGGGGGTGTGATGGTGAAGAGGGGAGACAGAGGGAGAGTGGCGGGGGCAGGTAGAGACTGGCAGGGGCAAGGGAGACAAGGGGAGACTGGCAGGGGGCAGGTGGAGACCGGCAGAGAGCAGGGGAGACAGGGGGACAATCCAGGGACCCAGAAGGGTGGTGGACAGGGGTAGACAGGGCCTCCATTGTGGGCCATTGGTAGTGGTGGCAGGCTCCAGCCTCCTTGTTGGCCAGATTGTCACAAGGGCCAAATGCAACCAATGGGAGGGGTGGAGCAGGTCCAGGCCACAAACATGACAGTCAAGTCAAAAGCAACTCAGCCATATTTCCAATGGCACAACAAAACACCAGGCAGGGCTGCAAGATGGCCAAAGCAGGGGAAGTGTTACCAAATGCAGGTAAAGTTCCCAACTTTTTTTCACGGGGGATTAGAACTCAAAAGGAACTACCTCTAAAGAGAAAAACATAAGGTGAGTCTAATTACCCCTCTTTCCTTTACCCCAATGTTTCAAAATGACCAACAGTTATTGATTAAACACCTACCATATTGATGTTATTATTATAAAACATCATGAACCCGACACAAAAACAATTTTTACAAAAAAAGAACCAATTTAATTTTCACATATTTTGTATGAATAAAAAGGCACACATTGCCACGAATGTAATATTGCACATTTCAATGATTCAACAATTCTTCATTCATAAAAACTTTTTTTGATAAAAAAGACAAAACAACGATGAGACACGCTTGATTCAGCCAAAGCTTTCACAGAATCAAACAAAATCCATAAAGCAGCCATAATATCCCACAAAGCCAACGCTTATAACTCATGTATAAACAATGCCTCTTCCGATGTCAAAGAACTCTTTGCCATCCTCAATGAATTACTGATCGTGCAACCCACATTGCATTTCCAGAATGCGAGAATATCGCAGATGCAAATAGGGGAATTGCAGACACGTACGCCTTACCTTGCTACATGCATTAATAAAATGGGTGAAGAAGCGGAACAACCCAGCCGTGCCTTTAGATCTGAAAGATGCATTTAACAATGCCGGAACCTGGTATACACCTTATAAAATAGAAAAAGATTGGTCTTGTCAATCAACCCTTGGGGTACCAAGTCTTTGTTGGCTTTTTGTGAAGAAATATTGTCCTGAAGATGGCCGATTTAAAGAAAGAAGCTAAGACACTAGAGATAGTGTCTAAAGCAAAATATGTCCGAAACATGTCGACAGTCATCTAAAATACCCATTAACATCGACTGTGGGATTTTGTTGCAAACAAAGTGTTTTTTTCAAATAATATCGACATTTTGGGTTGCTCACACCCCATGTCTTTTCATTGTTTTGTCTTTTTTTTATCAAAAAAAGTTTTTATGAATGAAGATTTGTTGAATCATTGAAATGTGCAATATTACATTTGTGGCAATGTGTGCCTTTTTATTTATACACAATATGTGAAAATTAAATTGAATCGTTTTTTGTAAATATTGTTTTTGTGTCGGGTTCATGATGTTTTATAATAAGAACATCAATATGGTAGGTGTTTAATCAATAACTGTTGCTCATTTTGAAACATTAGGGTAAAGCAAAGCAGGGGAAGCAAGGAAATGGGGGTAGTTGAAACGCGTGGTGACAAGGATAACTCAGCGTGCAGTGTTCATGTGGCATATCAAAATTACTGCAGGCCAAGTGTCCAAATGCAACATTGTCAGCACACGGACCCCTCCCACCATCAGTGTGTGTCACACAGCCAAAGGGTGGATGGTACTGCCTACAGCAGGAAGTGCATGAACATAGACAGTCAATTCTTTAAAAAATCATAAGCAACATGATGAAATGCATAGTCAACATAATACTCACTAAAATGAAGTGCAGACATGCATTGGAGAAGCCATCCGGAATACCCAATATGGGGTGTACACACAAGTAGGACTGCAGGCTGGCCACAGATATGACGAAGCCCAGTGCCCCTTGTGAGATGCTGTCACACCGAGACATCCTTGTGAGCCCATGGAAAGGGGAAGCAGGTCTAGCATATGTGTCAGGACCCCAAGCAAAACACATACACGAGACAAGCCTGAATGGGCCCTGCTGGAACACACAGTGAATGCCTTCAAATGCCACAAAGCACCACACTGTCACATGAATGCACAATAGACAACAAAAAAATAATAACACTTGCAAAAAAAAAAAAATCAAAAATGCCCACGTATGACCCAGGGGGTGGGGTGCACCCAGGAGGGGGGAGGTACAGGGTCCACCTCAACAACAACATGTGTAGATGTTGAGATAAAAAAAACTCACTGTGCTCAGCGTCTGCACGCCCTGACCTATGTGGGGGATATGTTGTCATCGTCAACCTCTGGATGGAATTCAGAAGGTGGACGTGGCACAGTTGCCTCACCACGACTTTCCGCAACTTGCCCCTCAACGGCAGCAAGCATGCAAGTCTGGTAAGCCAGGTCCTGCATGGCAATGACTCGTAGGTCTGCATGCATTACCTCTCATGTCACACAGGCTTCCTCCTGCAAGGACTGATGTGTAAGACTGAGTTCTGCCTGCATGGCCTCACATGACATACGGAGTACCTCCCGGCTTGCATGGAGTTCAGCTGAGATGGTTCTTACAAGCCGCTCCATCCTGTCATCTGAGCGCCTACTGTCGTCCATCATGAGAGCACCCAGAGTAGATCGGAGGTTTTGATGTTTGACCCTCAGGGCCTCAGGTTTGTGCCTCTGCCTGAGCAGAAATAGCTTGACGCAGAGCCACCATTTCAGCCCGTTGTGCCCTGTCAGAGGCTGCCATGCCCAGCCTGAGTGAGCGGCACATGGACCGCATAGCCTGCTGCTGGAGCTGCACTTGCCTTTCAGTGAGGAGGATGGAACGGGCCACACTTTCCATACCTTGAGCCATCATCTCAACTGCTGCCCCCTGTTGATGTGCTATGGCAATAACGGCATGCTCCCACTCAGTTGACCCGGTAGCATAGGGCCACCGCGTTGCCGGACACGACACCTGCCAGGCCCAAGAAGCTGTGGTCCTTGTTGGGTTGGTGCCACCTGCGGCTGCAGGACTGCATCCCTCTGTCGACCTGCTGCCCCAGGAACATGGCCAATTGGTGTTGAGTGTGACCATGCACCCGTAACCACCACAGGCAGACATTCCAACCCCGCCTGGCCCCCTACTGCAGGTGTCGCGGACAGAAGATCATCCAACACAGGATCACTTACCGGCAAAGACACGTCATGATGCAGATCCGGCTCAACATTGTGGTCAGAGGATGCATCAGAGCCTGACTCAGAGTCCGCTCTGGATACGATGGCCTGGAGCACCAGTGGGTCTTCATGGGATGCCACCCCATGACCACCACTGGTGCTTGGATGGTCATGTGAACTGACCACCGGGTCTGGGATGACATCTTCATCCTCTGCCTCCAGTGTTTCATCATCTGCAACATAAACAAAAGAAACAAGAGCACGCATGTCAGTAGCACATACCACACACATACAGATCACAACATTGACAGCCAACACATGAAGCAGACACGTCACATGCAACTCAAAACCCAACATGTATCCCGTGGCATTGCAATGCAAGGGTATCCCAAAAGCAGAAAAGGATGTGTGCAAAATGTGAAACCAACACATGTTTAGCATGTTGTCCATCACCTACATCAAACACAACCTCTAGCAGGCACAAATCCGAGGCAGAAATGAGAAATGACAAGAAAGAGATGGCACGTAGCATAAGCACACGGGAACACACAAATAGCCACAGCTGGCAATCACACCAAACACACCAGGACACATGTAACATGCATGTTCACATGCAGCACTCAACAACACTTGACTATGCAGAGTACATGTGTCACAGAAGGCACCTACACTACTGTGTTTCGATACAGTGAAAGGAGGGACATGGGAACATACATGGCACCACTATCACACAGCAGCATTGTGTTGGCATGTTGAAGGGCTGAACTTGGCACAGGAGTGGGTCTGTGCAGTGCAGTGCATGTGTACCCCCTCAACTTCCAACATCAAGATGTATGTAGTGATGTCAATCTCCAAATGTGACGGCAGTGTAAGGGCAATTGCAGCCATCATGTAGAAATGGCATGCACGATGTAGCATGGATACCGTAAAACACCCTCCCTCTGGGCAATAGCCAGAGGCACTGCATGGCAATGAAAGGTTCCCCACAGAACTGTGCATTGGCAGACAGTGTTGGCATGCGTCTATTGCATGTCTTCAGTCAAATGTCACTACAGCCGATTAGAAGTGGTCATGATGCAGGACAGATGAGGAACCATCAATAGAACACCCATGCATGCAGAAGACACACCACCAGTTGAAAAGAGGCAGTGGGCCTGTAACAGGGGGAGCCATGTGCATGACACAGATGTGGACACCCTAAAGTCGTGTGTGATGGCACACAGACCCACAGTGATCATGAAATGGCTGTCCAAATAACATGACACTTTGATCATCCTGGAGACATACTACAATGAGCAGGCGGTCAAGGACACCCAGGGGCATACATGGAATGCACATGGAACATGAATGTGCACATATGTGCATGGGGAGCCACTGCTATTAGCACAGTCAGAGTGAGACACACTGCACCAAGGATAAATGATGTATATGACATGATATGACATCTCATCAAGATTGCACTCGTACACAAGAGTCTCAGAGCGCAACCAAGCAAAGGGAGGGGAACAAGGGAGAAAAGGGAATGAAAACAATGATCATACTGGGCACAGTGACATTGAGAACACGCAAGTGCATGGAGAAGGGATAAAGGGTTGGAATGGGGAGAAGTGGAACGTGCCAAACAGAGGAGACCAAAGAATGAACATGAAGTCCAATGATAGAATAGGCATTCAAAAGGTTGTAGTGCAGCCAGCAAGTGGCAAGTGCAAGAACATTTGGATTGGGCAAATCTGATGAGTGCAGAAGAAGAGTGGGGGACTGTATGGGTACACGTACAGGAAACATTGCAATGGGAGGCCTGGAGGCAGGGTGAGCAGGTACCTGGGCCCGAAGGACAGAGGGTGTGCAGGTGCACAGTGCCAACAAAGGAAACTGTTCAGATGAGGAAAAGAGGGGCTAATGCAGGAGCAAATAGGAAGGTCTTGAGGTGCTTCCGGAAGCAGAGATGTTTCTCCTCAAGTTCCAATGTGGCAGGTAGGCTGGTCCAAAGGGAGGTCCCAGCCATAGACACAGATCTTCCGCCAGCTTGTTTCTTTGATAAACGACTGACCCGGAGGGAGTGTGAGGTAGAGGAGCAAGGACTGAAGAGGGGAGGTATTGACAGAGGGATAAATGAAGGTATTTTGGACCCAGGCCCCAGAAATCCTTGTGCACAATGCAGAGGGTCTAAAATGTATTCCTTGCATGCACTGGTAGCCAATGAAGGGATTTCAGAGCTGGAGAGATAGGATCGCAGGGCTTGAGGCCAAGGACAAGTCTCAAAGTCCTGTACTGCATTAGTGGTAGAGGGCGAGTGTGGAGGCAGGTAGAATTTTGAAAGAGCCCATCACAGTAGTCCAACCTTGAGACAACTAGAGCTTGAGAGACTGTGAGCATGTAGGTGAACCATAGGAAAGGCACAGTACCCCTGAGGAGGTTAAGCAAGAAGTTAATATATCTCAAGAAATGTCAGAAATGTGTGTAGAAAAGGAATGTGTGGAGTCAAAGGTGACCCCGAGGTTGTTGGCCTTGCAGGTGGGGGTAGGAGGAGGGCCAAGGGGGCCGGCCAGAGAGTGAGAGGAAAGGATGGAGAAGGTGTAGCAATGAGAAGGATGTCAGTCTTGGTGGCAGTACACCAATTTCAAATGTCAATGAGGCAATCAGAAACGAGGGAGAAGAGGTGGCCAAGGGCAGCCTGGAAATGAGTTGGGTGTCATCAGCATAGCACTGGAAGTCGTGGCAGAAAATGAAAATGCAGTAGGCGAGAGCTGCCAGGTGCTGTTTGTAAAGTCAGGCCACGAGGTCAGACCCCTGTTGAACACCACAGGTAGAGAGGGAGATTGATGAAAGGAAGGATCCAAGTTGCAGCTGGGAGGGTCACACACGCCAAACACACATGTCATTGAGTGCCACGCATCAATACTCACCGGACGATGCATCATAATCCATCTTCTCTCCCACTCCATGGATTTGTTCTGCCGGGATGAACTCCGCAGCGATCTTCTCAGGCTGAGTGAGTTCATCCTCCTCTGGTGGTGGCTCACCACCAGTCACCAGAGACATGGAATAATTGGAGGCACCCTTTTGTTTTGCACTGCGTCGGAGGTCATTCCAACACTTGTAGCAGTCCTCAGCCATGCGCACCTGGAATCCCATGGCTGTCACACCATCCACAACATGCTGCCCATGGACCCAACGCTGGTGATGCGTTTCATGGTACTGTGGGCCCACAAGCATATCGTGTTGGTGTGCCGACAGGTAGTCCACAAGGAAGTCCAGTTCCTGCTTGCCGATAGGCTTCTTCCTCGACGTGCGGGAGGCCGGAGATGTGTGTGTGGTCCCAGCCTCTTGTGCAGGAGCACGCTTCCTCCTTTTGTGCGGTGATACTGACCCTGAGTGGCCAATGTGGCCCTAATGTGGCCCTAATCAGTGGGGGCAGTGGTGCTGGTCGACTGGACCAAGGCAGTGGGTGTTGGAATGAGGACAGAAAGTCTGGCTTGGGTCTGACTCACTGCCAGGGTGGTGTTGGCTGCATCTGCCCATGCAGTTACCACCACCCGGCTGCTTGGGGCAGCACATGTCATAACTGCCCCAGATACGTGTGCCACAGTCACAGCTATACTGGACACAAGTGACCCACACCTCCGGACAAGATGGAAATCGTCCTGGGAGTCCTCGTCATGCAACGCAACATGCGCTGCCCGAGCAGCTACCACCACCGGTGGGCCCCTGACAGCAGATGTAAGTTGCTGTTGGGTCATATGGGTGCCAGCTTGTGATGCAACAGCTGCATCACCAGGAGCTACAGGGGGTGGTAGCATGTCTGCACCAGCAAGTGGCTGGGCATTCCGCCCCAGTGGGGCACCCCTGCCTCTTCCCCCTCAGTAGCCACCCTGGCCACCCTGGACTCCCTGTACCCCCTGGTCTCCGTGCCCATGTGCCTGACCACTCACACCCGTGGGAGGACGCCCAGCTTTGCCCCCCCCCACCCTTTGGTGGCCTCCCAAACATGGCACAGATGGTAAATAGCCGATGGGAGGTGCAATCAACAATTGTCCTGGGCAATTGGGTTGAAGGGGCCAGGGTACTGGATGGAATAGGTGCCCTGTGCTCCTGCAAGGCTGTCTGTGACCCCTGGGGAAAAATTAAGGGTCACGCAATGCTCAGGCTCCCCCCAAAAAAGAAAAAAGATTGAAGAAAAAAAAATTGATAAAAAAGGAAAAATAAAATAGTAAAATTACAAAAGAAAAATTGCACGTGACCCCGGTAGCCCATGTGTGTGGATTTAACCTCCAGCAGTACGGTGTGGCACCCAGGGACGCAAAAAACACGTACGCATGGAACACACAGGCTACTATGACCTCGGAAACGGTACTCTATGCACAGGGGTAACCAACGTGGAAAAAATAGCATGCGCGACTCACTGCCTACCTTGTGTGGAAAAGAAAAAGAAAAACACACGCGCTTGTGCGTGCGTGTAGGCAACACCCCGCCAAAAGAAGAGGTACGAACTTCAAACGCTGTGAAGTAATCACGTGTGAATCCAGAAGAGTAAACACACGTGTCGGTCTCCACGAACAGCACGTACAGTGGAATGCTGGCCCGCGCTTACCTTTAACCCGTGCTGAAGGCAACGCCCGCGTGCATAACATCACTGGCGTGCTTGCGCGCTAAGGCCCTTTCCTCAAATTACACGCATTCACACGTGGACGTGCTGTTTTTGCGCATGCAGATTCAATATGCACCCGTACGAGTGAAAAGCCAGCGCGCATCACGTCACTTATACGCTTACACGCTAAGGCCTTTCCTCGAATTACACGCTGACATGCTGTTTTTTCACGTGCCAATTCATTGTGCATCAAGCTGGCCACACAACAACACATGGAAGACCACGTTCCTGCCCAGAGGGCCATTTTCCTGCCCCCCAGGACCCCAGGGAGCCTCCTACAACCCATCTGCTGCTGTCTGCATGCCTGCCTGCTGCCAACAGTGCCCTGCCATTTGGTGCCTGAACATCAGCCATCTGCAGGGGTCCAGTTGCTCTGACCACCCCTGCTGGAACAGAAGACTCCCGACTGGTATCCCATTGCTCCACAGCCCAGCCCCAGGACCCAGTTGCCCACCCACACCTGCCTCGGGGGTTGCAATGTCCGACACAACACCATCTGGCACCAGGGGCAACCCGCAAGCAGGGAGGGAGAGGGCTGCCAGCTTCAGTGCTAATGAAGTTGGCATCCTGGTGGAGCAAGTCCTGGGGCATTATGATGCCCTCTTCACACCATTGTGCGCTGACAAGGAAGGACAGAAGAGGATCTGGAAAGACATAGTGGATGCTATCAACGCGGAGGGGGTGGCACCCCGCGACATCAAACACGTCCAGAAGTGCTGGGAGGACCACAAGTCCAGGACCCTCAAGAAGGCCTGGTGCCTCTTGGATGCAGCGGATGCAGTGGGGCACCAAAACCACCTTACCACCCAGCAGATGAGGGTCCTGGAGCGCATTCGCCCAGTGCTTCATCACCAGATCCTCAAGATGCAGGCCTGCCTGGAGTCGAGCAGTAAGTGCCCATGCATTCCCGTTTTAAACAGTGCATGTTGCAGTGTGCTGGTAGTTAGTTACTTGGCTGAATGTATGACATGGGTCATGTATGGATGTGTGTGTGCAGGGACATGATGGTACTGCATGTGAGTCCAGTTAGGCGATACCCACATGGATGGTGTATGTGTTACAATGCATCATGCGGAGCAGCATGTGGATTGCACACATGTATGCATGCCTGTGTCTTTACTTGGACATTTTTGGGGTGCGAGAGATGGGTGCTGCTGAAATGGACATGCATGGTGTACATGTCCGTGTGTCTGAGTGACTGGTCAACACCATGGATGCATGACACATGTCCGTGACAATGTGTTGATTCACTGATACAGCCTTCCACTGTGTCTGGGAGTATATGGGACCAGATGCATTACCCTCGGGTGATGTGTGTGCATGTGATCAGCATGTCCCATGATGCATGTGAGTTTCAGCCCACCATTGGATGTTTCTACGGTGCCTTGGACATGGATACAAATGTTTGTTGCATGTGCATTGCCTGTTCCTGCATGTGTGTTGCCTGCACTGACCCATGTGTTGTGGAGGGACATGATGGAATTAACGTTTGACCGTGCCACTCATGCGCTATTGCTTTGTGTCTAGGGGACTACTGTACAGTACCCTGATGCTTGTGTTCAATGTCTCCCTTTACACAGCAGCGAATGAAGAAGAGGGTGGAGATGGCACTGTGGAGGAAAGCGGCAGGGATGCCTCCACCGGCCGGCGACGCAAGGTCCAGTCACCCTTGTGATGGCTTGTGATGGCGGAAGACGGTACAGAGCCATCCAGGTTGGTGGTGTGTACGGAGGAGGTGGAGGCTGCTTCAGAGCCGCACATGGGGCCTGGTGGGGGTGGTACCACTGGTGCAAGTGGTGCAGTCCAGGGGCAGGGGCAGGAGGCAGCACAAGTCGGCGCGGAGGGGCCTGTGCATCCCACTGTCCCTGACACTGTGACTGCAGCAACATGCACCAGCAGGGATGCCCCGTCCCAGACTCGTCTGCAGGTAGGGGGGAAGTCCACGTCATCTGGCACTCTTCTACCTGGGGACATGGGGACCCGTGACAGGATTGAGTCCGTCCTGATTGGTGTTGCATTGCGCACACGTGTCATTCATGATGACGTGCGTGATTCCTGGGGGCACCACGCACTTCATCATGAAGAGATGTGTGCCAACTGGCCCGGTTGGGAGGTATCATGGTCGGGGGTTTCCTCCATGTGTCGGCCTGTCTTGCGGCCCTCTCCTCCTCTGTGCACACTATACGCCAGTCGTTCTCCGTGCCATCTTCCAGCCCAGATGCCACCAGGGCCCCCTGTGGACCTGCCTTAACCAACGCAGCCAGTCTGGTGGAGATCCCATCCCTGCCACAGTCGGGAGTCGGAGCTCCAGCACAGGTGGTCACCCCAGCAACTGGACCCTGGCAACGGATGATGTGCAGACACATACAAGCAGGGCACCTTCACGATGGCCCCGGGTATTGCCTTCTACCCAGAGGCAATCGTGGTGGTGGCGGCAGGCAGTAGAAAGGCGGTGGCAGGCTCGGCGTAGGAGGCATGTGGCCTTGCGGCCCTCTACATCATCGGGACAAACACCGGCCGGCAGGCAGGAGGACCCATGATTGGGAGTGTCTTCCGTGTGGTAGCGGTTGGGCCAGCAAATAGGTGCAGAGCGGCGGCGGGCAGAGAGGGCACGGCTCACAATGGTCAGGGCGGAGAACTCATTGCACAGGGCTTTGAGGCGGGCTGAGTGCCTCGAGGCAACTCGCAGGGAGTTGGAGGAGGCCATGGCTGCATCCCTGCGAGACCTCGCAGGCAGGGAAGAGGCCCGCCTCTGGAACATCGACATAGAGTTCGATGATGCCCTGGCCCGGGACATCAAAAAGTGAGCCGTTGGACTTGTCCGCTGCCTTTGTATATAGCTATTTAGGTTTAGGTTTCATTTGGTTTTTATTATTATTTGGAGTTCACTGACTTTGCTCCACTTTTTGTGTATAGTTGTACTTTAGATAGGGTTTTAGGTAGGTTTCCTTTTGTTTTGGGATAATAGACCCTTCAGACTTTTGTTTTATATATTACAGACATGTACACATTTTTTTTTATTTTCACATGGAGTAATGTTTTTTTATACTTTTCATCTTGGGATTTATTTCTATGGACTTTGGGGGTGCACCACTTTTATTTTTTCATGTTTTTGATTTTTATTTTTCCTTGGATTTCATATTGCATTAATTATTTCTTTATTTGCATGTGTGATTTTCATATTGTCATTTATTTTTATTTTTAATACATTTCATTATTCTTCATTCTTGTGTGGTCTACTATGATTTCTTTTGTGCATGTCTTTATGAGCATTGGCTCAGTCATGTGTTGCCACTGTGTGGCTGTGTAGGACATTTGTCGATGGACATGCTGGTTCCTTTCAGACTATCATGGAATGGGTAATTTAGTAGGGAGTGGGTGCAGTGGATCGTTTGGTGTTTGTACTGGGGTGTGGGGGGGTGGGATTTGAGTCAGGGCCTGCTGGCAGGTGCCCATCAATGGGAGTGGGGACATGAGTCGGGGGCGGCTTGCAGGTGCCTATCAATGGGGGGTGGGGACATGAGCCAGGGCCTTCTGGCAAGTGCCCATCAATGGGGGTGCGGACATGAGTCGGGGGCCTGCTGGCAGGTGTCTGTCAATTGGGGGGGACATGAGTCGGGGCCTGCTGGCATGTGCCTGACAATTGGGGGGGGCATGAGTCGGGGCCTGCTGGCAGGTGCCTGTCAATGGGGGTGGGGACATGAGTCGGGGCCTGCTGGCAGGTGCCCATCAATGGGGGTGGGGACATGAGTCGGGGCCTGCTGACAGGTGCCCGTCAATGGGGGGTGAGGACATGAGTTGGGGCCTGCTGGCAGGTGCCTATCAATGGGGGGTGGGTGGGGGGACATGAGTCGGGGTTCCCAAGTGCATGGTGCCCTGTGGCCTGCCTGCGGGGCATGGTCAGGGTGGATGGGCTGCCTGCAGGGCATGGGGAGGGTGAATGGGCTGCCTGCGGGGCATGGTCAGAGTGGACGGGCTGCCTGCGGGGCATGGTCAGAGTGGATGGGCTGCCTGCGGTGCATGGGGAGGGTGGATGTGCTGCCTGCGGGGCATGGTCAGGGTGGATGGGCTGCCAGCAGGGCATTGGGAGGGGTGTACGGTGGACCCCTCTGGCATGGTCTGGCTGCAGGGGGTGCATGTGGCTTCTAACCACACTGCTGCGTGAATCCGGGGGTACGGGAGTGAGAATTACACGCGATTGGGCTGGTGCGAGCAGGGTACGCGTATCCTAGGGGTGCGCGGGGAGGTTTACATGCGATTTCACTGGCGCGAGCGGGGTATGCGTATTCCAGGGGTGCGCGTGGAGTTTTATATGTGATTTCGCTGGCGCGAACGGGGTAAGTGTATTCTGGGGGTGCGCAGGAAGTTTTACACACGATTTCGCTGGCGCACGCGCGGTATGCGTATTCCAAGGGGTGCGTGGGGAGTTTTACATGTGATTTCGCTGATGCAAGCAGGGTACGCGTATTCTGAGGGGTGTGCGGGGAATTTTACACACGATTTCCCTGGCACGAGCGGGGTACACGTATTCCGAGGGGTGCACAGAGAATTTTACACATAATTTCGCTGGCATGAGCGGGGTATGCGTATTCCGAGGGGTGAGCAGTAAGTTTAACATGCTATTTTGCTAGCGCGAGCGGGGTACGCGCATTCCGAGGGGTGCGCAGTGAGTTTTACATGTGATTTAGCTGGCGCGTGAGGGCAGTGTGGCGTTTTTAGCGCATTTTCATGGTTGGGGGCTGTATGCTAGTCCCCTGGCATTTGCGCCATGTAGGGGATTTGTGCAATGTTTTTGGCGCATGAGGCAGGGTTGGGGGCGTAACTGGCGCTGCTGCAGGGTCGATGCGCCACTATGCACCACAGCTGGTTATGGATGTAAGTATCCATGAATGCGCTGTGCGTGAAAATGGGTTTTGGCACATGCAGCTAGCGCACGCTGGCACACGCTCCCTCTCTGCGCTGCCCGTGTGCGCTGCTTCTGCGCTAAATTCTCAGAATTACCCCCTTCATGTCTTCAGTCAGACATAGGGTCTCGTTACGACCCTGGCGGTACAGGGTTAACGGCGCCGTAAAAGGTGCCAGTGCCGTTTACCCCGTGCTACCTCATTACGAGATCCCCTCGCGGGACCCAGGAAGTAACGCCTGGTCAAACCAGGCGTGCTTATCAGGTCCCGCGAGGGGAAGAGGGAGCAAACAACGGGCCAACTCGTAATGGCCCGTTGTTTGCTCCCTCTGCCATTCCCATTCAGCCCCATGGGGCATTTTGTTGCAAACAAAGTGTTTTTTCAAATAATATCTTCATTTTGGGTTGCTCACACCCCGTGTCTTTTCATTGTTTTGTCTTTTTTATCAAAAAAAGTTTTCATGAATGAAGATTTGTTGAATCATTGTAATGTGCAATGGGGGGCTGAATGGGAATGGGGAAGGACCGGGTCCGGGTCCTTGGAGGGAGGAATTACCGGGCCTTCCGAACTCGGAATGGCCCGGTAATTCCTCATTCTGAGGACCCGGATGCGATTTCAGCGGCAGCCATGCCGCCAATAGCGGCATGGCTACCGCCGAGGTCGTAATGAGGGCCATAGTGTCAAAGGTAAATCACCTAAGAACACATATTACATAAAAAGAACAGAAGAATCAAAATACATCAATGATTACAATGCAATCATGGCCCTCCTATGGAATGCAAACATAGATGTGCAGTACATTGCAGACAATTCCACTGCATTTGCACGATATGTCACAGCCTACTTAACCAAAGCAGAGAAAACAGATATAACACTTACCTGGACTGCGCCCGAGCGCCCTGGACTGATGCAGGTGATTGGAAGTATTTTCTTAGAGGAACAGATCAGGTGGAATCTGTAATAATTGAACAGCGGTTTAATATCCTAACCCCCTCATTAGTGTTCACCTTATATCACAATGCCAGGAACATATATTGTCAAAGGATTCTCCTATTGAGATGGAACGCTCACCTGAGTCTTTTGATTAATGAGCTATCCATCCTGCTCTGGTGCAGGGGCGCAAGTTCTGTAGAATGACGATGACAGCTACTGAATATGGGAATGAGGAAGCCACTATGAAGCCAAGGGAAAACTTCCAGACTGGAATTTATTTTAAGGCAATGTGAGTACGGACTAAGAATAGGCTAACGACTATTCTAGGAGGGAGGCAGAATGCCTAATATGAATGAGAAGCCCCCACTAATCAATATGTATTAATGGAAATACTAACAACATGTAGAATTCTTATTTTGTCCCTTCTCGTTTGATCTACTACGATAATGTCGGGAATTGCATAACCATGTGTCAAGGAGCAGAAAAAGAAATAATGTAACGAAGTATAAAATAACTGCATACGTAAAACAATGTATTCTAGTATTTACTTAGTTCTAATGCTGTCTAACAATATATCTAAAAAAACACTACCGCAACTAAGCGGAACTCTGCACTCCTAATAACGAAGCTATGTACAACAGAAGTAACGTGCAATGGAAAATCATAGGCTCAATGATAAGGCAACACAATGCCTAAAACAAACTAGTATTTGTGTGAAAAAACCCTGAATGTAATTCTAAGCAGTTCCGACGAGGAAGCCTGAGGAAAGGAACTGTCTCCAAGCATCTGACAGGAACACTTCAATAAATGGCTGAGGTAAAAAATGAAACGGGAATACTCAAAAGGAGGGCGGAAGTGAAGGGAAATGAGGATGAAGGACTGTAAGGGACTTAAGGTGCGAATATTGAGGGAATAAGAATTAACAGAAAACTACGAGTTCTGAGGAATTCTGTGGAACCGCGGTAAGCATTGCACTGCGGCTGCAGTAAGGAACACGAAGCGCAGACCTCCAGAGGGGCGGGGCTAATAAAGGTGTCTAGGCAGAAATGCCTAGACCTACAATGTTAATTCCCATGCATAAAACGGACGGCCATGATAGGGAAACCAGGAAGTCATTGATCCTCAATGGGAAACTGTTCAAAACCTATCATGAACAGTAACCCAAGCATGCCAGGCTAAGGACCAACCCTTTAAAGTGTTTTTTGGTTACCAGAATTCATAACCTTGCCCGTGGTCATGACGGTAGAGCTTCAGGACCTCTGTGATGACATATCATCTCACAAAACACTATCACAGAAATTGTACAGCTTAGGCATAAAAATGCTCTCTCATAAAGAATGTGGCTGCTATGAAGCTGTAGACCATTTAACCGGTACTACCTTGTATGGAATATCTGACAATATAGTATGGCTAAGTCTTGGTCCTGCTAAATCTAGAAAAAGAGTTCTCAAATCATATGAGGACATAGAAACAATAGCCAAAAATGATCCCAACAGCCAAGACATTTTGAAAAACAATTTACTGGACACATACTACCCAAACAGGAGTACCACTTTGGAAACCATGGGCCTCATTACGAGTAGCCTGGTAAAAGCGGGTTCATTACCGGCATGCCGGAATGAGCGGGTCCGTGCTCGTATGAACCCGCTAATAGTGGGTGATTACGAGTGCGCGAGCACGCGCGTTCCCCCATGCCGGTAATGGCAATACCGCCATGACGCTAAAGGGCCTCCAACTCCCCTATACCGGCATCGCAGGACCCGCCCATAGCGGTACCGCCTCATACCAACCCCTAAATACCGGCACGGTAATACCAGCATGGTAATACCGTGTTCGCAAAAAACGCACCCGGAAATTACGTCATCGTGCAGGAACGGGAAATGGGCCAGCGGCCATATTTAAAAACACAATCCATTGCCATCCTCCCCAACCACCAGTCCATTTGTGTAGTGCTGTGGCAGAAAATAACCAGGATGTCCAAGGCAACCAGGAAGATGACCCCCAGGAAGCGCAAACAGCGTTTTTCAGATGCTGAGCTTAGCATGCTCGCTGACACCCTGGCCCAGCATGCGGACACCATCAGGAGTATTTGTATTTGTTTATTTGTATAGCGCAGACCAGGCCCGGTGGCTACCGGCGCATATCTTGAGAGCAATGGATACATAGGTTGCAAACAGTGATTATATATCGAACAATAAATAGAGCATAGAAATAGGCATAGGTAAGTAGTACAGCGATACATAGTAGTCGAATAGTACATCCATACAAAGTTATTGCATCATTTTTTCAGAATGTAGCTTGGGCATTGGAAGTGACTAGCCAACATTTGGCTCTATGTTTGAAAAGGTTGAAGGAGGGGAGGTTTCTAATAGTGAAGGGGACAGCGTTCCACAATTGGGCTGCCAGGACTGGGAAGCTGGATCCACCAGCTGTTTGGAGCTTGTATCTAGGTGTCAGTAGGCTCTGGTTCAGGGTAGATCTAAGTGAGCAAACTGGGGTGTACAGCGTGAATCGTGAGGAGAGATAGGTGGGGGCCAGGTTATTCATGCATTTGTAGGTTAGGGCAAGCGCTTTTAGTGAGATCCTTTGGGTGACTGACAACCAATGAAGGTTCTTCCTGGTATCCGAAATGTGTGCAGATCTGGGGATGTTGAGGGCTGCCCTGATGGCGTTATTTTGTATGATCTGGAGCTTGTCTAGGTTACCCTGATTAGTGCCCTGGTACAATGCATTGCAGTAGTCCAGTTTGGACATGACCAGGGTCCTAGCAAGGGTAGTACAGTTGTGCGTGGAGACATGCTGTGATCAGCTTGCAGATATGGGCAGCGGCGGCTGCAACTTCATTTGTTTGTCTGTGAAGGGAGAGGGTGGAATCGAGGTAGATTCCAAGCGTTTTGGCATCCTTGGAGACTTTTATTAGCTTTCCATCGATGTTAAAGGAACTGAACATAGGATTCAGCTTGTTTAGTCTTTGCTGAGCACCTAGGATGAGGAGCTCTGTCTTGTCATCATTGAGACAGAGGTCATGTTGGGCCATCCATGTTTGAATGACATGGTAAACGTCATTTAGGGCTTTTGAATCTACTGGGTAATCACCCGTGATGGGGATGAGTATCTGGGTGTCATCAGCATAATTTGTGTAGGTGACACCCAGATAGTCGAGCACATCAAATAAGGGTTTAGTAAATACATTATAGAGGGTAGGGGATACACACGATCCTTGGGGGACTCTGCAAGGGACTGGTGCAGGGTTAGCTGCGGAGGTGGGCGAGAATACCCTCATCTGTCTGTTATCCAGGAAGGATTGAATCCAGTTTGTGGCCATGTCAGAGAAGTGAGCTGAAGTTTTCAGGTGGTGACAGAGGATTTGGTGATTAACCAGATCAAAGGCAGCAGATAAGTCTAATAGTAGTAACAGTGCTTGTTTACCTTTGTCTTTGAGATCCTCAATTTGGGTTTTGAGATCGAGGAGGGCTGTCTCCGTACCGTGCTTCGGTCTGAAGCCGGATTGTCTCGTGCCTGGTAGGTTGTTTGATTCCAGATAGTTCTGTATCTGAAGATAGGCTGCTCTATCTAAGATTTTTAGCAGAAATGGGACCGTTGTGATGGGCCTGTAATTGGTTGGAACCTCCGGGTCTAAGGTGGGTTTGTTTAGGAGAGGAATAACCCAAGCATCCTTCAGGTTATTAGGGACCACTCTCGATTGAAAGGAGGCGTTGATAAAAGTGGTGATAAAAGGAGCGAGGTCATGAGCCGACTCCTTAATGATCGGGGCTGGACAAGCGTCCCCTTGGCAGTTGGAAGGAGTACCGACATGAAGCATGCAGCCCAGACCAAAAAGAAGGAAGTCTTGCAGGAGGTCTCCCAGAGGGTGTCGGCAGTGGGAACCACCCCAAGGAGTGTGCGCGACTGTCGCAAGCGGTGGGATGACCTCCGCCTCAGGGAGAGGAAGATCCTGGCAGCCAACAGGAGGGCTGCCATGGCGACAGGCGGGGGGCCATACTCACCAGTGAAGCTGACGCCATGGGAGGAGACAGCCAGTACCTTTACAGATCCTGAGTCCATAGAGGGAATCGGAGAGCAGGAGGTGGGCACCGCATCATCGAAACAAACAAAGTTCCTATTGTTAAATAGGAACTCCCGTCCCCTGCACACCAATTGGTATTGGAAATCAAAATTCCAAACAATATTTAAATAGCTTAAGTAATTCAAATCAGTTTTGTCTTTAGGTAACCAATTTTTGTTGTGACAATTGTTTTAAAAAATATTCAAGGATACATACAATCAAGAATGTTTTTAATCAAGAATCCAAATAAGAGTTCAATTCACTCAATAGTATCAAATTATATTAAACATGAGCTCTACGCGTTTCGAGAGCAAACCTCTCTTCTTCAGGAGCAATACATCATATTTTTCACAGAATAATTTATATGTGAATACTTTCACAAACATTTTTTTTGAAGTTTCTTTTGACAAAGGAATTTTTTGACAAAAAAATATTTTTGGCAATTCAATGGCTGCCTATTTTACATTTAATATAGACATAATTGCATTCTTAAACTAAAATGTCTTGTGTGTCTTCAAAAAGATCATTTGACTGTGGGGTAATGGAAATATCATCTCATGGCACAATTCTCTGAGAATCTGTGGATAATATTAATAAATAATATTAGTATTGTATAACTCAGTGGAAGTTCTACTGTTAGTCAGGTAAGATGCTGTAAGTACCTGTATGATGATGCAGCATGTAACAAGGGAATTCAAATATCCAGACGTTTGGTCGTGCAAAATCTTGTCTTATAAAGGTAAATAAATTCGATATGTATGTTTCTTTTATATGCTAGGAGTTAAGCTCAACATCCACTGAGTTATACAATACTAATAAAATCAATGGCTGGACATACTTCATTATGTGCATGTACATTTAATGTGTGATGGTGTACAGTGGCGAACTTCAAACAAAACAAGTGTGCATGTCCACATGCAGCCATTGTGTCACTGGCACATTACTTTCATGGTCCCTGCGTTTCAAAAGTATTCGTGGATTAGTGCCTGGCGTACAGCATGGCCACCCCGTGCATCACATACTGGGTGGGGGGGCTCCTTCGCCTCCGTCTCCATCCCCTTCATCCTCACCCGGCCCATGCATGTCAATGTCAGGTGGCAGTGGTACATTCCTCCGGAAGCACATGTTGTGCAGCATGACACAGGCTATGGTGACCTTTGCCACCTTCTCAGGCCTATATAGGAATGCCCCACCAGACCTACTTAGGCAGCGGAACCGCGCCTTCAACAGGCCAAAGGTCTGCTCAATCACAACACGGGTACGAGTGTGCACACGATTGTTCTCCTCTTCATGGCTGTTCTGCGGGTTCCGCACAGGGGTAAGTAGCCACGGCCTCAAGGGATATCCTCCATCACCTGCAAGCAGATGGAAATAGGTGTGTGTCACTCTGAACTGCCACCTTCAGGGAGCACAGTCATGGCAGCAGCTATTTGGTGTGGGCATGCACATGTCCCTGTACGTATACAAAATAGTCTCCTAGATGCAATGTATACTGTAATGAGGTGTGGTACACTGGATGGAGTTAAATAGATGATGCAGGGTGTAATCATGCATGTTGAGGCAGATGTGCTGTGGTAGTGCGACAATGTTTAACCTCCAATTCATGCTGTATATTCTTCACTATGCATGGTCACACTAGCCACATTGCCACAGTTGTTATCCTGTTCAGTCATGCATTGCTTGCCATCACCATGGTGGCCTGGTTGTGCCTCTTACTTGTTGTCATCCATATGCATTATTTGTAATATGTGGCCCAGTGATGTGTCATGTTCCGTTTGGCTGGTTCATGTGAGGAGTGTTTAGCTCTGCATGCATTCTCCACTCACTGGCTATTGCCACCCTGGTGAACTATTCCCCCCCCTTTCCCACCCCGGTGAACTATTCCCCCCCCCTTTCCCACCATGGTGAACTATTCCCCCTCTTCCCACCCTGGTGCAGTAGCCCCCCCCTTCTGCATCCGCACACATCAGTACGCCACAGCACAGCCATGGGACAGTTGTGCAACTCACCAAGCAGCCAGGCACGTGGTCCAGCATCTCGCTCCATGTGACGGGGTAGCTTGGAGTTGCGCAGTACCATGGCATCATGTGTGGATCCAGGAAATCGGGCGCAGCAATGGGTGATGATCTTGCTGGAGTCACATACCATTTGCACATTGATGGAGTGGTATTGCTTGCGATTGCGGTACACCGCCTCTATGGCATGGGGGACTGCCAATTCCACATGGGTGCAGTCGAGTGCACCGACACAATTGGGCATGCCTGCCAGTGCATGGAAGCCTACTTTGGTTTCGGCTATCTCCTGGGCAGTCCGTGGTAGGGATATATGGGTGCTTGCGTGCTTCAGGAGGGCATCCAGCACTTGGTTCAGCATGCGTGAAAATAGTGCTTGTGAAATGCCATGCAGCTGGCCCACTGTGTGTTGGTAGGTGCCTGTGGTCAGGAAGTGTAGCACAGACACCACCTTTAGTAGTGGGGGGATGGCAGTGTGTATTTCTATGCGGCTGGCAATGTCGTTCTGTATCATGTCCACTATGGTGGTGATGGTGTCAGTGTCCAACCGGTACAGGGTGTGGATCTGCTCAGGGGTTAGGTTAGATGGGCTGGGTCTGGTGCGATGGATTGGTGGCTGCCTACGAGGCACTGGTGGCTGCGCTGGTGGTAATTGCTGGGCCTGTCTCACCCTCCTTCTCCTCCTGCGCCTCCTCTGTGCTGCCTGTTGTTGCTGCTGTAGTTGTTGTTGTTGTTGTTGCTGTTGTTGCTGTAGTTGTATCAGTATAGGCATGTCCTCCAGCGTCATGATTGCAACAGCTAGTGGTAGCATTTTGGTGTAGGAAGGGGTGTGGTATGTAGGTGTGCTCCTTTTGTACTGGGCCAGTCTACATTGCCTCCACCTGTGGGGGGGGAGTGGTGTGTGGGTGTCCTCAGTTTATACTGGCCCAGCCTCCATTGACTCCACCTGTGGGGATTGTGCGCACCTGTGGCAGCTGCCTTGTATCCTGATTGCTGTTTGCAGGTGGTCCACGATGCCTGTATGGCCGGCATCGTGCAGCCCGTGATTACCAGCTTTGTGATGCCGGTATTTGCATGTCTGCGTAGGTTGGGATTTCCCCCTATTACCGACATGCCAGTATTTGCTCCCTGAAGGGGCGCGTGTACGTGCCCATGCCGCTATTAGCGGCACCGTTATTTAGGGTGCCACTAATACCGGGTTTGCGGGTCGGAATGCAATGGGATGGTAAACGATGCCAGTATTACCATACTGGCATTGTTTTTGCCTTACCGGGCAACCTCGTAATGAGGCTGTGTCTCTACCGCATAGCCCAAAACATCACATACAAAAATAATGGTAAACCAGATGAAAAGAAAGGTAGATACAGCGTGCTAAATTGTGAAGGCAGCTTAGTGAAACTTACCAAACGCAGCTTAATTAATCATATCAAATTGTCATTAAAAACTCCTCAACATAAGGAACTGTATTACATGTCCCTGCTACAACTTTTTAAAACATGGAGAAAAGAAGAAGAGTTACTGGATACATATGACTCCTATGAAGATGCTTTCAAAGCAAATGAAAGCATTATAACAGACGTAAACTTTACACAGTACCAAACAATGTTGCACAATGAACAGCAACACGAAGAAGAACTCCAGGCCCAACTACAAGTGGACACTCCCGACAGTAGTCAACCTTCTGTAACAGGAAGCCAAGAATCACTTGAACAGTCACTAACAGCAAATGAGGCAGAATTAGCAATGTTAGAAGTAGAAAACACCATGTGTCAGTATGAACAAGTTACAGAAGACTTTGCTGTACTGAAATCACAACTGAACAATGAGCAGCGTAGCATTTTCCAAGAAATAACAAAACAAATTGAACATGGCGTGGAACATGAAAATAAAAACTGTCCTGCCAAGACTACAAACCGATATTGCTATATGTGAGTGGTGAAGCTGGTTCAGGCAAAATATTCTTAATCTAAATCATCAGCAAGTTCCTTCAACAATTGACAAACAACAAACTATCAGCTGTTGTAAATGCCCCCACAGGTTTAGCTGCCTACAACCTAGGCGGTGTCACTTTACACCTATTATTACTCCTTGCAGTAGAACACCAAAACAAATTAGACTATTACAAACTTTCCACAGAAGCTGCAATGGAACTACGCAGAGTTTTCAAACAAATGAAAATGCTGCTAATAGATGAGGTAAGCATGGTCTCCAACCTAATGTTGGATTTGATTCACCTCAGATTACAAGAGGTCCTCAAATCAGACTATGAACAGTTCTTTGGAGGAAAACACATTATTGTTTTCAGAGATCTTCTTCAATTGACACCAGTGAAAGCTGAACCTATTTTTAAAACCTTAGGGTACAAACTGTGCCGTAAAACTCTTGGCAGCATAGGAAATGTCAACCTTTGGCAACATTTCCAGTACAGAGAATTAACAGAAAACATGCGCCAGTCTGCAGACCTCACATACGCCAACATTTTAAAAAAGTATTAGAGTTGGTGTATTATCTGTATTATCTCAAGAAGCACAAGCAATATTAAAAACCAGGCACATCCATGCACTCTATGGCCATAACTCATGTGCTACTGATGTCACGGAACAATTAGCACACAAAAATGTCAATTGTATGTCCTTGATGCCAACTCTTGCAAGCTGTTCAAAATTCAATGAAACAATGTTGAAAAAAGAAATGCAACCAATAATTGAAGTTTGCTCCACAGATAAACTGGACATACATGGTATGACACTACCCATGTGTCAACAAGCCACAACAAGACTAAATACCCTAGAAAACCCTCTGTCCAACACAGCTGGTTTAGAGAAAATATTAAAATTATCTTTAAACTGTAGAGTAATGCTTAAACGTAACATTGACGTGGAGCAAGGACTAGTTAATGGAGCTCTTGGTACAGTTGTTGGCTTTCAAACATACCCACGTGACAACAACATTCAATTTGTCAATATTCTCTTTGACAAACTATCAGAAGTTAAAAGGATAGGACGCTCAACAGCCGTTCCCTTCTTTTCGAAGACATGTATGTACGCAGAGAACAATTTTCACTAACTCTAGCATATGCAGTTGCCATTCACAAATCACAAGGTCTTACCCTAGATAAAGCATTAATAGATATTGGTAGCACAGTTTTTAAAGAAGGCATGAGCTCTGTAGCACCATCACGCTTACCTACACTTGACGGGCTATTTCTAATCAACTTTGATGCAAGTAAAGTAAATGCAGATATTCCTTGCATTCTACAATACAATAGGCTGTGTTCACTCCACACCCCCATCTAAAAACCTATCCTGTTCCACAAAAAGCAAAACATTGTAAAAGAAAACGACTTCTAACTGAAACGATACAGGATATCACTGCAATTCCTCCAGAGAATAAATAAGAAACTAATACTTCATCAAGTACCACAACCAAAGAAGAATCTACTTATTACACTGTGCACAATCTGAGACAGAACACGTTGTGCAGTTTCACTAACCTAGGCAGCGGGCAGACTTCGCATCAGCAACAACGCAGAAAGTGAAAGCTTCTCGGGACACCCTGCTCCCTCCCAGCCGTTAGTTGTTTCAGCTGCGGAGGAGCCACAGTCCCCAGGGAAAACCCTCCGGGGAAGAAAAACCCTGTGTTGCTGTGACAGTATACTGTAGACTCTCGGGACGAATCTGCCAGGCTTCCTTCAAGGAGTCAGGTGCGGACGAGGCTGGTCCTGGGAGAGAGAAAGGAGAGGTGAGTCTTGTCCAGTCGTGATTGAAAGTTATGACTAACTTACTCCGGGTACGGAGTCGAGTGCCTCAGGAATGCTGTGTGAAGTCTTCAAGAAGGGGGTGAGTCCTATAGAGATAGTAAGAGTGTTTCCGGAAACCAGAAGCAGAGGTTAGTGTAAGTGCTAAGATTAGGGGTGAGATTAAAAAGGGAACTATAAACCCCCGGGAACTCACTATTCAGGCTGGCTTCGGAACCTATCGGAGAGGTGACGAGCGGACTGACGAGAGGAAAGAGCCTAAGGGATGAAAGAGCAGAAAGAACAGGATATTTTAGGTTCAGAAAGCTAAAGATAGGAGGAAGGGATATGAACCACTTTCCCTAGGAACGAACTTACGAAGCGCCGTTCTGGAGAGTAGCGACGCATTTGCTGAACTTCCTGGTTGGATTATGTGGAGTCACATGATCGTCGCGGCGTGAAGGTAAAGAACGTGCAACCTCTGCACCGTGGCCCGCACAAACGGATTCAGAGGCGTCGGCCATCTTGGGTGAGTAAGGCGGCATCGTATTATACACACGATGTTGTCGCTAGAGCGACCATCGGTGAAAAGGTGTAACAGTATGCCCCCTCCTACGGGGCGGATAACCCGGTTTCCCCGGGTGCAGCCTGAAAAAGCACCAACTAATGAGGGAGCATGTACTCCTGATGCCAATTCCCACGTCTGTTCGGCAGGAGAATAACCCTTCCAGTCCACTAGGAATTGCAAGCGACCCCGGTGATATCTGGAGTCGCAAATCCCTGCCACTTCATATTCCGGTCCAGTATCGGTCATTATTGGAGTGGGACGAACTGCAGGGGTGCGTTGAAATCGATCCTTAATGGATAATTTGATCTGGGAGACATGAAAGACCGGATGAAGACGGGCCCAAGAAGGAGGCAACGCCAATCGGACTGCCACCGGACCGACCAATGCTATTACTTGAAATGGTCCAAAATATTTGGGCGACAGTTTGGACGGCACCAAATGTCTCGGGAGAAACCGGGCCGATAACCAGACAGCATCCCCGACTTGAATGGAGGGCAGATCTTGTCGATGGCGGTCTGCTACCCTCTTGGCTCGATCTTGGGCAGCTAGCAGCGCTATCCGAGCGAGCTGTTGTCCCTTCTGAATACCATCCATTAGACTGTCAATTCCAGGACATCTGGAGGAGGACTTTGAGATAGAAGGTTCAAAGGATGGATGGTAACCATATGAACAGTAAAAAGGACTGGTTTTCAGCGCCGAATGGCTGGCATTATTGTAAGCATATTCTGCCAAGGGTAGGAGATCTCCCCAATCATCTTGTGCTGCAGAAACAAAACAACGTAAATAAGTTTCTAATGTTTGGTTAAGGCGCTCAGTCTGCCCGTTTGTTTGAGGATGATATCCTGAGCTGAGGGCTCTATCGATCCCTAATGCTTGACATATACCTTTCCAAAATTGCGAGATGTATTGCGGACCCCGGTCAGACACAATAGTGTTAGGAAGACCATGTCTGGAGAAGATTTCTGATATAAAGATCTTTGACATTAGAGCAGCCCCTGGGAGTTTTTGCAGAGGGGTGAAGTGGGCCATCTTTGTGAAATAGTCGATAGTCACCATAATGGTGGTGTAGCCAGAGGACAACGGAAGATCGACAATGAAGTCAGTGGAAATGACTTGCCAGGGCTTGTCCGGAATAGGCATGCAGGTGAGTAAACCAAAAGGTGGACACCTTGGAGTCTTAGACTGTAGACAAACAGTACAAGCTGATATATAATCTTGGATATCCTTAGTTAGACCTGGCCACCAGAAATGACGAGTAATTAGCTCAAGGGTGTTTTGATATCCACGATGCCCTGCTGCCTTGGAGTCATGACACATGAACAGGACTTCTCTCTGAAGGGTTGGGGTCGGAATGAACACTTGATCCTTGAAAAAGTAGTATCCTTTCTCCTGGGTAGGCGAATGAGTCTTTTGTAAGTTCCTGCAGATCGAATCCAGACGTGCAGTTTCCTGTTTGACTGTATGTAGAAAATCAGTCACTGTTGCCAGAAATTTAGCTTTAGGAAAGAAAGGCTCTGGGTGGAACTTTTTAATTGGAGGATCCTTTCGTGAAAGTGCGTCTGCTCGAAGATTTTGATCTCCCGGAAGGAAAGTAAATTCTATCCGAAACGGTAGAAAAAAGTGAGCCCAGCGAGCCTGTCGACTGTTCGTGGTGTGGGCTTGTTGCAACACTTTGAGGTTGTGATGGTCGGTTCGAACTTCGACCAGGTGGGCCGAGCCCAGCAAAAGATGTCTCCACTCCTCAAATGCTCGCTTAACTGCCAGCAATTCTTTCTCGAGGACCGAATAATTTATTTCCGAGGAGGAGAAGGTTTTGGAGAGATAAGCAACTGGTCTTTCTTCTCCTGACTCGTCCTCTTGCAAAAGAACTGCCCCTAGAGCATGGTGAGACGCATCAGTCTCAACAATGAATGGTCGAGACTGGTCCGGGGTGAGCAAGATGGAAGCAGACGTGAAAAGGCTCTTCAGGTCGGAAAAAGCTTTCTGCGCAGAGTCATCCCAAACGAAAGTCTTCCCCTTCTTCAGAAGACTGGTGATGGGAAGCACGGTCTTGGAGAATCCTGGGATGAACTTTCTGTAAAAATTTGCGAATCCCAAAAATTGTTGGATCTCTTTGACGTTTGAGGGGGAAGGCCAATCTAAAACAGCCGAGATGTTCCGAGGGTCCATTGAAATACCCTGGGCAGACAACACGAACCCTAGATACGTCACCTGGTTCTTGTGAAATTCACATTTTGCCAGTTTGCAGTACAGCTGGTTGGCCTTAAGACGGTCTAACACTAAATTGACATGGCTGATGTGTTCCTCTATACTCTGTGAAAAAACTAGAATATCATCCAAGTAGACGATTACATAGTGAAGGAGTACATCGGCGAATAGATGGTCCATAAAGCGCTGAAAAACAGCGGGAGCATTAGCTAATCCAAACGGCATCACCCTATATTCATAATGACCGAATGGGGTCCGAAAGGCAGTCTTCCACTCGTCGCCAGGGGCGATGCGAATCAAGTGATATGCCCCTCGTAAATCCAACTTGGTATAGAGAGAAGCCCCTTGAACGGCTTCAAGAATGTCAGGGATAAGCGGCATTGGATACTTATCCGGGATGGTAACCTTATTAAGCCCTCGATAGTCTATGCATGGCCGTAGTTCTTCTGTATCTCTCTTGGGAATAAAGAATAAAGAGGCTCCGGCTGGTGATTTGGACTCAGTTATAAGACCATTTTGAAGATTAGTCTGAAGATAGTCTTTGAGAGCCTTTTTCTCCGGCTGCGATAAAATGTACATTCGGCCGAAAGGTATCGGTCGATCCGGGAACAAATCCAAATGACAGTCATCCCGACGATGAGGAGGTAATTTAGGGAATTCTGGCTGAGAAAATACGGACTGGAACTGTTGATGACACCTCGGGATCTCACTGACCATCCCAATCGATGGGCCTTCAGTTGGTTCAACCATCATGGAAGGAGCTTGAATCCCAACAGAGGATTGAGCAAGACAATGGGAGACACAATATTCGGAACCCAAAAATAAAGTTCCCGCTGCCCAATTTATGAAGGGATTATGGGTTCGCAATCACGGTAACCCCAATATAATGGGAAAATGAGCAGTCTTAATCAAGTCGAATACTAACGTCTCCTTGTGGGCGGCTATCTGGCATGTAAGAGGGGTTGTCTGCTCTCTAATAGGTCCAGAACTGAGGGGGCACCCATCCACCCCCTGAATGGGGGTTATACAGGTCTTGGCGGATCTAATGATTCCATACTTCGCAGCCCACTGGTCGTCTATAAAGTTGCCAGCTGCTCCACTATCGATTAATGCTGGGACTCCTCGTATCTCTAAGTCTGGTAATTTCAAGAGCAGGGGAAGTACTAACATAGTGTGTTCCGTCATCTCCTCTTTAAAAGAAGTACCAAGTCTTTTTGGGGAACTCCGTTCAGGACCTCCTGCCGTGATTCCCCTTACGACAGGGTCTTGGCGTTTCCCCGCATCGGATTCCTGGTCCAACGAGGAGGAACGATGGGACAATCCCTTAACACGTGAGATGAAGCCCCACAGTACATGCATAGGCCCTGACTCTTTCGTCTTTCTCTTTCTCCATCTGACAAGGGGCCTCTGGCCATTCCTATTTGCATAGGTTCGTCGGAAATCTGTGATCGAGATAAAGGGGAAGGAGAACCGGGAGAAGGGTTTAGTGGGTTTCCCTTTCTTCTTCTCCTGGAAGCGCTCATGGAGACGGTAGTCTATCTGCATCGTGAGCGCAATCATCTCGGCTAAATTGGCGGGACGAGGAACCTTTGAGACTTCGTCCTTCAGCTCCTCGGAAAGACCTCTGCGAAACAGCGTGAGGAGACCATCATCTGGCCACTCTGTTTCGGCCGATAGCTGTTTAAATTGAGTCACGTAACTCATGAGATCCTTATTGCCCTGCTTTAAATCTAGTAATTTTTCCTGAGTAGAAACTGAAATTTCCTGCCTACTAAACATAGATCGTAGACTATTAGTAAAGGCTGTGTATGAGTCTAGAATGGCATTTCCCGAGGTGACTAGGGGAGTCGCCCAGGCCAATGCAGGGCCTGTCAAGTGGGATATCAGATAACCTACTTTGTCCTTATCGGACGGGAAAAAACGGGCTTTAAAGGTAAACTGAATCATACAACTATCAAGGAACTCCTTGAGTTTGTGAGGATCCCCGTCATACTTATCGGTATGCAAGGCATAAGGGGGAGTCTCCGAAAACGCTCGAGCGACCTGTTGTCTTAACTGAGCATTGTCTTGTTTCAGAGATTGCATCTCCAGAGACATAGACTGCATGGCCGCCATTAATTGCTGCATCTGTTGCTCCATCAGAAGTCTACCGTCTGCCCAGGAGCCTCGAATCGAATATTTCCTTTATTGGGCGTCGCTAACTATTACACTGTGCCCAATCTGAGACAGAACACGTTGTGCAGTTTCACTAACCTGGGCAGTGGGCAGACTTCGCATCAGCAACAACGCAGAAAGTGAAAGCTTCCCGGGACACCCTGCTCCCTCCCAGCCGTTAGTTGTTTCAGCTGCGGAGGAACCACAGTCCCCAGGGAAAACCCTCCGGGGAAGAAAAACCCTGTGTTGCTGTGACGGTATACTGTAGACTCTCGGGACGAATCTGCCAGGCTTCCTTCAAGGAGTCAGGTGCGGACGAGGCTGGTCCTGGGCGAGAGAAAGGAGAGGTGAGTCTTGTCCACCTTCGGTAGTCTGGAGTCGTGATTGAAAGTTATGACTAACTTACTCCGGGTACGGAGTCGAGTGCCTCAGGAATGCTGTGTGAAGTCTTCAAGAAGGGGGTGAGTCCTATAGAGATAGTAAGAGTGTTTCCGGAAACCAGAAGCAGAGGTTAGTGTAAGTGCTAAGATTAGGGGTGAGATTAAAAAGGGAACTATAAACCCCCGGGAACTCACTATTCAGGCTGGCTTCGGAACCTATCGGAGAGGTGACGAGCGGACTGACGAGAGGAAAGAGCCTAAGGGATGAAAGGGCAGAAAGAACAGGATATTTTAGGTTCAGAAAGCTAAAGATAGGAGGAAGGGATATGAACCACTTTCCCTAGGAACAAACTTACGAAGCGCCGTTCTGGAGAGTAGCGACGCATTTGCTGAACTTCCTGGTTGGATTATATGGAGTCACATGATCGTCGCGGCGTGAAGGTAAAGAACGTGCAACCTCTGCACCGTGGCCCGCACAAACGGATTCAGAGGCGTCGGCCATCTTGGGTGAGTAAGGCGGCATCGTATTATACACACGATGTTGTTGCCAGAGCGACCATCGGTGAAAAGGTGTAACACTACTGCTCAAAGTAACTCAACTACACACACTCCACACAAATGACTTTGACACAGAACTGTCAGGTCCATTCAAATTTTCAAATATAACTGCTGTAATTTGCTATGCAAATGTAGCAATAAATATTCTATTCCAATTGCCACCAATTATTGAGAACATTTACTTACACGGTACAGACCAATTGTGTTTGCAAATGTTAGTCCTTCATAGAAATGCAACTAACAATCCTGACAACACTTACAGTGGTCATGGAATAAGACAAGAATTGGACTACTGTTCTGGAATTGTCAAATTCACTATAAACTCACAAGAAGATCCACAGGAATTTCTAATGTACTTACTACAAGTACTGGAAAACAAAAACATACCTATAAATGAAATCTTTCAGATTTCATACATGTGGAAACATACATGCACTCTCTGCAACCATGTGGCACAGGAACAAGTCCCTAATGAACGCTTTGTTTATGTATCCATACCTAACTGTGAATCCATTCCATTTCAGCAACTTGTACAAAATACAAATCATGACAGATTATGTACTACCTGCAATTCAGATAATCGCTCCACCTTACAAATACAAACACATAGTAAATACGTAATGGTAATGCTTTTACGGTACAATGCAGATGGCGCCAAAAACAACTGTAAGCTGACTGGATTCACACATGGGCAAGTATCACTTGGTAAGAAAACCTTCACAACAATAGGTATAATCTACCACGCAGGAGCCACAACCAATGCAGGTCACTACACTGCATATATAAAAAAGAAGTGTGGATGGTTCAAATGTAATGATAGTATCATTACTCTAAAGCAGAGATTGCCAACAAATTTTGTAAACGCTTACTTAATATTCTTAAAACCAAAATTTAATATGTAATCTATGCATGAACATAAGCAAAACTTCAACTTCAAAACTGTGACAGTTAAAGTACGCCAACATGTATCAAACTGCCCCAAGATTCTGCAACAAGCAAAAAGATAAATAAATACAACTAAAATGTAACAAGAAATACACAGTTAGAATACACCAACAGGTATCTAACTGCCCCAAGATTCTGCAACAATCAAACAGACAAATAAACACCACTTAAATCAAATAAGAAATATACAGTAGAATACGCCAACAGGTATCTAACTGCCCCTAAAAATCTGTAACAACCCAACAGATAGATGAATAGCATAAAAGTAGAAATAAACAATTAGAATACGCCAACAGGTATCTAATTGCCCTAAAAATCTGCAACAAGCCAACAGATAGAAGATTAGCAAGAAACAAGAAATAAACAGTGAAACAATGAAAGAAATATATTGTACCACAACATAGAAGTTTTTTTTTTGATCCAGCATTCCAGCATGGATTTTTCTTCCCACAGACCCAATGATTTAGAAAACACAGAAAATTAGCAAATTGCGCAGTACACTGGTTTGAACTATAGTACTTGTAAAGTACTAAATATGAGGGTAAAAAAAATACAGAAATGTCTATTATGCAATGCAATAACTCATTATGAACTGAACTACCTACTCTAACATATGATCTTTTCTTTTATCACAGAGATCGAAAAAGTATGTCTGGTCCAGTTAACCATGTCATGAAAAAACTGCATACAACCACAAAAACTCAACCAGTAAGTATAAATTAAATAGACTCACAAACACTGCAGTCCTTGTTACAAACTCTACAATCTTAACTGCATAGCCTAGCTAAAACTTCACATGCAAACTCTACAAATGAAACAGTACACAAACTTTTGGGTTGTGGATATTTGATGGGTGTTTGATTCTATGGATGTGTTATGCTGCAGTGGTTGTGGCCCGGGCCTAGAGTCTTGGGTGCACGGCCGAAGGCCATGCACCCAAGACTCTAGGCCCGGGCCACAACCACTGCAGCATAACACACCTATACTACCAAACATTTTGACTGTGGTATGTGGGCTGCTTATAGGGGATATTAATTACAATCAATCCTCTACTAACAACCCAAAACCAACATCATACTAAAGTAAAATAGCTAGTAGTGCATTTATTGTGTCTGTGGACAGCCGCGAAGACCGCTGACATGGTGAACACATCAGGGGCACCTGCCACCTAAACAAATACAGTATTTGACCCATCTCTTATTCCCCAACCCTCCCCAAGCACTTCTGCACACCAACACACTCCCCAAAATTGCATTTTGCCTCTGTTCGCCACTGAGCTGTCAGCAGATCCAAGATGGCGGGTGCATCAAGACAATGTGACGCACCTCATGCCTCACTCCAGCCAATCTGCAGATACGTTGCGTGTCCACGGACATGACGCAAGCCGATTAGCCGATCGGTGTCCTGTCCGAAGAGCAAACAGGGAAGTGTGTCAGCGAAGCAGACATAGATATCACAAATGTTTTTGCCTTACGTTTTGGCCATTTAAAAAAAAACTACTGGACGGATTTACACCAAATTAACAAAAGCACGCTTCAGCACTAAACTGCCACTCCTGCTGCAATTTGGTGGAAATCCGTCTGGCGGTTTGAGCTGTAGGCGTGCGCAAAGTTTGTTCCCATTATGTCTATGGGAAAAAAAGAAATGTTGGGACCCCCCTATAACTTTGCCCCCCCTGGACCAAACCTCACCAAAATTTGCAAAATAATTCAGAGTGGGCCATATACAAAGTTTGGTGAGGATTCGTCCAAGGGGTGCAAAGTTATAAGCCGCCCAAAAAGTACTCTTCCTATGGGTTTAGTAACTTAACCATAACTACACAGACACTACCGTGGGCTGTGTGGTGAATAAATGATTTTGAAGCAAAATCTTCAGAATGCTTCTGGCTGTCTACAAAATGACAGAGATAGTGTGGATGGACCCTATCTTTTGCAGTTCTTGCATATGCTTGTGGTGTTAGTGATGTTCAAGCTCTATTCATCATTTAACCTTCCACCATGTTCTGTTCTTTACAAATATAGTTTTGGTGTTCCATCTCTACCAGGTCATTATTGTTCCTCTTTTTTATGAATCCTAACCATCTAGGAAATAAGCCTATTTGCACCTAAAACTTGAAGGAGTTCTGCACATTTATTTTCAAATACCTTAAGATTTCAGGTACACAAAGTAGCTTTTTGTAGCTTATGCTTCCACAATACAAGACCAGCCTTTCTCTCAGAAAACCATATCCCAAATGGATCTTGGTGTACATTCATTTATTATGAGCTCATTCCGCATATGGCGAGGCATCCACTGCAGACTTGTTGGAAAGCTTTCTATTGCATATAATTGTAGGGCAGTAACGTGAACATTTGTTTTTTTATTCATGATTTAAAGTTTTTTGTACACTTAAACAGCACTCTTTACCTTTCTCAACTCCACCAATTAATACCTAATTTTATAGTGAATGACTTACAGGTGTTTAGGTGTCTGGTTCAGCATTATTAACTCAAACACCCAAATATGGCTGCCTTTTCTAAGTTGTAGGTTTTGGTTTTACATCACATCTTCCTACAGAGTTTCTTAAAAATCTGTCCGTTCATCACTAAAAACAATGCCGAATGAGTTTACCTCCCTTCTCTATAGTGCATCCTTTTCACCTTCCCCTCTTCTCTCTTCCCTCCGCATTCCCTCCTTCCTTTGTCGCATGCATGTGCGTTGTCTTGTAATGATCGCCCTTCAGGTTCCCTCTCATATAGGCTACTAGGTTAAACTTTGGTATTTCTTAAGAAAGCCCATTTTTTGAGCCCTCACTGGTGTATCTTTCAAGCCTATTTGTCAGTATTCAACTTGGGTGCACGATTAATGGCTCCATCGAAAGATTCACAACTTGTCACGCCCAATTGCACACTTTGCCAGATGTTTCTGGGGTGCCTCATTAATATACTACGTTCTTCGTGTAGAACGACACATATAAAAGAAGGTCTAGAAACCACAGATGCACTCCTTCCATGATACATTTCACTGGATGAAAGCTAGTCAACTACACCCCCCTCTCAAATATCTCCTCATCTTCTAGGTGCCATGTTTGGGCCTTTGAATCAAGCAGAAAGACCCAGAAGTGTTAGCCTCAAACTTGAATGTAAAAAACATGTACACTAATGTCCAGATTGCATCCCACCATCTCTGAACCTCAGGGCATTCCAGTATCATATGCACGTTGGTATCTCCACCACCATCAACCCACCAGAGAAATCTCCTTGTGACCCAGACACGAACATAATGCAAGATGTATCTAAAATATGCATATGTCTGTTTAATTGGTTAATTGTTTAAGAAACTTGGCTGCGTGAATGTCCGGTGTGTGATGGCTACACAGTTCTTCTCAACCCGGCTGGAAAGAATGTATTCGGCCGCCCCTTCTCTGGTTTGATAACAATGATAAAAAACAGTGGTTGTGTCTGCAGTTGACAAATGCTTACTATCATATAATGATCCTATAATTTTAATATGTGGGGACTTCAACTATGCCTGGGTGAACAGGCCAGCGATAAAAAGCATAACATCCGGCTTAATGAGGAATGTTGAGATACAGGACCGTGGTGTATGTTGGGCCAAGGAGATGGCCCTTAGAGATTGCTCAATGCTGAATGGTTGTACACGAGTAGATATCCCCCCAGGTTTTACCTGGAAGCGAGGCGATTCCATGAAGACACTTGACTACATCTGGGTATCCAGGAACTTTTTAACTCAAGTAACTGCCCTCAAAGTTACAAAAACAGAAAAGAGCGACCACGATGCCCTGATGTTGTACTGGCTGAAAACTCCAAAAAAAGCTTCGCTAAAATACTCAGAGAGGATCACCATAAACAATGGAGCAAACAGATTACGCATGAATGCACCTCAATTGGCTATGTTGAAAACTAGCTTCACCAATGCAAACTCAAATACCTCGAGGATAAACTATACACTGTTACTACATCAATTCATAGTAAGGAGCAATACCAAAATGGGGAACAATGTTGAAGCAAAACACATTTTTAATCCAAAATAAGACGAGAAAAGCAAAAACTTCGGGACGATATAAGGCTCCTAAAAAAAGATATCTCACGTAGTGACAGCAAGCAAATCCAAAAACGAAGACAGCGCTACCGAAATTGGGTGAAATCATTTAATTTGAGTCGGGTACAGGACCAAGCCGAACATATGCTTAAACTAATTCTGCAAAAAGACAGCAGACATATATGGGAGATCATCAATACTGGTAGCGTCAAACACACTTACTCAATGTCAAATGGAGTAAATGGGGCAAGCTGGGTGGAGCACTTTACAAATATATTTGACGACTTCAACTGCATTGAGGTCTCTCCTTTATCTCTAACTGATGGAAGATGGAATGTGGCAGACGCAGCTGAAGATATTGAACGAGTGATTCAGAAGTTAAAGTCCTCAAGGGCAGCCGGCCCTGATGGCATGTCAAATGTCATGTTGAAAACTCACAGCTCGGAATGGGCCAATTTGATGAGTATCCTTTTTGAAAGAATTGCACTGGAAAGAAAACTGCCTGAATCCTGGTCTAAGGCAGTAGTCGTACCGATATTTAAAAAGGGTAATCGGGATGATCCCAACAACTATCGCCCGATTGCCCTTTTGGATAATATCGGAAAGGTATTTGGTTCATTTCTCCAGAAGCGACTTGCACTTTGGGCCGAAGAGGTCTCAGCGACTGACCAACGACAAACCGGTTTTACAAAAGGAGTGGGGGTTGAGCTTAACCTAGTCCTTCTGAATTGCCTAAAACTGGATACGCTGAGGCGGAAAAGAAAACTGTACATCACATTTATTGACTTGAGTCAGGCATTCGACAGTATCAACCGTAATCTCCTGTGGAAGAAACTTCACGGTTGGAAGTGTCCAAGCGAGTTGCTGTCACCACTGATTGCATTACACTCTAAGACATCCATCAGAGTTCGGCTAAATGAGCAAGGCGAATTATCTGACGAGATTCCTACAAAATGAGGAGTGAAGCAAGGTTGCCCCTTGGCAGCCCAATTATTCAAGCTTTTCATTTCCGACCTGCCACTATCATTGAACAATCTAAGGGTCTTCCCCCGTTAGTAAATAAGCTGGGCTATCTATGCCAATGATATCGTTCTTATGGACTCCACACCAATTGGATTACAGCGACTGCTGAATGCGCTACAATATTATTGTATGCAAAATGACCTACGAATCAATATCAAAAAGTCAAAAATTGTCGTGGTTGGTCAAAGCAAACTAAAGAGATCAAGCAAATTTGCCTGGAAGATAAACGATGAACCTCTCGAGACAACAGAGTATCAGATACTTAGGTGTTATGTTTAATACCTCAATATGAGAGTGGGACTGGTCACAAGACTTGGTGGCCCGTATGAAAATGTTTGCACTGCAAGGGGCAAAACTGCATGCAGCATATGGAAAATTTACCTTGAAGCCAGTCCTGACATTCTACCTGCAAAAAGTAGTTCCTGCGATAACCTTTGGATGCGAAACTAGCTGGAACATCCCACAAGATCTGTGGGACAAGCTTGAAGGGAAATTCTGGCGCAAAGTCTTGAGATTACCAAATAGCTCACCAATGGCAGCGGTGCGCTACGAGTTATGTATTGAGTCCCTCTACGGACCTGTTCTGTGGAAATCAATTTCCATCTTAAGGAAAAAGCGGCTGGAGACAGTTGTAAAACCATACGAAATCTTACAATCTGCACCAGAGCACCCATCTGCCATTTTATTGAAGGAGTGGGAGAAAAAACTACGTCTCTTATTAGACAATGCCGACGTCTCTTTTGAGACAGTACTACTACGACCTCAAGTTGCAAAAAAGAAAATCCGACTACAAAATTGGATAAGAAATGAAGAACGCCGAAACAAACTGGCATCCTCTTTGGACCTTGGAAGCGCTTTAAACAAACTTGACGCAATCCCCAAATACTTGGAGAAATTTCCATCATGCTATCATCGGAACATGTTCCTGCGACTCCGACTCAACCTATATAAAACAAGGGAAATACAGCTGCTGAGGCGCGATCCGCTTGTACAGACGGATCGATGTCGGTTTTGCAAGCATGGGTCAGAATCTGTGAAGCATCTAATTCTGGATTGCAAAGCAATCTCAGCACAGCGTAGTCTACATCTAGCACGCTTCGCACCCTTGTCGGGAAACATGGACGCATGGTGGTGTTGCCTAATTGCAGGATCCAACACTCAGTTGACTTGTGCAATAATAAACTTTATGGACGCTCTGAAGTTAAACAACATGGAGTGACATTTTTTGAACTCATTTAAGGACGAAGGATTTTAGAATTGGAATTGGAAATGTCACAAAAAGTTTTTCTTTCTTTTGAATTAAACTAATGTTACAATAAAAAAAACAATAATAAATTGTTTAACTATTGCAAATTTATGTAATTCATGTCATTTTATATTTTATACTTCTTAATTTTTATAATATTTTTGATCAAATGTATGATTGGGTTTATTTTGTGTTTATGTAATTTGAAAAGTTTACTTGTAAACTGTAACACATTAAATAATATGAATTATTTAATTTAAAAAAAAATGCATCGCCCACTCCATTCATCTATGCACAGCTTACCTCTCTACTCTGATTCACCTACTTAGACTTCCAGGTGTTTTCCCACTTGGACTATTACTACTTGTCGCCTATATGGCATACTTGTCCATAATACAAAAACTAGTCCAAGCACAAACTGCACAAAGTGCAGAAGAAATTAAGGAGAAGCATCTTTCGCATAACGCAATCAGGCAGAACTCATAAGAGATCTAAAGAAACGTAGCTCAGATCCCAATGCATACTTCTCTAAATAAATCTTGCTGCAAAAATCTGAAATGATGCATCATAAAAAAAAGAGTACAGAGGGCAAGCCATTAGCCTATCTCTTCAAACAAATAAAGTCACTCAGCAAACAATTAAAAAGTTGACATACATTTGATAAATCAGGATCTTTATCAGGTCATCCGAAACTTTTCTTGACATCTCTGTAGGTCACAAACTATGCCCTGGAGATAATAATATAACTCTTTATTCTGAGATCTGAGGCTGCTGGTGTTTACAGAGTAGGATGAGGACGAAGGTGGACAAAAAGCATAAAAAGAGGTGTCAGACGTCATCAAGGCCCATAGCACAGGTACATCCCTGTGTGAGAGAAATCTAGGGTGGCCTGGGCCAACACAGGCAGATTAAGATGCTATGAACATGCTCTGGTCTGGCAGGCCTCTCTGTATGATCTTTTCAGATAAATAGGCCCTCAATAAGTTTCCTAGCCCAATGTTGGTAAAACAAATCCTTTTTTTTGTTAAGAATAAGGAGCGGGACAGGACAGCAAGTGAATGAAGGGCCCATCCAGTGCTCCAGATAAGATTTAGAAGTGCAAGTATTTTACTCCCTATTTTTTAAAGTTAGCCGTACAATTATTTTTTAGGGAGTAAAAAAGTAATTCAAATTCTCATGAGGGTATTTTAGAAGTGGGAAAAAATATGTTTTAACTGGGGTTTATTTAATCATTATTTCTTTGCACCTAGCTACTCATGCACATTAAAAGATACAGGGTTGCGTCTTCTGATCAGGCAGTTATAACAGTAGTTTCTTCCTGTGCTACTGCGTGCATTACTGATCCAAACATAACCATGGAGCTGTGTGGGTGAAATCAGGGGCATACGGTATGTTTCCTTTTATTTGTTGGGAACATGTGTACTCCCTATTTTAATTTTTTGGGAGCCTTCGCCTATTTTTAGGGATTAAAAGTGGCCGATACACCCCTCATGTGTCGGGCCGGCCACATCCTTCACAGATTTATGTGCAAGCCACTCAAACCCCACTGTTCATGAGGTGTAAGGTGTCAAGAGTAACACATCCGTGGGTTTGCCGCATTCTGGGACCACTCGCTGAGGCTTCCTCTGATTACATCCATAGCAATTTGTTTTATATACATGATTGCTCTTCATTGGCACAGTTGTTTAAAAAGAAAATAACAAAATACAAAAAGGTTTGCAAAGGGTGGCAGCATCCTCCCTGTCCACTGGCAAAAAATTCAAAAGCTCATGAATCCTGGAAGGATAACCCCTCCCCCACCATGGCAGACAACCCACGCAACAACTAAATAACTTCTTTCCAAACAAGCATCCTGTGCGATGTACCTTTCTGCTCCAGTAAATTTAGTTGTATTTGTGCACCCCACCCATGTAAATTCACTTATACCCTTTTGCAAATAACCCACATCAAGCTGATCACATATACATATCATTCTCAGCAGTGTGTGCATGCCTACTTAGTTCTTTTTATTGTTTTAAGTTGTTTTTTCACGAGGAGTCGCTTTCCATCACCCGAAGGAAAACCTACTTCCTTTATGTGCCTAAAACGGTGAGCCTACTCTTTCCAAACTAGGAAAGTACTCGCGCAATTTCGAAGTTTCATCATACATGATGCAATTCAAATCTCTGGTGACATGAGGGCATTGGCCACCTGATTTATTTGCACTGTAGTTTACATGATATAGTGGTTTAAAAAAAAAAGAGACATGGATTTAAAAAATAAGAAGAGAAAGACAATAAAACAAAACCCCAAATTTGTACAGAAAAAGAGACACAACACACACAACTCATGTTATTAAATGATCACGTCTGTATGATAATTTAATGCTAAGGCACTGCATTTCTTCATATTCTGTCATATGTTTGACTAAATTATTAAACTGGGCAAATCCCCATATTACATTTCCTCCCTAAAATCTAACTTTCGACAGCGTTTTCTATAATGTGACCTTGATGGTATCCGTGGTATTGTTTGAATAATACAAACCAAATGGGACATTTGTTTGAATTTTGACTGAACGAAACCTTTGAACAGCCAAAAATTTCGAAGAAATATCCCATTCGGTGCCATTATAGTGAACAAGGGGAGTGGGAGTTGCAGGTGTGACGGTTGCACCCTTGTTCGCTATATGGCATCAGATGTTACGCAGGTGTCTCCTGCTCCAGAGAAAATAATTTAGATTTTTTAAAAAAAGAAGAGGACCCTGCAGCAACGGTTCCCAGCCATGTAAGTGAAGGGAACCGGCGTCAGAGAGAGATGGAGGAGTCTGTGGCACACAAAGTGGTGTGCCACCAACATGTAAGTAGACGGGGCAGGTGGAGGATCATGATTTGACCGAGGGGTGTATTTTGAATTCCCAATTGACAAATTTGTCAATTTCGAATTCGAAATTTTGCACCTCAGTCAAATCATGGACATCCAACCTTGACCAGTATTCCCTTCTAAGGAATCCTATGTGTGCTACAAAAACGAGCTCTCTCAATGTCCCACTGGGTGTCTGACCAGCTGACACTTTTTTCCCAGTAGAGGGAGATGTGCTGGAAAAAGAAGAACAAGGAAGATTAATCTGCGCTCATGTGATCCAGAAAAAAAGGTTCCACCCTAAAGAGAAAAATTGTGTCATAAGTTACGGATCTTTTCTATTTTGCTCTCTGCTCACTTTCTGTAACAATGACCATTTTCAGAGTTCTCGCTTAATTTTCAGTTGATCAAAGCACATTTATGTTGATGTTATGTCAGAAACACTTAACACTGTGGTCATCTCAATGCCTGAAGCGTACCTGGAAGTTGCTGTACTCTATAGAGGTAATAATACAGGGCGCCTGGCTAGGTCCTGATATGCCCAGGAGGGTGAACGTATATTCAAAAAAAAATCAGGATGGGAGACCCACACTTTTGAGATTCAGGATAATTTTAGTTTAATCTCTGAATTTTGGTGATGATACATATATCAATTGTTAGCATAATAACAGACAGATGGACAGTTGTACATTTGATATGTAGGTGTACCACTAGGTACCACCCTCAAGAGTGTGGAGGGGTTTACAACACAAGAGTGAATGCAGCCCAGGACTTCAGTTGGTCCATGGGTATTGTCAGAGGGAAACAAACACAACAACAGGTGTGTACAAGTATGCAAGGGGTGGAGCTGTGTCATGGATCGACACTGTAGTGTTTCGGCCGCAGGGTACGAAGACTGGATGTAGGTGACTGGGATGGCCTTCTTCAGGATGGAGGTGAAGGGATGAAACACTGTCCGTGGGGTATCTGTGGGATTCAATGACAGATAGTTTAGGAGGAGTGGGATCTCCAGAGTTAATTGGTGATTTGCGCAACTTATTAGTGACCAATTAGTGTCAGGACAGGTGCAAAGAGTAAGCACCAGAGAACAGAAGCTTACCGTGAGCCGACAAGCGGTGCAGCGGTATGGGCTTCTGAGAGTCTTCAACCATGCGGGAAGTCAGGTGAAGGCGGTGGCCCAGTGGCCACTGTTGCTGATGGAATTAGTCCAAAGAACCGTATCTGGAACCAGGGTCTACAGATGGCGGTAGCTTCAATCAATTGTGCCAGCAACTGGAAGGAAAAGGCAAGAGCTACTAGTGGTCTTGGTCTAGTAACAGAAATGGTTGACCGGTCAGGGGTGGTACATACCTGATCAGGGGTGAAGGAGCCAGGAAGCCGATTCAACAGAACCAGAACGTGTGTGATGTCCGGTTCAAATGGAGGCTAAAATAGCCTATATGTGCCCAAGTTCACTACAAGGCATGAGCCTCTGTGAGGTGCAATGCGTAGGAGACGCATGGAGGGAGGCATACATCGTGGTTTATGGTGCCCGTCTGGTTGAGCTGTGTAGTCAAAGTGATCCAGACAAAATGACTAACTGAGGGAGTGTCGGGTGACGATGCCTGTGGGTCCCAGCAATTGACATGGTCACTGTTCAGCAGAAATGAGACAGCAGTGAAATGCCAAAAAGTAACAGGCATGAGGTTGAAGACTGAGTAAAATCGTGTGACGGACGTGGATTATGGGCCAGCGAGTAGTTGAGAGCAGAAGCGTCTAGCTGTAGCGTTGCGGCGTGTGCAAATGAAAGTGAAACTAAAAAACTGCAAGTCACAGGAAGTACCCGCCCCCAGATCGGGCGGTCCAATCAGCTGTCAGCACGTGGGCCAATGGGAGTGCCGTGTGTTGGAGAGGGACAAGCCCTGTCAATCAACGTTGGCTACGGGCAGAGGGTGCTGGGAAATGTAGTCAGGGGGTGTTCGTGGTGCAAATGCACCAGAATGCATGGTGTACTGAGCAATGTAATGACAGTTCATTGCAAGTCCAATAGTGACGTGACTGACTATGTTGATGCCGCGAGTGGCGGCTGTGCAGAGGTGTGTGCAGCGATTCAATGCTGAACATGAGCAAGGTTATGAAAATACAGTACAGGTGCAAGTCCATAGTGACTGACTTGGGTGGTGGCTGAAGTAACAAATACAAGCACATAAATGTGGGTGAGCGTGGCATACGTTTTAAAAGCCAATCGATGTTCAAAAACCAGCATGTGCATATTCAGGGTGACAGTTTGCAGTTCAATGTTCAAAAACAGTATGTGCATATTCCTGGTTACTGTAGTCTATAGAGTAAAGGAAAAGGGATCAGTGGGGATAAGAAGGTAAAGTTCAGCAAACAGAAGGGTTTAAACGCAGAAGGAACAGGTTAAAGGAAGAAGGATCATGTTTGTTATAAGTTGGGTGCATTGGGGTTATACACTCTGCCTGACCTTTGGCGTGTGTGGATGTGTGAGCAAGGGAGCCAGGTGATACCAACCACCTTGTAATGCAGGGTGTGGGGATGGTGGGGTAAAATCCCCTCTTCATCCCCAGACACTAAAGAAAGGAGGCACCACCTTACCATCTGAACTTGTAAATAAAAATGTGCAGAGAATTGATAAATGCGAGAGTAAGGATAACAGGTCAGTGGATCCTTTTAGGTAGGCCCCATGGACAAATAACATTTCTAATTCTAATAATCAAAACAGTATTGCAGAACAAGTGCAACCCGCTAACTGCCCTGTGACAGGGAGAGTAATCTCCTGGGAGGCAGCTGCTAGAGCCAAGCTTGCTCTACTTGCTTAGCACAGAGCACTCACACTTGCATGCTTGTACAAAACATAAAAAGAATCCAAGATGGCAGACAATCCTTGCATAGTCTCAGTTGTGGAACTGTGGGAGGCCGCATAAGCCAAGTGAACAACACATGGTGAAGAGAATCAATGAATGACATCCAGTCTCACAATGGCTCACAAATCATATGCATTTGCAAACCCTCATATGGATCCCAGCCCAAGGAGAGAGAACACAGGCATACAAAAGGAGGCTCAGTGACAACATAGATGTGGGTGTTCGGAGAGGGAGACAGTCAGAACGCAGGAAAAAGGAGAAGTAGGAGGTTGTAGGTAATAAGACGAGCAGAGGATGTGGTCAGGAGAAGCAAACGAGGTGTTGGAAGAGGTAAGATCCAAGGAGGAGGTGGTATCAGATTGTGCAAATGAGGCAGTGGAAAGGGTGAGATCTAAAGAGGTGAAGGTATTAGGAGCACCAGAGCAAGTAGTAAGAGTTGAGTAGTGTAGGAGGGAATAAAAGAAAAATCAGAAGAGGATGTAGTGGAGAGAGGAGTAGAGTAGGAGCCGATGGTGAAGAGAAGCAATGGGGTGATACAGAGATGCAGAGTTTTGGGGGTGCAGGAGGTGGTGAAGAGAGGAGCGAAGGAAGATGGAGAGGTACTAAGAACCCGCCAGAAAAGGTGGTGAAAGGACTGGAGAAGAGGGAAGATCTTGGAGAGACCAAATGACAATAGTACAGAGAGGGAAAAACATACCCCACAGCTGTAGGCTGTGTGAATGAGGTGGGAGGAGGAGCAAGTGCCTGGTGGGGCATTGAGCATATGCAGGAGTTTCCTAGACCAGATGGGGTGAGATGAGACTTAGAGAAAGTATCCTCTGGTATGAGCAAACATCCCAAGGACAGATAGGACATTAACAGTCGGATGGGGGACTATAGGATCAGAAACCTTAGGCTAGTGAAACATCGAAGCCCCAGCAAGCAGACTCAAGTGCTTCAGACTAAGTCTACTTCTGGTTCAGGCTCAGCCTCTCCACAGTTGAATGTCAGGGGAAGACATCCTGTGCAATAGCAGCTGGAGCACTCCAAGTGCCAGATGGAATTACCAATAACAGTCTCAGACCCAAATAACTGGACATACTCAAAGAATAAGGCAAAAAACTACTTTATTATCAGCTCAATAAAGTAGGGAAACCTGGTGAACAGATTGCAGCACTCTCACTCTCAACAATATTTTGATTATACAAAGGCTTTATACCTCAATGTGCGTCAGCTATGACATCATACTATGTGCAAACTTTAAAAACCTATTGACGGGAGGGATTGGTTAAGTGAACATGCATACCTATAGTTCATATAAGTATTAGTATCATTATTGGATGGACCTTATCTGGTAGGCATGCCTTAAACTACCTATTAATATGTATAATACAGATTAATGGCCGAATAACAGCAGCGATTTGGTTTCTGCAACATATGATTCACTGCTACATAATTGGGTGGCATTCTTTCCCAACCTTGGACGTTCGGCTCGTTAGCAGCACGTAAGCAAAACAAAACTCATGTGCGGGGAACAACGTCAGACTGCTACCCACTTGATGAATTAGCCTACCATCTCACATCGCCATCTCTCATTGCTCATAAGCTCATCGCTCATAAGCCAAGACTTCTTCTTTGTAGTTGAATTGTTTTCTCTTCTCTGGGACTTTTAAGGGAATGTAGGTGCACCACTATCTTCATACATCTGAAGATTAATGAATAGGCCTTGTTTTCAAGTTCTGAATCACGTTTGAATCACGTGTGAGGAGACTACAATTCAACCTTTCATTTAATGCTATTTAATCAATTATGCTGGGTGCCATTACTCCTCTTGGTTTCTGGAGACTTGGTTGCTCTGCCTCACATGTGCTTCCTGCATCTTTGATTGTTCAATACTTGTCACTCGCAGCTGTTTTCTTCTTTGCTTAATCTAAAAGAAATATGTCATGCATATACAGCTTATCCTCTTTACTCCCTTTGTGCCTTTCAATTATTTCTTGATTTGGCATCCTTGGTCCCAGGCCAATAGATATTCGTTGTTCCTCACACAAAGCTGTTTTTCCAGTGTCTGTTAGTTCTGCAGCCCTGATCTGTCTGTGAGGTAGTTTGGTCATTCTAAACACAAGTCTGGCATTCATCTTTTTGCTAAGGCTGCTTTAATCTCATTATATTTTCTTCTGCAGCAAGCTTTTTATATGTCTAATCTTCCTTGTGTTTCTGCGTATGTACATTCACTTCATCTCTTGTCACTTATCTTTTTGGTGCACATGATTTCTTCATATTCATTCACATGTTTCTTTTGCCACTTCAGTTAAATTTTTAGTCTCACAGTATTTCCATATCGTTTCAGTGCGTGTTAGTGTCTTCTCTTCATGATATCACTCTGTCCTTGTCTGATTTCACCTATAACTCCTCGATATCAAATGGTGTATGCAAGCATCCTTCCACCACGTCAGTGCGAGGGTACATGCGATACAGTTTTCTCAGTGTCTTCAATGCAGTATTGGGACAATATCTGCTATCACACATAGTGCTCTCTTGCTGCTATTCCAGTATGATGGAAGTGAGGGGGTGGGCACTAGAGATGACGTGTACATCTGCCCTGCTACATTCCCCCCCTCTGGTCTAGTCCTTGACCACCTCCTCTTCCACAATCTTCCTCATCTTTTCTCCATACTTTGTTTTTATTGGGATCCATATCTTTGTCAACCACCTCAGGTCACCTGCATACTTTATGTGCTCACCCACACTCCAGGTCATGTGACATCAGTCTTCAGTCGATTGACAGAATACCCAACGTCCTACATAGTTCCTATGATCCTTTGGGTAATAGAACTTCATCCATGGGTGTGCCAGGGGACTCCTCTTTATATTCTCACGAGTGCTGTCTTAAGTCTGTGGTGTATGGTCACCCGTCACATCAATCTTTATTTTCATCCCATTAACTTTCTTCACTGTCTTCTTGCATTGTCCTATAATGATCCTTAAAAGACAAATACCCAGCAATACAAACACTAGTATTGCTCTGAGTAACTTAAAGGCATTTGCCAACCAGGTTGGAATCCATAAAAACAGGGATGAAAACCAATCATCCTCCTCTCTATCATCTACTTCCTTCTCCATCTTCCTATATAGGGTTGACAACATAGTTATTGCCTCTGTCAGGGTTCCATACTCTCCATCATGGGCAGGCATGCATGTACAACAGGAAGGCCCGATTTTAGTGCACACGCCACCTTCCAATGCTGCAATCAAGTCCAGCACATACCTGTTCTGGAGGGTCATGAGTCTGGAGGCCCTCAATTTATCTTGAATCACATTAAATACTCTGATTGTCGTATTTATTGTTTGTGACAAGTCCCACCTGGTTATCTGCAACCACTTGGTGTTGACTTCAGTCTGGATTCCTGGAATGAATATAGCTGTGAATATTACTGCCATTTCACTGAAAAATTTATGCTCAGCTGGAATGCTATCATAAACGTCTATTGATTTTGCTGAGAAATAGTTCTCTCTCTTCATCCGAAGTAGGTTGGGTGACCTCTTCCATCTCTAGTGTGCATCCATTTTTGGAAAATCTTCAATATGGAGATCACTTTGAGGGCTCACTAATGCAGGAACATGTATGACCACAACCATAGAACATATTCCTCCCCAATTTTTAGGCAGCTGCATGTAAGCTCTGGAGCCACAGGCACAATAGTGGTCCATCAGCATAGCAGTTCCTCCACTTATTCCTGGAACATCAATTATCTGCTTACATCCCTCATGTCCTCCCACTTTAGTCTATCCTGTATTTTTGGAGCACAGTGTGACATTCTTAATCGGTAATATAGATACAGGTCCAGCTACATTCTTGACCCACATTCGTAGTTTCGCATACTTGGACCCATGATTTCAGGCATTCGCCATTCACCATTTGTACTATCCCTACTGATGCTGTCATCAATAAGTGTGCACTACAGACCAGAATTCTATCTTACCATCCTGTGCTGGTTCCTATTCATCCATATACTAACATCTGAGGCCTTTCCCAGCTTCCTGAGAATCTTGGTGTTTCCCATACTGTGATGCTGGAAATGCATTGGAGGGACAGGGCCTCCATGTCCTTGTCCTGTACTCCCTTATCATGTGTTTTCTGTGATGTTTTCTCCACAGGAGTCCAGTTGGGACTCCTGGCAGTGCAGCTTTTCCTCTTTTTGGTCGTGGTGAACAGAGGCCCATGGGATACCCTAATGGCACCCATGGGTTGGGGTACACAACTGTACCCCTAGTTTATGTTTTAGGGAACCTGTGTGTGGCCCACAGAGCAGGGTATGGGCTGGTGGCAGCTCCATGATGAATTTTACAGGTGCTCTGAGTATCCTCCATTTTGGGTACTCAGTCCCTGTCATAGGAATCAATGAATTCCGGATAGAAGGCAAGATGGCCCCTGTGGCCTCTTGGTTTCCATCGCCTGATCCCTTGTTTTCCCAATGCCCTGGGCCCTGACTCTGTCCCTCCCCCTGACTGGCTGTTGGATGGAAGAGCCATATATTGTATTGTGGGGAAGTCCAAGCCAGACTGGCTGGAGCCTTCCCAGTGACTGTATGTTGTGGGTATTCACTTGGGGTGGGACCTGGGTGAATGGAGTGTGTGACCAATATGCATCCCATGTTATGGGTGTCTGGTATCTGTATGTGTGACACAAAGAATGGGACAGCCCTGCCTGAAACTGAGATGAATGCAGTGTGGTGTGCTGGAAGGTTGTGTGACTGCCCCAAATCACATTCCTTGTTATGGGTGTCTGGGTGGAAGTGAATGGCCTAAATGCCTGGTTGGGTGCCTGCCCCAAATCACATTCCTTGTTATGGGTGTCTGGGTGGAAGTGAATGGCCTGAATGCCTGGTTGGCAACCTGCCAGCATGAACGCCCTTCTGACTGATTGGCTGACTGAGCGTGGCTCAGCAGTGTGAATGAGGGACAGATCTGTATATCTGGGCACCTCTCACTTACCAAATTGTTCAGAAGCTGAATTTGAAACTTGAAGCTGCTTATCCTTGAAACCCAGCTGGAAGAAGAAGGTTTGCTGCTGCTATTCGTCTACGTAATCCGAAAGCTGTCGTGTCTGTCAAGGACTGATTCAAGAGAGGACCTGGCTAGCAAACCTCTCCCCGAGCTACGAGGGAACATCGTGCAGAAGCTGATTTTCATCAAGGCACCCTGGAAGTCAATCCCAAAAGGCTGTCCACCAAAGACGGGGTTCACCGAGAAACATTTAAGTAAAGCACCAGGACATCTGGGCCATCGACGTCCATCACCGCCGACTGGGGTTCAGAGGATTTCTGTGACCGCTGGAAGCCCGTCGAGTCATGTTGCCCAGAAGCGGGGACAGTTTGATGCCATGCTGCTCGACGACCGGAGACGTAATGCTCAACCATTACCTAAGAACATTTAAACTAAGGGCTTCCTTGCCATCACCGTCAACCGCTTTGTCCCGTCGGAGAAAGATGAGGCCGTCGACGACCGAGGAGAATCCGCCTGTGGGTTTCCCGCCACCTGAAGTCCACAAAGACACAGACGAAATGAAGATCCAGCCATGGTCGAGTCCTCATCGTCGACGCCCATGCCGATACCAGACTCCCACTGCCAGACCTACGCTCGTCACTGAGTCCTCTTTGTGGCACTGAACTCTGTCATCGAGGTGCACCGCATGCCTCATCTACGCAGGATGTCCACGATCGATAGTTGACGAGCACTGCAAAATTTGAAGCTGCTGTCCCGACGACGGTGTTTACATTCTCTTTGCAGAATCTCGACAGCCCGGGCTCCTGCTTTAAAGGCAGTCTACTCACGAGGAACCCATCGATGAGCCGTTGAAGAAACTCTGATAAACTCAAGTACATTGGGGTAGAGGGACATTTTTGACCAGGAATCAAGACTATTTAAACATAAATGGACTTGGCTTGTTAATACACTTTATTACAGGTTGTCCAGGTGGGGGGATCCTCACACATAATTGTGTCTTATTAGCTAAAGTACTATCCTGCCATTGTTTAACCAACATTGTTTTCCTTCCTATGTCCTATGCTGATACAAATTGGTGCATTTTAAAGGAGTCAATAGTTAAGAGTGGTACTACATAGACATTGTATATATTTACCATATTAGATTTGCCAAAGTACAAAAAGTGTGTTATTAATTGTGTATATATATTGAAACTTATTTTTTATATAATGAACTGTGTTAGAACATAACATATTGTGTGGACATTCATTTGTGGGGGTTTGGGGACTACACTGTACTTAAGAAGCAGCCTGCATCACCTCCTGAGAGCTTAAGCCTTGGTTGCTTGTCCATTGCTAGCACAATAGAGAACCTTGGCTGGGGTGCTCTGTGCTTCTACTCTGCCATATGCAGGGCAGGAGTACAGATAATCCCCCTCCAGTCTTTACACATACATCTGCACATCTTAGTCTCTTTTGCTCAACAATCCTTATCTGGTCTCCAGTCATGGAACTGAGGGAATACATGACCATCCTACTCATCCAACCGGGGTCCTTTTCCATTTGCTGTGTTTCTATATATCCATATTCATATGGAAATGTCTTTGTTGACCTCATCTTAAGGTTGCCCACTTTCATTCAATCTGTCCTCTAGTTGTGCAATTTGCCAAATTACTGAGACATCTCGCATCATGTACAGGCATTTCTCTTGCGATGAATGTTCTGGCCATGCTCATGGCATAAGGGATGAGAGAATACGTGTAACAGCTTTCATCTGATGTTCTCCCTACCTCCTTCACGTGCTGATACCACATGCTATTCTTTATGTGGGCTGAATTATCAAGATATGTATTTATATCTTCATGATCTTCACCAGCATCTCCCTTAAATCCTTCCTCCTGGACCGACTTTCCCGGGTCCAACTTGGGTCCTTCCTCTCCACTGCTTCTCGCTCCACATGAGGTGTTCCCTATGGCTCTATCCTCTCACCCTGTCTCTTCAATGTCTGCTTGGCCCTTTTGGCTCAGCTGATCTCTACCTTCTCCTCTAACTTTCAGTGTTATGCGGATGACGCTCAGCTCTCTTTCAGGCTCCCCTCAGCTTCCTCTCGGCTCTCGCTCATTCCGGACTGTCTATCCGCAATTCAGGATTGGTGCGCCTCCAACAAGCTCTCCCTTAATGTTAGTAAGATGGGGATCCTTCTCATTAGGCCCGCTGCTCCTGCTTTCCCTCTCTCACTCTGTCCGCCCTTCTTGGGCCTTCTTCCATCACCTGCCTGTGAGGCAAAAAACATTGGTGTCATCTTCGATTCCACTCTCTCCTTCTCTCCTCACATCACATACCTTGCCAAGAAGGCCACTACCAGCTGCACCTCCTGAGAGGTATTCTTCCCTTTCTCACTTTCCCCCAGAAACTCACTGTCTCCATAGCCCTGGTTCTCTCTAGGCTGAAATCTCTCCATTGGCTCCTGGTGGCTGCAGGAATCAAGTTCAAGATACTCTGCATCGTCTCCAAGGCTTTCAGGGGTCGGGCCCACACAACATCCAACTCTCTCTTCGTAAGTACCTTCCTACTCGAGCCCTTTGCTCAGCTACCTCCAACACTCTGAGGGTCAATCGCTTCTCCAGGCAGAGAGGGGGAGTAGATGTCTCTCCTCTGCAGGGGCCTCCCTCTGGAATGGCCTCCCTGCCCCTCTCAGACTTGAGCTGGACCACCTGAAGTTCTAGAAGCAGCTCAATACCTTCCTTTTCTCCTTTGCTTTCTCTCTCTCCCTCCCCTGCTGAACTACCTGTTGGCTGCGCCGATTGGCTGCTTGGCTACCCTCAGAGTCTCACTGGGCATCAGGGTCCTCCATGATCAGTCTCCCCTGCACTGCCTCCTGGCCTACTGTGCACTTAGGTGCTATAACTGTAAACTGTACAATTCCGTTCCTCCTTGCACTTAACCACAGCCCCGCTGCCCTGGCTGCACTTACTCTGAGCAATGCCACCCTGATTGCATTTCCCCCTTCCCTCTCTCTGTTACTTCCCCCTCTCCCTTCCCTCTGCACTTTGCGCTGTCTCACTTGTACGATCTGAATGACACAAGGCCTAGTAAGATCATTTGTCTTGCACGTTATAAATGACATATCATATCATATCATATCACATCATATATCATAAGTTGAACAATTTGTTTAGAAAAATTAGGAAAACTACTACTCAAGCTTTTGGTTGGGTGATAAGAGATGTTTCATTGTCAACCACTGTATCTGCATTTTTTATCATTATATGTCTAAATGTCATGATAATAAGGAAGAAAAGACAAATCATTGTGCAAAATGAGGTTACGATTAGTGTTCCAAAGAAATTAAGTCAAGTCCCTGAATGCTCATACCAGAGAAAATACAACCCTCCAGGGAAGAAAGGCCCAAGTAGATCTTGTAAGAATAGCAAGTTTAATCTCACAAGCAGATGAGAGCAACAGCAAAGAAATCTACCCCTAAGAACGTTCTGCCAAAAAGGAGTACAAGCAGAATCATATAAAGTAAAACATTGTCATACATGGCTCAATACATATAATAAAATCCTGCACGACTGGGTGGTGGGCACCTATACATGATCTGCCTGCTCCATAAGAGATGCCAGGCCATTGATTCCAGCCCAATCCATCCATCATCTATCACGTGAGTGCTGCAGTGATCATGTTCTCCTCACGTCGAAGGTCAAAGAACAAATTAACTACCCTTCTGACATAATGCAGTTTCATCACTATACTGTGCATCGGGCAGGCCTCAAGACGAGCACAAAGGAGGTCCTGGGACACTTTAACCTTCACAAGCACATTTCACTCACTCCCTTCCGTGCCGTCCAGCTCCAAGGTCTCCAATCTCATTTTGAACTTTAATTTATCCCTCTCAGCACATGGCAATATAAATCACACGATTGTTGCTCAACAATGTGCCCTGTCTGTCCTCTTTGAACATTTCAACACTTGTTACTTTGGGGTTGGAGGTCAAAGGGCACCTAGTGCCATGGAATGTAGGGATCTTAAGGTTTCGTCAGTTATATGGGCTATAACTCATGGTCGCCTGGGAATGGACCAGGCCATGCTTTGGCCAGTGTGAGATAACAAGCACATTGGGTGCCAGTCTGTGATCACGGCCTTGTAGGACACATTCCTCTCCAGTAAAAAAACACATCTTTGCAACACTGTTAGAACAATGACTAGGCACTGTTGCAGTTGGGAGTATGAGCTGGCCTCATGGGAGCTCAAGCATGGCTGGAGATTTCCTTTGTATTGCAATTTGGGCCTAATGCATGCAATGCCACATTCACCTCGCATGCCTTACCTTCTACCTAGGATGACTAATATTTACACAAAATAAAGAGGTTGCTCGCGCCCTGCACTACACTATGTGGGTTGATTATATTTGATTACATTAATTTCGCTGTCATCCCTGCCCTTGGCCCCTCACAGTGCTTTGAATGCATCTCACCTCACTCTAAAGTGCCTAGGGGGGTGGGATGGGCTGCCCCCTTCCATCATTCCCCCCTTTTGTTACTTCTACAGTAAAAAAAACTATTTAATACACCTCTGCTCCCGCAGTCTTCTTTCCATTTCCACATATGGGTGTGTTCCCTTTATCAGTACCCAAAGCCCTACATACTAACTGCAAACTCTCCCCTATACGCTTATGTTCCTCAGGTGAGCAAGTCATATAGATGCACCCCATCCCCTGCCAGGTCCACCCAAACCTCTGTATAATGTTCTAGATCAGTGGGCGGAGAAATGATAGTGTGGCATAGATGGTCAACTTTATCTCCATACGGGAGGTGGAGCATTTCATACTTAGAACCACTTTGCAGGATATCAGTCTGTACTTCAATATCTTTTGTCTTGCAAGGTGCTTTTGAAACCCCAATTGATACCATAATTCTTGCACTATAATGTGCCACATTGGCACAACATTGAAAGCCCAGTTGACATGTGCAAAAAATAACAAGAATGAACACGATGATAGGCATTACCATCTTCATGATTGGGGGCCCAGCTAAATACCAAGGTAAACCAATCACTGTCCTGTACTCCTCTATCCTTCTTCATGTGAACACCCAAGCCATGGACAGTTGCAATGATGTGGGATAATAATGCATTCTCCGCATCCTCCGGAGGTACAAATGTGCAGCAGGAATCTCATTTTTTGCAAACCCCTCCTTCCATTGATGTCAACATGTCCAACACATATCGGTTTTTCATCGTTATAAATCTCAATGCACGCAACTCAAACATGATCACCTTGAACCTGTTATCCGTATCGTTCGCAAACTGGACCAGCTCCCATCTCACGCTCTGCAACCATTAGGCATTTGCTGCAGTCTGCACTCCCGGGAAAAGTAAAGATGCAAAAAAGGATTCTGCCGAGTTGAAGAGCCTGTATTCTTATAGTATTTCAGTAAGGATACTAGAAGAGTCTTTAGATATGTATTTTGATCATTTCATCCTCTTTGTTTGTTGGAACTGACTTTTTCCTGGCAGCATATAGAGCTCTTGTGTGGCCCACCACCTCTTAGCTTCATTTTTGACTAAGGGGAGACTAGTTATACCGTCGGCAGGCAGTGCTCCCCCTTCAGATGTTCATCTGGGATTACTAATAGCGCTGAGTGCAATGTGGCCAGCGAACAACAGCCCCTCCATGATGGTGGGAGGTCCAAGTAAGCCTGATGGCCACAGATCCAGTAGTAATCCATCATTGCTGCTGTTCCCTTCTTCATGTCTGTGATCAGGAGAGTCTTATTGCAACGTTATTTTGAGCTGACAAAGACTGTACCCTTGCTGCGGAAACAGAGTCTATAGTCTTCTTCCTTGTTTACTCGCAGCCACTTTTCCATTGTTGCAATCCATGTCAGCTTTGTAATATGCTCTGTCCAGATTTGTGCACAGAAATTGTACATCTGTGCTATCCTTTCCTTGCTGTATGTTAATAGTCCTTCTGCCAAGCAACATTGTCTGTGTTGTCCTGCCAGTTATTATTGACATGTTTACACCCTTTCACCATCAGATATGGTAGCTCCACAAACCTGATGTCTTTTGAATCGCTGCTGTACTGTACAAGATATGGACTCATCATCGGCAGTTCCACATTATGTGCCTGGAACGTCCCTTTAATTTGGCATAGCGCACGATGAACTAGGAATTGTGCCTCTGTAATTGGGACTGCTTGCGGTACCAGCACCTTGGAAGCCCCTGATGCATGTAGAATGAGTTAACACACATAACAGCTTCTGTTCACAGTGTTTCTTCCCACACCACTCATGTTGGAATACCATGAGTTGGTAAACTCAGGATGATGGATATCCCCGATCACATCCAAACCCAGCCCTTGATACGTATCATATGTTTTTAATACATCCCTTTTCATTATTCTATACATGCTTGCAGGGACGGCAGCCTTAATAGTGATCTTGGAAATACCATTATGTTGCTTCGTATTGGTAGACAATCTCCTTCTTGCTGAAAACAACCTTTTCACTGTTTCCCCCCTTTAATGCTGTGCTTGTGATATTAATTTCCATTATTATTACTAGTATTCACATTATTACTAATATATGTAACTCTGCTAATATTATTAACATTTATGTTTATTGTCCCGTTTGGATAATATACAATCCCATTCTCCCCCTTTATAGGACCTCCCCCTATAGCATCCTCCCCCCAATACAGGCCCAATAATACTATCACTATCACACAGAGACCTGGGATAATGATCAACACACAAATACAAACATAGGTAAACATTCTCTCACTTGTGCATCTACACCTCTGGTCACTAATTAATACATTATTTCCATTAGTCAGGTCCATCTTATTCTTTCCTGAAATGAGAACACAAACAGACAAGACAACAAAAGGTGAGACACACAAGACATACTTTTTACACAAAGAAAGAGGAAACGAAAGAGATAGAGAGAGAAGGGAAAAAAGTGCTCCTGAAAAAAGAAAGATACAGAGTTAGAAGCTAAGCATCGGCCTGCCACTATAGTGCACATGTATCACACTTCAACAGGCCAGTGAGGTAGATGGGGCACAAGTATTGCTGCCCCTCTTCTTAAAGATAATTGGTGTGCTAACGCACTATGAGGAGGTGCCCCACGAACATCAGAGAGGTGGACCCAATAGCGCAGTTCCTACACTTTCTTTGCAAGGGGAATACAAAACACCACTTCGTAGGCCCTTGAAACGGAGGTTTATTCCACCTGCGCACAAAAATGCAGACCTATATGAAGTCCCCAGGCAGTAGCGGTTGTGTGGTCATATGCACGAGATCTGTCCCTGTAGTAGTCGCTACGTCCAGTGTCTCTGTTGTATCAATCCTGGGTGGTGCAATCTGTTAGGAGACACATTTAATCACCCTAGTTAGTGTGGTCAAATAATCCTTAAACTCATCGCCTAGCACCACTGCTGCCCTGTGTGCGCCTGAAGCTCTTCTTAAAGGGGATATAGGGGTGTGCATACCCCGACCAGTGACCACTACATGATGTGACAAATGGGGGTCTTTGCTGGGCTGGTCCGTAAACTGAAGAGGGTCAGGGGCAAACAGTGCATCCAGTTCTTCTTCAACGTAGTACACAGTTGGAACAATTTACTTTTGAGGAGCCAATTGATCCTCTCCACCTTGCCATTAAGCTGTCAGTGGTAAATTGAACACATCCGGTGTTTAATGGCGAGTAGTGCTGTGACATGCTGGCATGATGCATTGAAAAAATGTGTGCCGTTATCTGACCTTAAACCCTTGAACACTCCCGATCGAGGAAAACCGCACGTACTAAAAATCAGGCAGCACACTTCGCATCCGGATGTGCACACGGCCCTGCTTCCACCCACCTTGAGAAATGGCAAACCACCAAGCGTTACAGCGCTCACCCATGTCAGCGTAATCTATGTGTAATTCATGGAATGTCCCAGTAGGATGGGGCAAGGTTCCCCGTGGTGTACATAGTATCATCTCAATACTGAAACCTTGACATATGGTGCAATGTATGCCCATTTCTGTAATGCTTTCCTGGATATTTGATATAAACCAGTCCTCCTTTGTATCTGTCCTCCGAAACCCCCTCCCATTCCAGTGGGATAGACCGGCGTGCACTGTTGGTGTGACGTACGCTGTACGTCTTAATATATTGTGACATGGCACCCTTTGCACGCTCTTAATGCATCTATGAGCGCTATGAGTTCTGCTGTTTGTGAGAATAATGCATGGGCAACCTTTTCATGACAACTGTCTTGTATTTTCCTTCCTTAAATCGTACCACTGCTTCTCCTGTCTGCCTTTGCCCATCCTCTTGATAAATTGTGGAAGACCTGTCAACGAAAATTATCTCACCCTCTGACAATGCACAGTCACTTGCTTTGGGGATGATGTCCTCCTCCCCCTCATAAGTGGCACAGTCGTGCATTGTTTAGTCCTCTGTAGTAGGCATGTCTGTTAAAAAGCAGTCCCATCCTGAGGTGGAGAGGGCAGGAGCTCCCACCAACCCCTGAAACTACCAGTCTCCTTCAGCCATGTGGGAGAGAGCACGGACGCTCCACGCTGCCTGCCGCCTTTTGGAGCCACCCGCCACCTGGAATCTACCAGCAGCCTAACATTCTATATGGTGAGGCATTTGCATTGCCTTAGAGTAGCCCCTGTGTGAAGACGTCATAACGAGTTTGAATTTATTTTGCCAACATCCGCCAGCAGGCGGAAGAGCCAGCCACGTTTAAGGCCAGTTAAAGGTCCTGTTTGCCCCCACATCCCATAGCCGTCCCATCCTGAGGTGGAGATGGCAGGAGCCCCCACCAGCCCCTGAAAATACCAGTCTCCTTCAGCCACGTGGGAGAGAGCGCGGATGCTCCACGCTGCTTGCTGCCTTCTGGAGCCACCTGCCACCTGGAATCTACCAGCAGCATGACATTCTATATGGTGAGGCCTTTGCGTTGCCTTACAGTAGTCCCCGTGTGTGCCTGCCTGGGCACTTGAGCCCTATTACCTTTGTGTGCTGTACTGTGTCCTAAGCGGCATCGCATCGACCTGTGCCTGATTTGAAGATGTCGGGTGCAACTCAGCGCAATAACGAGGCTTTGCTTCACTTCGTTGCCACGCAATGAGTTTAACTTTATTTTGCCAACATCTGCCAGCAGGCGAAAGAGCCGGCCACGTTTAAGGCTAGTTAAAGGCCCTATTTGCCTCTGTTCACCACAGGAGCCAAGGCGACCACCGTAAATTATAGTTACAATCCACTTATTTTACTGACGTTTGCTCTTGATACCCAACCTAAGGTAATGTCTCCCCCCCATCAGTCAGTACTTGATCATGCCGCCCTACAAACATTGCCATCGGCCTGCAAATAACATTATCTGACTTTGTTTAGTCTGGTATTAGACATTACTGCCTCAAGTGACATCACACTTGCTTTGCTTGCTTCACTGTGCCTCCATAATGCGTCAACCCAACGTGATAGACGGCGTACTATTGATGCTATTATCAGCAAATTGAAGAAGCGCCTCATGGCACATAGCGCACATTTGCTTTGTGCCCTGACTTAAGTTGACCCAGGCTACACTACCATACAGTCTGTTGCTGAACTAGACTTGCCTTTCATGCCATGTATATCTTACCTTAATGCTAGGAACCTGATCTAGCCCATCAGATCTTGTGGATTCTGCCGTATTGCCAGTGTTCCGAACTAGCCCATCGGCTCATATGTATTTTGCCTCACCACCAGAATTATGAACTAGCCTATCGGCTCATGTGTATTTTGCCTCTAATGCCAGCATACTGAACTAGCCCATCGGCTCATATGTATTTTTCTTCACCGCCAGTATTCAGAACTAGCCTATCAGCTCATGCGTATTTTGCTTCACCGCCAGTATTCTGTACTAGCCAATCAATTTATGTACACTCTGCCGTATTGCCATTATTCTGAACTAGCCTATCGGTTCATATGTATTCTGCCTTAATGCCAGTATCCTGAACCAACCGATTATATCATGGTATTTTGCTGCCCGTCTAGTATTCTGTATCAGATTATCAGATCACGCTCTTCGTGCCTTACTGCTAGCAGCCTGAGCTAGCCCTTGTCAGATTGTGTACTCACACTCTGCCTCGAGTAATTGAATATGCTTATCCTGTTAGACTGTACTCAAACCCTATATCCCTCTCACTATGTCAATTCTAGAATTAACTCCCCTCGGAAATACCATACAGAAAATTGACCCAACTACACTATGCTCGCCATTGCCCTACATACATTCCTACTGTGCAGCATACTAGTATCAGGCTTATTGACCAATATTACAAGTCAATCCACGACATTTGCACCCTACCGTGCCATGAAAAGTAATATGGCAGATATATTGGGTACCACAGTCACCATACCAATAATTAATCAGAACCTGAATAATAAGCTAAACACCTTGACTAGAAATCCTATAGAGCCCAGAATAAATGAGATATCTACATCTGACGATCATTATCCTAGGAACATAGACCAACAACGCCTACCATTGAAGCTCTACTTCACTCAGGATTACTTAAACTAATAGACCCTGCCACACATCCTCTAGAAACGCTAGACTCTGTTCCAAACTTTCCAAACTTTACGAACTACCTGCCAGCTCCTTATTAACCAATACAGGCCCTAGGAGAGAATGCCCACACTACAAACAAAATATCATATCAAAAAATAACAGCCCTGTTCATTTACCCACACCTAAGATCAATGGCCTTACCCACAAAAAACATCAGCAGAATAAATGCTTGACTGTGAAACTGGACAAAGAAACAAGTAATTGTACTTCACTTTATCCTTTGACAGGAAACCCTATTTCAGACCTTAAGGGAGCCCTAATAAATGCTAGATCTCTAGTGGTGCACGCCACATGGATAGCTGACTTAATTCAGGCGGAAAACTATGATTATATAGCCATTACAGAATCATGGATACATGCAGCAGCAGGCACAGCCCTCATGCTTGCAGTACCTGATAATTATACCATTCTCAGAGTAGACAGGACCGAGGCACGGGGTGGTGGCATTGCCCTCATAGGTAGGTCTAATCTAGCCATGAGACTAGCCCCTGGACCTGACTTTAAATCTTGCGAATCCCTTACTGCCAAATTACTCATCTATGACTCCCAAACAATCACTATTTATCTTATTTATAGACCACCAGGCCCCATTGGGGCATTTGAGGAGGACATCTCCACCATCTTATCTGGCAATTTAAAAAATACCTCGCAAGTACTCCTGCTAGGGGATTTCAACTTGGGATTCAACGACCACAATGACCAGCAGGCAACAGTCATCTCTAATGTTCTCACAGAATTTGGCTTAACTCAAAGAATAACGCTCCCATGACAAAGGGAGAACACTTGACTGGGTGGCTGATCTAAACTGTAGTGCTTCAATCTCGGCTACAACCCCACAGCTATGGACTGACCACTATCTGGTAGCATTCACTCTAGCTGCTACAATTCTCACACATAAAAATAACCTACTGATTCCTCCTACCCTGATGAGGAATAAAATAAACATCACGGCAGATAAGCTCTTACCCTTAATACTGCCGACTCTCAACGCACTACCAGCCACAACTGATCCTACTACCTTAGTCAATGAATATAACAAAATCATGGCTGAAGTCTTAGATACCATCGCCCTCCTAAAAATGAGGAAGAGTAACCCAGGGCACACTTGAACTCTTGGTTCACTCCCGACCTCAAAATCTTGAGAGCGGAAAAAGAAAATGTGAAGTTACCCAGAGAGACTTACCCTCTGGTGAAAACAGATCTAACCTCACTAATATTTTAGCTCTCTATAAGAAAGAAATACTCCTTACTAAGCAGGAAATTTACAACAAGAGGATTCTTCAAGCTAACTCAAGTACTAAGGAACTCTTTGTAATTCTGAAAGAGCTTGAAGCCCAGATTCCAGTACCAGACAATTGTGTCAAGGACAAAACCTGGTGCTCTAATATACAGAAGGCTTTAACCATTAAAGTAACCAAGCTGCAGGATAAGATTGCCGACAAAAAGCAAGCTTACCCGATATTGACACACCTACTAGCAATGCTATGCCCTCCCATAAACCAACACAACGCTTTAGCTTCACCAGAGTCTCTATTCTGGAGGTGGAATAAATCATCCTTTCCCTCAAACCTTCGAACTGTCAGGGAGATAAATGCCCAGCCAAAATCATTAAAGATGCTCCGAGACACTTGGCACCCTTTATAACTAAGCTAATTAACGCGTCGTTCTCCTCTGGCACCATCCCTAGCAACCTAAAGGAGTCCTGGGTTCTCCCCCTTCTCAAAAAACCGTCCATAGATCCTACTATTCCCACCTACTAAAGGCCCATTACAACAGTGCCATTTCTACTTAACATCTTAGACAGGGTGGCATATCTGCAGATACAGGAGTATTTAGAGCTCAACCAACTCCTAGGAACACAACAATCAGGCTTCAGACCTCAACAAGGTACTGAAACCGCACTAATTTATCTCAAGGCCCAAATAGACAGACTCAGGGATAAGGGGAATTCGGCTTTACTACTCCTCTTAGATCTCTCGGCTGCGTTTGATTTAGTGGACCACAAGGTCCTCTGTAATCACCTGGACTCAGCAGCTCACTTCTCTCAGGAGGCCATAGTCTGGATCCAATCCTTTCTGAGTAACAGGACTATGAGGATCATCTCGCCATCAGCAGCAGCAGACCCTATTCCAATCACATGTGGAGTGCCACAGGGTTCCTGTGTCTCACCCACAATGTATAATATATTTACCAAGCCCCTTTTCGATGATCTGGACAATCTTGGTATCACCTACACCAACTATGCAGATGATACTCAGATTCTCATACCACTTACTGGGGATTACGACAAGGATTTGGCCTTGGTAAACAAAATCTACCTGATCATCCAGGCATGGATGGCTACTCACGGTCTATGCCTGATGATGACAAAACTGAACTCATCATTCTGGGAACCACTTTCAATCTCAATAAACTCGGCCACAAATACACCTCCTTTAATATCGAATGCAACATTATTAAAGTGGCCAAAGAGGTAAAAACCTTAGGTGTTTACCTAGACTCCACCCTCACCTTTGCCAAACAGATCAACTCTATGGCCTCTGCCACTGCATACACATGCAAACTAATCAGAGCAGGTAAACCATTCATATCTAAGAATAGTTGCACCATCCGGGAAAGAGCTTTAAAATTGTCAAGATTGGACTATTGTAATTCCTTATATTTAGGTGCAAATAAGAACATTATCGACAAAATCCAAATTCTCCAGAATAATGCCCTTAGAGCGGCACTGGGCATAGCAAAAAAAGAGCACATCTCTGAGGTAAGACAGAACAATTGGCTTTCCACCAGCGACAGAATCTTGCTCAAAACTGTCTTGCTTACACACAAGTGCCTCAACAACACTGCTTCTGGATACCTCAGTGAGAGAATCAAGAGAAAACCTTCCAATCGCCCAACAACGACTGCAAACACAAACTGTCTAGTGGTACCTAGGTTTAAACTGACTAAAGTCGGGGAAAACAGTTTCCCAGTTAAAAAAGCGCAGACTTGGAACTCACTCCCCCCATCCCTTAGGGCGGACCAAACTTACCTGAACTTCAGGCATAACATTATCAACTATCTTAAAGAAAATGACCATTAACCTACTCTGTTATTATCCCACATACTTGACCATTGTACTAGCCCTTAGGCTGCACTACAACAGTTACTACATTGCTTAGTAATTGCTGAACTACAACATTGTATATTACATAATGATTGACCATCTGATTGTATGTATATATCTCCCCAATGTTGCTGAACTGTAACAGTGTATATTATGTAATGATTGACCGTTCCGCAAACGCCTGTCTTTACCTGTATGTAAATATGTAACCTTAAGCTGGAAATATTCATGTTTTCTCTGCGCCCTGATACCCCAGGGTCTGGCACGCATTGTATATAAATAAACAAACAAACAAAAAGGTGGCAGGGTTCACTGTTTTGCATCTAACCACATGAATATGAGGTTTAGAAATGATAACCTCATATGCTCAAGATCTTTGTGTATTGAAAGAAGATTTTGACCTTTCTAGAATGGCAAACAAAGAATGTTCCACGTACAACGTAACTGAACACCTCATTACAATTGTAGAATGTTTCTCTATCTCAAAAGTAGCAGTTGCTAAAGCTCGCTCGCACGCGAACTGCCCTTGCATCACTGCATCCAAAGTGCCCCTATAATAGGCCAATGGCTTATGGTCCATAGTGATCTTCGGAGTCGGTACCGCAGTCATAAAATGGACATCTGAATCTGGAAACAAGTAAAATTCTTGCGTGTAATCAGGGTTGGCCAGTACGGGTGCCAAACTAATGACTTCTTTTAAATCGTAGATCATGTCTGCCATCCACTGTAACTTGTGGACCTTTGTTTTTGTGCTTCCCTAAGGGCCTGCAAGAGCAGCCTTCTGTATGCAGCGTAATCTCTAAAATCCACACCCTACAGTAGTTACAGATGCACAGAAACATCTGCATTTATTTAACTGAGGAGGGTGTGGGGTTGGCGCTGCCCTATTTGGTAGTATACGTTTACCATTTGCTGATATGAACTGCCCCATATACAGCACCTCCTGTTGGCAGTATTGCAACTTAGCCTTGTCGACATTGTACACTTTATGGGCCAGCAATTGTAGAAGTGTAATGGAATTCCTTTGGCAGTGAGGTTCATTGGCACTACACTCTAGCAGGTCGTCCACGTACTGGATATTCGTGCTAGGCACCTGAATGTTCCCTAAATCAGCATGCAATATCCTGTTAAAATATTCAGGCTCTCACAGTACCCCTGAGGTAACCTAGTATGTTCAAACCAAATCTGGCCTGTGTAAAAGCTGTCAGGTACCTCAAATCAGGATGGAGTGGGATTGAAAGGAATGCATTTTTCAAGTCTACCACAGTAAAGTGTGTGGCTTCTTTGGGGATACTGCATAAAATTGTCACAGGATTTGGGACGACTGGAAATTATTTCAGTACTACATCAGTGAGGGGTGAGGGGGCACAAGTCCTGGATCACTCTCCAATTGCCCCCTGTTGATTTCTTGACAGGGTATATTGCTGTGCTACATGGAGATGTTGATGGCACAATGATCCCCTGGTCCAGCAGGGCCTGTATTGTCTTTCTAATACCCTCCTCCACCTCCCTCAATAATGGATATTGTCGTACCCTGGGCAGCACTGCACCTGGCTTCAGTGTTATATACACACAGGGGTCACATTATTGTATTTCAATAATCCTACATCATGTGGATTTGTAGTCCAAAACTGTGAAGGCACGTACTGCAAGTCTTCGTCAGAAAATAGGGCTGGGGTTAATATTGCATTCAGGGTGTACTGTATCATTATGTCACTGGGAATACGGGATACAAATCTCTAATATTATCTCCCCATCTTTACCGTTATTTCTCAAACAACACATCATCAGTCATTTACTTTAGCTGTACCATTGAATCTACACAGAGCACTGTGCGCCTCTCACACACGTCCCTGTCAATTCCTAACATGACAACCCTTTTGTCAGAAACCAACAATCCCTGCAAATCCAGCAACAATATCGTTCCTGCCACCACCTCAGGTGACACTGCTGGATGAAAAATTAAATCTGTGGGCACTCGCCTACACTGTTTGGCAATCTGGGGCACCGCCTACACAAGCACAGTAACACCATAAATGAACACGTCAGGGTCCACGGGAATCCCGCGGACAACCACTTCCTTTGTCACTGTGTGTATTATCAACATTGCTCTATAGCGCACATCCCTGGTGTGGGGCAAACTATACCACAATCTGTAAATTATATTATCATGTTTAATTTACTGAGCAGGTCCCTGCCCAGTAAATTAACAGGAGAATTTCAGAATATAGTAAGGGCGCCCACACTACCTTCCCTGCCAGCTTTACATCCAGCTCCTCCGTGTATGGATCCTTGGAAATAGCCCCAGAGAATCCCTGTGCAACAAGATATTTTCCTGATAAGGGAAAATTTACCTCCATGATACATGATTTAGCTGCATCTGAGTCCACCATAAATATTAACTGTTTATTTCCTATCTCCGCCCCCAAAAAAGGTTCTTCTTCAGGGTGGATGGTTGTTGACAAGAACGGACACGCGCGTGCTCTCTGTGGGCTGTCCTATTCAGGGTATATGTTCATTCCAGGGAACGAGAAGGGGTTGCCCCCATCACTGCTGCTCCTCCAAAGGGAGCGGTAGCTCAACTTGGTACTCTGCTCACCGGGGCTGCACTGCCCTGCTGTTGCTGTGGCGGATGACACACTGCATGTCAGCTGCTTGAGGCAGCGGATTATGTGTTTGGTGTTGCCCCTGTGTATACCCTTGGTTTTGATATCCTTGACCGTGTTGCGGATACCCTAGTCGTTGGGGCCCTTGGACCTGTTGCTGTAACCCAAACTTTATACCCACAGCAGACCTGCTCCTACATTCCCCTGAAAAATGCCTCCACCTTAAACATTTCCAACATTGGGATGGTCCAACCCCCCCGACCCCCGGGTCCAAAACCTCCTCTTGCTCCTCGAAATCCCCCTCTTCTTTGTTGCAATCCTCCTTGTTGCCACTGATGTTCCCCGCCCCACTGTCCTTGTCCTCCTTCAGCCCAGAGTGCAGCAATAGTGACGTTCACGACTTGCTGGGTGCTCTCTGTCCCCTCCACCTGTACTGGTGATGACACAGGTGCCTGTACGACAACGTTTGCCAATTTCTTTTCTACTAGTTTCTCTTTCTCCGCCTGACGCCTTTGAGCTGTCTCCCTCTCCCCTTCCTTAATCCTTTTGCAATGATGCACTATTATACTCTGTATTTCCAGCCACCCCTTTGCCTTGATACCCACAATTTTATCTAAAGCCTTCTGCACTTCCTATGGCAATCCGCTTATTACAATAAAATAGAAGCAAAATATTGAGCGATCCCACGGTCCTTCCGTCTCAGCTCTCCGCATCTCTTGTAATTTATGAATGAATTTAGCTGGATCCTCATCATCCCCTTTGTAAACTGCATCAGGGACTGTAAATTGTGGCTTTCCAGGAAAGTCCTTCATTACACTCCCACACTCATCCCCTAATTCCAATAAACAGTGCTCCATCATGTTCATCGTCCCCTAGGGTTATTCCTGGATACCCAGCTTTAACCCACAAATCCCCAGTCTGGGGATTATAGAAACCATCAAGGTCTTAAGATCCCCTATTGCTAGGGGCACCAATGCTGTTTGCTTTTCAAATTTGTATCCACTTGCTCGCTCTTGCCGTGAGCTGAATTAAATTATTCTTATCCATCTGGGGCCAGGGCACATACTGTGTTCTCCCCGCCCCCTATGTATTAGGAGCATCTGCATTTTTACCTCACTTCTCATGCCCTTCTTCACACTTCCCCTTTTTCTTACTGTTGCCATCAGGCCGGTCCTATTTGCTGCCCCTTTTAAGGCCTGTTCTTTACCCAACAAAACATGAATACAATACAATAGAATAACAAGCTAAAATAACAACCACTACTTATTCCAGGCCTATTATGAGACCACTAGTTTTATTTCTATATTCTTCCTTTGAATAATATACTGTCTTGTGGTACCACCTCCCCCCCCTTCCGAGGAGGGGCTCCCTGCCTTACCTTTGCCTTACCTTATAATGCCCTTCCGAAATAATCTCTTCACAGTACAAACACAAAAAATGACATAAGCTTCACCCATGTCGCACCAACGACCTCGCTCTCCACGTGTTTACACCTCTCACATTTCCCCATGCATCTGTCCTCTACTTGTTATTGCTTACAAGATTCTACTTGCATGTGTATGCTCACCCGAACTCCTCCGTCACAGGGTTCCAACACCGACCCGCACTCTCCTTTGAGCTGCTCCCCACTTCAAAGAGCAGAGAGGGCTTCTCTTAATATGGCTCAAGCTACACCACTCGAACACATGTTCTTTTCGGGACCGGCTGCTGTAGGTGGGCACCGCTCCTTCTGGAGAAGCGGCCTGGAAGCCTCTGCAAATATGGGGGACACTGGAATCACATCGGGATCACCAATTGAAGGCAAGTCCCTGAATGCTCACACCAGAGAGAACACAACCCACTACGGAAGAAAGGCCCAAGTTATTGTTACACTCACCTGGTATCCACAGGGACGCCACCCAGCCGGGTTACTCGCTGGTATGCTTCTCAGCTTTGCCCTGATGTGGTCTGCGTGGAGGTTTCTGCCTTGTGGTAGAATTAGGCATGCTCTCCGTCCTGCCTTCTTTGCTGGGGCGCGTTGTCTTTCATGGGTGAGTGCGGTCCAGTTACTTCACTGACGCCGGCCCGTTTGATATTGTTCAGGTAGGTCTTATTGCTGTTCTTTAGTTTTGTTGCTATCCTGCATGCCTTTCTTTGTTTAAAATGTCTCTTTTTTTCTCCCTTAGGTATGCGGAGCATCAGCGCGGCGAACTGGCTTGGTTAAGCCCCGCTGGTAAATGATGGCGCATTAAGAGCGTATTGATGCGGTAAGTAAGCACTATGCGCAGCGCTGCAAAGTCTTGCCTTTGCTAACCTGTGTTTTCCTTCCTTATAGGTTGCAGTGTTCTTCAGCGCGAGTGGAATGTCCAGAGTGGTGCCAGCCGAGAGGCGACCAGCCAGGTAAGCCTTTTGAGCAGTTCGTAATTTGTAAATGTCGCTACAGCTTTCTTTAATGTTGCCTCTATCTTCCTCTTTCAGGTCGTTCTGTCCGGGAGGCGTGCAGATTCGAGGAAGCTGTTCTCAGTAGCTGCGAGTGTTTAAAAATGAAGACTGCAGGTAAGATGCTGCTGATAATGATGTTCCTTTTGTCTCCTTGCAGGTTCTGCTTCTCCGAGGTTCGAGGGAATAGCAGGACACGGTGAGCGTCACGTTGCAAGCTGCAAAGTTACACGAAGCATGTTCTGCAGTCAGGGTGTGGTTTATATAGCCCAGGTAAAGTAGTACCAGGGAAAGTAGTTCCAGGCCTGCCACACCCAAAACACTAGGCCGCATAGCTTGGTTCTTAGGAACTAACCTATGTGGATGCCTCTATGTTGGCTGACAATACAATAAAGTAGTTCCCGAACACATTGTTGTTCATGGTGTATGAGCCTGGCACCACAAGCGCCAGGACTGGCCCCATGAGGGCTTTTGAAGAGGATTCCAGACTCTAGAGGCCCGAGTCCTGACTCCACCTGGCCAATGGGTTTTCCAGAAGGGGTTTTGGGCGAGGGTTGTGACAGCACTCCCCCCTAAGGCCCCTCCCATGGTGTTCCTTCTGTCTGGCCCAGGTTTGGTTGGGAAGTTCCAATGGAATTTCCTGATTAGACGTGGTGCGTGGATATTCTCACTGGGCTCCCAGGATCTATCTTGTGGTCCAAATCCTTTCCAATCGATGAGATGATATAGCTTGGTCCTAGAGTTTTTAGAGTCCAAGATATCTTTGACTTCGAATTCTGGTTCTCCCTCAACAAGTATGTGCTTAGGTGGTGTCCCAATCGGTGTGCCGGGTTGCATTGGTTTCAGGAGGGACACATGGAAAACCAGGTGGATGTGTAGATTAGGTGGTAAATCCAGTTTCACGGCTGCTGGGTTGATAATTGCCTTAATGGTATAGGGTACTAAGAATCTGGGATGAAAGGTCCGGGTTCCCTTGATGGGTACGAATTTAGCGGCTAACCAAACTTTGTCTCCTACTTGATAATCAGGGGTCTTTTTCCGGTGTTGGTCGGCAAATCTCTTTTGTTTTTCTTTGGCATGAATAAGGTGTTCCTTTGCCCTTTTGAAAGCCTGAGTAATGGTTGTGTGTAGAGTCTTTATCGCTGGCATTTCCAAGCTGTCTGGAAGGTCTAGTTCAGAGGTACGTGGACATCTGCCATGAAGGGTATAGAAGGGCGTTTGTCCCGTGCTTGAATGCAAAGAACTGTTATATGCATATTCGGCTATCCTTAGTAGGTCTTTCCAATTCCTTTGTTCGTGGTGCAGCATGCACTGTAAATATTGCTCGAGTCTCTGATTGGTTCTCTCGGTTTGGTCGTCCGTTTGGGGATGGTGACTGGTAGATAGCCGAACGTCGATCTGCACCATTGCACAGCATTTTTTCCTGAAGTTTGAAACAAACTGGCTGCCTCGCTCAGAGACCAGAACCGAAGGGAAGCCATGTAGCTTAACCACGCCCTCCAGGAAGACTTTTGCTAAAGTAGCTGCGTCTGGGAGGCCTTTCAGAGGAATAAAATGGGCCATCTTCGAGAATAAGTCCACAACTACAAGGATGGTGTTGAACCCTTGGCTTGGAGGTAGATCAGTGATGAAGTCAAGGGAAAGAGTGTGCCATGGAACTGGAGGAATGTCCAATGGTTGTAGGAGACCGGATGGTTTTTGTTTCTGTGATTTATTTTGTGTGCAGACACCGCAGGACTGAATATACTGAATGATGTCCTTACGCCAGGTAGGCCACCAAAAGTTCTCTTTCACCTTAGCTAGGGTTTTGGGGATCCCAGGATGCCCTTCGAACAGTGAATCGTGATAGTTTGAAATAATATGCTGTTGTAATTCCTTCTTGGGTACATATAGGCGATCCCTAAAAAAGGGTAAGTGGTCCTTGATGGTATATTGTTCTCCTTGAGTTTGCCATGCGAGGTAGGCATCAGGATTCCTTGTCTGTTGGATTTCTTTTCGTAGTTCTGCTTGTGTTAAGGCTGTCGTGATACCCAAGAGTTTGTCTTCAGGTATAATAGGTACTGGGTCTGGAGTTGTATATACTATTTCATCTATGCCCATGCGAGATAAGGCATCTGCCTTTCCGTTTCTGACTCCTGGTTGAAATGCGATTACATAATCATATTCGGCGAAGAAAAGGGCCCACTGTAATTGGCGCGAGGACTGGGCCTTGGCTGTTTTGAGATTTGATAGCCAGGAGTTCCTTTTCCGTGATGGCATAATTAATCTCCGGAGGTGAGAACTTTTTTTTTCGACCAGAAGGCCACAGGATGTAGCTGGCCAGTTTCCGGGTCTCTCTGTGAAAGGACAGCCCCCATTACGAGACTGGACGCATCAGTTTCAACGACATAATGGAGGTCTGGACGAGGATGTCGCAGGATTGGAGCAGAGGTAAACCTTTTTTTAAGTTCCTGAAAGGCTTCTTCTGCTTCTTCGGTCCAAGCAAACTTTTTATTGTTTTTTCGTAATAGTACTGTGATTGGGTGCACAACCTAAGAGAAGTCTGGGATGAACCGGCGGCAGACGTTCGCAAAGCCCAGCATGCTTTGTACCCCTTTCAGAGACATCGGTGAAGGCCATTTCAGAATGGCATCTGCCTTGTGCACGTCCATTCTGATGCCTCCTGGAGTAAGGATAAAACCAAGAAATTCTACTTCGGTGATGTGAAAAAAGCATTTTTCAAGCTTTGCAAACAAGCGATGTTGACGGAGCTTGGTGAGCACTGAACGAACGTGCCTGACATGATCTTGTTCCGAGGCTGAGTATACTAAGATGTTGTCTATGTAAAATAAGGCGCACACATCAATTAAATCCCTTAAGATGCTATTCATGAAATATTGGAATGCCGCAGTAGCGTTGCATAACCCGAAGGGCATGACTTGATATTCAAACAAGGCGTACTTAGTACTGAAGGCGGTTTTCCATTCATCTCCTTTTCTGACTCGGACCAGGTGGTACGCTCCTCGAAGGTCCAATTTGGTATAAATCTCGGCATCTTTAACTTGGTCTAGCATCTCAGGGATAAGTGGCAAGGGGTAGCGGTTCTTCACGGTGATCTGGTTCAATGGGCGGTAGTCAATATAGGTTCTCAAGTCTCCTTCCTTTTTGGGTACGTAGAACAAAGGACTGGCTGCGGGGGACTTCGAAGGATGGATAAATCCATTTGCAAGGTACTGGTCTAAATAGGATTTCAAATGAAGGTTTTCTGGTTCTGTAAGAGCATAGATCCTGCCGCAAGGGATTTGTGCACCAGGAACAAGGTCGATCTGACAGTCATAGGGCCTGTGCGGTGGCAATGTATTGGCTTGGCCCTTTCGGAAAACATCCTGGAAATCATGGTATTCACTTGGCAAGGTATTAGTTGCTCCCAGGGTTGATACTGTCGCTGCTGGAGTCATGGGGATACAGATGTCGGGTTTCTCCTCTTGGTAATAGCAGGCAGGGGAGCAGTCACCAGGGAAGGTTAATTTTCGTGCCCGCCAGTCTATCAAAGGGTTGTGAGCAACCAACCATGGCATCCTTAGTATTAGCCTGAACTGAGGTGCCTTGATGAGATCGAATGAAATAGACTCCTGACACAGCAAGGTTACCCTGGCTGTGCACTGGGTTACTGGTCCGGAAGCGATTTCTGTCCCATCCACAGTGGTTACCTTGTCCATAGTTGGCTTAGAACACAAAGGAAGCCCCATCTCTGCTGCCTGTTCTTGATCAATATCATTTCCAACTGCTCCGCTATCGATGTATGCTTCAACGGCATGCATTCTTGACGACTGTTGGTGGTTAATTAAGATCACTGGTATTGCAAAGTGCGAGGTAAGCAACTCTTTCTTCTCACTCCACAAACTGACCTCTACGTTTGTCGAGCTTGTTAGTTTCCCGATTCCTTAGCTTCATCCTTCTCTGTGGCCCCGACTGTTCTTCTTGGGAGTTTTACTGGACAGTCCTTCAGGAAATGTCCTGGTTTCCCACAATACAAACAAAGCTGTTTTTGTCTTCTTTTGTCCCGCTCTTGTTTTGTTAATGGAGGCCGTATCCCTCCAATCTGCATGGGTTCTACAGCATTTTCAGCTACACGGGGTGTGTTTTCCCTTGGTCGAACATACACGGTCCGAGGGTCCGTCTTAGACCAGTCTGCCTTTCGGTCCTGCAAACAGTGGTCTAGCTGCACGACCAGATTTATGAATTCTGCACAGTCTCTGGGTGGATCAACCACCTGGGCTAAGACCTCCTTTAATTCGCCTCGTAAGCCTTGATGGAATAACGTGGTTCTTTTGTTTTCTGGCCACCTAGCTTCGGCAACCAGTCTGTTGAAGGTAGCAATGTACGTTAACAAGTCCTGATTCCCCTATTGGAGGGACAAGAGTTCATTGTCTACTGTTTGTTCCTGGGTATGGCGAGCAAAAAGTGTTTCCATTTCTCTCTGCAACCCCCCAAAGTCATGTAATAGAGGATCGTCATGGGTTACCAACGGCACCGACCAATCTGCTGCACTACCACTCAGATATGATAAAACAAAAGCTACCCGAGCTTGGTCGTTTGGAAATGCTGCAGGCCTACAAAGAAAATGAAGGCGGCACTGATTGATGAATGCCGCATACTTCCGTGGGTCGCCAGAGAACCTTTCTGGTGGTGCCAGGGGCACTGTTCCAGGTAACGTGATCTGTACCAAAGTGGGTGGTATGGTTGGGTTTTGCATCGTTGGATTGCTTCCAGCTAGAGGCGTCTGTCCTGCCTGTGATTGCAAGTATTGCCTGCTAATCTCTTCAGTGCGTTCTTTGGTCACTATTAGGTCTCGCCAGAGGGCATTAGTCTCTTGTCGGGCAGAATGAACCTCAGCACGAAGCTCTCCTAGTAATTGGGCCAATTGGTCCATTTCTGATGTCTCCATGGCATCCAGGTGGATTTGTTATGGTAGGCTTTGTGCTCTGTTACGCTCACCAGGCATCCACAGAAACGCCACCCAGATGGGTTACCCTCTGGTATGCTTCTCAGCTATGCTCTGATGTGGTCTGCGGGGAAGGTTCTGCCTGAAAATACAGGAGGACTGTGTTCAAGACTGACCGACTGGGGTAAGTATCCTCCCTCCACCCCCGTATGCTTTCAGTCCCTATGTCGCCTTCTCCTCACCTTGTGGTAGAATTAGGCTTGCTCTCCGTCCTGCCTTCTTTGCAGGGGTGCATTGTCTTTCATGGGCGAGTGCAGTCCAGTTACTTCACTGACGCTGGCCCGTTTGATATTGTTCCGATAGGTCTTATTGCTGTTCTTTAGTTTTGTTGCTATCCTGCATGCCTTTCTTTGTTTAAAATGTCTCTTTTTTCTCCCTTAGGTATGCGGAGCTTCAGCGCGGCGAACTGGCTTGGTTGAGCCCGCTGGTAAATGATGGCGCATTAAGAGCGCTATGAAGCGGTAAGTAAGCACTATGCGGAGCACTGCGAAGTCTTGCCTTTGCTAACCTGTGTTTTCCTTCCTTGTAGGTTGCGGTGTTCTTCAGTGCGAGTGGAATGTCCAGAGTGGTGCCAGCTGAGAGGCGACCAGCCAGGTAAGCCTTTTGAGCAGTTCGTAACTTGTAAATGTCTCTACAGCTTTCTTTAATGTTGCCTCTATCTTCCTCTTTCAGGTCGTTCTGTCCAGGAGGCGTGCCGATTCGAGGAAGCTGTTCTCAGTAGCTGCAAGTATTTAAAAATGAAGACTGCAGGTAAGATGCTGCTGCTAATAATGTTCCTTTTGTCTCCTTACAGGTTCTGCTTCTCCGAGGTTCGAGGGAATAGCTGGACACGGTGAGCGTCACGTTGCAAGCTACAAAGTAACACGAAGCATGTTCTGCAGTCAGGGTGTGGTTTATATAGCCCAGGTAAAGTAGTACCAGGGAAAGTAGTTCCAGGCCTGCCACACCCAAAACACAGCTTGGTTCTTAGGAACCAAGCTATGTGGATGCCTCCATGTTGGCTGACAATACAATAAAGTAGTTCCCAAGCACATTGTTGTTCATGGTGTATGAGCCTGGCGCCATAGGACTGGCCCCATGAGGGCTTTTGAAGAGGATGCCAGGCTCTAGAGGCCCGAGTCCTGACTCCACCTGGCCAATGGGTTTGCCAGAGGGGGTTTTGGGCGAGGGTCGTGACACTTATAATAACAAGCTTCATCTCACACGCAGATGAGAGCAACAGCAAAGAACTCTGCTGCTAAGAATGTTCTGCCAAAAAGGAGTACAAGCAGAATCTTATAAAATAAAACATTGTCATACATGACACAATACATCTAGTAAAATCCTCCACGGCTGGTTGGTGGGTGCCTATACATGATTCGCCTGCTCCATAAGAGATGCCAGGACACAGGATCCAGCCAAACCCATCCGTCGTCCATCACATGGGTGCTGCAGTGATCATCTTCTTCTCACGTCAAAGGCCAAAGGACAAATTAACTACACTTCTGACATAAAGCAATTTTATCAGTAGACTGTATACCTGTCAGGCCTCAAGACGAGGACAAAGGAGGTTCTGGGGCACTTTAACCTTCACACACACATTTCACTCACTCCCTTCCGTGCCATCTGGCTACAAGGTCTCCACCATCGTTTTGAACTATAATTTATCCCTCCCATCACCTGGCAATACAAATCACACGATTGTCGCTCAACGATGTACCCTGTCTGTCCTCTTTAAACATTTCAAGACTTGTTACTTTGGGGTTGGTGGTCAAAGGTCACCTAGTGCCATGAAATTCAGGGATCTTAAGGTTTCGCAAATTTGCCTCACTCGTGAGCGCTTAGTGTGGTGGGGGTGGCGCAGCCCCCTTCCCAACAGAAACGTATCCATTTTTCTCTTAGTAGTGATTCTCTTATATTTTGGAACAATCCCATTCTTTTAATTCAATATGTAATTCTGTTACTTTTGTGAATCACACTTTTTATATAAAAAACTGCAAAATGATCGCAATGATGATCCTGAAAATAATAGGACTGTTTTGTAATAATAATTTATTGTGTTTTAGTCCAAAAATTAGAACTTTACACAAAACTTATTACAAATTCCGGAATAAGATAAAAGTAAATCATAACATCTTTCACAATTATATAGTGATCCAAAAACTTCATAAATCATCAGACAGAATAAAATTTATTGCATAAGTATGTCTCTAATTAAATAAACAGATTCATGCATAAGCAAGTGTGTAACTTAGAACAGTGCCAAAACATACCGTATAAGTCAGTACCAGCAACTAAAGAACAGGGTTCTATAACAGGATGGACAGATCAACAACAGTAAGTTAAATTGGTAGCAGTACATTTCTGACCTGTGACCACACTCTGAACAGGGCAAGTTGAGATGATATTGTTTATGAGTTGAGACAGTAATCCCAAAATGAGTCTCCAACAATACTCTCATATCTGTGTACCAGTCTTCCCAGCAAGCTCATGTATAATGGACCCAACTTAGGGCAAGAGGTAAGAACATGTCTAGCAGTTTCTAGAGAGTCTGCTCTCTTACAAATATGGCAGGACCTGTCACTTAAAGCCAAACCCTGATGTGCACCCGTAATGTCAAAGACCTGCAATTGATTAGTTTGCAACCTTAGCAGGAAATCCCTCACTGCCGAGTCAGGGCAGAGTAATAAATAAGGGTGTGTTCTCATGTATCTGTGAATTACATTGACCACAGCCTCATATCCTTTCAGCTTTTCAAGGTGCGAGTAATTTTTGCACCAATCCCAGTGATTTAATTTGCACACAAATGATTTCTTCAGATGGATAAATGTTTGCGTTTTCTTTGCGGCATGGATCCAACCAATCTCAGAAAAGAGCGATTCATTGAGATTTTTGAAATTATCTCCCCGCAAAACCTTCTCAGCATCATAATTGTTTCCCACTATCGCAAGCAGCTTACATTTCGGTGCGGTACAGGATTTTAAATAAAAGACTCCCCGGGCACGCAGGGACATACCCCTCAAGGAGGTAAGACCTAGCTCGAGCCTGAGATATTGCATAGAACAGAAGGGCCCAGACCTAATACTGCCCGCCAATACTGGCCCTCTAAAATATTGAGCCAGTTTAAGTGCTGCATAGCCAGAGCTTCCAGACTGTAGAGTATGGCTGGCACAAAGCACTGTTGGTATAACTTTACCGTACCCGCCAAGCTGTACCCTGCATTCCCTCTTGAGAATTTGCAGGCCTGTAGTGTCAGTAATTTGGCTCATCTTTTTTATGTGCAATTATCCTATTATCCTATTATAATTAGGAGATAAATCAAACTCCAGGCCCAAATAAGAATAGGAGCCAGCAAACTCTATCAAGCCCAGTCTGGATTCAATTCCCAACCGGGTGGGACCCTTTTTACTAATCAACATTATTTTTGTCTTCCTTAGGTTGTTAGCAAGACCCAGCTCGGAAGAGTACGATGAGAGTTCCTCCAGCATACTCTTGATGCCCGATAATGTTTTGTCGAATAGTATCAGGTCATCTGCATACAGCATACCTACCATTGGGGTAGTGCCCAACTTGGGAGGACAGTTTGACTTTAGTCCCATATGTTGGTGTAAGTCAGAGATGTAGAGATAATATAGCGTAGGTGCCGCCACACATCCCTGCTTTACTCCCATGTTAATACTAATGGGTTCGATCACTGTACCTTCGAAAGAACTAACCACGCAACCCCAGAGAGATCCATTACGGATGATGTAATATAATGCAACAAGTTATGCATAAGAAACTTGATACTATCAAGGAAAACATTCTGGAAAAGAGTAATAACCTAAAAAGTATTGAATCTAAGTCGATGGATTGGTCCTTTCAAAGATCTCTGCTCATTCCTACCTTTAATCTATCCCCTGTTACTGAAAAGGAACTAGAAATTATCATTAATCAACTTAAGCTGATGAAATGTAAAAATGATATTTACACCACCATGTTCATTAAAACCTGTTCCCCCTCCTTAATCGCCTCTATTTGCAAATTTGTTAATGCTTCTATTATCTCTGGTACAGTCCCACAGGATCTCAAGAAGGCCTGGGTCATGCCTATCCTGAAAAAGCCTGGCATCTCAGTCGACGTTGCAAATAACTATCGGCCCAATACTAATACGACGTTCCTTCTCAAGATCCTTGATCGTGTGGCCTACATACAAATTGCAGACCACCTAAAGAAATATCCTGTTTTAAACTACCATCAGTCTGGATTCCGGTTTGGCTTTGGAACTGAGACTGTTAGGTGGAAACCTGTGCAGTTTCCTCTGGGACCACTGTAAAAGATTTAGGACTACAGGCGTTGGCGGTGAACCCACTTGGTAGCAGTCTGCACCACACAGATTCACGTGGTAGCTGTGGCTGAGCAGTCAGACTTCTCTCAAGAAAAGTTGAGCAGTATGTGGGGTATACAAAATAGGACAATTCTTCACAGCAAGACAAGCAAACACGCAACGAGGCTTAGTGTAAAGATATTAAGGCATTTATTTATAACAGAACATCTATGAAAAACACTAAGGCAAATCACGGCAAACAAATCAAACACAATTACTCTACGAAGTAGACGATCAGTCCCCCTAGCAATATCGACAACTCTAGGTTCTACTTATTTTCAGACAGAGGTGTATACCTCAACCGAGATGACACTCGAATATTAGTTAGGACGGGAGAGAAAAAGATAGGCAGGTCATGAAATCAACACAGTTCAATCCTAGCGGAAAAAAATGCAAGGCAGGAAGGCAAGAATCACAATAGATCGTAAAGTTCAGAGGCCAGGCCCACTCGGAAGGGAGGCAAGGCGCGATGTCCCAAAAAGTCTCTAGTGGAGATGCATTCAAGTCTGTGTAGCAAATTGTTATCGGCACGTTGAACCAGTTCAGAACAAAGAATGAGAAAAGCTTGGAGGCGACCCAACGGCACGGAGAGGATTAAGACACCTCACTCGAACCGATCGAAAGGGAAGCCAGGCGGACACGGTACCTTGTTGTGGAGGGCAGCTCCGGCGGGGGCAGTTGTTCCTGGTGGTGGATGCACGTCGGGTCTTTGCCAAGAGTAGAGATGATCTCGTCGTCGAAGAAAATGAAGTCCGGTGCACCACCAGGGAAGAGTCCAGCCGCGGAGTGCTCCATCACAAGGCACCACCTTTTGGTCGCGGTACAGGGCTAGTGGCTATCCGGTTGCTGGGGTGCTCTGCACGGGCAATTCGACCACTGCGTCCTGAGGCGAATAAAAAGCAAAGGGGACTGGTTGTTCCCACCAGCCAGGGGCAGAGACTCTCCGGCAGGGAGATCTCCTCTGTCGTCGGGAAGTGGTGAGTCGGTTCCGCAGGGCTCCACCGGAGGTGTCGTCGTGCAGGTCGGCTCAGCGTTACCCTCGTCGGATTCTTAGGTCCTGTGGCGACTTCTGAAGATCCAGTCCCAAAAGCCCTGCTTTTATGCAGAAAACCCCCATTCATTCAGCCTAGCTGTCAATCAACACATGCTAAGTGGTGAGCGGGAACGCTCACCACTTGGGCCAATCACTTGGGCCAAGCAACTCGGTCCAGGGTGCCTAAACCCCCTCCCACACCCCTTAGGTAACCCAGACAGAATGGCACCACTTTGGAGGGTCTCTGTACCGAGGCCCGCCAAAAGTGGAACAAAGGGCTCAACCTTTGGTTTAGGAGTCACAGAGACGAACACGACGCCATTTTACAAACCGGGTTCTGGCAGAAAATACCATCCGATAAACTTATTTAAGATAAGTAGATCGGTGGTACGTTAGAGATTAACGAGAAAAAAGTATCAATCACCAACAATGGGACGAATCCCATAGGGTTATGCTCGGGGTCGAACATAACAAGTAGTTTCCACTGCCACCAGCCAAAACTCTTCGAGGGGGGACGGGACAGTGCCCCCTCGAGTAACAGGGCTAGGAGTAATCGAATTACCCCTACTAGTACGTCCACAATAAGATGGTTTGTACTAGTCCTGTTAGTAAATTTAGGTCTAGTAAAGCCAATGGTGACTTTACATGCCCGGGGAGACAGTAGTCAGTCCCCGGGTATGGAGTCTAGGGTGGGGGTCCGCTAGGACGCCCCGGTGTTACGGCACGTAGGGTGCGGTGTAACACACATAGAAAAACATATGAGACCCGATGGGGTAAAAGACCCCATAGCCCATCGAACACATTGACATCTCAAAGGAATTACACACACATATATGTCCAAGAGTGGGAGAAAAGAGTCTCACTCTTGGCAGGATGCAAAAACAAACTCCAGAAATCCAGCAAAGCTGCTGGGGGACTCACCAGGTTAGGAAATTCAGCCTAAACAGAGAATTCTCCCTAACAGAGACTACGCTCTTAGAACTCAAGTCCAAGCTAATGCTCTGCATGGATCGTAATGAAGCCTCACTATTTATGCTACTCAATCTCTCAGCGGCTTTCGACCTGGTGGACCATGATATCATGGCCACCAGGTTGTGTGAAGTCGCTAACTTCTCTCCCCTTGCATATAAATGGGTCTCAGCATTCCTTAACAACCGCGGTAGTAGGGTCTTTTGCGCCACGGAAGAATCTGATTCCATCACAATCTCCTGCGGCGTTCCTCAGGGTGCCTGTACCTCCCCTTGTTTTTATAATATTTTCACAGCTCCTTTATTCGCAATGCTTGACTATGAGAATATAATATTCACCAACTAAGCGGATGACACTCAATGTGTCATCCCGCTCTCTGGTTCTCATAGCATAGATGAACTTGCCATCTATAGAGTTTTTGCCTTAATTGAAAGTGGATGGTCCATAATAAACTGGCTTTGAACAAATTAAAAACCGAGTTGCTTGTTATAGGATCCTCACACACATTAAACAAACTTGGCCCACAGTATGATGGTTTTCAACTGGGAGAAGAATCTATCATGCCATTAAAAATGGTGAAAACACTGGGGGTGACCTTTGACCAACACCTGACTATGAAGCAAAATTTCAGTAGCTTGGTATCATCATGTGCTTATCATATTAAACCTTTAGCACATTTAAGGCCCCTTATATCCCAAGATAATGTGGAAACAATTGCGAGAGCGATAATAGCATCAAAAATAGATTATTGCTCTAGTCTCCTCATGGGACTTAATAAGACTGACTGCAACAGACTGCAAGTATGCCAAAATAGAGCAATCAGAACTGTTATGAAACTCAAATATAGAGACCACGTCACGACTGCAAGACGAGAACTCCACTGGTTGCCCGTAGAGTCTAGAATCCTGTTTAGGACTCTGACCCTAGTACAAAAATGTAGACTTGGCAACATGCCTGAATACCTACAACAGCTCCTTATCATGAGGAATAATACTAGAACATTAACATCTAATAATCATCACCTACTATTTGTACCGAGATGTCATACTAATAAAGGGGCCAATTCAGCTTTCTTCTCTATTGGACCGAAGGTTTGGAATGCTCTCCCCTTGGACATGAGATGCATCGAGTCACTGTAAAATTTTAAGAAAAGGTTGAAGACCCACCTTTCTAATTAACCTATGTATAGTTTTTACCTGACAAGTAATATGCCTCTTTTAGAATTCATACATGTTCCTCGATGATTTTTGTTATGTGTTGTTTGTGTCTTGTAGCGCCCTCACGCCTTAGGGTCTATGGCCGTGCTATATACATGTGATAAAGTAAAATAAAGTAAAGTTATTAAGTCTAACCTTAGCACTGTTTTCACTGTGCAATGCTTTTAAGATCTGAGTCAACCAGCTGGGACAGTTAAGGCTAGTCAGCTTAAACCAAAGTTTCTCTCTCACTACCTTGTCAAAAGCGCTAGGGAAGTCTACAAAGACCATCTATAGAGTAGCTTCTTTGTTACTCAGTGTGGAATTTATTAATGAGTCCAGGACCCTGATATTGTGAGTAGTGCTGGATACTGGTCTATGTCTGGCCAAGATTAAGCACTTGATTTGCAACTACCCAGGTCTCCACCTGTCTGAGTACCAGTGTTGCAAAAATCTTGCCTGTGGCATGCAACATGGACAAAAGACGGTAGTTGGTTACCTCCTTATGGTCTCCTTTCTAATGGACCGGTATTAAAACCGATCTTTGCCATGTCGGAGGCACAGAGCAAGATTGGCAGACCTGGGAGAAGAGAGTCAGAAGAACCTGGGCCCAGTTAGCTTGGTCTTTTTTCAAGACAGAATTTGCCAAACCATTCGAGCCGGGTGCATTAGACCTAGAATTTGTGCTTGTTTTACACTTTTAAAGTTCATGGGAAGTGGCCAGGGTTCTGCATATTCAGTGTTACAGTAGAAAAGGGCCTCAGGATTGTGAAACTTGGTCTCAACATAATGTACCCACTGATCAGCCGAGACTGGATTTATTATTTTCTGAGACAAGTCACCTCCTCTCCCAGAGAGAGTTTGCCAAATTTTACGTGTGTCTCTGCTGCTAAGGATCTGGATACATTTTTCCCATTGCCCTCTTTGTTGTGTTTTTTGGTATTGATACAGCTAGGTGTGGTACTGTCGTTTGGAAAGTTTTATACAGGCAGCTATCCCATAAGAGTTGCCCAAGTGAAAGCCTTACATTCAACAAGCTCCAATTTCATGTCTCATTTGACGTTTACGGTCCCGGATGTTTATGTCAAATGCCGATCTTCCCTTGCTCCCCAATTTGATCATCATTGGAGCCGTTTTACCCCTGGCAAGCCTCAGGGACAGTCCCCGATCTAGTCTTCAATGGCCTCAGGGTTTTTGCCCCAGAGAACCTGCTTTATACTGCAGCTCGTAGGGAAAACAAGTAGGTTCACCCTCTTGAATATTCTTTTCAGACCAGCAGATCCTGTTCCCCGCCTGAATGACAACCACATCACTGCAGGGACACATTTCCCCCTGGCCAGCTGTACCAGACAAAACTAATAAGACCAGAGCATGGTCGCTATAGGGATTCAGTACCATTTGTAATCGCAGGACATGTTCCAATAGAGAATCCGAGGTGGCCATATGATCTAAAGTGGCCCTCTTAGAGCCAGAGACCCAAGTCGTCTGTCCAGGGTGATCAACCTCTGTGCGGCCATTTGGAACCATACAATTCCACTCGTTGAGCAAATCTAACCACAACTTCCCCTTTCTATTGGATTGTTTGTGTGGAATGCTGCAGTAATCTAAGACATGTTGATAACCCCCACATCCACCTTCATCAACCACACTTGCATTCCAGTCACCACCGACACTGACCGCTTGGTCGTAAAAAGAGCCCTGCCAGGTAGTGTATATAAGATCAAGTTGGTCAATGATTAACTCTGTATAGGCTTCCCCTGGAGGATCGTAGACATAGACTATTAGAATGTCCTGGCAGTTACCAAATCCCCCAGGTGGAGACACTTGTACAGCCAATATATTACCCCCAGGAGCTGCTTGGTGAACTAGTCTTGGGTTTAGCGAGGATCTAGCGCCAATCAGTAAACCACCACTCGGGCACAGTTGTTCCCCCCTATTGGCTGCAACCTGAAAAGTAGTAAATCCATCAAACTCAACATCAAAAGTGCACCAGGTCTCTTGGACCATAAACACGTCCTGGATAGACAACAATTCCAGGAAAGTGTTGCTAGTTGACCAGTGGTTAAAACCTCTGGTGTTCCAACTGGATAGCGTCTAATAAGGACTGTTTTTAGGATTGCAGAGAAATGTAACAATGGTCACATGTCATCTTACTAAAGCTGGATAAGACTGTAATATGTAATTAAAGACAGCATACAAGAATGTGTGTAAGGTTATAATTATTGGTAGCATAAGGGGTGCAATGTGCTCTTTTTCTTTAGATCTGGTACATCAATGTATTGGGCCTCATTACGAGTGTGGCTGTCTGGAAACAAGGGTGCCAGTAAGCTTACCAGTATCCCTTGTTTACGGGCTGCCACACTACAAGTCTGTCTGCACAGGCCGTTATGCCCGTCTGGTCTGACCCTGCCAGGCGCTACGGCCCTGGTAGGTAGAGTTGTCAAGGACGCACCAGCACTGTTAGCAACGGTGCCAGTGCTTCCCAGTCCCCATCCCATTGGAATGGGGACTTACCAAACCTGACACCTGACTTTCCACACCTTTAATGTCCTGGTGGCACCAGGAAGTCAGGCGGCAGAAACAGTGTTTCGGGGTCGGCAGCAACCGCTGGTGGCACCAGTGGGTCACCTCCAACCTCATAATGAGGCCCATTGTCTTTTTTGCCTGTCTAACATAGTTCTCGAACTGTCTCAAAGTTATTCATCCTTTTTCTTCTTTGCCTTGGAAGTTATTTTAGAAATTCAAAGTGTCCTTATTTTGATGAATCTTTATTTCGCTTCTTGGCAGACAATCTTGTCATCATTTGTGGAGCTTCTTCTCTTGCTTCACTGTCAGCGGAAGTAGGAGGGGTCAATGTTTCTTCTTTGTACAGCTTCACGTCATGCAGGTGTAGCCACGCTCTTCTTCCTTGAAGCTAGACAGCTGTGGGAGTGAACCCCTCTACTAGGTACATTCTTCAAAGCAGGGTTTATTCCAAGTCTGGCCAAAGCTCTGTACTAGCACCTGGTCCCCTGGATATAAACTAGGTTGCTTCAATAAGTCATTGGGATCAACTATTTGGCTGTCTTCTTCAATCTTCTTTGACCCCTTCCTCCGGGTTTTGATCTGTTGAGAAATAAAAGAAACACTAGCGGTCATATTTGTTAAATAATCATGTATCTCATGTTTTTGCTACACTATGGGAATCAGTTTCTACCCTAGTAGGAGGAGCAAGGGGTATTTTCATACGGCATCCAGTCACCAACTCATGAGGAGTCAGATGGTGATCTGAGCCAGGCTGGTTTTCGCAGTGCGAATAATCAAGCGTAAGCAATGTAATCACCCCTTCTTTAAAGTGATTTTGGTCTTAGCTATTCTCTCTTTAAGGAGTTCATTTAAATGTTCACAGATACCATTCACCTGTGGGTGATAGGCAGAGGAGAATTATGCTTAATAAAGAGGAACCTGCTCAAATAATTCATTTACAAAATGTGGCCCATTATAGGACCGCCGGACTTTGCACACAGCCCATTTAGTAAATATCTCACGTATGAGAAACCTGGCAGCACATGTGGCATTTGGGTGCGACATGGACCTGCCTCTATCTATCTGGAAAAGGGACACACTACTAGTAACATATACATTGCATAGCTGCAGTATATCTATATAATCTATATGTAGATGCTGGAAGGTGCCATTCGGTCTAGGGATTGCTCCTCTCACTGTTTGCAAGTGTCCCCTGCTGTACCTTTCTGGCACACAATGCAATTCACAATGGACTGTGTCATCACATGTTCTAATAGATTTGGTGAAAAACTATCTTCTGCAATAATGGCATCAAGGCTCTCTGAAATTGTGTCCGTTGGATAGTGAAGCTGTTCCAGCGCCACAATCAATAATGCTAGAATCATAACTGTCTTTCAAGTGCTATCCGGTCTCCATATAGCCTCTGTGGGGGATAAAGAACACCCACGTTTTTTCCATAAATATTGCTCTTCTTGTGGTGACCTTATAACTCAATTATCTGGACAATGGACAACATATTGAAACCTTCCTTCACCATCATGCACCGTCCTGACATTTGTTTAACACTTTTTACTTCAAAATCGGAAATATATAGGCAATACGCTGCTATTTTGTCTTCTACATCTGCGGCTTCATTACTGCGAAAACTCATGTCTGTCCTCTTAGTGTTGGCTGTGCATTTTACCACAGCGATAACTACTGGAAATCTCCATGCCTCAATAAGCTTATCAATTAGGGATGCATATTGCACTGGTGTGCCATCTGCGTGGAGGAAACCCTTCTTTTGCAGCGTGACAATTCTGCGTGTGTGGTTGATGTCACATAGTCAGAGTATACTGTCACATCCTCATCCTCGTATCTCTGAAGTGGGGCGATAAGTGTCACTAATTCTGCAGCCTGTGCTGAAGAATGTGAAGGTAGTCTCACACTTGTCGCTACTTCAAATTAACCATCATGGTTCAGTTTCACTACTGCTGATACCGTATGTCTTTCTCCTGTCATTTGGTCAATTTTCGAAGAACCATCAATGAACAGAATTCCCCCACTATGAGAGCATTTTCTGTAACGTAGGGAATATCGTCATAAAACTCAGTATACATTGAGCAGTCATGTACATAGTCCTCCTTCCCTAATGGTTCTGCTATATATGTTGCTGGATTTTATATTCTACATCAAACAGTTTTGATTGCTCCATTTGAAATAATTACCTCATACCCTGTAGCTCTTTGTTTAGGCAATGTACTTTTGGGTTTGTCTAGAATGGCAAATAACGAGTGTTCGACAAATCACTGAACAACCCATTGTAATACTTGCACCTTTTTCAATAGTGAAAGCAGCAGCAGTTAATGCCTGTTCACAAGGTTAATGTCCTTTCATTATTGGATCCAAAATTCCATTATAATAGTCTAAAGGTTTATGAAACATGTCCACATGTTGTTTTCTGTGTGAGGACTGCTGCCATTACTTCTCCATTTGAATGTTAAAATAGATAAAACCCTTCATTATAATCTGGAATTCCTAACACAGGAGCTGTACTGACTGCCTTTTTTAATTCTTCAAATCCTTCAGTCATTTCATCTGTCCATTTTGTCGTACTTCTGCATACCTGTGCTTCTTTGTGTCCTTTTAAAAGTGGTTGAATGTATGCACTGGAATCAAAAGCGCAGACCCTAAAATAATTGCATAGGCCTAAACATTGTTACATTTCCCTCACTGTTTTAAGTTCTGAAGTCTTCATGATTGCTTCTGCTCTCTCAGGTGTCACTTGTTTCCCTTATTGAGAGATTAGCTGTCCTTTGTACAGAGCCTCTTCCTGACAATATTGTAACTTTCCCTTGTCTACTTTATATCCTTTCTCTGCTAGTATGGTAATTAACTGAAATGAGTCTTTTCTGCACTTTCATTCTGTCTCACTGCACACTAATATGTCAGTTCCATACTGAATTATGGAACTGTCATTGTACATTACCTAGGTCCATCTGAAGGACACTCTCAAAGATCGAGTAAGACTCACAATACGCCTGAGGAAGTCTTGTGTGTTTCCAGCACTGGTTTCTATACAAAGAGGTATTGAGAAAACTGCCTTTTTTAAATCTAGTACTGTAAAATCTGGGGCTGTGGCTGGAATGTTGTATAATATCATAGCTGGATCTGGAACCAGAGGAAATGCTACCTCGACTATACTATTTAAGGGACGGAGATCCTGAATAAATCTCCACAACCCTCCTGTTGATTTCTTCACTGGATACACAGCCGTATTACATGGGGATTCAGATGGCACCAGTATTCCCCGTTGTAGCAAAGCAGAAATGGTTTCAAATATACCTTCATCCGTTTCTTTGGACATGGGGTATTGCTTTGCTCGTGGTAAAATTGCTGCAGGTTTAAGCTTGGTTTTAACTGCTCCTGCTCCACTCAATGAAAGAATGACCAATGTCATTCTCTGTGGTATCTCTCTATTCTCTACGGTAATCCACTAAGTGAGACTTTTGAAAAATACTAACTCATCATCCAAATAATCATCTCTAAAAAGTTTGTCTGTCAAGTCTGTCAGGCTATACCCTTCACCAAGGGCTATCGCTGCTCTCCATCCTCTTCCCTCATTGTCTGTCCCATGGACAACCACCCTTTCCTCTCTTACCAATGCTTCTTCTAATTTTAGGGGAATAACCTACCCTTCTTCATCATCCATAGGTATTTCTGGTCTAAAGAAAACTTGTTAGTTATTCCCAATATTTGACCTACCAGCCTAGGTAACCATGTTAATAAAACAGTCACTGCATACAAAAATACTTCTGGGTCTAAGGGAACTCCTCGTAATGCATTTTGGCCTGCAAACGATAATATATAATGGATCCCTAAGGTAGAAAACACTATCCCTTTGTCAGTAAAATATATTGTCATGTTAAGTTTTGTCATAAAGTCACACCCTGATATACTAAATGGTGTCTGTCGAGAATACAATAGTGGGTAGATGCATCATGTTCTCCTTTAGAGATTGGTAACTCATCAGTAAAAGGAACTAAGCTCATAGCCAACTCATCAGTAAAAGGAACTAAGTTCATAGGCTCATATCCCAAGAGAATCCTTGAGCATTCATGGCAATGCCAGACATTGTCAACTTTCCCTTTCGAACACACAAACGAGTCGCTTCATTGTCAAGTAGAAACAAAAATGTCTTGCCTCCTATCCTTACCTTGACCCTTTGTTCCTCTTGGGGGTCTGGTGTCACTGATAGTACTGAACACATCAGGTCTCTCTGTGGGCTTTTCTATTGTGGATATAAATTGTGAAAGGATAAATCCTCCTCCTTGAGGGTTTTGGAATTCGCCTCGTCCTCCTGTAGGTCCATTCCCTCTACCCTGTGGCCAGAAATTGTATTCCCCTTGATATGTGGGATACACTACATTGCTGAACTGTGCTGGCCATTGTGATGCTGGAAATGCATTGGAGGGACAGGGCCTCCATGTCCTTGTCCTTTAGTCCTTTTATCATGTGTGTTATGTGTTATTTTCTGCACAGGAGTCCATGTTGGACTCCTGGCAGTGCAGATCTTCTTCCTTTTGGGTTGGTGAACAGACCCTTTGGATACCCCTATGGCACCCATGGGTGGGAGTACAATCCTGTACCCCTAGTGTATGTTTTTGGGCACCCGAGTGTGGCCCACCGAGCAGGATATGGGCTGGTGGCAGCTGCATGCTGAATTTGACAGATGCTCTGCGTATCCCCATTTTGGGATACCCAGACCCTGCCATTGTAATCAGTGGATTCCTGATGGGAGACAAGATGGCCCTGTGGCCTCTTGCTTTCTATCACCTGTTACCTTGTTTTCCCAAAGTCCGGGAAAGCCCTGACTCTGTCCCTTTCCCTGACTGGCTGTTGGGTGCAAGTTCCATATATGGTATTGTGGGGAAGTCCAGGCCAGACTGGCTGGAGCCTTCCCAATGACTGTATGTTGTGGGTACACCCATGGGGTGGGACATGGGTGAATGGTGTGTGTGACAAATACGCATTTCATGTTATGGGTGTCTAGTTACAATGACTGAGACAACCCTGCCCAAAACTGGTATGAATGCAGTGGGGAGTGCAAAATGGCTGGGTGCTTGTCCGAATCCACATTGGGTACTGTGAGTGTCTGAATGAAGAAGAATGGCCTGAATGCACTGTGAGCCTGATTGTTTTCCTGCATGCATGAATGCCTTTCTGAATGAACGGTTGCCTGAGTGTGACCCAGCAGAGTGAATGAGAAACCAAACAGTATATCTGGGGACCTCTCACTGATGGAAATCGTTCAGAAGCTGAAGTCGAAACTGAATGCTTATCCTTGAAGCCCAGCTGGATGAGAAGATTTGCGGCTACATCCCTTCACCAACTGAAAACTGCTGTGTCTTCAAGAACTGATCCAAGGGAGGACCTAGCTAGGAGACCTCTTCCCGAGCTACGAGGGACCATTGTGCACCAGCTGATCTTTGCCAAAGCTCCCTGGAAGTCCGACCCTCGAAAAGCTGCCGACCGTAGAAGGGGACCGCTGCGGAATCCAAAGTGAAGCACCCAGACATCCAAGATCATCGTCGTCGACCAAGGTATGCAGGTTTGCTATAACCGCTGAAAGCCCATCAAAGTGTTTGCCCAGAAGCGGGGACAACTTGACATCGTACTGCTCAATGACCGGAGCAGTTACGCTCCACCTTTGCCTAAGACATTTGATCCAAGGACTCCCTTGTTCATCACCGTCAACTGTTTGGTGCGGCTGGAGAAAGTAAAGGTTGTCTTCGACCGGGGAGAATCCGCTGCTGGGTTTCCCGCCACCCGAAGTACTCAGAGATGCTGACGAAGATCCGAAAGCCAGCCATGGTCACGTCCCGATCGCCGACACCAGACACAGATGACTCGATGCCCTTGCTGGGCCAAAGTTCTTCATTGACTCTTTGCAGCAACTAACTATCGTCGTCGAGGTATACTGCATGCCTCATCTTCACAGGATGTTCACAAGCTTTCATCAACGATACACCGCAAGGATCTAAGCTGCTCTCCCGACAACAGCCTTCACCTTTCCTCCATGTCGATGACCCTTGGCTCCTGCATTAAAGGGAGTTCACTCAAGAAGTACCCGTCGACAACTCATTGAAGGACTCTACAAAACCAGGATGGGGAACATTTAGAAGGAACGAAGACTATATTAAGCATATCTGGACTGGGCTTGTCATTTACAGGTTGCCCAGGTGGGGGGATCCTCACACAGAACGGTCTCATAGTAGTGGGATAGACTGTTCTGCCATTGCTTGATTTAACTTGCATTCTTTCAGTTGTCTATTGTTGATTCATCTTACAATCTGATTCATGTTCCATTTGAACTGTTAGCAGTTGATGCATTCTGATGCATTTCAAAGGAGATGTATAAGAGTGGTACCACATAGACTTGTATATATTTGCCATTATAGTATTGCCAGAGTACAAAGTGTGTTAGTGTGATTGTGTATATTACGTGAACCTTATTTATATGAAGACTGTGTTTTGACTAACATAGGGCCTCATTACACGGAAGGCGGTGGTCCAGGGTGCTATTAGCACCCTGGACCATGCCGGTAAATTACCGGCACCGCCTTGGCGGAAAGGGTATTTACCGCCCCATTCCAAGGTTGGTGGGGCGGTAAATCCCCCTTCCGCCATTGCCCTTCCCCATTCCCATTTCTGCCCCATAGGGCTCTATGGGAATGGGGAAGGCGCTAATTACGGCACCGCAATTTTGCGGTGCCGTAATTAGCTCCGAGGTCCCTTAGCGGGTTGGTTTTTAACGCCTGCAAAAAGCAGGCGTTAAAACACCAACCCGCTAAGGGACCTCGTAGTAAGGCGGTAATGGTTAACGGCCACCGTTACCATTAACGGTGGCCGTTAACCATTACCGCCTTCCGTGTAATGAGGCCCATAGTGTGTGGACATTTCTTTGTGGGTGCTTCGGGACTCCACTGTACCTAAGAACCTACCCCCATCACCTCCTGAGGGCTTAAGCCTTGATTGCTCATCCACATTTTACCAAATAGATAATCCTAGCTGGGGTGCTCTGTGCCTCGACTCTGCCATATAGGGAGCAGGAGTACAGATACCACCTTCAGTCTTTACAGCCATACCTATTGTGTCATCATGCTTTCAGCACTTGCCAATACCACTCCCTCTATGGCTAATTTTGATAGTTTTTCTGAACTAACTTAACTTCCTCCTGCTTTCTACCCTCAGGTTTCTAGTTTTCTTCCTATTCTTCTCTTGTAACAATCAACAATGATGTACAATAGTCAAATGTATCTCTGGCCATGACTGGCTTCACCTCCCTCCCTACCTGCTTCATCTGCCACTGCCCTGGCTTGGGCAGCCCAAGACATAAAATATAATAGAATAATGCCACAGTTTAATGCCATGGTTCTCTCGTCTCGAGACGTCAACGTTCTTGTATGTCTTAAATAAAGGCAACAGAATCTTCATCCTCAACCATTTTCTTTGTCATAAACGCACCGATGTGTGATGTGTCAGGATATTGTCCTCTAAGCGCCATCCATACGTCTGATCTGCAATCATTAAATGGCGCTCCATCGTGTGTCATGTTTTGTGGTGTTACTCGTGCATACTGTAGAGGAGGAGCCAAATGCCTCTACCGTAAATCCCTCCCCTATTTTACCTATATGTTGGAAGCCGGAAATTGTGACATGCATGACGCCAGTACTGGTACCTATCCCACAAAGAATCCTTGAGACAAGGTATCCACTAAGAAAGCCCTACATGATGTACCCGCGGAGAGATGACAGTCTCTTGAGGGAGGTCCTTGAAGAAGTGTGAAGCGATGAACGCAAGAGGATGGTGACGTCACATGAAGCAGAGATGACGCACCAAGAAAAGATGCCAAGAAAGGAAGTATATAGACCTTATAGAATCTGATGATGAAATGAAGAGTCGAGTAACATTTCATGTGCGGAATGAAGATTGCACGTGCAAAGAGCACTGAAGAAAATGCAAATCGTTTTATAACTGTACAGATGCTGCAATGCAAGTAGACTAAGTAATCATGAATTCTGGCTATAAGTAGTGAATAGACTGCAGGCGGTACCACCAATATATATGTGTGTAGAATCTGGATGTTCCACGTAGTATTGTAGCAAGCCACGACCCCATGAGCAAAAAGGCCTAAAAGTGTGGCGCAGCAGAAAAAGGCAGCTGAAGATGGAGAAAGAATCGAGAAGGCTTGTCTGGCCCAGTGTCAAGGGTTGAGGCAGCCAAGAAACTGGTTATCTATTTGAGAAGATAATGAACGTGAGAAGCGAGGCAAGCTCCTGTTGAGGTGCAAAGGAAAAACACTATGGCCCTCATTACAAGTCAGGCGTTAAGGGTTTAACGGCGCCGTCGGCGCCGTTAACACTTAACGCCTGATTCACACTTTAACGCCTGCTTTTTGCAGGCGTTAAAGTCCAAGGCGCTAAGCTACCTTGGTGCTAATTACGGCACTGTAATTTACGGTGCCGTAATTAGCGCCTTCCCCATCCCCATTATGCCCTATGGGGCAAAAATGGTAATGGGGAAGGGCAAATGGTGAATGGGGAATTACCGCCCACTCACCTTGGAATGGGGCGGTAATTCCGCCATCCACCATGGCGGAATCCGGCATGGACCATGGTGCTAATAGAACCATGGTCCATCGCCTGACTTGTAATGAGGGTCTATGAGTGCTAAATCCTATTCATTTAATAGTATTAAATACAAAAAAGGAGCTAAAACACAGTCTCCTGTCACATGGGGTAGATGGAAACAGACTTTGGGCAAGCTACATCAAGACTGAAGATAAGAACGTGCTTGCACTCCCTTCTATTCTCAGGTGCAGTGATACTTTGCAAGGCCGAGTTCAAAGACAATTTGAATAGCAGACAGTAGGAATGATGATGGATGATGGGCTAATTGGGTGGAAAGGCATGGTCAAGTACAACCACAAGCACCTGTGGTATCAGCTTGTGTGCTGCTAGCGAGTGGAATATTCCAGAATGGTACAAGCTTGCCAACCAATCATAGAGGGCCACATAGCAAGGAGACCTATAGTTTGAGAGCCAATTAAACGTAGTGTATTTGATGACAATGAAGATGACTTGCACTTGGGTTGGGCATAGTTGTCCCCCTGACTATAGAGACCCAATCACAATCCTATCCCCCATAGAAAGTATACCTAGATGTTACCGTAGACCAACCCCAATCCCAGTTAGTTTTCTCTTTTTTTTTGCCACTTGATATTAAAACAGCTATGTTTTGCCAACTTCCTGAGTTGGTCTTATTATTAGTGTACGAGTAAATTCTGCATCTGCATCCATCCTACAAATCATTACCTCGCTTAAAGGACCTACGGGTTCACGTGGTAGCAGAGAATGGTTAGAGTACCCATTGATTAGTACATTTCTAGTATTTTGGACAATCGGACACCCTCCGCCATCTAGCTGGAAAATCGCAAGGTTTCCTGTGGAGAGCGGCCTATATGGAAAACTTGCAAGAAAATCGATATAGGTGGGATGGGCCCCGCTTTCACAAAATCCCTCCTGGTTTACACAGGCGCCGAGCTGGCGGAAGATGAAAGTGGCCGATTGGAGGAAGGCAGATGATACCGAAGGCCTTGAGCTAAAGAACGAATGGTGAGTAGATTGAGGGGAATGGCAAAATAAGGGAATGATATTGTGGTAGCATAGAAAAGTAACGGGGGGGTTGTTTAAAGTATAAACGGAGAGCGTTTTGAGAGCCCGGTTTCCTACCTCAAGGCAGGTTTGGAAGGAGTCATTTCAAACCCCAATTGGGGTATAAATAGGCGGCACATAAACGGGTTTATGATAGGGAATGACTCAAACTCCAATCAGAGTATTTTAGGGGCTAGGAGAAAAGGAGTACCATAGTGTGTGTATATATATATATATATATATATATATATGTATATATATATATATATATATATATATATATATATGACAGGTCAACTAGTCTGTCTGTCTGTTTGTATATTTTGTAAATGAAAAAAGGTGTCGAAGAGCGATAAGAGTAAGCTGTGTAAATTTGAAGTAGAGATAAAAAAGTTATTACCTATTTTAGGTCATTGTCAGCGCTGACCTAAAAGTAAGTTGAGATCATTTAGAAATAGAGGCTTTGATCGGTGGATGTTGGAGCGCGCTCATATTTTTTAAATTTTTATTAAACGTATCTGTGTAAACAACGGTAAGTATTGACATTCAATTGAGATGCGTCCAATGGGAGATATTACTCCACTGATGCAACTGTGTAAGACGCTGCGAAAACACATGCCTAAGCTCAAACAGTATATTGTGGAATGGGTAAAGGGCACAGCAGATAAAATGTTCATGCAAAGGCCACAAGGTGGATCGCATTCAAAAGTGATATTGCAACACATGACCACATACTTTCATGCTGCGTACACGGGGAACAAATTGGAGAAGAGGTTAGCTATTTTAGAGTGCTGGAAAATGTATCAGGAACCCAGAACCTGAGAAGTGGATGCTTACTCAGTGCAGGGAGGAACGTGCTGAGTCTTCTGCTCCCCTTTCCTCACCAGAAGTAAATGGTGATAGTGCAGAAAACAAAGTATTGTATCCGTTAAAGGAACTAAAAGTGGCGACAGGGTATAGTAACCCGATATATGAACCACCTGCTTATAGCAGTGACGATAGCCCAGAAGAGGCTAGAAGAAGGGAGGAGATATTTAAGATCTTACAGAATAAGGAGGAGAAAAGCAAACAATCTAATGTAAACACAGACATAGAACGAGAGATTAAGAGATGCAAAGGAGAAAAGGATGAAGCTGACAAGGAAATGCTCGTACAGAACGAATGGATGGGAAGACATATATTGCTCAAACTTGATGGGGAAAGTATTGAGGAAGTCAGGCAAAAGGAATATCAAGTCGAGGAAGACAGAAAAGACAGAGAACAACAAAAAAGACTGAAAGAGGATGAACATAAGAGAAAGAGTAGGCAGAGGCGAGAACATATTTATCAGGAAGAACAACAAAAGAAAAAGAAAGGGCGGAGGAGCAAAGGAAATGAGACAACAGGCAGAGATCAATCGAAGAACGAGAGAAGAGGAGGAAGCACAGAAATTAAGGGATAAAAGGATATAAAGACGAAAGGAAGAAGAGGAGCATAGAGCAAATGAAAGAAGGAAAGAGAAAAGACAAGAAGAGGAAAGAGTTAGATGGGAAGCGAGAAAGCAAAGAGAGTTAGATGAAGAAATGTAGCAAAAAGGAGAGAAAGGGAGCAAGATATTGATCACATTCAGAAAAAGTTAATGGAACCAAGTCGAGTAATATCATGGGGCAATATAGAGGAGTTCCTCCCGTCACAGGGAGCAACGTCAGGCCATTATGAGTAACCCTAGAGGAACATTTTGACATAGGGGGTATTGGAGATAGGATCGATAAAGCCTATCAAGACTTGAGAGAAGGAAGCAAATCGGGAAGCCGAGGGAAGGGGGATCAATCCCTGGTCTTCCAATCACGAGGTGAAGAAAGAGACCTGTTCTGTCCATAGACAGGCTGACTTTAGATAAGGGTGAAGGAGATGAGAGCTATACTAGCTGGGGGCTAGATACGTCAGACGAAGAGAGAGAAACCTTGCATGGGGAAGAGGGAGGAGGTGCATGCGGAACCGAGGGATGTCTGCAGACAGACAAGGAAGTGAGATGGTATGATCTAGAGCAGCCTAAAGTGAGAACGCCAGTTCCCATAGCATATTCAGAGCAACCTAAAGGACGTTTGCATAGTGAGAAGGGAGAGTCACCACCATATGTGAGCAGGCTGAGGTCATTGCCAGGTAAAAGTGGATCAAGCACCATTGTCCCCACTATGGATAGGCAGACAATGGAGCCAATTGCAGATTTGGGTTCACTCAGTTCCCTTTATTGGAGAAAGGAGGGGCCTGACTGCAGTATATTCTGTGGCCACAAATGGATAACTTAAGATACAAACTTCCTAGTTTAACGGCGAGTGCGGGAAAATGGATTTATGAGCTAGAGAAAATGAAAGGAGGAAATATGTTAGCAATAGGGGAGATTAAGGATCTCCTAGCAGCTATTCTTGGGGAAATGGCTGATGACATATTGACGGGAACAGGCTATTCAAGTGTCACGGCACAGAACACAGCGCACAATGTAGCGCCATTTAACAATTGTAGAGCAGATGTCTGGAGAGAGCTTAGGGTGCAGTATCCTGACACGGCAGATACGGGTGCAATTATGGCACGTAAAATGAAAGATGATGAAGATCCGATTCCTTACATTGAAAATATTCAGGAACGGTGGACTCTTGAAACACAGGAACCATGGGGAAAGACAGTAGCAGTATTTTACCACATTTTATGTCACGGATTGCCTGAGCCAGTACAAAGGCAATTTAAGAAATTAGTGGGAATGGAAGCAAAGCCATGGGCCGAAGTACAGTTGACCATAGTGTCATGATGCCTACCCCCGGGGACCCAGACCAAGTCCAGCAAACCCGGAAGCAGGCATCAAGTATTCCTTAGCAAGCCCAACATCCCCTGCTAGGGGCTATTTGGGTACAGTCCTGGCGACTATGGCGCCAGGCTCATATGGAGAGTCAGTCCTGGCGCCATAAACGTGCCTGACGCAGACCGTGCTGCAAACTTACCCGATGCAGACCATGCTGCAAGAGCTCCAAGCCAAAAGAGGCTTGGAAGGGACTACTTTACTTAGGGACTATTTTTTACTCGGGCGGGGTTGGGGAGGAATACTTACCTGGGACTACTTTGGAGGCTATTTAAACCACGCCCGAAGAGCAGCACACGTTTCGTGTTATTCTGCATCCTGCAGTGTAACGCTCACCGTGCCTGCAAGTCTGCATCCAGCCTTCAGCACGCCTGCCTCGAGTTTGGAGCTCCTAGAAAAAGGGAGAAAGAAGGAGAAAAGGTTAGAACAAGAGCAAAACCTTTGATCCTTACCTGAATTCCCGATCCATCGCGCCTTCGAGCTGGAAGAAAGAAGTTATTTTATGCGCGTCGCCTCGCCTGCTGCAGCGCCGCGCTGAACTCATCGGCCTTCGCAGCATCTTCACATTCCACTGCATCCTCCTGCATGTTCCCGCCGCACTCCGGCACCTAAGGAGAAGACAAGAACAGCAAGGTGAGCCAAGGGAATACACAGAGGAATATTAGTTACCCCCCCATAGACTTACCTGATTTTACCACCGGGGGTACTATTCCTCTTCACGGGTCGGCGCAGCTTCCACTGCATCTTCGCCGAACCCCGGCCCCTAAGGTGAAACAAAAGGACAGCAAGGTGAAACAAAGAGACTAACAAGGGGAACCCTCCTCACAACAATAGACTTACCTGATTTTACCGCTGGAGGTATTAGTCCCCGAGACTTTATACTTTCTCTCAGCGCCTGAATGAAGGAGAAAGCAAGAGGTTACATATTGACATCATTTTATCGAACTGTGCTGGAAAATACAAACCCTTACCAGAATACCACCTGTTGCCACGAGGAACTCTTCATTAGGGTCAAGCTGCAACCTGCAAGGAATCGGACAAGAGTGAAAGTCAGGCATTTGAACTCTTACGAACTTTATACTTACGGCGTCTTACCGGGAATCTCAGAGTCAATATTGTTCTGGAACTCACCAATTCCTTTGAGCCTGTGAAGCAACTGGTTATCAACGCGGCCCTGCGCTCAATGCAGGATGGAGAGCTCATCTTTTCAAACCATCAGGTGAGACTATAAGAAGGGACATCAAAGGTGATCTGTGGGGAGAACAGCGGGGGTGGGGGGATTTACGCTCAACTCCACAGGTGGTTAATTCCCTTTCTCCATTTGCAGAAGAATATTCCTACGGGCCAAGCAAACGAAGCTAGGTGGGCCAGTCCAGTCCATCATCTCGGCCCTAGGCGTCAGATTGGTGGAGACCACAGCTGTCCAGTTCCGATTGACACCTCTGTGGGAGCCAGGTGAGCGTAACAGAATGCGAAGCCTACCCACAAATTCCCACCCGGGCGTTATGAATACCTCAGAGACTGACCAATTGGCCCAATTACTAGGCGAACTGAGGGCTGAAGTGCATTCTGCCCGTCAAGAAACCAATGCTCTAAGGAGCGAACTGATGACCTTGCTAGGCAACTATTGCAAATCCAGGCTGGACAAGCACCCCTACCTGGTTCCGGGGGAAATCCAGCTCCTGTGTTATCGAGTAACCCTGTGCAAATACACCTACCAGGAAATATTCCATTAGCTCCACCCGAACGCTTTGCCGGAGATTCCAAAAGGTTCGCTGTGTTTATGAACCAATGCCGCTTGCACTTTTTATGCAGACCTGGAGCCTTCCCAAACGATCAAGCCAAGGTAGCCTTTGTATTGTCATATCTCAGCGGCAGTGCAGCTGATTGGTCAATTCCACTAGTTACTCAGGATGACCCAATTCTTCAGGATTTTCAGGGCTTTCAAACGAGCATGGAAAGACTATTTGCTCGGCACTCCCAAGGACAGGCCCTGGATAACGAACTTTTGTCCCTACGACAGGGTAACCAGGACCTTCTATCCTAGATTGCAACCTTTAATAGGTTGATAGTGGAAACTGGATGGCCTGAGGTAAAACGAATCACGTTATTTCATCGAGGGCTCCGAGGAGAACTCAAGGATGTCTTGGCTCAAGTCGTGAACCCACCTCAAGACTGCGCTGAATATATAGACTTAGTGGTCCAGTAAGATCACAGACTTCAGAACAGAAAGGCTGATCGAGCCAAGTTTGAGAATCGGGTGTTGGTCAAAACCCACGCTAACCCCAAAGGAGCAGATGCTTCAGAACCCATGCAAATTGGAGGGGTTAAAGGATCCTTAACCCAGAAGGAAAGAGAAAGGAGACGGCAAATGCAATTGTGTCTATATTGTGGAACTTCTGGGCATTTTCTACGGGATTGCCCTGCAAAACCACCCAAGAAGGTGGTAGGAGCTGCTGATAAAAGCCATATGGAGTCAGACTGGGGAAACGACCACGCCCGACAAGCGTAGAGGTCTGCTTGCCGAGCTTGAAGAAGGCTACTCAGACGTCGCATTTCATCATACCAATGGTCCTCGTAGATCCAGGGCAGCCATCGCATATGCACGCAGTAAGGGCATACATTGATAGCGGGGCCATAGGAAACTATGTGGACTATGAATTGGCTTCCAGGATGAATCTACCTCTCTGCTGAAAAACCACCTCAGATGTCATCACCACAGTCGATGGAACTGAAATTGCCTCTGGGCCTGTAACTCATTCCACCGCAGAGATGACACTATTGGGTCATGATGGGCATCGAGAGACTATTGTGTTTGAGCTAACCAAACCCCACAGTTCCAAATAATACTGGGGATACCTTTGTTGGAAACACATAATCCTTGTATTGATTGGAGAGAGAAGAGGATATCCTTCCCAGATTGTGCACAAACCTGTTACCCAAAGAAAAGTCAGAATGCAGGCCTGGCCACAGTAACCACAGCAGTCATGCACCTACCTCCAGAATACCAAGAATTCCAGGATGTCTTCCAAAAAGAACACGCAAAAACCTTACCTCTTCACAGATCGTACAATTGTCAAATCGATCTCATACCCGGTGCACAACCCCCTTGTAGCAGGATCTATGCCCTTACGGAACCTGAGAACCTTCACCTACGACAATACTTAGACCAGTACCTTGCCAATGGCTTTATTCGCCCATCCAAGTCCCCTGCGTCTTCAGCTTTGTTCTTCGTGCCCAAAAAGGAAGGTGACTTTAGAACGTGCATAGACTACCGCGCATTGAACCAGATAACTGTTAAGAACCGATACCCATTGCCTCTGATCCCTGAACTACTAGACCAAGTGAAGGACGCTTGTATATACACTAAATTAGATCTCCGGGGGGGCATACCATCTGGTACGTGTAAAAGAAGGCGACGAATGGAAGACTGCTTTCCGCACTAAGTATGGGTTATTCGAATACCAGGTGATGCCTTTCGGGTTGTGCAATGCACCAGCTGCCTTCCAATACTTCATGAACGATGTCCTTCGTGAACTCATTGACGTTTGTGTTGTCGTATATATCGATGATATTCTAGTATACTCCTCTTCAGAATCTGACCATGTGAAGCACGTTCGAGCAGTCCTTCAGAAATTACGCCAGCACAAACTATATGCAAAACTGGAAAAATGCGTTTTTCATGCCACAGAAGTTGAATTCCTTGGGTTTATCTTGACCCCAAAGGGAGTCTGAATGGACTCACGAAAGGTGGACGCAATCCTTAAGTGGCCATCACCAAGTTCAGTTAAAGGAGTACAAAGCATGCTCGGCTTTGCCAATTTCTACCGCCGATTCATCCCGGATTTTTCACATGTTGTACATCCCATCACAGCACTCTTGCGAAAAAATAAACGCTTTATGTGGACTGAAGAAGCTGAAAATGCCTTCCAAGAGCTGAAAGCAAAATTCACGTCTGCACCTGTACTAAAGCACCCGCGCACTGGCCACCAGGGGGCACACGGATGACATCCACCTCCGTGTGAGCTCCTCGCCCAACGGTCTCTGAAATGGTCTGAGCCCCCACTTCGGGACCCCCCACCCTAAAATCATCGGCTGGCAGAGGTGTCTGAACACAACCCCCACACAGTGGAGAAAAGAGTGGAGAAAATCGGACGAGGATTGGCAATTAACGAAGCCGTCTGCGAAAGCAACGTGGCTGGCGGCAAAGGAAAGTGAAAGTAAACTGCGGGCCGAGTGAAACCAGGACGGAGCGCGAGCAAGCCCCGAGCTGAAACGCCTTGGACATATCCACGTTGTGCCGAGGGCACAGCGAACTGCGAGGGCTCCCTGACTGCGCACCCCCACCGGAGCTGTGTTCTCTCACAGATATCCGGGAGGAGCGCCCGCGGCCCGACTGAACGTATGGCCCTGATGCGACTTGGTGCTCTGACCGCTTTTTACGGAGTCACAGTGGAGGCCTCCCTGCACCCACTCCCCGAGTGCACATCTCACCATTGCAGGTACCCAGCCCCCTCCATTTGAACGCACGTGGCGAAATGCTCTGAGCCCTGGCCCACGGACACGGACCCAGCGAGCGCGCACCCCTCCCCCCTGGTGACTGCAAACAGGCTTGCGGGAAGCGTGTGCTGTGCTGGAGAAACGACCAAGGCACACCACCCGACGCCCTTCCCTGCATCCATAACAGCGCACTGCCGTGCGGCTTGGCCCGTCTGCCTCATCAGCGGAATTAGCCGTACAACGGGTATATTGCAGCGAATCAGCACGGTAGAACCTTGCCCTCACATGGACAAAAGTAAAATCCAAACGCATGCAAGAAAGACTCAGGAACTCCACGGGGTGCGAACCTGTGAGCGACAAACACAGGGTGAACCCCCTGGTGTCCATACCCCATTAGGGTCCAAAACACTGATCCCCACAACGCCCGCCTGACTGGTTGACCGCACACTACGCGGATAGGCCCCTGACAAGGTCGGCTGAGCTACCAGGGAAAAGCTAGCCACGCATACCACAGAGGAATAGGGCTCCAAGCCCACGTCAAACCGTTCATTGACAAGCCAGCAACAATTTTGAGACTAATTGGAGGTCGGAGGGTTGGGCCCCCAAATCCTGGGGCGTGTGCCCTCTCGGACGTGGTTTCCTCCTCACAGCCCCAATCATCTATAGCTATTAACTCTCATAGTGTTGGCGGTCACCAGTCCGCACCACAGGACCCACATAAACAAGCGGAAAGGGCACGACAACGGCTCACAACATCCTCCGGCGAGCTCCTGGAACCATTCTGAAGTCACCTTGTTTGTCAGACTTCTGCCCACGCAGCATTTCCCTGAAACCAGAAAGTAAGGTACACCAGTATGAGCTGGTAGTGACTTCAAAACAAGCCCCGCCAAAGAGAGTGCTTACAGTAACGCCGACCACTGCCTATTCTCCTCACCTACACATATATATATGTCTCATTAACTGGCCTCCTCCTTTATGAACGCTAAAGAAAAACTAGCGAGATACCAGTTCCACCAGGCCCCAGATACATCCCCGTCACCTGGGTACATGATCACGGCCTCAAAAGGATCCGAGGCGGCCTCGACCAAAGCAGACATCGCTGATCTGCTCACAGAAATGAGAAGCATGGGAGCGGATATTGGAAATAAGATTGATAAGATCACCAATAGAATGGATAAAATGGAGGATAGACTTGAGGAAGCTGAACACAATCAAACCTCCTTAAGTACGCTTGAGATGCAAATGGATCAGCGCCTCTCAGAAGTTGAAAACAAGGAAGAAGAGATCCGCCTCAAGATTGACGATCTGGAAAATAGAGAACGCCGCAACAATGTTCGGGTTTTTGGCATTCCCGAGTCGGAAGGGGAAACTGAGTCCCATCTTAAAAAAACCTTACATGACATTCTAAAACAACTGTTCAAAGACGACGCGGTAGATGAGCCAAAAGTTGATCGGATTCATAGGGCTGGCGGCAAGCCAGGTGGCCCGAGATCGGTATTGGCCCGATTCCATAACTGCGCAGACCGAACCCGAATCCTGGAAAAAGCCAGACTGAGGCCGCAGATTACAATGGGAGAAGCAGACATCACTATTGTTCAAGATCTATCTTCCCTTACATTGGCCTTAAGAAGAAAGTGCCTGCCGAGCACCAAACTCCTTACAGAAAAGGGGATACGTTATAGATGGGGATATCCATTCTCCCTCACATTCGAATGGGATGGCACTAAGATGAAACTGAATTTTGAAAGAGACATTGCTAACTGTGTCACGGACCTGCTGGGTGCCCAGGCAAAGGGCTCAACCACGGAGAACAGAAGAACGAGAATGGAGAATGGCATACAAGAGGTCCTTGCCGTAGAAAAATGCAAGGATCCAGAAAATACAGGAGAATAAATGCCTCCCTGGATATGAAACACTGAACCTCTCCTAGCCCCGACCGTCTACTTCAGAATGTACTACCTGAACTCGGAGATGAAAGGAGTTTGCCCGGCAGCAGACGAGAATCATAAACATCAGCCACCTGCTGCAGACTGGCGGGCGATCCCGGTGAACAGAGGTACCAAGGGGAAGGGGGGAGGGGGATGTATTGGACTAGATTTGAAATATGCCCGGTACACGATATTCCAATAGATGCTAAGTTGCTCAAGGGCAATAGGAGGTGCCTCACCTCCTACCATAACTGAATACCACGAACGAAGGTGAGACTCACAACTCCCCTTACCCCACCCATACCAGGGTGGACATCCCACTCAGAAATTGACTGAGGGCAAGGTTCCAATCATGTGATGGGAGCCAATGTGCTCTGGTTGACATTTGGGTCGGGAGGGGCAAGGGTTCATGAGCCACCTGCGAGAGAGGGAGACATGAGAAGTGGGAATGTGATGCAAATTGGCAAAATGTTTCAGCTTGTTAGCAAACGTTTGAATTGCTGGGGGGAAGTTGGGGGCTTATCGTTATGTTGAAACAGTTTATAAATGGGACCGTTCATTGTACGGCTCCCGCTGGTGGTCCAAGGACGTCTGGGTGAATATAACCCAGCCGAATCGGACGCCGTGTGGTTTGGGGGGTGGGGAGGGTGGCAAAGCACAACCCAAAAGGGAAAATGGAACGGAACAGTATGAGAGGGGAAAGGAGATGGAAATACCCACGAAACTGCAGTCTACAGAGCAGCCGGAATATGAAACGGTCCTACCAGAACCGCTTAGGTTTTGGTGCTCTTGCACAACATTGGACACACGACTCGAACCAGACGTTGAGATAGGGAGACAGATGTAGATATTGGGCAATTCTTTACAAGAAAATAACAATGGCGACGATACTTAAGAGCCATAAATTACGTATATGCACACTCAATGCCAAAGGCATGAATTCCCCCACAAAACGCTCTTTAGTGGCGAGAGACTTTAAGAGAACCAACATAGATATCATGTTCCTGCAGCAAACGGAATATCAGAAGGGGGAGGAGAGAAAGATCCCCAGCGGTTTGGTAGGACATACCTGCTGGAGTTCGGTTGTTCTGAAAAGAGCTGGGGTTGGGATTCTGATCCGAAAGAACCTCCATATGAAGATCCTCAATTCCTGGTCCGACACTGAGGGTAGAGCCCTAATAGTAGTAGGATCCATTAAGAATACTGTTGTAACCCTAGCTACTATTTATGCACCTAACCAGGGCCAGAAGAGATTCCTCCTTAAAACGACGGAATGGTTGTTTCACAAAGCACAAGGCCACACAATACTCGGGGGGGACTTTAATACATGGATGAATAGCATCATGGACAGGCACACATCATGTGGCACCTCCTACCCCCCCCAGGCAAATGAGTTTGCACACATCAACACAACCCTTGCCCTGTATGGCCTTGCGGATAGCTGGCGCCACCTACATCCAACAGACAAAGGATTCACCTTCCGCTCTCTCCCCCATGACACGCTCACTAGAATAGATTATGTATTTCTCTCGGAAGCCCTAGTGAAGATACTCCAGAACGCAGACATACACCCCATTGCATGGTCGGATCACGACGTGGTCGTGGTGGACCTGGACTGGGACAATTATGGAGGAACAACACATTTATCACCATTCAGGAGTTAGAGGAAGCTCTAGGACTAGGTCCACTTTCAGTGTTCCAATATTTAAAGCTCAAAGGAGTCATGACTCGGAGGTTTTGGATGGAAGCTCTGCAGAGAGGTCTTACTCCGTTTGAGACTATACTGGACACCCGCACAGGTTCCAAGGGCCTTATAAGGGCAATGTATACAGCACTAGTTGAAGTTAACATAACCCCCTCAGCCACGTTAAAACACAAATGGGAAACTGACCTCGGCAGACAACTCTCCCCTAAGACATGGCTAAAGATATGCAGGAGGACATCGAAAACCTCCATCTCATGTCAGTATAAAATGCACAGCATCAAGCTATTATACAGATGGCACTATGACCCACTTAGATTATCTAGAATGTTCCAGGATGTAAGCCCTCTCTGCTGGCGCGGTTGCGGGCAGAAGGCGGACTACTGGCATATGTGGTGGGGGTGTAGAGCGGTCCAAGCATATTGGGAGGAAGTCCTTAGCTGGATTAAAGAGCTCGAAGAGGAGGAAAGGGAGAAGCAACCACTCATGATCCTATTTGGCCTAGAGGAGACAGATGAAGCATTGATTAAACTACCCAAAATGACGCATGGCCTCCTCTTAGCAGCAAGGGCTTGTCTCACAACCGTGTGGAAAAGGACAAGCCTACCTACAAAAGCGGAGTGGATCAATGTCTCTCGTAACATTTTCAACATGGACAAACTTAAAGCAGCCATCCATGGAGACTGCACCTCCATTGATAATGAGTGGTCTGAATTTCGAGCCAAGTACATTACGTAAAACCAAGTGTGCAACAGAATATGTCTGAAAGCCATTGTATTGAACAGCATGTAATTTCAATCGAGTCCTCTGTTGTCACCCGATTTCCTGATGTCTCAGTATCTGAATGCATATAAGGACTCCCCTCGCAGACTTTATTCTCTATTGCTGTTTACCGTATCCATCAGGGTTGGTGTGTGGGGGGCGGTGATCAAAACGGGGATATTTGGCATCAAGAAAAATGTAACGCAATTTTTTCACTTTCTTAACCCTTCTTTCCCATTCCCCTTCTCTCTCTCCCCATCCCCTTCCTCCCTCTCATCGATCTCTTTCTTTTCAGTTTCTAATTGCCATGTTACTCTGTTATGAATGTATCGATATCCACAATGTCCTTGTTTAAAAATCAATAAAATCAATTTAAAAAAAAAAAAAAGCACCCGCGCCCTGAACTTCCATACATAGTGGGAACTGATGCATCCAGTCTAGCCATGGGAGCTGTCCTGTCTCAAAAGGACCCTGAAACTGGCCAGCTTCATACAGTAGCATTTTGGTCCAGAAAGTTCTCGGCACCTGAGTTAAACTATGCGGTTACTGATAAGGAGTTATTAGCCATTAAATCCGCCTTCAAGGCTTGGCGGCACTATCTTCTCGGTGCCAGGCATACCATTACTGTGATCACCGATCACCGGAACTTACAGTATTTAAAGACAGCCAAGGCCCAATCGTCACGTCAACTCCGATGGGCATTGTTCTTGGCCGAGTTCGATTTCGTAATAACCTATTGACCAGGTTGTAAGAATGGTAAAGCAGACGCCTTATCCCGAATAGGGATGGGAGAGGCAGAAGTAAACCCAGAACCAGTACCTATAATTTCCGAACAAAGGATTCTTGGCATGACTACTCTACAGACACTAGAGGACATTCAGGTAAAGATCCAGCAACTCTTTGATCCTACAGCCCTGCAGGACTGGGTAAAAAAAGGACCGGACTATTCTGTCACCAATGATCTGCCTTATTACCAAGGGCGGCTATTTCTGCCACAGAAGGAATTACAAGAGCTAGTCATTTCCCGTTATCATGATACCCTAATGGAGGGGCACCCAGGTATTGCAAAAACTGAAGCTAAAATTAAAAGACAATTCTGGTGGCCCACCTGGCAAAAGGATATTAAATCATTTGTAATGTCTTGTGGCATTTGCGCCCAAAACAAAAGTCAAAAGAAAAAACCAGCTGGACTCTTACAACCTTTAGACATTCCGCCTACACCATGGCACACCTTATCGTTAGACTTTATTACTGATCTACCCCCATGCAATGGATTTAACACCATTCTAGTTATTGTGGATCTTTTTTCCAAGTTGGCCCACTTTATTCCTTCAAAGGGATTACCTTCAGCTTCAATCCTGGCCAAGGAGTTCCTCGAAAACATTGTTCGCATACACGGATTTCCGTCCATATTGGTCTCTGACCGGGGCAGTCAATTCATTTCACATTTTTGGAAAAAATGCTGTCAATTGGCGCAAATCGATGTGAGGTTATCGACCAGTCACCACCCCCAGACCGATGGTCAAATGGGAGGACCAACCAGACTCTCGAACAATACCTGCGTTGTATGTTACATCAGACTGAGAGTAATTGGAAAGACATTCTTTGGATCGCCGAATATGCATACAATAATTCAGTACACTCTGGAACTGGACAAAGCCCCTTTTATACCTTATATGGGCACCATCCTCGAACCTCAGACCTTGAATCACCCCAACACTTAGAGATGCCCGCAGTGGACCACCTGCACGCTACGATTACACAAGCCTTTAAGGAAGCAACTACACATTTAAAACAGGCGAAAGAAAAATAGAAGAAAGATGCTGATCGGCATAGAAGTGATACTACACAATACCAGATATGGGACCAAGTATGGTTAGCCACAAAACATATACCTCCTTGTAGACGGAGAACCCAAATTTGAAGTTAAGAACATCCTGGACTCCAAGCTGATAAAGTCAAAACTCTTTTATTTAATCAACTGGAAAAGTTACGGACCACAGGAAAGGTCATGGGAACCTAGTGATCATGTTCATGCACCCGCGAATGGTGAAAAAATTCCACCGAAATTTCCCAGACAAACCGAAACCAGAGGGAAGAATGACTTTAGGAGGGGCCTTGGGGGGGGAGTGCTGTCATGATGCCTACCCCCGGGGACCCAGACCAAGTCCAGCAACCCCGGAAGCAGGCATCAAGTATTCCTAAGCAAGCCCAACAACCCCTGCTAGGGGCTATTTGGATCCAGTCCTGGCGCCTATGGCGCCAGGCTCATATGGAGAGTCAGTCCTGGCGCCATAGGCGCCAGGCTCATAGATTAAAACTTACCTGACGCAGACCGTGCTGCAAACTTACCTGATGCAGACCATGCTGCAAGAGCTCCAAGCCAAAAGAGGCTTGGAAGGGACTACTTTACTTAGGGACTATATTTTCCTCAGGCGGGGCTGGGGAGGAATACTTACCTGGGACTACTTTGGAGGCTATTTAAACCACGCCCGAAGAGCAGCACACGCTTCGCGTTATTCTGCATCCAGCAGCGTAACGCTCACCCTGCCTGCAAGTCTGCATCCAGCCTTCAGCACGCCCGCCTCGAGTTTGGAGCTCCTAGAAAAAGGAAGAAAGAAGGAGAAAAGGTTAGAACAAGAGCAATACCTTTGATCATTACCTGAATTCCCGATCCATCGCGCCTTCGAGCTGGAAGAAAGAAGTTATTTTATGCGCGTCACCTCGCCTGCTGCAGCGCCGCGCTGAACTCACCGGCCTTCGCAGCATCTTCACATTCCACTGCATCCTCCTGCATGTTCCCGCTGCACTCCGGCACCTAAGGAGAAGACAAGAACAGCAAGGTGTGCCAAGGGAATACACAGAGGAATATTAGTTACCCCCCCATAGACTTGCCTGATTTTACTACCGGGGGTACTATTCCTCTTCACGGGTCGGCGCAGCTTCCACTGCATCTTCGCCGAACCCCGGCCCCTAAGGGGAAACAAAAGGACAGCAAGGTGAAACAAAGAGACTAACAAGGGGAATCCTCCTCACTACAATAGACTTACCTGATTTTACCGCCGGAGGTATTATTCCCCGAGACTTCATACTTTCTCTCAGCGCCTGAATAAGGGAGAAAGCGACAGGTTACATATAGACATTATTTTATCGAACTGTGTTGGAAAATGCAAACCCTTACCAGAATACCACCGGTTGCTACGAGGAACTCTTCATTAGGGTCAAGCTGTAACCTGCAAGGAATCGGACAAGAGTGAAAGTCAGGCATTTGAACTCTTACGAACTTTATACTTACAGCTTCTTGCCGGGAATCTCAGAGTCAATATTGTTCTGGAACTCACCAATTCCTTTGAACCAGTGAAGCAACTGGTTATCAACACGCCCCTGCGCTCAATGCAGGATGGAGAGCTCATCTTTTCAAACCATCAGGTGAGACTATAAGAGGGGACATCAAAGGTGATCTGTGGGGAGAACAGCGGGGGTGTGGGGATATACGCTCAACTCCACGGGTGGTTAATTCCCTTTCTCCATTTGCAGAAGAATATTCCTACGGGCCAAGCAAACGAAGCTAGGTGGGCCAGTCCGTCATCTCGGCCCTACGCGTCACATTGGTGGACACCGCAGCTGTCCAGTTCCGATCGACGCCTCTGTGGGAGCCAGGTGAGCGTAACACATAGTTAATTACTGTCGATTGTTGAAAGAGAAAAATAGGAAGACAGAGGATGTTAGAAAAGTTGAGGAAGCCAAGTTAGTTCAACAGAAATGGTCAAAGTACGCAATAGAAGGGGAAGTATTGACAAGCGGACAAGGATTGGGAATGCAGTAAGCAGTGGGTACATCACAAGAAAATAATCAACACCAAATGGATGAAGGAGGTAGTGGGTTTGTGCCACGAGGCAGAGGAATGGGCTACAGATGAAGGGGTGGTTTTCAGAATAACCAAGGTGAATCATTAGAATATGCAGGATGATAATAAGAATATGCAAGGAGGAGTTAACCATGGGGGACAAATCAGAAGAGCTCCTCCTGTATGTTGGACATGTAGGATGACAGGGCACATTGCGCGCACATGTGGAAGCCAAGGGAATGTACAGAATGGGCAGTTCTCAAGAGGGGAGACAGCTTATCCTCCAATCCAAATGCAACAGGCATTGCAACCACAGCAAGCACCATGAAATCCCCCGCAAGGGCAGTTGCAGCACACACCCATGCAGATACAGCAGAATGCAAACACAGGACAGTTATTGACACCTAGAATAGGGGGTGTCACTGTGGTAGGAGGAAGTCTTTTCACGGGTATGGGGAAAGTATGTATCCACAGTAGGAGAGCTCACAGGGTGACTTGATGTGTTCAGTTCTATCGGTGACACCAGACCCCAAGAGGAACCAAGGGTTGATATAACGATAGTAGGCAAATCTTTTTCTTTTTTAGTATACACTGGGGCTGCTCGTTCATGTATACGAGAGGGGGAATTCCCAATGTCGGGAAATGCCATGAATGCTCAAGGATTCTCTGGAACTACAAGTCGAGTTCCTTTTACTGATGAATTACCAGTTTCTATAGGAGAGTGTGACTTGTCTGTTCCATTATTGTATTCAAGGCAGATACCAGTCAACATTCCCGGAGGAGATTTAATGACGAAACCTACCATGACGATTTATTTTACTGATGAAGGCATAGTGTGTTATACTCCAGGGATATATTATATGAATGTGGGCAAATTTATATTGGCGTTTACAAGGCAAATGGCTCTGCGAGGAATGCCATTGGAACCAGAAGTCTTTCTTTATGGGCTATGCATTTTGTTGACATGGCTACCCGGCTTAGTGCGAAATATTATGAGAATCACTGATGAATTAAATGCAGCCATAGTGGGAGGGGAAATGGCAATGCTCGAAGGAACAGATGACGAGGGCAGGCCATGGAGGACAGTGATTGCCATTGGGGAAGTGTATAGACTGACTGACATCACAGATGAAGACATGTTTAGAGATGATCCATCTGATGATGAAGTAATATTTGAGATGAGTATTACATATTGGATTAGAATAGAGAAAAGAGAGAACCCACAGTGAATGGTAATAGTGCAGCAATGTCCAGTATTTTTGGAAGATTTGGAAAAAGTACCAAACTCTTTATGGACTATAGGCCTTTATGACATAGGCCTATTGAAGGTGATAGGGGAGGTCAAGATAAAGTTGAAGCAAGGAGCAATTTTACCTCTTGCAAGACAGTACCCAATGTCTTGAGAGGCACATGAGGGTATTTTCAAGACTATTTCAGGTATTTTAGTGATGTCAGAGTCACTGTGTAATACCGTGATGTATCCTATCAAGAAATCAAAGGGAGGGTCATGGAGATTCATACAAGATATGAGACTGATTAACTAGATTGTAGAGGAAGAGTTTCCTTTAGTTCCAAAACTCCGGCGACAATATTATGTAGTATCCAGCAGAAGCATGATATTTTAAGGTGATTGACTTGAAAAATGCGTTTTTCTCAATCCCGCTGCTTAAGGACTCCCAAGAATTTACATCATTTACGTTTCACTAAATGGAAAAGTACTCATTTGCCCCAAGAGTGTGAGTCTTCATCAATCTTAAACAGGGTCCTGCAGTTGGATTTAGGCAATATTGATTTGAAAAGTGTTGTGATACAGTACGTAGATGATATTTTGGTCTGTAGCACAAAAGAAGATGAGTGCAGAAAAGACTCAATGCAATTAATGACTATTCTGGCAGACAAGGGATATAAGGTTGACAAAGAGAAGCTGCAGTATTGTCAGGAAGAAGTGTTGTATATAGGCCAGTTGATCTCACATGAGGGAAAAAGTGTCACACCTGAAAGAGCTCAGGCAATCATGAAAACAGCAAAACCACACACGGTAAAGCACATGCAACAATTTTTGGAATTATGCAACTACATTAGAGCATGGATGTTTGATTATTGTTTGTACACAAGAAACCTGTTGCAGGCTCTGAAGAAAGCACAAGTGAATAAGGAAAAGATACAATGGACTGAGGAAATGGAGGAAGGGTTTGAAGACCTAAAGAAAGCAATTTGTACAGCTCCAATTTAAGGAATTCCCAACTATGAGGAGGAGTTATTTCTATTTTTGCACACAAATGGGACAGCAGTACTTACACAGAGAACTACACTGGGGTACTGGCATATGATAGTGGAATTCTGGATCCAGTTATGAGAGGGCATTTTCCTTGCGAACAGTTGCCGGCAGCAGCCACGTTCTCAATAGAGAAGTCTACCAGTATTGTGATGGGATGTTTGATTTTGATTTTGATTTTGAATTATTTATTACGCGCACCAGACAGAGTAAACCATATTCGGGTGCAGATGGTCACTAAAAAGAGAATCCAGACGTGTAGGGAACCAACGTTATAGTTATGTTTGATTTTCCTTTATTTAAATAGGAATGTTTTTAATCTCTTTCTAAAGAGGTTAAGGGATTCACACATCCTAATCTCTAGAGGAAGCTGGTTCCAGACCTTGGGCCAAAAGCTCCAAAGATTCTATCTCCTCTTGAGATACATTTGGTCCGTGGAACACAGGTCAAAAGTTTGTCTTCCAAACGCAAATTCCTTCTAGGATGGTATACCATATTATTTCAGACAGGTAACCAGGCGCCAGCCCTTTCAAACATTTATAGACCAAATAGGCAATTTTGAATTTAATTCTGTCCTCCACCATCAACCAGTGGAGGGATCTTCGCATTGATGATACATGGTCTCATTTGCCAAGGCTTCCTATAACTCTAACTGCCGCATTTTGGGCTCTTTGGAGTCGGGCAATTTGTTTTTGTGGGATTCCTGCTAATAGACTGTTGCAGTAGTCCAGGTGGGGGTTAGTCATCGCCCCCACCACAACTGCCCTATCCTCCAGAGGATTATAGGGTAGCACATTCTGTAGTGATCGCAGTGCATAATAGACTGATTTCACTTTTGCCCCCACCTGTGTCTCACTACCTAAATTTTCCTGCCACCAGCAGCCCAAGTTTTTAATCTTTTTGGAATATTGCAGTTGTTCCCCAAGGATCAGTGGAGGAGGATTCTGTCTCTCAGACAGCATTTTATTCTAAGGGCCAAACAGTATCACTTCTGTCTTGGCACATTTAGTTGCAAATGGTTGTCCGTCATCCATTCCTTAAGTTCTTTCATACACATGTTGATCATCTCAAAAGCATCTTCAATGTTCGGGATTTCCATGTATAACTTCGTATCAAACGCATATGAATGGAATCGCAAGCTATACTTCTGGAATATTTTAAAAACCGGGCGAAAATACAAGTTAAAAGTAAGAGGGGATAGGGAGGAACCTTGTGGTACCCCACATTCCAGCTCGACCAATAGAGAGATAAATCCATCCAATATTACCCTCTGACTTCTATCTTTGAGAAAGGATTCAAACCAGTTTATCACCTGTTTGGATGCCTTTCCCACCTGCCCGATACATTGTGCCATTATCCGATGGTTCACGGTATCAAAGGCTGCGGAGAGGTCTAACATCAACAAAACCGTTGACCCTCCTTTATCCGCAGCCTCTAACAGATCCTCATGTACAGCCAAAAGAGCTGACTCTGTACCATATTTTGGGCAAAAACCTGATTGTAGGTTGTCCAAAAGTTTCTCTCTATCAGCAAATTCCTGGAATTGATTGCAAACCACCTTTTCGAAGATCTTTGTTGGCCATATCAAATTTGCCACTGGCCTGTAATTCTTCAATTTTCCGGATCTAAAGACTCTTTCTTCAATAGTGGCTTTACTAAAGCTCTCTTCAAAGCCTTAGGAACTTGCCCTTCTTGTAATGACTTATTCGCAAAGGTCATAATAAACCTTGTTCCATGTTCCATGACACTTTTTGGAGAGCATCCTTTGTTTGCTATTTTCGAAAAAACCTAAGGGTACATTGACATCTCAGAGAGCGTCTGCATTTGGGGTGGTTATATCGAATCCTGCAATCAGAACAGCCAGTTGTAAAATAGTGAACCCTGCCACATTTGTAACTGAGCATGTGGTAGAGGGTGAGCATGTGCATGATTGTGCTAACTACGAGGAATTAGTGAATTTGAAGTGGTAGCAAGTGCAAGACTACCCTCTCACTTTTCAGCGCAAGCAACAGGATTGGTGGCGCTTATTGCTGCACTCGAGAAACACGAAGGGCAGGAAGTGACTGTGTACAGTGACTTTGCCTATGTGATGTCAACTGTGCATGTAGGGCTAGCACGCTGGAAAAGAAGGGTCTACCTCCGTGCGGATGGCACTCCAGTGCAACATGCAGCATTATTGAACAGGCTTATCAAGGTACTACAGCTTCCAGTAGCCATTGCAATAGTTAAATGCACAGCACTTACTAAGTGAACTGACTTTATCTCTCGTGGGAACAAAGCCGCAGACAAAAAGGCCAAAAGTGTTGCTTCTTCAACAGATATTTCAAGTTTTTATACTCCAGATGTAAAAGAGAAGGTGGTCACAATCATGATGGTAAATTAAGGGCTTAATCAATTGTCAAGAACACAGCTGATGGAAGTTCATGGAAGTTCAAGGCATTGCATCACAGCAGCTATTGTGGAGGACTGGTTCGTACTGAACCTGTTAGAACATGTTGCATTTTATGTAGTAAATTGCATCGTATGTCAAAAATATGCCGCTAGGCATACACTGCGAATGATCAGAGGTGTGATTCCTTGACCAAATGGTCCTTTTCAGCATTTACATATCGATTATGTTGATATGCTGCAAGTATGTAGCAAATACAGGTATATGATAGTGGTGGTGTGTCCCTTTTCCAGGTGGATCAAAGCAGATCCTTGTACACACCCTGATACAACTTGTGAAGCAAAGTTTTTAGTATGAGAAGTCTTTTCTAAATGGGGAGTATGTTAGGTGCTGCGATCCGACAATGGGCCCCATTTTGTTAACAAAGTATTTGAACAGATTAGCCTATTGCTAAGCATAAAACACACGTTTTCTTCTGCTTATCACCTGCAAGCAAACGGATTATGTGAGAGACTCAACAGTCTCCTTAAAGAGAGAATTGCAAAATTAATATTGACTCTGAAGAAGAGATGGCTGGGTTGCCTGCCACTTCCATTATATGCATTAAAGAATCAACCTGAGTTTGACCACCACCTCACGCCCCACGAGCTAGTGACAGGGAGGCAAATGAGAATGCCATTGTCTCCTCAATCGAGGCATAGAAGTGATGCCTAGAAGACTACAGAAATGTTAGGAAATGAGTTACGTGCTTATTTGACATGTAGGACTGCAAGTATCTCTGTCATTTCAGATCACCTCAAACGCAAAGGGGTCGGTCTCAGGACACAGATGAAGACCATTCATCAACCAGAATTCAAGAACTATTTCCTGTACCTAGACATTTTATTGGCGATTCAGTCCTAATAAAGAATTTCACCCAGAAGTAGCACGAGCCATGCTTTAGTGGTCTCTACGTGGTGGAAAACTTTACTCCCTCAGCAGTAAAAGACCAAGACAGACATGCCTGGATCCATTTGAGTGATGTAAAGCCATACGCTGGTGAGACCGACACACCCCCAACTATCGATTCGGAAGCAAGGCAAGATGAAGAAGTTCAGCATGTGCAGACCCAATCAATGATAAGGAAAATGGATGCTAAGGTTGCTAATAAACTAAAAGCAAGTGTGCATTTGGACTGTGGCTCACCCCACATACTCTTTATAGATATTATAGCAAGAGTGCAAACCCAGTTCTTGAGTCACAGGAATCTTTGAATTGGATTTTAGAAAGTGTTGACGTATTAAGCAAGTATGCCAAACCTGGAGTTCGAATTTGATGACTGGAAATGTGAGCAGTTTACAGACTCGTTCCTCACTGAGTTTCTTTTTGGTGAATCCAGTGGTTCTGACAGATGCCGATGCCCATAGGCTACTTCTCGCTGTTTTTGTTTTCATTCTTCGAGCTTAGCCTGCTCTTGTTGGGAGCAGTGTAGACATACACACTTTTCTGCATGATCCTAAAAATGGCCCTGCAATAAGGAGGCTGCTTATGGCAATAGTTAAACAGGTCCTGCAGTTAACTGATCATTTACCAGAGTTGCCTGATTAAAAAGATTGCTTCCTTCCTTAAAACAGTATACAGGCACAATGAGGAATGTCGAGAATGGTACAGTTTTGGAAAGTGAGCAAATTCAATGACGTGCAGAAAATTGTAAATGGTGGGGATTAATGTATTGGTGCATAATACATGCGTGCTCAGCATTTATTGTTGTTTTTCTGATTTTGTTAATCCATACTGTTTACTTCATTCGACCAAGCCAAATAAAAGTCCCTTTGATTCTTCCCACTCCGGTGACTCTCACAGAATTTTCTATCACTGAAAGACCAAGACCATTTGTGATTTTCCCCACACCAGTGGCTCGTGTGAGAGTGATATTTCTATGACAAGTGCACTGATGATGTCCCCTGTAGGAAGGCCCATTACTGGCATACCTCTTGAGTACTACGCAAGCACTCACTTTGCAAGAGGGAGACATAAGAGAAACATAGGAGAAAATGATCATGAATTAAATAATTATGTAGACCGTACAGCGCACTTCGGAAATAACATGTGGCATAAGCACATGAAAAAGGTGGAAGAGAGAACATCCAAGGAGAGTTGCTATGTTTGTTCTCTCATACCTTATGGCATGGGGAATTCTAAGATATTTATAGCTATAGAAGTAGCAGTCCAGAAAGCTCATTGTCTGACACACCTTGCACTCTGCCATACGAGAGGTCAGTTCCAGGTTTGACCGGCATCCTTGGTATGGTAGACTGAGAAGACAGCTGCAAGAGAAAATGATTATGTGCAAGATTTAAAGACAAGAGAGAGGCCAGCAACAAAGAATCATGTGATCAGATATGAACAGCCTGGAATAAATGGAGCAGGAATCAGAGGGGAAGAAAATAAAATGCTCAATTGTCAAGGAAAGAACCGTGAAGAAATACGAAGATGCAAGGAAAGAGGTCAGCTGCAAATCAAAGGGACAGTGCTAACCCCAGAAGGATGGGCTGAAGGCCTGATCATATGTAGAGCATCAGCACCAATGGGATACTATGAACCAGTCATAGATACTGCATAATACGAATGCAAGTATCATTGGTCGAAAATTGTGAAATTGCTGACATTGGTCGATGATAAAGGAGGACCGTTGCAGATAGTACCTCTAGCAAATGCAGAACTGTGCTTCAGAAACAATGGCACAAGAAAGGTTGGAATAAATCAGCAGTACGGCTGAATTTTCGATGTATCAGGCATGAAGGATGGAACAGTAGTGATAATGGACCACTACTGGGCCTGTGGATCCAGAGCATATATGAAGTTGCCCAAAGACTGGGGAGGGCTGTGTTCCATAGTTCTAATTCACATTCCAGCATTCGTGATTTCAAAGAGTGACCTGGGCATTGAAGAATTTCCAAGAGTAGATGCTCAACTGAAGAAGAGGAGATTGATTAGAATTCTCAATCGGACAAAGAGGGAAAACTACTCTTCAGCTAAGTCCATAGAAGCCTTTGATTTGATTCCGTATGAACACATGTTGTTCAGTCAAACTGCTGCAGTATTCATGACTATCTTCATGCCAGGGAACCAGACGATGGCTAATACCAAATGGTTACAGATTACCAGATGGCAACTTCTGCAGACGATCAATGCTACCATAAAGGGATTCAATGCTATCAAGGAAGAATTGAGAGCTATAAGATTGATGACCCTGCAGAACAGATATGTCCTGGACATGATTACAGCAATGGATGGAATACTGTGTGCAAAAAATGGAGAATCATGTTGCATATTCATACCTTCTCATGATGACGAGAATTGGACCTTGGCAGAGGCCTTAACAATGTTAATGAAATTGCGCATCAAGATAGAAGATGAGCCAGAAGATATTGCAGATGACAGCTGGTTTGCATCAATCTTCTCATGGGTTCCACAATGGATGGCAAATATTTTCAAGTTTCTCAAAGCACTATTGGTGATGACCATGTTTGGATTCTGTGTGATCAGAATAATAACCACACAGTGTAAGAAGACGGTACAGAAAGCAGTAGGAATGAAGATCATGATTGATGTTGAGTCTGGGTGTGGACCCAAGGAGCTGACAGAAGAAGAAATCCGAAAATATATAGAAGCAAGTATTTTAGCACCTGAGGGAACAAAGTTCCTGTATCCAAGAAACCACAAGAAGTATGTGGGAAGATGGATGTACTGCAGCCCGAATGGACAATGTAGCCACATGACCTGCAGTGTGGATGAACATGTAAAATCAGCAGGATCTCTAAAGGAGTAGTGAAGGTATGGACTCCAAAGAAGCACTTTTTCAGGAGAGGATGTCAAGATGTGGAAACAAGTGAAAGAGTGGTCGATGAATCAACCAGAGTGTAGAGTGTAGAGGAGGAGCCAAATGCCTCTACTGGAAATCCCGCCCCTATTTTGCCTATATGTTGGAAGCCAGAAATTGCAACATGCACAACGCCAGTAATGGGTACCTATCCCACCAAGAATCCTCGAGACAAGGCATCCACTAAGAAAGATGTACCCACAGAGAGATGACAGTTTCTTAAGGGAGGTCCTTGAAGAAGTGTGAAGCGCAAGAGGATGGTAACATCACATGAAGCAGAGATGACGCAGCAAGAAGAGATGCCAAGAAAGAAAGTATATAGCCTTTATAGAATCTGATGACGAAATGAATAGTCGAGTAACATTTCATGTGCGGAATGAAGATTGCACGTTCAAAGAGCACTGAAGAAGATGCAAATCACTTTATAACTGTACAGATGCTGCAATGCCAGTAGACTAATTAATCATGAAGGCTGGCTATACGTAGTGAATAGACTGCAGGTGGTGCCACCCTATATATATATGTGTATAGAATCTGGATGTTCCACGTCATATTTTAACAAACCAGGACCCCATGAGCAAAAAGGGCTGAAAGTGTGGCGCAGCAGCAAAAGGCAGTTGAAGATAGAGGAAGAATCGAGAAGGCTTGTCTGGTTCAGTGTCGCGGGTTGCGGCAACCAAGAAAATGGTTATCTATTTTTGAAGATACAATGAAAGTGAGAAGTGAGGCGAGCTCCTGTTGAGGTGCAATGGAAAAACAGTATGAGTGCCAAGTTCTATTCATTTCATAGTATTAAATATGAAATAGGAGCTAAAACACTGTATTCTGTCACATGGGGTAGATGGAACTAGACTTTGGGCAAGCTACATCGAGACTGAAAATAAGAATGTGCTCGCACTCCCTTCTACCCACAGGCACAGAAATACTTTTCAAAGCCGAGTTCAAAGACAATTCGAATGGCAGACAGCAGGAGTGATGATGGATGATGGGCTAATTGGGTGGGAAGGCATGGTCAAGTCCACCCACAAGCACCTGGGGTACCAGCTTATGTTCTGCTAGCGAGTGGAATATTCCAGAAGTGTACAGCCGTGCCAACCAATCATAAAGGGCTACATAGCAAAGAGCCCTATAGTTTGAGAGCCAATTAAACATTGTGTATTGGATGACAATGGATGACAATGAAGATGACTTGCACTTTGGGTGGGCATAGTTGTCCACCTGACTATAGAGACCCAATCACAATCCTATCCCCCATATAAAGTATACCTAGATGTTCCCCGTACACCAACCACAATCCCAGTTAGGTTTTTCTTATTTTGCAATGTAGAATGTCAACAATGATGGTGAGTTTTAGCTATATAAATGTATTATTTCATGTAAAATGTTGAGAGAAGTCACCGAACGTCCGTCGATGTCCTTTGTACTCCCTGTTTTAGACCATTGATATTAAAACAGCTATGTTTTGCCAACTTCCTTAGTTGGTCTTATTATTTGCGTAAGAGTACATTCTGCATCCCCATCCATCCAATAAATTGTTATCTTACTTGAAGGGCCTACGGGTTCAATACCCTGCTTGTTTCCAAATGTCATCAACGCGCTCCCCTAAAATGGCTGCTAGCAGGCCTTTTATATCACCTATTGCTAACGTAATTCCCAATGTCATTCTCTCTAACTCATAAATCTACTTTCCCGGACCTGCAGTTATACTAGGTAATGTACATTTCAAATTATATTTATCCATTTGTGGCCACGGTATATATTGTGGTCATCCTCCCCCTTTCTCTAATAATGGGAATTGTGTTAATCATGGTCCACAATCATTACGACTTTCACTTTTTGTCTTCCAGGTGGGGCTAGTTTTGCCTATTCATCTTTGTCCTGGCAGTCACCTTAATCTGCTTACATAAGGTTGGGATATGTCTCCTGTACTGCGAGATCGTGCTTGTGGTTGCTCAGTGTTTAGTGTTGGTTCTGGTGTTTTTTTGGGGGGGTCTTCCAAGTCTGACCATTTTACCCTTCTTTCTATGCTTCAATCTTTTGAAAAAACGCATGCAGCCTCTGCTCACGTTCTTTCGCTTTCCTCCCTTTCCTCATCTGACATCATTATACCCCAGCTTGTATGACTGTTGTCCCTTTCCATGTCGTCAATATTTAGCTGCCTAAATACAGCGTTCTATGTTCTTACGTCATTAAACCATCTGATCGACCTCCTGCTTCCTTTGATGGAAATCCTTTGATACTGTCTTTAGTTTGATAACCATCTTTATCTCTCATTTGCCTATATAAATCCACAATCCTTTTCCCTATGCCTTCTTCCTCATGCTCAAGGATTGGTCACCTATAACTAATAGACTAATATCTAGATACATATAGGCTTTGCCCTGATTCTATAAGGACAAGCACCTTTTCTATATGTTTGCGCTTGCACTAGAGAAAAGCGTCCATTAGACATGTTTTTGCTTTACTACAGTCTATCACCATACCTCACTGCACTTAACTTTTGTAAATGAATTTTATGTTTTCTTTGCATTTAATTGTTTGTTTTTTCTATTTGCATGTATACTCATCAGTCTACAACTAATGTGATGTTTTGATGGAATATAAATATATGTGAACGACCTATATTTTGTAAACTTTTTGCTGCAGAACGTTTTTAGGGCTTTTGTTCCTAGAAAATGTTACTTGATTGTTCTTGAAAGCATCCATTTTTTATACCTTGATTAAACCCTGGTGAATATATTTGTTGTAATAAACTTACACCATGTACAAATTTTGTGTCTACATGTACGAATGAATGTGCATGGAACCCCTTTCCCTGTTGGGATCCTTTAGACTTTGACACAAGTTCAGAATAGTGGTGACCTTTGCTAGCACCAACTAATCCCCTTGTGTTTTGAATAATGGCATACAGCATTAAAGGTATGCGTTAATTATCTTCAGGCGGCTACCCCTGTATGTGATATATTCTTCCTCATGCTCATCAGCCCATGTTTGAATTCTCTGGGTCTGATCACGACTTTGGCGGTAACGGCAGCGGTATTACCGCCGGCGGTATTAGCCCTACCGCCGAACTCCCCGGCGCTAATAGCGCTGGATCACAAGTTCGGCGGTAATGTAATTCCCCATTCCCCATTGAGCCCATTCGGGAATGCCCCGCCGCCATTGAGCCCATTTGGGAATGCCCCGCCGCCGGCGGTAATAGCGCAAATTTTTGGCGGATTTCCCCCCAGCCAAGAGCTGGGGCGAAATCCGCCGAAGTCCTGATTTGGCAGACCCTTAAATCTGGCGGTAATAGCGCGACTGCCGGATTTCAGGGTTACCGCCAAAGTCGTGATGAGGCCCTCTGTATCCCTATGGGGCTGTTGTGACCCTCTCTCTTCTTCCCATCACTCTTGTGCATCGATTGGCACAATGCATCGATTGAATAAATGATCTGTTTCATCATCCCTTTGTCCCCTACTCCTGTTCATTTCTACTTCCCTTCTTCTCATCTCCCTTTTCTCTTCTTACTCTAACCTTCTTTGTAACCTATGTTCTTTCAATCTCTGTGCTACTATCCCATCTCGTTTCTTCTCCTGTAGTCTCCCTTTCTCTTTCTTTTGTTCCTCATAGCTTCTTTGTTCTTCCTTTCACTTCCTCTCTTTTTCATTCTCTTCTTTATATACTTTCTCTCATTCTTTTTCCTTCTTTTCCTGTTCTTCTCTCTCTCTAACCCCATCAATGTCCTTGCTGTCTAATTTAAGTAATATCTGTCCTCCCATCAATTCATTCTGTACTATTGTCACTTTCTTGGCTTTGTCCTTCACCTCTCTTTGTCTCTTCACTTCTTCCTATATTTTTATCCATCTGTCCCTTCTTTCATCACGCTTTTCATTTTCACAGCGTGTTGACATATGTTTGCGTTCTCTATTTTTGCTATCTTCCATATTGTCCTCATTGTTAAAAGCGGGGGGCTCGTATGTCAGATTAACATACCCTGCCACTGCTTTTAATTCTTTTTAATGGATACAATCCATGTTTCTCAGTGCTTGTGCTCTTGTTTTCAGACCGCGAAAGAGGAGCCAAATGCATTACAACCTCCCCTTTATGCTGATTAAGAATCCATTTCCTCTCAGCCGGATCTTCTTCCTTGTTCTGACACATTTTCCATAACTCTAAAATGGCTAGCCTCTTCTGCAATATTTTCCCCTCTATGTGCAGTGTGTAAGTATGTTGTCATGTTTTGTAATATGGTTATTGATAATTAACCTTCTTGTGGCCATGGCATATACATTTTATCAGCCGTGCCTTTTACCACTTCCTAATCTTGTGGGTGTTTCTTGGTAGTGTTTTACATAAGTGTAGCAAGGGTGTATCTTACATGATGACAAGTCATCTTTGACTGCCAATACTTACCAGACCTTTGATTTTTGTACTTATTTAATCAAATATACCACAATAATCGATTCAGGTAAGCATATTAATCGCCGCCCATTACCAGAATTCTTTTTTTAACCAATTTAAAATATATTCCTTGTTTACAATTTTTATCAATTTTTGCTGTCCTGTCTAAAATCTGATGATCACCTAGATTATTACCATCATTTTATATATCTTAGTCTAAACACAATAAAAGTTTTACGCTACATATTTATAACCCCATACACTTTACATGTTTTGTGAATGCCTTTCTTTACTGTCTCTAATAAATGTATCTCATCTTACTGTTACCCCATTTTAGAGTTTGATTTGTTATGTTACTTTGCATTTATATAGCTCTCTAGGGGGGGTCATTACAAGCTAATAACGGGCCTGTTGTTAGCAGGCGTCCTTAGCGGGTCCCGCGATCAGACTCGTAATGAGGTGGTAGGGGGTTGACGGCTCCGGCACATTTACCGGCACCGTTAACCCCTTACTGCATCACTTGTAATGACCCCCTATATATCATTGGTATAATCTGAAAGCGCTGGTAGGTTGAACGCCCTTGGGAGCCGCAGCTCTGGTCAGAAGAGAGATGGTGTCATAGGGTGCGTGGTGCACCAATTATGTGTGCAGCTGATCTAATTGCCGGATGGTAGCTGCATCCTAGCGTTAGGTGTGGTGTTGAGGATATCAGTTGGATGTGTGCATTCTGGTGGGTGGACATCCATACTGGGTTTGGCTGCGTTAGGCCTGAGGGACACTTATGTGAGAAACTAGGTATGAATGACATTGGATTGCTGCATTTTATTACGGTGATGAGGTGTACATGTGGTAGTGTTCGTATGTGAACAGCTATACCCCAAATATATCAGTAGTATAGCTGTGTTATAGTTGAGTGATGGTGTGTAGTAGAGAGTAAGCGTAGTGATGTGATATGATATGTTAGCTCTTCCTTAAGGGGCCAAGACCAGGATGCGCGAACAGGATGGCAGGGAGCACATCGACACACGGTCACACAGTGACAGGGGCAGAGCTTATGGCGACAAGAGGGGGGCATACGGATATATAGCAACAGCATGGGGAACAAGAAAGCAGGGTACACAGAGGCGCATGGGCACGGTGGTGATGAGAGGGTTGGGTAATACATTGGGAGGCACAGCGACATCACGGGAACAGGATGGCAGGGGGCATAGGGACCAGTGGCGGCTGGTGACTTTGAAATGTGGTGGGGCGTACATTTCTTTGGGCGAGCCCACCCCCCATCAAGGCTGGTGCGGCGGGAGCCGGGGGTTCTCCCTGTAAACATTTTTGAAAAACTGCATCCAAAATGTGCAATTTACTGTCCAAACCCACATAAATAGGACATAAAAAGGATTAGGTTTTACATACTACTGGTGGTACATCATTCTTACGTGTGCAAGTGTGATGGTGTATTTTACAGCAGCTTGTATTGAGAAGAGCTGTACTGTGGTGTATGCATAAAGAAATTCATTATGTAGATAACCATTAATAATGGAAAAATATCATTTTGTCATGCTGTTACTGGAATTCATATGCGATCATCCTCTCACTGGCTTTGAGTTGGAACCAATAGAACACTACCGACGCATGAGATTTTCAAAACAACTGATGCGTTCACAGCAGAATCGCTAAGAAGAGTGATGGCCAGCATCCGCCCATTCCATTAAGAAAAAACTGTGCCTGAATGCTTATGGAGCTATACTACAAGTTGAAATAGACCAATACTATGCAATACAGACATACTAATCGCAATATAAAATAGCAACAAGCAGGTGCAGCACCACTCATTTAGCATAACTCATTTTGAAAACGTATGGAAAGTAACGGCCTTTGCATGTTTCCCATGAACAGGTTGGTTGAAGCAAGCTATGACACCGGAATGCATATTTTGAATCGTCTTCCAAAAATGACAGAAATGAATGCAGTGTGCTGGTGGGGTGAAAACAAGCTATAAAAAGCCATCGGACCAGAGTGATTGAGTGATTGCAATCTCCCACGGCCAATGTAAATAGTGTTTTTCAAGGGAGCCCTTTCATGGGTGCACACTCTATCCTGATTCAAGAGACAGTCTGATAGCAGAAGAGGAGTGGAGTGAGCTCGTGTTCAAGGGACTGGGCGGGTGCACAAAACAGGATGCTTTCTACAGCACATACCGAGCCTTCATTACAGAATTGCAGAACAGCAGTGGTATTTGGACCTGCTTTCACTATGTCTTGGCGAACCTCAATCTGCACATCGCAATTGCCTCACGTTGCTATTATTTACAATAGTCTTGAGCTGGGAGTATCTGGAGAGGGGAGTAGGGTGTGTGCTTCAAGACAAGTATTCATGGTGGGAAAGTGTGTTAAATATTCTGAGTAGTGCACAGAAATGTCAACTCATGGCCTATGTATGCGCAAAATGGAATTACAATCAATCTGGCAGCTGGCACATGCTCAAAAAGTCACGACAGAATGAGTCTTGACTGCAGGGTTAATTAAAGGAAGGGCAAGATATCTGCAGGAGGCACATAATCTCACACACGCTCGCGTTTATTGAAGATTGACTATTTTCTTCAATAAGAATGCAAACCCACAAGTGCGACATGAGTAACCCGTGAAACTTGTGCACGGGCATCGTTTCCCCTTTTCTGTGAAACGCTCTCGAATGCAGCTTAGTTAGTTCCAGAAAGTGAGTTACAGGGTAACCTAGGTTAGTTTGTGGCAGTTCGTGGCCCAGCTGCCAAGCACGTTGGCAAGGCACCGTGAGACAAGCATTGTGCTTCTGGGTGATTTGAACTGGCCCCTAGGGTGGGGGTAGAGATGGACTGAACATGGTCCAGAAACGAAAGCCAGGAGGGCATTTGATTTTCTACATGACACTGGATTTTAAAATGTGCATGTGAGCTAATAAATGTGTCCACTGGAAACTTTTTATAATAATGTGGATCCGCCATTTATTAACTCAGTACATTATTAACATGACGCAGAGCAAATACAGGAAACCCGTTCTTTGCTGAATTACTGACGTAGAGCTTGTAGAATGCCGGATTTGCCAATCCACAGTTCCCTTCTAACGGGTCTACAAATTGCCCAAGAGGGGAAAAAACACAAGCATTGGCAAGTCACAACAGACAGAATGAGGCTTGACTGCAGGGATTTTTAAGGGCTAAGATATCTGCAGCAGGCACATACTCTCTCACACACGCGCATTTATTGAAGATTGACTATTTAAAGTAGTCAATCTTCAATAAGCATGCAAACCCACAAGTGCGACATTACATGTAGAGCGACTGCCGAGAAGCATTAAATATGCTAACGTTTCGGCTCAGGCCGCGACGTTAGCATATTTAATGCACATGAACAGAACAGTAAGGCGAATAATTAACTTACCAGAGTTGGTGCTTGGTGAGGGTTAACTAGGCCGCGGTACACCGCACGTGAAGTGGGCCTGCTGGTCTCTGGGCAGCTCAGCTCGTCGTCTTCTACGTTAACACGTACGTGCACCCTGCATCATCACCCCAACCCTCACGCTCAAATGTTATTGGCTGGCAAGCAGCCAATGACATTACTGTATCTGTGCTGGCCAGGGGGAGATTATCATTTCTTCAGTGCGCTGTTTGCGCACATATTAGGACTGGCGGGGCCACCCCTCAAGCGCCCCGCCAGCCTTCTAGTTGAAATGATTTACAAACGTTACGTAGAGTGCGTGGAGCTATAAGCTCCACGCACTTTACAATGGGAAAAGCAGTGCAAATTGGGACGCGCCCCGCTGTGGCAGTCGGCCCATGTTAGGACTCTTATCGTGGGCTCGGCTGCCACAGCGGGTGCGTCCATAGAACAGTATTCGCCACAGCGCCCCCGCGCTGCAGCTAAATGCAAACGCATTCCGAAGAACTTCTGAATCTGTTTACTATACCGGAACACTGTCACACCTGGTGGGGGCCTAGGTGGGAGGGGCGGCGCCCTGCCGCCCTATGATAGCGGCCGCCACTGATAGGGACACACACAGTCACAAGGGGCTGGGCACAAGATAGCAGGGTATATAGAGGCACAGTGGGTACACACTAGAGGGTAGGGTCATTCCATCCATTCCATCAGTCCATAAAGCCATTACATCATTGTATCTGTCCATTTCTTCATCCGTTCATTCCATCCATCCATACCGTTGATGAATCCATCAATTTCTTCCTTTCCATCATCCATTCTTTCCATCCATCGATCACATTAATCCATCCATCCATTTCTTCCATTTCTTCATCTATACATTCAGTCTATCCATCCCATCTATGCATCCATCCGTTTCTTCTATTTCTTCATCTATTCATTCCATCTGTTTGTTCCATCAATCCGATGTCCTCCATCACTTCATCACTTCCATTCCATCCATTCCATCCATCCATTCGATCTATTCCATCCACTCCATCCATTCCATCTTGGCCTTGCCTCAGGAATCCTTACGAAATACCCTGTTTGGAGTTTAGTGCATATCCTTCTGCCCCTCTTGGAACCAGGAATCGAGGTATCTCTCTCTCTCTCTCTCTCTCTCTCTCTCGCTCTCTCTCTTCTGTAACCCCAAAAATCCTGTTACTATTTATATATATATACTTTCAATACAGTACCTCCCCCTTTATTTGCCACTTTCGATCCTCTACTTACATGCGGTGCTCAGCTTGAGTCCATCTGTACCGGCTTCTGTTCACGTGGGCGCCTGCAGGGACCGTACAGGAATTTCGTCAAAGGGGCCCCTGCCAACCATCTCACTGTGACACGTGTGCCATTTTTCTGCTTGCCGCAGGAAACGCTGTCATTGAGAGTCTGGATCTGGGGCCGGGCGAATGGATCAGAACCATCCACACTGATACCAAAATGTGCAGTAGCACCTGAGCGTTCCATGTGCCAGATGGAATTACCAATAGCAATCTCAGACCCAAATAGCTGGAAAAACTCAAAGAATATGGCAAAATACGACTTTGTTATCAGCTCATTAAAGTAGGGAAACCTGGTGAACAAACAGATTGCAGCTCACTCCCTCTCGACAATAATTTGATTATACAAAGGCTTCATACCTCAACGTGCATCAGCTATGACGTCATCCTACGTAGCAAACTTTAAACACCTATTGACGGGAGGTATTGGTTAAGGGTACATATATAGCTATAGTTCATATAAGTATTTGTATCATTATTGGATAACCCTTACCTGGTTGGCACGCCTTAAACTACCTCTAAATACGTATAATACAAGTTAATAGCAGAATGACAGCAGCAGAGTGGTTTCTGCAACATTATATGATACATTCTATGATAGGCCCTCATAATTGGTTGGCATTCTCTCCCAACCTTGGATATTCGGCTCATTAGCAGCACGTAAGCAAAACAAAACTCAGGTGCGGGAACAACATCAGACTACTACCCACATGATCAATTAGCCTACGATCTCTCATCGGTCAGGCCCTAAACCAAGGCTTCTTCTTTGTAGTTGACCTTGCAGTCTGTTCTCTTCTCTGGGGCTCTTAAGGGAGTTTAGGTACACAACTATCTTCATCTGAAGCTTAATGAATAGGCCTTGTTTTCAAGTTCTGAATCACATGTGAGGAGACCACGATGTTGTCCATTGGGACCTTTCATTTAATGCTATTTAATTCAATTATGCTGGGTGCCATTACTCCTCTTGACCTCTGGAGACTTGGTTGCTCTGCCTCACATATGCTTTCTGAATATCTGATTGTTCAATACTTGGCACTTGCAGCTGTTTTCTTCTTTGATTAATACAAGAGAAATATGTTATGCGTATGCAGCTTATTCTCTTGACTCCCTTTGTGCCTTGCTTTTATTTCTTGATTTGGCATCCTTGATCCCATGCCAATATTTTTTCCTCACATGCAGCTGTTTTTGCAGCTCAGGTCTGTCTCTGAGGTAGTTTGGTCATTCTTAACACAAGTCGGACGTCCATCTTTTAACCATGGCTGCTTTAATCGTGGTATTTTTTCTTCTGCAGCAAGATTCTATATGTCTCATCTACCTTGCATTTCTGCAGATGTGCATTGGCACCTCCGCCAAAAACATTCACAGGCTGCAAACCACACAAAACAATGCCCTCAGAGCCACCATGAGCATCCCTAGAAGAGACCATATATCTCACGCCAGACGTGAAGCACGGTTGCTCCAGGTCAAAGACCGTATTACTCTGAAAATCCTCACCATCACTCACAGGTGCATCAACAAAACCGCTCCAGCATACCTATCTGAAGCAATATCAAGGACCACATCCACTTGCCCCACCAGAGTTCAGTACACCAACCAGCTACACATACCACGCATAAAGAGAGCCACAGCGGGATGTCTAGGCTTCTCCTATATTGCACCGAAACTCTGGAACTCACTCCCTGCCACCCTTAGAGCTGAAACTTCCATCACTGTCTTCCGCAACAAACTCAAGGCCACTCTCCTCAACTAGCAAGTGGAGGACTGCCTCCTCCACTTCTGCCATGTATATTGTAATATAACACAAATGTAATATAACTATATTGTAACCTCTATATATACTGCTAATGACTATGTAACTATATTGCAACCTGTATATATATTGCTAATGACCATGTAACTAAGTAACTAAGCTTTGTACTGTAACAAGTGCCACAATGTCCTCGGGCTGTTGTGCGCTATATAAATACGAATAAAATAAACAAAACAAACAAACATTCACTTCATCTCTTTTTACTTAGCTCTTTGGTGCACATGATTTCTTCATATTCATTTATATGATTTTTTGTTATGTAGGGGAGGCATGGTATCACAAGTACGACTCTGACACAATGGATACAATTTGTAAAACCATTATTGAAGATGTTGGGCTGGAGAAACTCCTACTTTGCCCTATAACTAAGATGGGAGTAGTCTCACCCATCAAACGATAAACAAAACAGTCCTAGTGGAGTCCGTCAAATCAGCATTGCCTATGTTAACAAAAACCTAATGCCCGCTCTATCTCTTGTACAAAAAGTGTAAAAAAGATAAATGTATGCAAAGGAAAAGTCAATGTTCAAAGAACAAAACGTGGTTGAACCAGCTCTCCTCCCGACATTAGACCTCACAGAGTAAGGCTGTCCCTGTAGGCAGGATGATGACACACTCTGTCCCAGTTTCCAATACAATAAACAGTTCCAAAACGTGGATTGAGGCCTTCCTGGCCTTCCACGTTGAAGTCTCTTTTCTTGACTTAATGCTTCAATAAAAAGTCCCCCTCTGTCGGGCTCAGACCTCTCACAATAAAGTTCAACACAAACTTGCAAGTGGGCTCCCTTCCAAACCCTATTATAGTTAGGGTCTCCCTCAGTCAGGCTCAGACCACTTTCGGATGTCGAAGACTTTCGAGTGTTCGTGGCTTTCTTTGCAGACCACTGCATAACCACTTTGACTTTAACTTTCACTCTCCCCTTCTTTAGGAGTTACTCTTGCTTACTTCACTTTTGCTGTTCATTTGCTTTATTGCTTCAAACAATGTACCTTTCACAATTACCTTCGAGTGGGCTATTTCCGTTCGCCAGACCACTCTGTTACTTAGTATTGCTGATCTCACAGCTGTCCTTATTTCAAAGTTAATTCACAGGTCTGCCTTTCTTTGCGTCTCATTCATACGTGTGCAGCCTTCACTTGTGATATAATGTTCCTGCTTCATTCGCTTTAACAAACAGCGGTCTCTCAGGTCCTTTGCCAACTCATTGGCGGTGTGTGTCTTTTTCTTGATTTTGCTATTTCCATTTCACGAATCAAGGTTAGTACCACAGGCTTGGCCTTGCCTCCCCAAGTCTGCCCTGTTGGGTCGCTGGTATCTTTGAAACACAATGCAGTCTTCACTTGTGAGATCTGGCCTTTTCCACGTGTCTTTCGTTGCCTGTCGGAGGCAATGACTTCCAGTAGGGAACTCTTGGGTTTTTGACCCGCTGCTCTCGTCCCTTGGTCAGTCGATCTGCTCCAGTAGGTGTGCCTTTGTCCCAGAAGTTCTGCTCGTACTTGTGTTCTGCATTGTTCGGAGTGTGTCTTTAGGTATTGGCTTTTATTTGTGTGATGATTGTTATTAGGTGTATGCACTTACAGTAAAGTGCCTGACCCGATTAACGGGAAATGTCCAGTACGATGTATGAGAGTTAATCTGGTTACTCTCAGTCACCCACTTCCTCAGCCCAGTGTTTGTGTAAAAGGGGGGTGATTTGGGACATCGGAAAATCCTACAAAATCGGCTGGGGTAGATGAACAAAAAAGGGGGGGAATACCGCGTCTCACCATCGGCTGCCTCACCCCCACTCCCCGATGACCCCTCAACCAGGTGATCCTCCTGCACTGGTCCACCACCAGGGTCTGGATCCAAAGGCGATGGCCGTGCCCTGGCCACCTAAGAGAGAGATCCCCGGGGTCAAGCAGGTGAGACACCCTCTTGTTTCTCACAGTTACTTCAGTTATATCTTTAGTCTTAGAGTATTTTCATATTGTTTCAGTGTGTCTTTGATTCTTCCCTTCATGAAGTCACTCTGTCCTCATCTGATTTCACATATAACTCCCCAATATCCAATGGTGTATGCAGGCATCGATGCACTACATCAGTGCAAGGGTACATTTGATACGGTTGTATGAGTGCATAAAGTCTCTCATATCTTCGATGCAGAATTGTGACGATACCTGGTGTCACATATAGTGCTCTCTTGCTGCTATTCCAGCATGACGGAGGTGAGGGGGCGGGCACTAGAGATGACGTGTACATCTGCCCCTCTACACTCCTTTCTGGTAAGAAATTTGAAACCAGGTGATGGTACTGAATAGGGTTTACATGGATTTCCTATGTTGGTCGGTGAGTGACCAAGAAACAGCAAATCCAAAGAACAACAGCATTTGTCAGGACCCTGACTTGGCAAACTCCCTAAGAGATTGAGTGACCATAGGTTGAGAATTTATTTGGGCTTAGTATTCAGAGATTTTGAAAAAAGTGCCATTCTGGCAATAACTTTAGCAGACTCTTCAACCCATAGAGGGAGAAAATGCTTGTCTTCCAGGAGAAGATATCCTACTTTAGTGTAGCTTCTCTGGTTGTCTTAATTTCCCTATCCCATGCAAAACCATGTTTGTGAAACCCCAAACAAATGTTAAACTTACTTTCTAAGTTGGTCTGTTCTTACTGTTTCACAAGGGAGTGGTGGCAGCATTTCTATGCAGCCAAAGTAGATCTTAGATCAGGACTGCATACATTAGCAGGGTAATATTTTAGGTGTCAAACGGAAAAAGACATTTCTGTTTACTTGCGGACAGTCTCAGAGAGATAAACGGGTATTACTAAAAGGGATGGTGCAGCTGTATGAGGGGCTCGACATGTACGCAGAGGATCCATGAAACGTGACTGATTGTATTGCCTGCGATTGTATTCAGTTTGTACCACGAAGCAGAGTCCAAACTAATAATTCTGGGACGACCAAGCATATTGGTCAATATTGGACTGTGTGAAAGGCGAATGTGAACGGAGACAACAAGGTAAGTAGAGAGGGATGGGCCTGTGGTCTATCCGTTGGCATGTGTTGGCAGTCTGGAATCTTTTGTTTGGAATGTTCTTGGCATGGGAGTATGTCTTTGGCTTCAGAGGTTCAAACTTTGGGGACTTCTGCAACATCAGGTTATTATTGTTAGCCTGAATGACTTGAACAAATGCACAAGGAAACAGGAGAGCAAATGCCCTTCCTTTTATTCAATGGGCCATGAATGACCATTAAAGGCCAGGTTCTACAGGCACGAAATCTTAGAGGAATAACAGGCACTTTGAAATGAATCTGGATTTGAATGTGGCTCAACCACCCTGCATGGAAGCTCATGAGGCCTGTTTAGATCTTTTTCGGGATAGTTTTAGTGATATGGGAGGCAGCAAGAGTCCTCTTGGGTTGAGACAGAGCTCTTCTGGGAGTTAATCTGAATAATGCAGCATTGTCAACCCTTCTACACCCAGGCAGCATTAACGTGGTCATGTTAAAAGTGTGCAGTAGAGAGCTCGTTGTTCCAACTGGGGTGTAGAGTCTTCTCACCGACTTACATTTGAAGGTCTACTTTGGGCATTATTACCTTTCCATGTACTGGGTGGCAATAACATACATTTATTTATTTATGTGGATGTTTTTTTAGTGCTACATATCACCTTCGGCTGCTACAAAGCGCTTGACTGCTTTCCACAAAGTGACATGGTATTAACGCAAAATAACAAAAAACATGACACAATTAAACTATAAACTCCTTCCTCCTGGCGTTTTGCATGGACTGCTGCCGGAGGTGCCCCCTCCATCTGGCCTTCCCTTGCGCCCACATAGCTGGTCGGAGGAAAGGACCTCCTGACAATCCCACTCCACCTCAAACTGTCATGTGACCTCCTTGCCACCACTTCATATTTCCATCCCTCAGGGTGTCCTCGCCCTGTGCATTCTCATTGAAGGGCATCGAGTTAAAGAGCTATTTCTGACCCTGGTTGCGATGTGTGCACTCACACATCCATTTAGCCACGCTTTTACCATCTACTTTCTACTCTTACTCATGGCTACTACCATATCTACCTCATATCATATGTGCCCTTTACCCTTATAATTTTTTCTAATCTCCCTATGTATGTCATTCCTGAATTCCTCTTTTTCTACTTCATGCTATATTCACCTCTTGATTTTTAGTCCCTCCCTCAAATCATATCTATTCTCCTGTATTTCCCTCCTGTAATCCTCCTGTAATCCTATTTTTAATGCTGGACTCTGGAACACTAATTCCAGATGCAACAAATCCCATCCCATCCTTGATCTGTTCTCTCATCTTAATTTACAATTTCTCACAATTTCTCACAACACTTCTATCCATGCTTTTCATTTTATCCCCTTCTACCAAATTCGACCACTCCCCACAACCTTCCTTGCAGTGGTGGCACTGGCATCCATTACCATTCTTCTTGAGCTGCTTCTTCTCCTCCTTTGACCCTTTCTACCTATCTCTACATTGAATATCAATGTGTATTCTTTATCAAATTCTCGTACTTTTAGTTTTCTCACTATTGATTGACCTGGTCGTTACCACTTTTTAAGATGATATGGACTCTCTGCTATCCTCTCTTGTTCCCTCTCCTTCTCCCTTATTTTTAATAACCGATTTCAATCTCCATCTATCTTCTACCCACCTGTCATCCCCTCTTATCCCTTTTCCTGAGTCTTACTCTCTACACCACCTTCTATGTCTCCAGTTCATCCCTCCATTTGATCTTCTCTTCCGTTCCACTCATCTCTGTCTCTTCTAATCCCATTTATTCTTCTGATCACCTCTTACTATCCTTCTCCTTTTTCATCCACCTACTCCTTAATTCCCTTCTTCCACTGCACCTTTTTTGGTCGTGACCTGTGTTCTCTTTCTCCTCCCTCCTTTCTACCTTTACTTTCCACCCCTCTACCCCCTCTGTCTTCTTTTGCTGCACTCCCAGCCGATGTTGCTTCTACTATTCTATGTAATTATCATATGATGCCTCTCTCCACACCACTAAAAAACATTACTTCTCTTCTCCCACTTCATCCCTTTCATGTCACCCCATTATCTCTCCTCTATCCTCATATGACTTTGCTGACTTTTATTCTCAAAAGTCACAACCACTCTTGAATATCCCACTCTCTTCCATATCCTGTACATCCCCCTGGGTCCTGCAATTCATCCTCCTCTTATTCTCTCATCTAATTCCTTCCTCTTACTGACTTAGACAGTGCATTGTTTCTTGCAAGTGTCCATCCCACAGCCTCCCCACTTGATTCGTTGCCTTGTTCTCTTATACCTGCTCTTTAATCCTCGATCATTCCTTTTCTACCTTCCTTTCTACCTCCGGTGTTCCCCAGGGGTCTAACCTCTCACCCTGGCTGGCTTTTCAATCAATACCTGGCAACTCTCACCAAGCGCATTGCCATTTTCTGCTCCAACTTTCAGTGCTATGCGGATGACACTCCACTCAGTTTCAGGCTTCTCACAGCCACCTCTTCTCCTTCTCTCATCTCTGATTGCCTATCTGCCATTCAGGATTGGTGTGCCACCAATGATCTCGGCCTGAACGCCAGCAAGATGGAGATCCTCCTCATAGGCACACCTTCACCCTCCATTCCTGTCACTCTCTGGCTGGCCTCCCATGGCCCTCCTCCTACCCCCACCTGCGAGGCTAAGAACCTCGGGGTCATCTTTGACTCCACGCTTTCCTTCTCTGCTCACATCTCTGATGTGTCTAAAAAGTCCTACTTCCTACTGCACCTCCTCAGAGGTATTCTGCCTTTCCTCCCCTTCACCCAGAAGCTCACTGTCTCTCGAGCCCTGGTTCTCTCTAGGTTGGACTATTGCAACAGCCTCTTTCTAAATCTACCTGCTTCTACTCTCCGCCCTTTGCAACTTATCCAGAACAGGACTGCAAGACTTGTCCTTGGCCTCAAGCCCGGGATCATATCTCTCCAGCCCTGAAATCTCTCCATTGGCTCCCAGTGGCTTTAAGGATTACATTCAAGACCCTTTGCATTGTCCACAAGGCTTTCTGGGCCCTGGGGCCAAAATACCTTCAGCTGTCCCTCCGTAAATACCTTCCCTCTCAAGCTCGTTGCTCCTCCTCCTCTAACTCCCTAAGGGTCAATCGTTTTTCAAAGAAACAAGCTGGGGCTAGATCTCTGTCTTTGGCTGGGGCGTCCTTCTGGAACACCCTCCCTGCCGCTTTGAAACTTGAGGAGAACCAACTCCAGTTCTGCAAGCACCTTAAGGCCTTCCTCTTTGCTTCTGCCTTCTCTCCTCCGATCCTCTGTTGATCTGTTCTGTCTTGGCTGTGCGCATCTGGTTACCCTCTGACTTCTTTCAGGCTCAGGTACCTGCTCACCCTGAAACCCACCCTCACTACCTCCTAGCAATCCCTTGCACGGGGGTCTTTATCTGTCACTCACCGGTTGGTAATCCTGGTGATGCAGCGGAACCTTGACCCAGGACTTCATTGTAGAGCCCGTAGTCAGACCTAACCAGGGCCTCCTCTCTGTTGAGGGAAAGAAGGCTCTTTTTAGCAATATGTCCCCAGACTGTTTAAGGATACAATCGAGGAGACCGATCACTCATAAGAGCGGGAACCCACACCGCTATAGTCACCAGTTGTAAAGGAATGAAAAGGTATTAATATTAAGAAAGAATAATGATTAACACAGTTAATTCTTAATATTACACTAGTAGTACCTGTACTGACTACAGCTGATTTTCCCTCTAGGTAACCCAACACTAAAGACAAGAAGAAATTGGGTTCAGCGAAGGACTCAACTAATATGACAGAGCTAACTCTGAAGGAGAGAGATAACTGAGCTGTTAGCCTCACTGTGTTGATTGGAGCTTAATCTTATGTTAAGTAGGAAGTCCACAACAGCTGGTGCAAAACAACAAAGAGGAAAATTAGTAGGGGAACTATACCTGACGGCATGCGGATCACACTAGAGACGGGATGGTGCACGTCCCTGCAGAGCGTTCTTGTGCACGGAGGAGTTTAATTTAAGAGGATGTGGAAGAAGTCAGTTTAACTGGGAAGCAGCCACAACACGATTGACAAGACAAACAAGATTACCCAGGTAAGGAAATTAGATACTTGCGGTGCGCTTGTTCGCACTGTAGAGTGGAGGGGTTCCAATTCCAAACCAAATAACAGTCCGGATTCGGTACACGGGCAGAAGACTTGAAGCAAAATCAACGTCCAGGAGGATGGTCCGTAGACAGACTGGAAGGTTCGATACACGGGCGGGAGCAACCAGGAACAAGGCGAAGGCAGAAGGAGAAATCCGTACAACAGGCTGGGGGTTCTGTACACAGGTAGAAGAATCCAAGGTAAGTCGAAGGTGAAGACGGAACTTCAGGAGCAACAAATCACTGGAGTAACTTCAACAGGAAGCATACTTCTGTGTTACGTGAAACGTAATATGCAGTTCAAAGCAAGGCTCCCCGATTCCCATTGGAGAAAAGAACGGAACCAACGATGATGGAAATTGAAGTCCGTGCACGTCCTGGACCATTAAAGTAACTTCCAACGTTCATGAAACGGTGCCGAAAAGCACCGTATTCGGTGACATAGAAACGTGGCACGCCTGGCAGAATGTTGTCAGCCAACATATCAGGTAAGTTTAGTATCACCATGAGCCGCCGGCGGTCTCCTTGGCGTAACATTATCTGTAACCCTACAGTCCCCCTATTACTTTTCTGCACTTATTTGTTGCCTTTAGCCTAGCACTTGTCACTTGCTGCACTATCACTGTTTGGTGCGTTTATTTATTATTTATTTTTATTTTTATTCCTTTGCTCAGCACTTCCCCCTTCCCATGCACTTTCCCCTTTCCCTCTCCTTTGCACTTGCACGTTCTCAATGTCACTGGGCCTAGAAAGGTTGTTGTTTTGTTCTCCCTTGTTCCCCTCACTTGCCTCGTCGCACTCTGAAACACTTTTGTATGAGAGCGATACGAATAAAAAATCAATATCAATATCAATTCTAATGTCCTACTTAAATCTCTTGCTTCCCTCTTCTACTTTCCTTCTCTGTTTTAAGCAAGCTAAAATCATGCACATTCAAAAAAAAGCTTTCTTTTAACCCTTCTTCTCTATCCAATTATCGCCCCATTTCCCTCTTCCCATTTCTCGCCAAACTTCTTGAACAGATTGTGTACTCTCAAACCTCGTCCTGCCTTAACCTCCGCTCCTTCCTTCCAATTACCTTAATCTGGTTTTCATCCTTTTCATTCAACGGAAACCGCTCTTCTCTATGTCACTAACTTCCTCCTTACTGCAAGTCATAATAAATCCTCCTCTATTCTCATTCTCCTTGATCTATCTGTGGCATTTGACATGATTGACCAGCCCACTTTACTCTCTGCTCTCACCTCGCTTGGGTTTTCTAGCTCTGTGACCGACTGGTTCTATTCCTATCTTTCTAATCTCTCTTTCTCTGTGCCATGGCTGGCCACACCACTGCTTCTCAACCTCTCCAATACGGGGTCCCTCAAGGCTCAGTCCTGGGCCCCTACTTTTCTCTATCTATATACTATTCCTCTATTCTCTATTATTGAATCATTCAACCTCTCCTCTCACATCTATGCGGGCAACTCTCAGATCTCTTTCTTCTTCTCTACGCACTCTGACTCTCTGCATGCCTTTGTATCATCATGCCTTTCTACTGTCTGGGGCTGGATGTGTCCCCACTTCCTTCACCTCAAACCTTCAAAAACTGAGATTCTTTTCCCCTTCTGTCCTACCCTTATCTCCTGTGTGCGATCTTGGCGTTGTCTTTGACCCTTCACTATCCTTCTCCACCCATATCTCCTTCACTGCTTGTATCTGTCGGATTCTTCTCTTCAATATTCTCAATTTCGACCGTATCTATCCTTTCATGCTGCTAAACTCATTATCACCTCTTCTATCCTTTCTCCTCTTAACTACTGAGCTACACTTCTTATTGGACTGCCATCTTCCAAACCTACTCCTCTACACTCTATATTTAATTTGGCTATTCTTCTTCTTTTTTTTACTTCCTCCTGACACCTCTATTTCTCCCACTCTTTTTTCCTTTTCTCTTCTTCCTTACGATTCTCGCCTTCTTTTCCACTTCCTTTGTGTAATCTTCATGTGCTACCGTGGCCTTCCTCCTCCTTATCTTGCTTCCCCTATCTCACTTTACTTTCCCTCACGCCCTCTCCGCTCCCAGCATCTTCATCTTCTCTCCACCCCTAACGCTCCCTGTGCTCCTTCTTGCTTTCGCTCATTCTCTCTCCTTGCCCCGAAACTTTGAAATGCTCTCCCACCCGATACACTTGCTTCCCCCTAACTCCACACTTTCCGCTCACGCCTTGAGACACATCTTCTGACCTATCGTTCCTCTTTCTAATGCTTTCTGTTCTAATACTGCTTTTTTACTCATCTCCATCATTTCGGATGTTGCTGTACCATTTACTGTTTCTCTGATATGTACAGCACTTTGACGAAAGCGCACTACAAATAGCTACAAAATACAAACAAACATGACATAACATGGCAAAGCTGGCATTATGCCTGAAAAAAATCGAAGGCGGGATAGATCAATAAATACATAAAACCTAAATGGAGCAAACTTCCCCTAAAACCAAAAATGTTTATCTGGTTGCAAGATCACAACGGGGAAAGGATAATTAAATGAGTAAAAAAAAGGGGGGAACAGTGTTAGGTATAGATGTAGTGAGGAAGGAAGTGGAAGTCCAGCAGGGAGTATGCGGAGGAGGGGGGTGTATACCCCCTAAAAGCAAAACGAAGGTGTACAACAAAATGCATCAGTTCAGGTTAACATATATGACTGTGATGCACATGGGAACAAAAAATAAATCCTAAGATAACATGTCCCAGCAGCTTAACATGGCATGGCATAGCATGACATAACATAGCACAGCAAACTAATAGAGACATAACATTTCAAACCTGAGCAGAGGACAGTAAAGATAGCATAGGATAGTACAGCATAAGCAAACAGCAAACAAATGGCATAGCATAGCAGACACATTACAATGTAACCCACACTACCAACACCACAAAGGCAGCATTGTCCCAAATAATTGTGGGTACAGGAAGGAAGGGATATAATGAGACCAAGGCTAAACCAATTAAGGCATTGGGACATATAATGGGGGAATATTCACTGGAGGAATCTTCTTTACTGTCAATGATGCCTTAAAAGACATTTAACACATTATAAACAATAATAAAGCCTCCTCTCCCCCACCCCCTTATGCTTTAATACTGCTTGTCACTTAGCAGGTGTTGGGAGAATGTCACATTGGACACCACGTATTTTGGAGTTGAAGTGGTTTGGAAAGTAGTGATACATGACACCTGTGTGAATTGCCAGCTGTCACCAAACATAGATTGTTTAAACGCTCCAGCAAAGGCATTTGCTGTTCAGGGGAATTGAGCTCTTTCCCCAACCACAAATTCAGAATTACAGCACCCACACCTGTAAGACACACAAGCCCTACATTATGAGCAATAATTAAGGAAAAAACACCTTTTGCTTTTTTAAAGCAAACATCTTGTCAATTAACAGGTGCTGAGGGTCGGACCCATTTGTCCACAGAGGCTACGGATGGTCCTGCAGGCATCAAGCTGAGGGTCAGAACTATTGGCACACGCATAAGTTTATTGGGCTACAGAAGTCTACTCTCTTCCTGACATCAAGAGGATTACCTGAAAGTCTGGGTCGGGACAGTCTGAAGAGTTTGATAGTCAGGAGGGTACACCTGTCTGAAGAGATGTGATTTCAGACGTTTTATGAATCTCAAGTGGTTTTCTATGTTGATACTCATTGATGGTTCCAGAGTGATACACATCCAGATCCGATAGGCCTTTTACCTATCCTATTCTCTCTGAATCCTGTTGTAGAGAACCTTTAAGAAGCTTTGAATCTTAATTCTCAAGGGAGATCATACCTCTTGATGCAAAGCTTGAGATAGGAAGGGCTGCCCCAGTGCATGTCCTGTGTATAATACAACTTGATTTGAATTACATTATTTCATTCAAGGGGAGTACATGTAGAGCTTTCAGCACCTGAGTAACTGGGGTTTCAAATTCATGTTGAGCCTTGAAGTCGTTTTCTGAATAAGCTGCAAGAGGTAAATTAATGCTTTGGGAGCCCCTTAAAAAAACGATTGCAGTAGTCAATCTTTCCCAGCACTATCACTGCGTACACCTCCACTTTGTGGTGCATGCTAAGGAATGGCAAAGTATGTTTCACATACGCAGGTGGAAGTGTCAGATTTGCAAGGACTCTCTAATCTGGTTTCTATAAGATGTCTTATTGTCAATGAAAATGCCTATGTTTTAAAGATTCAATCACAGGTGACACATAGTGGTCAGAAAGTCAAAATGGAGAGTGCAGGTGATGGACCTATCCACGAAGGTATTTTCCAATTTGGCAGCATTCAGGCAAAGGTGATTGCCAATCAATCGTGTATCAAAAGTAGACAAGTAGAGATGTTGTGAGAAGTAACTGAAAGGTTCTGCATTTTAAAGGCTATTTTTGTGACATCGGCATGAATTAGGAAGAGCATCGTGAAAGACTCCAAGATATCTGCTAGAGGCTTCATATATCAGTTAAACAGCCAAGAGGATAGCACACAGTATTTTGGGAGGTCATTCCCAGTGGCAAAAGGGTAAGAGCAGAAAGTGACTGATCTTCCCAAGGATACTCTGTTTTGCAGGAAGGACATAATCCATTTCAGAGCCCTGTTCTGGAAAACTAGCAAGTGCTGTAGTCTGTGCAACAAGATCTGATGGTCAACATTGGCGAATGCAGATCATAACATGAATAGTACATTGGGCAATTGCCATCCAACATAGAGAGGAACACCTCCTTCATGTAGAGCAGGAACATTTCAGTCGTATGTGAAGGCTGGAACACTTTTTGGCTGTGATGAAGCACATTCTTGGATTCACCATATTCAAGTAGTAGTAGAGCAGCCACTTTATCCACTAACTAACCAGTGGAAGAGTGTTTCCTAAAAGGTCAGATGTTTCCAAGAACCGTTCCCAATTCATTCACCATTTGGCTGAGGTACTCTCTTTCAAAGGGTTTATTGGGAGCTCTTTCTGGTGGATGCTAAGGGATGTAGCTGGTCATGATCTGCTGTCGAAGTGGGGTAATTCACCATCTCCAGCATGATGAGTTTGTCTTGGTATTTTCTGAAGTATGATTTATTTGTTGAGATGGTGTGTTTCTGCTCTCACCATGTTGGAAAATTGCCTGCCCTCATGTATTTGCTCTGCGCTCCCTTGTATCTCTGCTTCCCTCACTGTATCATTCCCCCTATGATTTGTGAAGTACATCGCTGCTTCCTGAAACTAGGTGTGCGCTCATTAAATACCATAATAATGAAAAGTAATAATAATAATGTTATTTATTTATTAATTGTACCATGGTTTACAAAACCCTTACACAAATTAGTTAATAACTCAACAACAATTGCAAAAAGGAACGGTACAGAAATAGCACTTAAAATGGTAAAAGAATTCTTAAAAATCGAGTCCCAGCAAAAATTAAGGATTTTTGGTTACTATTTAAAATTCTGATAGAAAATGCATTAGAATTTAAAAAACAATTATCAAGTAAAAAATGTGCGAAGTGCAAAGATCTTAAGCATATCTCATTATTTACAATCAATAGCAAGTGCTCAAGCGTCTCTATAGCAGTTTTATCATTACAAAGGCCCTCATTACGACCCTTGCGGAAATCGACTGACCGGAGCGCCACAGCGTAAATAGCGTTTCCGCCATTGCACGAAGGAGCAAAGTGCGGCCCATTCCGACCCATCGGGCACGAGCACCACGCCACGGCGGAATTGCAAAGTCCGCGATGGCGGAAATGACCCCAAAACGGCCCACACCGCCGCCGTACGGCGCCCTAGGTGCAATACCGCCACCCCTCTCAGCGGTCACCGCAGTGTGCGCCTACCGGAAAGTACGGTGACCGGAAATATACAGAAACGGAAGTTAAAACATGGGCCCGGAATGGGAAACATCCCGGCGTACACCTATAAAACCACTAAAACCACACAACCACTAAAATCACCACCCTGAAACACACCCCAACCCGTCAACCATCCTAGCGAAACCAAGAAAAATGGGAAAAGTAGCGAAGAAAGCGTGCGACCGCAAGCGGCAGGTCCACTTCTCCCGTGAGGAACTCACCGTGCTAACAGAGACCCTCCAGGAGAATGCTGCCGTCGTCTTCTCCACGCAAATGACCAGGACGGCACTTGCAAACAAGAAGGCCATATGGGCTCTGGTGGCACAGCGGGTAAGTGCGGTGGGGACCGCTCCCCGCACCCCACAGCAATGCCGCAAGCGATGGGACGACCTGCGGATACGCGTCCGCAGCATACTCTCTGCCAACCGCAACATCGCCACAGCCACCGGGGGAGGTCCTGAATCACCCATCAAGTTGACCCCCTGGGAAGAAATCTGTGCCTCCACCATCGGAATGGAGAGCATAGAGGGAGTCGGAGGGATGGAGAAAGGAGTGCAGACATCCGAAGAATCAGGTAGGTGGACCAGATAAAACAATGCCAAATCCACACAGTCCATCCATGTGAAGTACCATGCGTCCACATAGTGCAACAGAAACACATGTCCAGGAGAACGTCCACACACATCGGCCTGATAGCGCACGTTAAAACCCACAATAAATACATAAATAATTAAAAACCCCTAAAACACGCACTACACGTGCAGCAGGCACACCCTAACTGCAGGCTGCCAAACAACTGCACCCTCACTCCACACACAAATCAAAGCACCTCCAAGGCCCCGACCCAAATCACCCTCAGGTACCACCCCAATGCATGTGATACAATGCCATTCCAATTCCCACAGACCCATCAATAACCCTCGCCCTCCTTTACTCCACCACAGGGTCCGATCCAAACGACGAGCTACAGGACACCCCTACCAGCACACCTGCAAAGAGGGCCAAGACCAACGGCCAGAGACCCTCCACCTCAGCTGCACGCATCAAGACACGGCAGCAGCACAAATCAGGTGGCAGCATAGAGGAGGGAACATCAACAGGCACCCCAGCAGCCAGCATGCCCACAACACCACCACCACAGGTCCCCCCAATGGATGCCACAGAAGGCACTGCCTCAGGTGGCAGCAGCACCATAGGCGACACCCCATTGATGGCAGCATGCTCCGACACAGAAAACGGGGATGCCGAAGTCAGATCCATCCATGACCTGTCCCAATCCCCCTGTCTGTCCCATCCCGTACAACATGAGGATACCACGCAGGGGCACCCACAAGACGACGACTGGCCATCCCCCCCAAGCCCTGTGGCAAGGCAACATGAGGTCAACAGCCCCTCTGCGACACCCCCGCAAATGGCCATGGCCCAGCAGAGGCAACAGTCCCTCGACCAGTTGATCGAACAACAGCAGCAACTGGCCACACTCCTCAAGGACCATGCCGATGAATGTGGGGGCACCAAGGCAGACATAGAAACATCAACTGAGACACTTAGGGCAGAAATGGAGAGAGGCACAGAGACGCTAAGGGCACAAATTGAGAGAAGCACCGAGAGCCTGAGGGGGGAACTGCATGCGACGTCCAAAGACGTATGTGCCGAACTTGCCGCAGTGCGCCGTGTGCTCACTGAGCTCTCGCAAACCCTTAGGGACATGCATGGACGTGAGCAGGCAGACACATCATCCGTTGCAAGTTCCGTCCAGGGCAGCCCCCAACGTAGATCTGGAAGGAACCTGCGCTCCACAGGCAGGGGTGCCCCTGATACCCGCAGAGGGGGCTTGCAATAGCGACAGCCCACTGACAATGAGCATCTTTGGACACTGGTGTTCGGGTGGGAGGTAGGAGGGTGGAGGGGGTGTGTTGGGCTCACTTGGGTGGCGGGTCGATAGGGTGTTCAACATTATATCACATATGCCATAAACAGTGCACGATCAACCAATGAGATGTGTGGACATTGATCTTTGTGTACTAGGCCATCATAGGCGTACAGTCCATATTGTGCATGTTCCAGACACACACAGTGCCACGAGTCCCGTGTCCATGTATCAGCCACCAGGCGTGAGTGCTAGAAGCATACATCAATGAGATGCTGACGAATGTCACGGGCCTCCGGTGCCTCGCAGACTCCATGAGGTGCTGCCACATCCCCACCCTCATCATGACCATCATCAGGTGCTTGCAGTTCTGCGTCAGGGGGCATGGGCACATTTCTACGTACGCACATGTTGTGGAGCATGACACATGCCATCACCATCTTTGCAACCTTCTCATGGCGGTACAGGAGTGCTCCGCCAGACCTGCTGAGGCAGCGGAAACGGCACTTCAGTAGGCCGAATGCCTGCTCAATGACTACACGGGTACGTGAGTGGGCATGGTTGTAGTCCTCCTCATGCTGGTCCCGTGGGTTCCGGACTGGTGTGAGGAGCCATCTCTTCAGTGGATATCCAGCATCACCTGTATGTGGACGAGAAACGTAGGATGTGGAATGCCATTGATACGTACGCACACCCCCCCCCTTCCTGCCAGTACATTGCAAAATCACATACCCCACATCATCATGCATGTAATGAGACTCACCGAGTAGCCAGGATCTGTTCCCTGCGTGTCGCTCCATGTAGCGTGGTATTGTAGAGTTCCTCAAGACCATGGAATCATGGGTTGATCCAGGGAATCGGGCACAACAATGCGTAAAGATCCTGTTGGAGTCACACACCATTTGTACATTCAGGGAATGAAATTGTTTCCGGTTGCGGTACTGGGCCTCCATGGCATGTGGGACGACCAATTCAACATGGGTGCAGTCGATGGCACCAATGCAACCCGGTATGCCGGCAAGTGCATGGAATCCCACTTTTGTGTTGGTTATTTCCTGCTCCGAGCGTGGTAGAGAGATGTAGTCGTCTGCGTGCTGCAGGAGGGCATCGAGCACTTGGAATAGTGTCCGTGAGAACAGTGGCTGAGAAATGCCATGCAACTGTCCGACTGTGTGCTGGTAGGTGCCTGTGGCCAGGAAGTGGAGTACAGACACCACCTTCAGTAGGGGTGGGATGGCGGTTGGGCTATCTATCATGCTGACTAGGTCAGCCTGTGTCATGTCCACAATGGCGGCTATGGTGTCCCGGTCCAGACGGTAGAGGGTGTGGATCTGCTCATCAGTGAGGTTGAACGGATGTGCTCGGAGGCGTGGGATTGCGGGCTGCCTGCGTGGTGGTAGTGGCTGTGCTGCTGGGCCTTGCTGGCCCTGCCTTGGCCTCCTCCTCCTCCTGCGTCTCCTCCGTGCGGCTGGTTGTAGTTGTTGTTCGTCTTCTTCTTGGAGTCGGAGCACTTGCAGTGCTATCAGGTCCCCCAGGGCCAACATCGCGAGTCCTGCCGGTAGCATTTCGCTGTGGTTGTGGGAGGAGACTGGGTGTGCAATTTATGTGTTTCCAGGCTGTATGGCCTCCACCTGTGGTGATTGATTCCACCTGTGCAAACTGCTCTACCCTTTGGCCGAGCACGTCCCGCGCACAACGCTGCAAATCGGGTAATGGTATCTTGCTATTGCAATCATGTATTTGTACCCGATGGGCGTGTAAGATTGGTTGATATGTTCATTCTGCTGTGGTCCCATTGTTTCCCATACTATCTGTGCAGTCGCGAACGGACTTGTGAAGGGTCAGTGGAACGTAGTACTCGAGTAACGGTGGGCCCTCATGCATCACTGTACCGAGTTGCAACGACGGGCGTGGCTTCCCATTTGTGGGTGAAGGCAGTTGCCATTTTCACACACAGCCGCACTCGATGGAATAATTAGTGATCTCAAACGGCCACAGATGCCTTCTCGACGTGATGTTGCAAATGAGGAATTCGAAGGGCGGCGCTTTCGGTTTCCAGCTAGCGGCGAGGAGATGCCCACAGGTCTGACTGCAAATATAACGTTCTATTGTTCTATGTCCTTGAGACAGGGCCCATGGCGAGGGAGCAATGATTGATATGAATAGTTTGGGATGCGCAATAGCTACGTGGGCGATGAGGCCGGCCATTCCCAAATACATGTTACTTCACAACACTGGATTTACGGGCTGGGGCACTGTGGATTTAGCAGGCTGCATTACGCACAGACTCAATGGATGTTTCTAATGTCATGTGAGTAATTATTCAGGCGTTTTGATCCCGGGATGAGGGAATGATGAATGGATGCATGGGCAGGTGATTTGATACAGAGTTTGCCATGTACAGGGCTTCTTGGGATCTATCCGCCTCCCCTACGCTATGTGATGCAGGGCTGCCATAGTGGGACCATCGTCTATCTGGCCTTGTTGAGCCCTCCCTGTCTCGACGCGCCCTCAGACACTTGTGTCCATGCACGTTAACATTCCCATCTGATGGATTCTGTTTTGGCAGACGCATGCACAGGTACACTCGTTCGTGATGGTGTTTACACCTCGATATAGATGGTTATGAGTCGCAAGTGGCTTTGGGGTGGTGATGATCCTTTGGAGTGGGCTAGCATGCATATGGCTGTGGATTTCGTGTGATCATTGAAGTGAGTTGTTCGAATGCAGTTCTGATGGCCATTCTGTTCTTGTTCTTTTCTTTTGGTTGACAGGTATCTCCTCCCCTTTTGCCACTGCCATCTGTATGCCACTCCTGCAGATGGATTTTACTCCCGACACCTGCTGCTTCGTGTTAATCGGTGGAGCAGCATTACGATCTTATGGGACGATCGCCAGTGGCCCACATGCCCTTACGCAGTACTGGTGGCTCGGAGCAACATTTCGGCCTTTCAGCTGGACTAGTGCCTCCCCATTGGGTCGGCCCTGCGGTTCTGTGCGCTTCCATGTTGCCTTTTCGTACGTGAATGTGGCTCTGTGTACCATGGGGGAACAGGGCGACACTCAGGTAGTGGCTGGTCATTTCTTGCGGATGCAGCCCACAATGGTGATTTGTGTTTTGTAGTTCATGGCCTGATGGCTGTATGGGCTTGGTGACTTTGATGTGCATTAAATTTCAATTCTGATTTGGCCCGTGTAGCTTTTTTCTTTGCAAGTGATGTGGCATATGCCTATTTGTGGGGCGATGTATTGTGAGGAGATCTGCATTGGGTTCCAGCTTCGGGGTTTAGTTGCGTGGTACTGTGCTGGGCGCGTTTGCCTACGTAGCACAGTGAGGTCAGGGATGGGGGCTGCCAATATGACTGTTTGAATGTTGTCATGCTCAGGGGCGGGGGATTGGGTTTTGGGTGACAGATGCCGGTCAGCCAGGTGGACTGGTGGAATGATGTGTTTTTCGGAATATTGCTGGTCACAGGTGTCTGTGTTTGCGTGCGTTTCTTGGTGGGGGACTGTGGTCATGTCCATTGGGATGGCTTCTGTATTCGTGCCATCTGTGCCCTGCAGCTCCCATTGGCCCCTCTTGTGTTTCTTTTGTTCGTTGCCATGCAGGGGTGACTTGTGCATTTCAATGGTTGCATTGTGACTTCATTGCACCTACGGGGAGTTGTACTTTGTGGGCAGGGAGCGGTGTACAGGCACTCAGTGGGGCCGTTTACGGTTGATTCGCGATGCCGTACTTCTCGCCATGGCGGAATGGTACATTACGCCATGCCTGATGGCGTTAGGTACATGTCCGCTAGGGTCGGAATTGGCGTACCCTTGCGCCATGGTGGTGTTTGCGGTTTGGCATGGCGCGCGCGCGCGTGCTTGGTGCAGTTAGCGTTGGCGTTCACTACGGTGTCGCTAATGGCTTCGTACTTTCCGGTGACGGGTCATAGTCGCAACGAGCGCTATTCGATGGCGGAATTGCATTTCCGCCATCGTTTTCACCTTTCCGCCAGGGTCGTAATGAGGGCCAAAGTCTACACAATATTTCATTCCGGGGATTTTGCAGTCTTGCACCAACCAAAGAATGTGTCGGAAACAAATTGAACCTGAACTTCATATATTGGTTGCACCAGATTTAGTTAGGATAATAATAATATTTAAGGGTCGACTCGAAGCGTGTGTTCACTTTCCTCATTTGTGGTCTCTTAACTGGCACTGGATCTCCTAGATCTCCTAGATCCAGCATGCAGCTGTTGGTCAGCATAAAACTTAATGCTGGCCTTTTTAGCCTTGTCAGTCTCAGTGATGGCTACTGGCTCATGTTTCTTTTGTAATGATCTCTTAGTTAGGCGGTTGCATATTTTGAAACCAGGCTCTTTTTTGTTGTACCACCTTCTTCAATGTTTCCATAAATTGTCCAATCATTCCACTCACATGTGGCCACAGTGGGGTGATTTTTCTTTGTATCACTCCGACGCGCTCTGTGAATTTGGGGAATTGATGACTATTCAAAGGCAGTCTGTTTTAGGTACTAGGGGGATCCCCCCATGGAAAAGGTGTTGTCAAGTAGCGGGATGGTGGCTAGTGCTGATATGGAGGGGGATAAGTGCACCAATGGAATCATGGACTATTCATCTACTAGTAGAAGTAAGTATTTTCTATCTGAGAGCGGTCAGAAGAAGTCACTACCTAGGTGGTTCCAAAAGGCATCACATAGCTTCAGTGGTGGAGGCTTCTCAGGCCATCTAGTGCATTAGCAGGATCCAGTCATTTTCTACCACGGCATCGATTGAAGGAAACCAAGTTGTGTATCTGATACTCCTTTTTGTTGCCACGCAACTCATGTGATGTGTTAAGAAACAGTTCTATCTGAATAATCGAAGGTGGATGGAGAACGTTGTTATGTAGTGGACTGTTGGTCGAGTACAATTGGCATACCCATTTTGGAGATTAAGTTTGGAGAAATGTGTGCACACATCAGGCAGCTGATCATACTATTGATGTGCATGCTGGGATTTCGTTCTCTTTGAATGGCTGTGTTTACTTGGGGCATTTCAATACAAATACAGGTTTTATCACTGTTGCTTTTTTTAACGTATGGCCACAATGTTGGAGATCCGTGATGTTGGAGCTGTGGCAGGTTCGATTATTTCATCTTTCAGCACATCCTAGATTTCTTTGTCAACTTTGGCTTGTGGATGGGCGAGAACTCACCGGTGATGTTGAGCTAATCGATGTAAAGGTTTACAGGGGAGGTGCCTTTTAGTTTCCTCAGCCCTTGAAAGTGAAGGATTGCATTTGGATACTCAACGTTTTGATGATAGAGCATAGATGATGGCAGCAAAACCCATTATATGCCAGTACAGTAGGGAATTTTCCATGGTTCAGTAAGGTCCTTTGGTGGCCCAAGGGAATGACTTGCATTCAGGTGGTGAAGGTACTGGTCTTGGTTCCACTTTGTTGTCCTCTGAAAAGCGTATTATATTAAGAAATGCCCCAGTGTTGACAAGAAAAGTGGCACAATGGCTCCCAATGCGGAATTCTGCATCATCGTCTTCTTGTCTCCATTCTGGATTCATCATGTAGATGCATTGATCCGATGATCCTGTGGAACCACGATCTGATGTTCTGGTCTTCAATGGTCATGGTGCTGATGGGGTTTGCATTGTTCTGGTGTGACCTGTTGACTGAGTGACGCATGGCACCTTTTGGTGAAGTTGTTAATCTTTCCACAGTTGTGGCATACTTGCCCTATGGCTAGGCATTGTTTGTGATCCAGGATAGTTTAACCACATTGGTAGTAGAGTTTTCCTGCAGGCCTTTTGTCCTTAGAAGGTGGTTTAATCATGTTTCTGCAAGCAGTGTGTCCCCTACAATGGATAGTCTCTTGTTTATGCTGTTTTGTGACATCAAACTGGGTGGCCTGTTCTTCTGCTCTTGCATCGGTTGTTGCCAGGGTCAGAATTGTGGATAAGGAAAGAAGTTAATTGAGTCGCTTCTTCCTGAAGGATGAGGCCAGGCATCATTCTATGATCGATAGACAATTTGCATTATCATTTGAGAATGTATGGAAGTCACCAGCTTGCGTAGCCAGGTAACATATGTGCCATTGGATTCTCTTTGTAGTTTGCATGCTGTATTGAATGTATGTCGTTCATGAAAAATCTTCAACTCAGGGACAAAGGGCCTCATTACATGATAGGCGGTAGGGATTTAACGTTACCGGTAACGTAATACCGGTAACGTTAAATCCCCATGCCAATCACGACCTGGCTCACCGCTATGAGCGGCACCACTCCGTACGGTGCCACTAATAGCGGGCAGGCTGCGTGCGCGCGACCCTCCATCCTGTAAATAACGCCATGCCGCAAATAGCACACCATCACAAGGCGAGCGGACATGGTAATAGCGGCATGGTAAAGGCCCCCAAGCCCCTTACCGCCATGATGCTAATACCGGCATCGCGAACCACCCGTTAATAGAACTGAGCATTTTTCCCACCTGCCACAGGTGGACACAATCAGTACAGGTGGAGGCAATGGACACTGTGGCAGCTCAAAAGGAGCACACCAAACCCCTTCCCACACCCCTTCCCACACCAAGATGGTTCCAATACTGGCAGCATTACATGGCCTAGAGGACCTCATTGCAGTGCTGCTGCTACAACAACAGGCTGCACAAAGGAGACGCAGGAGGAGGAGGAGGGCCAGACAGGCACAGCAAGCACCACCACGCCACCTATTCATACCACAGAGGCACCCACCAATTCCCAGGATCAGAGCCAGTCCATTCAACCTAACACCTGAGCAGATACACACCCTGTGCCGTCTGGAACGGGACACCATCACCAGCATCGTGGACCTGATACACGACGACATTGTGAGCCTCATAGACATCAGAACTGCCATCCCCCCTCTACTGAAGGTGGTGTCAGTGCTCCACTTCCTGGCCACAGGAACCTACCAGCATACAATGGGGTAGATGCATGGCATCTCCCAACCAGTATTCTCACGCACACTGAACCAGGTACTCGATGCCCTCCTGAAGCATACACCCGAACACATATCCATGCCACGGACTGCCCAGGAGATTGCAAACACCAAAGTTGGCTTCTATACACTGGCAGGCATTCCAAGTTGCATTGGGGCCATCGACTGTAGACATGTGGAATAGGTTGTACCACATCACAATGAATTAGTGTACCGAAACAGGAAGCAATTCCACTCAATCAATGTCCAAATGGTATGTGACGCAAACAATATAATCACACATTGCTGTGCCAGATTCCCCGGATCTACCCATGATTCCATGGTCCTGCGGAACTCAACTATCCCCCGCTACATGGAGCGACAAACGGCACAACGTTCGTGGCTACTTGGTGAGTAGCAGGGCAAGCACATGGCAGTGTGATTGGGGGGGTAGAGAGATCCTCCAACTGGGTGTGCATGGGGGGGTAGAGAGATCCTCCAACTGGGTGTGCATGGGGGGGTAGAGAGATCCTCCAACTGGGTGTGCATGGGGGGGTTGAGAGATCCTCCAACTGGGTGTGCATGGGGGGTGGAGAGATCCTCCAACTGGGTGTGCATGGGGGGTAGAGAGATCCTCCAACTGGGTGTGCATGGGGGGGTAGAGAGATCCTCCAACTGGGTGTGGCCTGTAGTCCGTTGCACAAATGCACATACAGATGTATGCTAAAGGGCATCTGTGAGGGCAGCAACGTACTTGGGATGAACAGACATGCAAGTATATGGCACACGACACAGCTGCCAATCCAAACCCATTGACATTAAAGATCAATCCTCATCCACATTGCACGACACTCCACGCCATGGAATGCACATATGATATCCATGACATCAACATAGTCATGCAGCATTCCTACAGCACAACATCAACAATGCATTGTGCCCTTGGATGCATGCATTGGGACCCTCCTAGCCATGGCAATGCACCACAAACACATGGCACCACTGAGGCGTTGCCTCTCAGCATGGCAAGATCAATGTCGGAAGCACTGTACACCACCAGTGTGGTACGAAATCTGCCTGGCCACAGGGACACCAATTACCTGGCCTCACCCAGGACATGGGAATTACTGTAGGAGGCATCAATGGGGCATGTCTACTTCCATGCTTGCGCTCACCTTTGCATAAAGCAGTCACACAGACCATATTCATTGATGCAGTTGAATGTGTACATGATTCTCAATGATAGGTCAAAGTATGTGACATGAACAGGCCACACATGTGCCGAAAAGTAACAGGAACCCATTCCTCCCCCCATAAAGGTGATGCCGGCTATCCCCTGAAGAGGTGGCTCCTCACACCTGTACAGAACCCACAGAACAGACATGAAGAAGAATACAATCGTGCCCATACCCGTACCCGTCTTGTCATTGAGCAGACTTTTGGACTTCTGAAGTCACGGTTTAGGTGCATAAGCAGGTCTGGTGGCGCACTCCTATATGGCCATGAGAAGGTGGCAAAGATCACCACAGCATGTGTCATGCTGCACAATATGTGTATGAGACGGAATGTGCCACTGCCCCCTGAGGTTGAAATGGAGGCACCTGATGAGGATGATGATGGGGATGAGGATGGAGGTGAAGGGGATGCAGGTCATGCAAGAGGGGATGGCCAGGAGGGACGCGCTGTGAGACAGCATTTGATCAACCAATTGTTCTGAGTTACATGTAGTCATACTGTCACCTGTATATGGCTGGTGGGGCACTGGTGTCGGTTGTTAGCTCACAATGGACCTTGGCGTCAATAAATTGATCATACACAATGAAGGAGTCCAGGCCTGTGTTTTGCTCAAACAACTGTGTATTAATGAACAAAAACGGAAAAATGTGCAACTCCCCATCCATCCCGCCACCCTTACAACTGTCCCATCATACCCTTCCCTCCACCCCCCACAACTGTCCCATCACACCCTTCCCCCCACCCCCCACAACTGTCCCATCACACCCTTCCCCCCACCCCCCACAACTGTCCCATCAAACCCTTCCCCCCACCCCCCACAACTGTCCCATCACACCCTTCCCCCAACCCCCCAAAACTGTCCCATCATACCCTTCCCACCACCCCCCACAACTGTCCCATCACACCCTTCCCCCCACCCCCCACAACTATCCCTCATAAGTCTTCAACAATGCATGTGTTCTGGTATGCACCAAGGTCAATGGACGTTCACGCCCTATTGTTCATTACCAGGGCCAGAATTTGGGGGTTGGCTGGAGGTGGGCCTAGTGGTGCATGAAGACCGTATCAGTGGACTCGTCTGCCGCGAACTGCAGGTTGAAGAGGTGGCAGACTGTCCTTGTGTAAATTGCCGCTCCATTGCATCTGCGATGAGGGTCAGCACCTCCCGGACGCGTGTTAGCTCGCCACACAGCCTGTCCGTGCAGGACTCCATCCCCTCCCTGGAGTGCCTGGATGTCTCAGCGAGGTCAGCCCTGAGACGGGCAACCTCCTCCACATGTTGACCGACAAGCACTGTTAGAGCCTGCTGGCGCTGGATGACGGTGGCCTGGTCAAGAGCAGTGGCGGCCTGTGGTGGTGTGTCTGCTGCGCATCCGGATGCCTGCCGGTCTGCAGATGCCGCCTCTGGGGGGCTACTGAAGGCCGCTAATGACTCGTCAGCAGTGACGTGTGAGCCGGGTGTGGGGGTGGGGGATTGCTCTGGGGTTACAGCAGGGTTTGGGGTGTGCATGGGCAGATCTAGATACGTGGGCTCATCCACGTCGGACAATGGGCCAATTGCTGCAGCCTCCCCTGCTAAACTGGCTGCAGCTGAGGGTGGACCCTGGGTGGCGGGGATTTGGGGGGGGAGTGGACCTCTGGAGCCGGGGAAGTAGGGTGTTGCTTGGCACTGGCAGTGGCGCGCAGGTCTTGTTGTGGAGGCTGCAATCGGGGCCTTGGCCCTTTTCCATGGATGTTTTTGGGGCATTCTCGCTGGGCTGTGGCCTTCGCTTCTTTTGCCCAGGGGGTGCCTGGGTAGCTCCCTCGCTGTCTGAATGCGACCCTGTCGGGGACAAGAAGGGGGATGTCATTGGTTATGGTCGCATTTACTCAATGCAGGCTACATCATGATTACTTTTGGGCCCATTTCAAAATCATTGTGGAGGATGCAGGTGAGGTGTCATTTCAGTGCCTCATCCATGCAGTGTTGTGTGTGGCACTTGGCTCTGTTGATGTATACATGTGTGGGTGCTGGGCCAAACATGCAGTGATCCCGGGCTGACATTTGTGGGGACCTGTACATTCACATTGCATGCTTGCATCAGTGCACTTACCTCCATCAGATGTGTCTTGCACGCCGTGCTCCATCCTTCCGACACCCTCAATACATTCTACCCCGATGAGGTTTGCACAAGTCTCTTCCCACTCCTTCAACTTGATGGGAGACCCTGATCCTCCAGCAGTGGCAGTTTTGTGATTCTCGGACAGGATCATCCTGACCCGGAGTCTCAGGTCGTCCCATCTTTTTCAGCAGTCGCGTACGGTGCACGTGCTGCTGCCAACGGCACTCACTCTGGTTGACACTTCCTCCCAGATGGCCTTCTTCTATAGGAGGGTCTCCCTCCGCATGTCATTAGCAAAGACCACTCCTGCATTGTCTGCTAATGTCTGAGTTAGCATGACTAACTCCTCAGTGGAGAACTTCTCCTTTCGCTGCCTGTCTGTGGATTTCTTTAGTGCCTTGGGCATGGTAAGGGTGTGACGATGGTTTCCAGGCAGCAGGGTAACACGTACAGGTCCAGGGGGCAGAGGATGGCAATGGATTGTGTTTTTAAAGACGGCCGCCGTGCTCTTTCCCGTTCCTGTGCGATGACGCTATTTCCGGTTCCGCTTTTTAGCGGTCACCGCTAATAGCGGTCAACGCTAATAGCGGTCACCGATATTTGCATGCTGCGCGAGGGCAGAGGTGCTATCTGCACCTTCGGGGAGGCCGGTAAGGGACTTTTTGGTCACTTTAGCGGCAGGGCGGTAGGGTCATTAACGGCATGGCGCAATGCTCATGTCCGCGTACTCGTAATGTTACACTATTAGCGCCCTCTTGCGAGGGCGGACACATTAATTGTGCCATGCCGCTATTTTACAATTTTTAGCGCACAACGTGTAATGAGGCCCCAAGTCTTTTTTGGGGCATGCTTTCCGGTCAGCCTATGGAGTAGTTTTCACTGGTGGAAAAGTGGGTATTAGGTCTTACACTTCTTCTGCCACCATGCTGATGAAAAGGTGGTATGTGCTTTTCTCAGAATATTGTTCATCTTGCACTTTGCGGAAGTTCCCAAACTGCTGGATCCAGGGTTTCCTTTTCAGGCTCAGCAAGCTATCCATGATACATTGGGAGGGGTGGTGGATGGCGGCAGCCCCTGTGTTCCCTGAATCAAACATATTATTGTGTGTGGAAGAACAGCAAGGCAGAACTCATGTGGATAACTTTAGAAGGAGGAGATATAACAGAGACAATATTAAGTAGCTGGCAATTTGTGTCTCTTCAGTCTTCTTATATTTGTTGTTTCGTTTCCATTTCCTCAGTGCTCCCATACTTTCCTTCCCTTTTCTTTTGTGATGCCCACCATAGAGTATAGGGGTAGGAATACCCAACCAACATGGTCACCGGCATAGGACAGATCTTGAAGAATCTCATGAGATGTGAACACAGGAACATCCAGGAGAATGTGTTGCGCCTATGGGGGTCCAACGCAGGGTGAGCAAGGGCAGCAACTCACCCTGGGACCATGGCTAATCACATAGGGTTCGTTGGAGCAGGCATGCTCAGTTAGCAGCTCACTCAGCTGCCTATCTCTCTGAGTGGAAGTCAGGCATGGAAGTGGAGGCAGATGAATGCTGTGCACAGTGGACATCCCCTGGGCAGAGTGCACCAGAGACTGGAAATCACTGACAGGTTGCGGGAGCACTCTTGTGAGTCTCAGCATGGTGTCCGGACTTCTTTTATCATCACCAAATGTAACATCTTTACATTAGGAAGCAGGTCCTAATAGCGATGTCACAAAAATCATGGCAGCCAGGTACATATAGTCTTTATTTTCAGCCTTAAAATGCATCCTATGATGAAGCACTGTATATTCAGGATGGAGCAAACAATGCACACCCTAGATGGCATGTAGACCATGCTCTTAACATTCTGGTGCCAAGAATGTTTGTACCTCCCTAGGTCCTGCCTCTCATACCTTTCAGTCATCATGAGACTGTATCACCATGACAAGCTGGAATGTTCACCCCTGCACAACATTACAATATCCGTTTTGTGTTTTGTGCATTTTGCATTATCTTCTTGACTTCTAGTTTTGCACCACTTATGTTCGAGATCCTTGTTTTTCCTCTTGAGGAAAGCTAGTTTTTCATCTTACAATTTTGTTGCTAATTTCTGTAGGTGATTTCAAAGAGGTTTGCATGACAGGAACCAAGGTATGCAGGACCACAGAAATATATTATTTTAAGCTCCTAAGGATGGTATATGATTGAGGTCATCTAAGGCTCTTACAGAGTAAACACTCTTTAAGTTGAGGGCAGAGACCTCTTTCATGGGATAGACTAGAATGCAGCATTCTGCACTCTTGCTGATAGGCCCAATCTTCATGTTTTTCTAGTCAGCTCAGTAAGAATCAAATGGTGGTTTGTCCAGGGGCGCTTGTTCACTCTGATATCAGCGAGTGAGATTAGAGGTGATGGTCACACCTAAGGTTTGCCATCACACGCACAATGGTGGCTGGGATAGGCAGCAGAGCGAAATGCAAGTTTGCAGCGTGATATAAGAAAGTTGCACAGGTATTGTTTGATGGAGATAGAAACCAAATATTCAGGTACACCATAAACAGGTTTTCGTTAAATATGAGCAGCTAGCTAGATATGGATAGTCAGACATATCGCCAGCCCAAACGCTGATTACCCACACTATGTCCAGCGCTCCATCGCTCCCGAGCTAGGTCTTATCTTTAAACAATAAAATAAAATGTATAACATAATTGACTGTAAATTGATGACAATGTCCAACCATTCTTTTAGAAAGGGTGTCATATCTGAAGTGGGTCTGTAAATAACCATGATTATGGTTGTGTTGACATTTAGGGAGAATTTATAGACCACACTTTCAAAAGACCTATTCGATATCTTTACAGTATGGAGATAGGTGGAGGAGAGCTGCTCTGCCACATGGGCGACTGTTTCTATAGTTCACAAGGATTTTATAGCCTCCACATGAAAAGTCTTAAAATTGGCTGTACCCCAGGGCTCAGTCATGTTGAGGATATGGACGGCCGTGTCTTCAAGTAGGTCATGGATGTTATATACATGCTTGGTAGCTGATTTAGTATTAAGAGACATATTGTTAGTCTGATGATCTTGACTGGCAGCAGTGGGATTAGCAAAAGAGGTATGTCCTTACTTGGAATGGGTGTATAATGAACAGAATTCCAGCTCTGCCAGAGGGAGTGATTTGAGTGCTTCCATTGCTCTTTGCAGGCCCACGAGAGATGTGTGGCTTAGGTTCCGCCTCCACCTCTTGGGCTTGATGATAGTCCAAGCTGTGGAGGTTAGAGGTAAGATAGGGGATAATTGAGTTGAAGCACAAAATGTTTGGAAATAATTGAGAAGAAGCACACAATATTTTTATGGCTTCTCCTGACCATAATAGCCCAATGCAATAAGTTGACTTCCAGCTTAGCGTTAGCTAGGCCTTTAGGAAAGACATCTCACCTGGAACATCCATTAATGATTGAAAAGCCTGAAACAAAGAATTTAGAACAGTGAAAGGGGAAACAGGTATTAGGGTAGTCTGTGAAGAAGAAAATGTCAGTTATTTTTGGATGCAAAATTCAGATACGGAGGACAGAATCATGCCAGGATTGCAAAGTAAGGTAAGCTTTTGGCTTTTTCCATTGTTGCTTTGGTGGTGCAGTTAGTAGGGTATTTAATGGCAACTATCTGTATAACACTATACATGTAAGATGGCTACTGGCAGCTACCCCCACATCTACAGCCAGTTTTTTTCTCCCACAATACAACAAGCTTTGGGTATCTCTTCCACAGTGTGTAATCTTACTTATAACATCATTATAATCTTACTTATAACAAACTCTGGAACTCTATGCCTCCAGCTATCAGAGGTGAACCTTCATTCTGGACCTTCAGAAAAAAGGTAAAAGCTAGGTTCTTCACTCAGGAGGTCAAGGGCTAACCAATCTCTGAAAGGAATGCTTATATCTGTCTCTGTACATGCCTAATGCTATGAAATGTAATGTAGGAAATAATTTATGTTAAATGTACCTTACTGTAACTACCGGAAATGTTATGACAATGTTCTGAAATGTAAACCATGCAAGGCACCCAGATTTTTTCATTTTCAAATTTGTTTATTGGCATTTTCAATACTATCAAACAAGTTGTGTGCAATAGAGCCATTCTCAAATAGTAATAAACATATGTTTAACTTAACGTCAAAAAATTACAAATGCAAAACAAAACAACCATAACTGTCTCCATAATCTGTCCATTTCATATATCGTTAACTGTTTCGGGGGGAGGGTGGGAGTGAAGGGGATCCATCTGGCAACTTCAATAGGGGGAGGGCTTCCGCAAGGTCTCTATCCTGTGCAGCACTTACGCTGCTGCTGGCTTTAGGACAGGTCCCACATGGGCCTAGATTGAGTTCCAATTCAGGGGGGTTTATCATCCGAGGGGTGCAACATGTGTCTGGTGAGTTCCTTCCATGCCTCGAGTGACATACTAGTCATCCGTGGATCTGGCCACACAGTCCTCCCATGCCACGGTCTCGGCTAGCACCCACCGTTCAGTCTCTTTGTGCCACAGTTTGAACTGAGGGCCCATGGGTTTCTTCCAGGCCATTGCTATAGTTCTTTTGGCCAGTATGCATGATATGTCCATGAGCCTTGTTGCATGCTTGAGTTTGGCTGGTCTGGGGTAGGTTCCTAAGAGGCACTCATCGGGCGTCGAGTTATATTTACCCAGGCCTGCTTTTTTGCAGGTTTGTTGGACCCTCTCCCACAGAGCCCTTGTCCTGGGGCATTCCCATAACATGTGGATCAAATCCGCTTTTTCCCCCTTGCACCAGTTCGGTGCAGGTCGGTGGTGCCTGGGGATTGAAGGTGGCTATGCGGCACAGGGTCAGGTAAGTTCTGTGTAGAATGTTCAACTGAATCTGCCTGAATCTATGGTTTCTGGACACCGTCTTGGGGAATGTAAGAGCTCTGTTCCACTCCCCTTCAGACATTTCCCGGCCTATATCCTCCTCCCATTTGCTTTTCATTTCCATGCTCCGAGGATTCAGCGTGTCGATCAGGTGGCCATATATTTGCGAAATGGGTTTACCGCCCTCTCCAAAGTTGTACATCAAAGTGAGGAGTGGATCTGTAGCTGGTTCTTCTGCCCGTGAGTCCCATTTGCGTCGGGCCACAGCACGGGTTCTTTGGTACCATAGAAACTGGCCGGTATGTATGCCTTCCGTCTCCTGTAGCGAGGTGAACTCCCTGAAAGTGCCTTCATCATACAGATCTCCCCAGGTGTAGACCCCTTCCCTCTCCCAGAGCCTAATGTGTTTCAAATCCGAAAGTGTTGTGCATAAGTGTGCGATCAGGGGAACTTCCGGGGTATAGGAATTCCGTGAGTTAGTGAGCATTTTCACCCTGTGCTAAATTTTCCTCCCCAGATCAGCCAAAAAGGGTAAAGTTCCCAGCAGTTTGGACGGTGCCCAGACCAGTTCTTTCAGGTGGAATTGGGGCAGCATGGCCTGTAGCAATGGTGTTTCAGATGTGAGTTCATCATCTAGCCATTTGGTCACAAAACTAAGCTGTGCTGCTATGTAATATTTTTCTAGGTTTGGAAGTTGAATACCGCCTTGGCTATATGGTAGGGTTAGCAACTGCAACGCTATTCTATGCCTGCCTTTCCCCCATAGGAACTCTCGCAGTATGGTCTCAAACAGTCGGAAGAAGGGCTTGTGTATATAGTAGTGTACATTTTGAAACCCATAAAGGAAACGTGGGAGAACGATCATTTTAGTTATCGAAGCCCTGCCCATCCTCGAAAGGGGGAGTTTCGCCCAGAACGCCATTGATTTGCGTAGAGCGGGGAGTGCTGCCTTTGTTCTTCGTTCGTGCATTTGCTCGGGGGTATGCATAATGTGCACTCCAAGGTAACGGAATGACGTATTCTGCCACTGGATCCCCACCTCAGGGAGTGCTTCTAAACTCTCTGCTTTCAGGGCCGCCAGGGGGAACATACAAGACTTCAACCTGCTAAAACTTATCCCAGAGACCTTGGAATAATTGTCCAGCACTTCTAGCATGGTTGGTACGTTGAGGAGTGGGTCCCTGACGTATATGAGAACATCATCCGCGTAGAGCGAGATGATGTGATCCACGTCTCCCAGTCTTATGCCTGCATCGAAGAACTGCTTTCTTAAGTAGACAGCTATGGGTTCTAGTCCCAGTATATAAAGCATTGGGGATAATGGACAGCCCTGTCTAGTCCCCCTGCATATATCCCAGGCCTCTGACACATACTTCCCAGATTTCACCCTTGCCTTAGGTTTAGCATACAAGATGTTAATCCACCTGATAAACCCGGGGCCAAAGCCAAACTCCCTAAGCACTGCTACAAGCCACTCCCAGTAGATGGAGTCAAACGCTTTGACTGCGTCTAGAGACAGCAGTGCGTATGAGTCCTTGTCTTTATCGGTTTGCGCTATAATATGCTGCAGCCTGCGTAGGTTAATGGACGTATTTCGGCCCGGCACGGAGCCGCACTGATCTGGGTGAACTATGTCTCCTATTATTCTAGACAGCCGCTTTGCTAAGATCGTAGTCAGGATTTTAACGTCATAATTTAACATTGCAATCGGGCGATAGAAGTCACATTGGTCTGCCGGTTTATTGGGCTTGAGAATCGGAATCACAAGCGTCTCCCTCATGCTTTCGGGTAGTATCCCTTCTTCGTATGCCTCCTGGTATACTGCGTGTAACAGGGGGGTCAGGGAGGACTCATACGTTTGAAAAAACTCCATGGGCAACCCGTCTGTTCCCAGTGCTTTGCCTGTGGCCAGGGATCTAATAGCGTTGGTAATGTCTTCGGGCGTGATTTCTGTTTCAAGGGAGTCGGCTTGCTCAGGGGACAGCCTGGGGAGCCCTATCTCCTCCAATGTTTCTATCAACTGTTCATGGGGGACCAGCTCCTCATGTGAATACAGGTGGGTGTAGAAGCAAGTGATAGTGTCATTTATGCCCTGCTGCGTACAGTGTGTGTTTCCATCCTCATCTTGTAGTGAGGTGGTGGGGTGTTTGCGTGTTTGGGGTGCTCTTTTCGGCAGTGCCAAGCGAGTAATCTGCCCGGTCTGTCAGCCTCAACATGTGCTCTATTTGTTCTGGCAGTATAGTCAAACTTTTCCAGCCTGTTCCACAGAGTTATGTTCCTCTCTCTAAGTTTCACAAGCTCCTCTTCCCTCTGTTGGGTGTCTACGGAGGTAGCCTCAAGTCGCTCAATCTGCCGTTCCACTAAGTCTAGTTCTTTCCTCAGCAGCTTCTTGATACCTCCCGCCTTTGCAATTACTTCCCCCTGGTTACCACCTTTAGAGCCTCCCACACTGTGCTATTGTAAGCTACGCTACCGGTGTTAACCTCTAGGTAGGCATCAATAGAATCGCGTAATTCCTCTCGGAAGGCTGGGTCCCTTAGGGCCTCTGTGGGCATTTTCCACATGGGAATGGGGGGTCTGGGCCCTTTGTGGTTCCATGTCATGAGGAGCGGGGAGTGATCAGAGATAGTCCTCCCCAGGTATTGTGCTCCCTCCACCCGGGGTAAGTGTTCCCTGTCTATGAGTATGTAATCTAGTCTTGTGTGTAACTTATGTGGAGATGAGTAGAATGAGTATTCGTGTGCTTGAGGATGCTTTTCCCGCCACACATCCGTCATTTCCAGCCTCCCCAACATGGCGGATAGTGCTGCCGTAGCGGTCGATGGGCCTCCCAGCTGTGGTGTGGACCTCTCCAGCCGTGGATCATGTACACAATTAAAGTCCCCCTCAAATAAAGAGATTGTTCCTGTACTGTGCAACTCTGGGGTACAGTGAGTTCAGGTAGGACGGTATGTTATTGTTAGAGAGATTGGAGTTCATAATGCATACTGCTTCTCGTTCAATGAATCCCAAAATTACGACAAACGTACCTTCCGGGACTATCTCTGTTTTGTCCACCTGGAATGGGAGCTGTGGGTGAATCCAGGTGTAGACCCCTCTTGCGTATTTAGAATAAGTGGTACCAAACCCCTGTCCACCCCAATGTGTTTGTAGCTTGGCCACCGAGTCCGCCGTGCAATGGGTCTCCTGTAGTAATGCTATCATTACCACTTTTCTCTGCAGGTAGGCTTTAATCCTGTTCCTTCGGAGATAAGTCCTCAGGCCCCTTACATTCCATGTCATTATTTTTATGGTGGTCGCAGCCATAGGGGTTCAGTAACGGATCTGTTGTCCCCCCCTTTTCCTGCCTCTGCCGCCCCCAGGCTTGGACCTGTTATCCAGGCGTCGGTCTGTGTTGGGGTTGTGGCGCGAGCCACCTCGTTTCCTCCTTCCCTTCCTCCCTTCCTCCCTCCCTCCCTCTCAGTGTCAATTGGAGACTTATTAACATTAACAATCCTCATTCTAGTGAACAAGGGCAACAAAACATTCAACTCAAAACTGCCCCCAGCAGTTGCTTCAAACTTGCAGCACTCGGGGGCACCCGATCCTTCCAGGCCTTTCCGGGCCTCGCGGGGCGGGTGGTGTGTCGGCAGTCAGCCTCCACGTGTTTCAGGGGGGTGCGTCGGCTTCATTGTTATTCGCATGGGTCGGTGCGCTCCTGCCCATCGTAGCGTTCGTAGAGTTGTAGATCTCAAGCGGTCCGGTATTAATTCGGCAGTTGTGCAAACCTTTATTTGTCCTGTTGCTTGGTGCTTTCAATGGCCTGTGACTTCATGCGCAGTGCTTTCCTTTTCATCAGCAAGGTTGTTGTCCTCAAGCCACATATTTTCCGCTGCCGCAGTCTCAAGAAAGATAGATTTCCCCTTGTATAGTACCTTAAGGCGGGACGGGTACATTAGCATGTACTTGAGGTTTAGCTCACGTAACCTAGCTTTCACCGGTACAAATGAGTTCCGTGCTCGCTGCACCGCGGGGGTATAGTCTGGGTAAATGACTATTTTGGCGCCATGTTTCTCGATCTCCCCTCCTTCTCTTGAGAATCTCAGTATAGTCTCTCTGTCGTGAAAGTTCAAGACTTTTGCAATAATAGGGCGCGGTCGGGAGCCCGGGGGGGGCCTCTTTTGAAGTGACCTGTGGGCCCGTTCTATTGAGAAGCCCTGGGTCAGTTTGCCGGCCCCAATTTCTTGCAATAGCATCGTTTCTACGAATTTGGTCGGGTCTGGGCCCTCCGTATCTTCAGGTACCCCCAGGATTCGGATGTTGCTGCGGCGAGCACGTCCTTCAGCGTCTTCTGATCACACCTCTAGCCGCGCTACTTGCAATTCAAAGTCTTGGACCTTAGATCTAAGTTCTGTGGTGTCGTTAACATTGACTTGGAGCGTTGCCTCCGTTGTGGTCACCCTTTCTGTAAGGTTACTGGCGTCCTGTCTCATCAGCTGCATGTCTGACTTGATTTCATCGATCCTGGTTTCTATGGACGTTCGTAGTGCCACTATGGCTTGTAGCACTTGCGTATTTGTTGGATCGTCCTCCTTAGCCGTCGGGTTGTCTGCTGCCTCTGTTCCCTGTTGTTGTTTCGCCCTGACCGTGGTGACAGAGTCCATGGTCGCGGTTTTTAGTTTGCTTTTGGGGGGCGACATCGCCTGTCTTTGGTTGTGCTCCGCGGCCTTTCCACGTTCAGCGGGGACGTGTACGTAGGGTCGATTGCGAGGGCGGTCGCTGCAGATCGGGAGTCGTCAACTCGTGGATGTTCCAGAGGGAACCGCCCGCCGCCTTCTCATCGTGTCTCTCCGTGTCTCTCGCGGTCTCCCACCAGCCGACTCCTCCGCCCGGCCCTCGGTCTCGGAGGCAGAGACTGAGCTGGCAGCGGGGGTCCCCCGGGGTGTCGCCGGATCACTGGGTTGGACGCTGTGGGCCCTTCTCTTTCGCCTCCGGAAGGCTATCCGCCCTCCAGCGGTGCGTCTCAGATAGGACCGGCGGGCGCCGCCATTTTGTTGGGCAGGGGCCTCCTCTCTGTTCGCTTCGAATAACCGTTATCCCGGTCCGATTTTCATGTGGAAACTTTGTTGAGGGTAGGGAAACGGTTCTTCTTTGCGTAGCTACTTCAGGCGTGCTTGTTCAGCTTAAGCAGGCCGAACGATTCAGTCAATTTTAGGATCTCAGGCAGGAGCACAAGGAGAATACGTCCTCACTCCATACACGCTGTACACGCCCCCCCATGCAAGGCACCCAGATACCTACAGGTTTGGAGTGCTATACAAATGAACAAATAAATAGATAAATAGTGTTATTTGCTACTTTTCTACATTCTAATTTCTATGATATCAATCACTTATGCTTCTCTATTTGATCTATATTATTTAATTTTCTTTTCTCTTATGAATTTCAAAGAAAGAAAGAAAGAAAGAAAGAAAGAAAATATATCTTACATAGTTATACAATACAAAGCCCCCCTAATGTCATAAAACACACCACAAATCACTCAATCAACAAAGTGCATAAAGGACTTTACAACAAACCTATCAAAGGTATTAATGAGATGAGAGTAGTACACACAGTGCTGAAATCTATGCATCATTCTCATTCACTTATAATCTGGCTATAATATCTTTCAAACTGATTTTTAATACATAATATATGTCAAAGTTGGCACACAAATAATTCTTGAGACACAAGGAAGGCCCAAGGTATTTTTTATTACATAAATGTGTGGGCCCTAGTGCCACCCCTCCCTGTCTCGTCTTGAGCAGGCTGACCTCCCTAACCCAGGCTTCCATAGCCCTCATGTTAGTACTATCGATCAGTAACTGGTGCTGTCTATTTCTGTATTAGGCTACAGATGACTCCCTAGAATGCTGGCTCTCTAAACTCCCTCACGGATGTCCTAACTTCCCCTACTCTATACGGTTGTTACAGTTCTGAGGAAGTTTCTAAACTGCTTTGCGTTTGCTCGGTTGTATTCAGGCTTGTTCATTTATGTCCATGCTTACCTTTCTTCTTTCTTCTTACTTCCCTCTCCTTCTTTGACTCCTCCCACCAATTCTCTGTCCCTCTGATTTTTCACTCCTAGCTTCCGCCTCCACCCTTTGATGACCACTATTCCCTCCACTCTACCGCTCCTGCCTCCACTATACTTCTCCCTCCGCCTCTCTACTGCTCCCTTACCCAACCACTACTCAACCACCCTCCTTCAACCTGTTTACATACACTGTCGAGACTAGCCTTTCTATACAGTTGTCACACAAACAAGGACACTAACACTGCAGTACCCTTTCACTTACTAAAGCAATGCCTCACCGTTTCAAATAACAGCCTCCACACTCCACGGCTTCCTCCTTCCTCGTGCTGGTCTCTTGGTCTGCCTCATTATCCTCCTCTGACATCACCCTATCAATCAACACTTCCTGTTTCCTCCGTAAATGTCCTTCCCTCTGTCCTGATTGGCTACATTCTCTAGCCAATACGTTTCTATCTTCCCTTTCTGGGAGAGGTATGTGTAAGGGAAATGTGTAAAACAGGATAAGCCACCCCCCCCCCTGTTGGCGGAACTGTGGTGCTCAAGGGACATATTTTCATATGTAGTGGAGCTGCCCCAGGGCCTGGTCATTCTGGGAATCTATTGCAAGGGTAACAGAAGACATAACGGTGAGCAAACTCCCGATCTGCCCCCAAATCATGCATCTGGCATGCCCAGTGGAGGGGATCTATCCCAAAACTGAGGTACATGCTAACCTTTTAACACAGTTGCTGCCGGCGGCCCGCATTACCATTGCTCAACGATGGAAAGCCCCGGGGGCCCAGATATAATTTTTTGGTGGGGCAAGATTTGGGATGAATTGGTATCAGAGAAGGTAACAGCGGCTGGAGAAGGAAAGCTACACCAATTTCACGCAATTCGGTCTCCGCTCCTTGATTATGATGACAAATACCCAGCTCTGACCTGTACCAGGGTAAGTGTTCCCTGTCTATGAGTATGTAATCTAGTCTTGTGTGTAACCTATGTGGAGATGAGTAGAATGAGTATTTGTGTGCTTGAGGATGCTTTTCCCGCCACACATCCGTCATTTCCAGCCTCCCCAACATGGCGGATAGTGCTGCCGTAGCGGTCGATGGGCCTCCCAGCTGTGGTGTGGACCTCTCCAGCCGTGGATCATGTACACAATTAAAGTCCCCCCCAAATAAAGAGATTGTTCCTGTACTGTGCAACTCTGGGGTACAGTGAGTTCAGGTAGGACGGTATGTTATTGTTAGGGAGATAGGAGTTCATAATGCATACTGCTTCTTGTTCAATGAATCCCAAAATTACGACGAACGTACCTTCCGGGTCTATCTCTGTTTTGACCACCCGAAAAGGGAGCTGTGGGTGAATCCAGGTGTAGACCCCTCTTGCGTATTTAGAATAAGTGGTACCAAACCCCTGTCCACCCCAATGTGTTTGTAGCTTGGCCACCGAGTCCGCCGTGCAATGGGTCTCCTGTAGTAATGCTATCATTACCACTTTTCTCTGCAGGTAGGTTTTAATCCTGTTCCTTCGGTGATAAGTCCTCAGGCCCCTTACATTCCATGTCATTATTTTTATGGTGGTCGCAGCCATAGGGGTTCAGTAACGGATCTGTTGTCCCCCCCTTTTCCTGTCTCTGCCGCCCCCAGGCTTGGACCTGTTATCCAGGCGTCGGTCTGTGTTGGGGTTGTGGCGCGAGCCACCTCGTTTCCTCCTTCCCTTCCTCCCTCCCTCCCCCTCAGTGTCAATTGGAGACTTATTAACATTAACAATCCTCATTCTAGTGAATAAGGGCAACAAAACTTTCAACTCAAAACTGCCCCCAGCAGTTGCTTCAAACTTGCAGCACTCGGGGGCTCCCGATCCTTCCAGGCCTTTCCGGGCCTCCCGGGGCGGGTGGTGTGTCGGCAGTCAGCCTCCACGTGTTTCAGGGGGGTGCGTCGGCTTCATTGTTATTCGCATGGGTCGGTGCGCTCCTGCCCATCGTAGCGTTCGTAGAGTTGTAGATCTCAAGCGATCCGGTGTTCATTCGGCAGTTGTGCAAACCTTTATTTTTCCTGTTGCTTGGTGCTTTCAATGGCCTGTGACTTCATGCGCAGTGCTTTCCTTTTCATCAGCAAGGTTGTTGTCCTCAAGCCACATATTTTCCGCTGCCGCAGTCTCAAGAAAGATAGATGTCCCCTTGTATAGTACCTTAAGGAGGGACGGTTACATTAGCATGTACTTGAGGTTTAGCTCGCGTAACCTAGCTTTCACCGGTACAAATGAGTTCCGTGCTCGCTGCACCGCGGGGGTATAGTCTGGGTAAATGACTATTTTGGCGCCATGTTTCTCGATCTCCCCTCCTTTTCTTGAGAATCTCAGTATAGTCTCTCTGTCGCGAAAGTTCAAGACTTTTGCAATAATAGGGCACGGTCGGGAGCCCGCGGGGGCTCTTTTGAAGTGACCTGTGGGCCTGTTCTATTGAGAAGCCCTGGGTCAGTTTGCCGGCCCCAATTTCTTGCAATAGCATCGTTTCTACGAATTTGGTCGGGTCTGGGCCCTCCCTATCTTCCGGTACCCCCAGGATTCGGATGTTGCTGCGGCGAGCACGTCCTTCAGCGTCTTCTGATCACGCCTCTAGCCGCGCTACTTGCAATTCAAAGTCTTGGACCTTAGATCTAAGTTCTGTGGTGTTGTTAACATTGACTTGGAGCGTTGCCTCCATTGTGGTCACCCTTTCTGTAAGGTTACTGGCGTCCTGTCTCATCAGCTGCATGTCTGACTTGATTTCATCGATCCTGGTTTCTATGGACGTTCGTAGTGCCACTATGGCTTGTAGCACTTGCGTATTTGTTGGATCGTCCTCCTTAGCCGTCGGGTCGTCTGCTGCCTCTGTTCCCTGTTGTTGTTTCGCCCTGACCGTGGTGACAGAGTCCATGGTCGCGGTTTTTAGTTTGCTTTTGGGGGGCGACATCGCCTGTCTTTGGGTGTGCTGCGCGGCCTTTTCACGTTCAGCGGGGACGTGTATGTAGGGTCGATTGCGAGGGCGGTCGCTGCAGATCGGGAGTCGTCAGCTCGTGGATGTTCCAGAGGGAACCGCCCGCCGCCTTCTCATCGTGTCTCTCCGTGTCTCTCGCGGTCTCCCACCAGCCGACTCCTCCGCCCGGCCCTCGGTCTCGGAGGCAGAGACTGAGCTGGCAGCGGGGGTCCCCCAGGGTGTCGCCGGATCACTGGGTTGGACGCTGTGGGCCCTTCTCTTTCGCCTCCGGAAGGCTATCCGCCCTCCAGAACGATTCAGTCCATTTTAGGATCTCAGGCAGGAGCATGAGGAGAACACGTCCTCACTCCATACACGCTGGACACGCCCCCCATGCAAGGCACCCAGATACCTACAGGTTTGGAGTGCTATACAAATGAACAAATTAATAGATAAATAATGTTATTTGCTACTTTTCTACATTCTAATTTCTATGATATCAATCACTTATGCTTCTCTATTTGATCTATATTATTTAATTTTCTTTTCTCTTATGAATTTCAAAGAAAGAAAGAAAGAAAGAAAGAAAGAAAATATATCTTACATAGTTATACAATACAAAGCCCCCCTAATGTCATAAAACACACCGCAAATCACTCAATCAACAAAGTGCATAAAGGACTTTACAACAAACCTATCAAAGGTATTAATGAGATGAGAGTAGTACACACAATGCTGTCCTCTATGCATCATTCTCATTCACTTATAATCTGGCTATAATATCTTTCAAACTGATTTTAAATACATAATATATGTCAAAGTTGGCACACAAATAATTCTTGAGACCCAAGGAAGGACCAAGGTATTTTTTATTACATAAATGTGTGGGCCCTAGTGCCACCCCTCCCTGTCTCGTCTTGAGCAGGCTGACCTCCCTAACCCAGGCTTCCATAGCCCTCATGTTAGTACTATCGATCAGTAACTGGTGCTGTCTATTTCTGTATTAGGCTACAGATGGCTCCATAGAATGCTGGCTCTCTAAACTCCCTCACGGATGTCCTAACTGCCCCTACTCTATCCGGTTGTTACAGTTCTAAGGAAGTTTATAAACTGCTTTGCACTTGCTCGGTTGTATTCAGGCTTGTTTATTTATGTCCATGCTTACCTTTCTTCTTTCTTCTTACTTCCCTCTCCTCCTTTGACTCCTCCCACCAATTCTCTGTCCCTCTGATTTTTCACTCCTAGCTTCCGCCTCCACCCTTTGATGACCACTATTCCCTCCACTCTACCGCTCCTGCCTCCACTATACTTCTCCCTCCGCCTCTCTACTGCTCCCTTATCCAACCACTACTCAACCACCCTCCTTCAACCTGTTTACATACACTGTCGAGACTAGCCTTTCTATACAGTTGTCACACAAACAAGGACACTCACACTGCAGTACCCTTTCACTTACTAAAGCAATTCCTCACCGTTTCAAATAACAGCCTCCACACTCCATGGCTTCCTCCTTCCTCGTGCTGGTCTCTTGGTCTGCCTCATTATCCTCCTCTGACATCACCCTATCAATCAACACTTCCTGTTTCCTCCGTAAATGTCCTTCCCTCTGTCCTGATTGACTGCATTCTTTAGCCAATACGTTTCTATCTTCCCTTTCTGGGAGAGGTATGTGTAAGGGAAATGTGTAAAAGGAGGATAAGCCACTCCCCCCCTGTTGGCGGAACTGTGGTGCTCAAGGGACATATTTTCATATGTAGTGGAGCTGCCCCAGGGCCTGGTCATTCTGGGAATCTATTGCAAGGGTAACAGAAGACATAACGGTGAGCAAACTCCCGATCTGCCCCCAAATCATGCATCTGGCATGCCCAGTGGGGGGGATCTATCCCAAAACGGAGGTACGTGCTAACCTTTTAACACAGTTGCTGCCGGCGGCCCGCATTACCATTGCTCGACGATGGAAAGCCCGGGGGCCCAGATATAATCTTTTGGTGGTGCAAGATTTGGGATGAATTGGTATCAGAGAAGGTAACAGCGGCTGGAGAAGGAAAGCTACACCAATTTCACGCAATTCGGTCTCCGCTCCTTGATTATGATGACAAATATCCAGCTCTGACCTGTACCTAAACTGGGATGATAAAAGAAGTGGGGGATGGAGGGAGGAAGTAACTAGCAGGGAAACTCTGATAGAAATGGGGGCTTGGTGAGACTGCACACATTGATTTTGCCTTAATGTCGCCTTTCTTTGTTGTCATTATATTGTTCTTCGCTGCTCCATACGATTAATAAAATGTGTTTAAAAAAAAAGGTGGATAAGCCCCACCCACTTTCTCAGTGTGGGCTTTTTGCAAAATGACTATTCTGGCATTTGAAGTTTAATGTTACATTCATGTTTCTAAGCCAGCTTCTCGGGACTCTCTCTGTAAGTATGTGGAATTGCTCAGTTTTCCTTTTTATTCCCTGGTAGTCTAGGAGCTTGTTATTTTCCTGTGCGTGATGTCCAGCATCCCCCGTTGGCCCCACATAGTGGGTTCCTCCATTGCAGAGGTGTGTGATTGGAGGCATTGTCTCTCTCTTGCCATCGGCGGTTGCTGTGTTTGTGGCTCTGGGCGCTGTGGCTATGTTTGAAGTTTCGCCATGTCAGTGGTGAGGGCATACGATAAAGAACAAAGGAGACAGATCAACTACCCCTCTCTAGAGGTCACTTTTGGTACAACTGGGAAGAGAAACAGACTCTACTTAATTAATTTTGTAGATTGACCACCTTTGGCCTTTTTGGACATTCCTCTATAACAAGATCATTTTGTATTTCAAACAATTCACTTTATTTTCTTTTTTTTAAAAAAACAATCTAAAAGAACATTTCATCATGTAGTCAGTATTTAAAATTGACCCCTTATATTCAACAATTTCACTTTCTCATGGGGTAACTTTGTTTAACTTTTCCTTAATTCCACAACATTTAGTTATGTAACAGAGAAATAGGAAACAAAACATTTTCAATTCCCTAACAGGACCCTAATAGGTCGACATATGTTTCGGCCCCCTTTACGTGTATTGCTCCTTCTCAAGGGTTGTCACTCAATATAGGTATTGGGCCATCTTCAGGACAAAGCAATTAAATCAGGAAAACAATTCCGTCCCCCATTGGTAGATCTTCTGGTCTAAAAGCAATACATAAAAAACTACATTTAATACCACATAAAAGTCACAGTAAAAGTCATAGAGCGGCCACAAGGGCTGTGTTTTACAAAGGGGATGTCTCAATTATTATTCAACATATCGATCTGGTCACTAACCTGTTGTCCACACAATACAGAACGGGACGTCTGAGAAGCACCTTCTGATTTAAGGTGATTTTTCATGTTTTTCAGTGTTATTAGTAACCTGAGATTTAAACAGAGGAGGAATCATGTTTACCTCCTATTACCTACTTTCTTTTGTAGCGCTTTTTAATTGAAGTTGAACATTTTTTGTTTAAAATATTACCTACGTCTTTTAACGCTGTTATTACTTTCACTATTGTTTCTATCAGTGGTATGCCATCTGGTTTTGAAGGTTGGCAAAAGGTGTATCACAATATCACCCACTTCTATACACAAAGGATCTGTATCTGCAAGGGAATATAGGTCAGGAATTGAAAGGAAGCTACATGAGGTCTTATTTGGTGGTCTTAATTGACACCCTGTAAATTAGTCTACTAGCAGGATTTAACACTGGGAGAGAGACATCCCCCTTCCGATACGCTCCCCTTATTAAGGGCATTACTTAAGCAGAATCAAAACACCGGCTGTTATACTCCTGGTACCGTCTTGCCCGATTCGTAACAAGACCCTCTATTAAGGCTAATTTAGCTTTTGTATGTCTTACTTCTGTGGTTTTATTGTGGTTTCCCTTTGTAGTTCATAAGCCGTCTCATTGTGTGTAATACGGAAATGCCCTGAACTGTATGCGATTAACTAGGCTATTTCCTGTCACGTGACACGGAACTCCCGGTCACATGATTTCACTTACGGAACGAAATAAAAAAACAGACAACAATATACCTCTATAAGATTTCTTTCTATCTTTGTTATTTTCGCTGTCCATCACATTGTATGAGATTTATAAAAAGCCATACTCAGAGGTGCGCATTTAACTGAGCTAAATCGTGCCTCGTGCCACAGAGCTCCCGGTCACGTGATTTCATTTACAAAAACAAAATTAAGGTGCACCTACTTTTTGCTTGTAAATATTTCCCTATGTGAGAGGGGGCCCATATTCAATTTAGACTGTGCCCACATACAATATACAAAATGCTGAGTGAACGATGTGCCCTCGACTAGGAAAATTGCCAAACTTGTTGATTGGGTCCTCTTGTCACATGATTACATTGTAGACAAGGGAAGGGGAACATAAACTTGTACAAGTGGTTTATTAAAATGACTGAGATAGGTCCAGGGTATCATAATTATTAACATCCCTCATATAAACCGTTCTTTTAAACTGATTATGCCCCATGATTACACTGAGCCGGGTATTGCATGGGGAATGTTCCTCAACACTAAAAGATGTATAAACATACTAATGGCCCATGATATACGTTGTCTAAGCTTGTGTTACCTGTTTGTCATGTATGCTTATATTCAAATTTACTGGTGATTTTATAGAGGGGTCTATTTCGTATGTATCGTGAAAGGTCTCATCCTTCCTGATGATCTTATCACATCCAAATCGTATACACATGCCAGACCTACCTTCTACCTGTTGCAGGAGGACTAGTACAGATGCCTGCTTATGGGAAAAGGAAGACAAATATATTTTTAAATTCTAAACAGAGGTGTGGTGACCCCAATCAGCTTAATCTCCGGGGCCTACTGTAGCACTTTAGACAATAGTCACTGTCATTTTAGGCCTCTTTCAATATTTATGGCTGGCCCAGCCTTTTCTGCCCAATATATATAGGTTTTGGAAGGACCAGAGAACCCAAAGACAAAGTATGTACCTACAGGGTGTGGAGGAAAGGAACCACAAAAATCCAAATCTGCCCTCAGCGGAATGGTTGCCTAATGTCAGTGCCCAATTATTTATAAAAACACGTTCCATTCTACCTTTATATTGAGGCCATGTTTGACCGTATCCAGATTGTATATCCACTTTTGTTTGCACTTAGTCAGCCCCAGGTCCCTGTTTCCTCCTCTAGAGGACTTGTCAATGACCTGAATGATACACCAGACCATGGGCCTCATTACACGGATGGCGGTGAACCATGGCGCTATTAGCGGTTGGTTCATGCCGGTAAAATACCGGCACCGCCTTGGTGGGAAGGGGAATTACCGCCCTATTCCAAGGTTGGTGGGGCGGTAGCTCCCCCTTCCACCATTGCCCTTCCCCATTCCCATTTTTGCCCCATAGGGCTCTATGGGAATGGGGAAGGCGCTAATTACGGCACCGCAAATTGCGGTACCGTAATTAGCTCCCTGGGCCCTTTGCGGGTTGGTTTTTAACACCTGCAAAAAGCAGCCATTAAATTCCCTAACCCGCAAAGGGACCTCGTAAGAAGACGGTAAGGATTTACTGGTACCGGTAAAATATCAGTACCGGTAAACCCTTACCGCCATCCGTGTAATGAGGCCCCATGTCTGTACATTTGTGTTGGTTGGACCAATAATGTGGCACCAATGGCTTGGCGTCTACTTTATTTCTTATGCAGGACTTGTGCTCACATATTCTCTGTCAAATTTGTCTTTTGGTCTTTCCTATGTAGACTAAGTCACATGGAGATTTGATTGCATATACTGCACATTGCGTGAGACAGTTTGTGAAAGACCTAAGTTGGATTTTTATGTCTCTTAGTACGATACTTTTCATACTGTGTGTTTGTTCACATGCTGAACAGTTACCACAGCGATGGTGTCCTATCACAGGGGGCAAGCCCCAAAGTGATGTTTGTTGCTGTCTTACATTTTACTGGGGTACGAATGTACCAAAGTATCTTTGGGATTTTTTTGCCTTTTGAAGGCAAAGCGTGGAGTGGACGGATTAAAGTCCTCTGTCTTGATCATGTGCCAATTCTTTAGGATGGTTTTTCTGAGAAGACTACTAATTGGACTAAATGTGCTAACACATGTTATTTTCTCTAAATTGTTACGATTTGTTGGTTGCAGACATGTCGCTCTATCCATGTTTTGTGCTCTTTTGTATGCTCGATGTACTGTCGAGTACGGATATCCTCTCTCTTTCAGCCTATTTTTCAAGATTTTCCCATGTTCTTTATATGCCTCTATCTGTGTACAATTTCTGCGGATGCGCAGTAACTGGACATAAGGAAGTCCTTCTTTTAAACTGCATGGATAGAAACTATGATCGAGCAGCATATTTTTATCTGTAGGCTTCCTATAAAGTACTGTTTCTAAATGGCCTTGATCTGTTTTTTGAATCTCAAGGTCTAGAAAAGACACACTTCTTTCATCAAAGTCCATTGTGAATGTTATAAACGGATTTTGTGTTTTAAGCCATGCATGAAATGCTGTTAATTGTGCTGTGGTTCCAATCCAGATCATGCACACATCATCAATATAATGAAGCCATATTGTGATGTATTGGGCAAAAGGATTATTAGAATGTTAAATAGATACGTTTTCCAGATTGTCTATATATAAGTTAGCCAAATCTGGGGCAAGCGTGGCCCCCATACTCGTGCCTTGTAGTTGATTGTAGAATGTTCAGTTGTAGAGAAAGAAATGCTCTGTTAGAGCTAATCTTATACATTCCACAATGAAAGCGGTAGGGACTTTTGTTAGTGTGTGGGTACGATTGTTCAAATAGCTGGACATCACCTTTAAACAGTCTTGTTGGGGGATACTCATGTAGAGACTAACCACATCCAGGGTAACTAGGATATCATTCGGGCCCACAGGCACTGCTTGAATGATATTAATCATACTGGGCGTGTCTTTTACATAAGATTTCATTTTGGACACAAAAGAACGGAGAAAGGCCAAAGTTGGTCAATCTACACAATTAATTAAGTAGAGTCTGTTTCTCTTCCCAGTTGTACCAAAAGGGACCTCTAGAGAGGGGTAGTCGATCTGTTTCCTTTGTTCTTTATCGTATGACTCTCGCCATAGCACAGATTCGACCCCCCGTGAAGAAAATTTTTTTTTTTGCAGTAGTGAAGGCAGACAGATCAATGTGTCCATCATGGCGACAGCCCCTCTATCGGCCCAATATTGTATGGGTGAGAAATGCTATACATTAAGGTGTCCATATCAATCATATCCCAGACAGGTGCAAGAAGAAGTGGACTTGATTTGATGGAAGATGGCGAGAAAGACTGACATCTTAATAACCAAAACACGTGCAAAGGATAGACATGAAGCAAACGCGCATCCACCATGAAGAAACACGAACATTAGGTCAAACTTGCATCTATATATGAAGAACATCATTTGTGACCATACACAGTCAGAGAGCATAACATCAGCAACGCATTAACCAAACTCTAACTTGACCAATATATATTAATAAGTTGACTAACCTAGAAGCAGCATGATACTGAACGGCCATCTTAATCAAAATGGATACTACAGCACACATTACAATGAATGAGAAATACAAAAAGCCATGAATCGCAAAGGGCTGAATTCTCTGGAAAACAGAATGTTCATGATGTGGACAGAAGCTGTGAGGTTCCAGCCAAGGTTTCAGAGACAGAGGATTTCAATGGCTCAGAGTAGGAACGTGATATAGCGCTTGCCAAGAAATCAGACCCACTCCTCGAGATTAAGCATGAAACAATCAGCCTTTGAATGCCAATGTGCTGGAGTAAACAAGTGTTAAACTCACAAGAGGAATGGATCGACCAAGTATCTAGCAAGTCAGGAAGGTAAATAGTACTAGTGCTAATAGTCAATCAAAATAGAATAAAGATAAGGAAGGAAAATTCAGAACACAGTCCTCTCACACGTGACCTACCACGCTGAGAACACTGTCAATTCATTAGCTCAGACATAGACAGACACCTGCTTCGACTCCCCACAGGTTCTCAGAAATGAAGGCGCCTAGCAAGGCCAAGTACAAAGGAGATGCTTTTGCTCATGGCCTGGGATTAAGAATAGTGCTCTTTTAATTAGAAGTGAAGGCAGTTCATGGACCTTGCTCCCTTAATCCTGTTTTTGGCTCATGTGTTGATGGCATGTCAATTGGTTGATGTTGATTAGAAGGTTCCAACCAATCCCCATTCTTAAAGTTACGCCACCGAGTACATGTTGCAGTAGCCAATAGTTTATTTAGTAAATTATGTCTTTTTTTTTCTTTTTTTTCTTAAAAATGTTTTTTTACAATTCAAACCTTTCATCTTATTAACATACTATACATTTCGAGGGGATTGGGTCCTCCGACGTATTCCATATCTATGACGTAATCACCACAGCTGTGCTGCTTCGAAAACTTTTTTCGGCGTCTGCGTCCTGCGTCGATGATGTCGATGCGCCGTCGTCGAGGACCTCCTCCGACGTCCGACGTCATCCGATGTGATAAGTAGGACACACGACGCCCGTAGCCTCAGTTCCGTTTTTTCCGCGAACGTGTTGCTTCGTGTTTCTCGGTTAAACGCCTCGACTCTTTGGAGTTCTGTTCTTCTCGGTTCTTCGAACCTGTTCGTTTTGTGAAAATCCTTCGTGTGAAGATGTCTTCTACTTCGTCTTCGACCCCGCGTCCGGGCTTCAAGAAGTGCGGGGAGTGTGGGTCCAAGATGTCGGTGACGGACTCGCACGACGCCTGCCTCTGGTGCCTCGGGGAGGCCCACGACACGGATGACTGTATCGACTGCCAGTCGCTCACGTCCAAAGCCTTACGCGAACGTAAGAAGAAGTTGTCGGTAGGTCGGGTGTCCAAGCCCCGGAATTCGAAGTCTGCGGGGCTTTCGACGGATGATTCGAGGGGTGACTCTCCGCATCATCTAGTCTTCTAGGAGTCGGTCTCGCCACTCCTCAGCCTCTTCGAGGCATTCTCGGAAGCGCCGACACCGGTCGTCTTCCAGGTCCTCTTCGGAGGACTCTGCCCGGCACGTCGCTTACCCCACCAGCCGTGCGACGACGGAGGAATGGGCTTCCTTCGGGAGGAAAATGCTGGCGATTCTTGAGTAGCAGAGTACTAAGCCGCCCGCGCCCCCGAGTGGGGTCGGTCGTGAGAGGTCGAGAGACACCGCTCGCAAGAGTGGTCGGCACGAGTCACGGGAGAGGTCCCGTTCGGACAAGGAGACTCGTTCTCGACGTACCCGTTCCAAGTCCCGGTCCTCAACGCGTTCGAGACCGTGTGCATCTGTGAGGTCTTCGAAGAAGACATCGACGTCTGAGGCGTCGAGGGCGTCGACAGGCTTTCTCGAGGCTCCGGCCACGAGGAAGTCGTCGAAGCCGTCGACGCTCAGGTCGTCGAGGGACACGCTCGGGGCTCCGGCCTCGAGGGCTGTGTCGACGCCGCCGATGCTGGAAGCGCTGCATCTGACGTCGACGCCGATTTCCTCGACGTCGACGCCGATCCTCTCGGCACCGATGCCGGTTCTCTCGACGCTGGCGCCGACGCCTTTCGTGTCGGAGGTACCCCGTGGCACGGGTGAACCCCCTAGGAAGGCTCTGGTTAAGAGCAAGCACTCTCGGGTGCCTTCTTTTCCCCACCTGGACTATATTTCAGAGGCGAATGAGGATTCTGATGGCCTGGTTCCTAGTCAGGTTCCGGATGAAATTGTCTCGGGCCATGGTCAGTTTGACGATTTGAGACAGTCACTGCATGATGCCAGTGGACTGGACACCTCTCCGGAGGTGGAGTTTTGTAGGCCTGAGCCTGGCTCTCATGCCGATTCCTCGTACCGGCGCCTTATGGCTAGGGTTTCTGAGTACTTGGGATGGTCTGCTCCCCCAGGGGAGTTTGTGCAGGATGATCTGACGGACATCCTTGATGTTGGTCCCCCAACTGACCCGGTACTGCCGTTCCATATGGCTTTACAGAGAAGGGTGGCGGCGGCTTGGACTGCTCCGGAGAATCTCCCGGCGGTGGGGAGATCCTTGTCGCGAAAATACCGTCCAGCCAGTAGCGACCCCTGCTACTTGACCAGGCACCCCACTCCGGAGAGTTTGGTGGTGCAGGCGGCCACGGCCCCGGCAAAGCAGGCGTCGTACCCTACCATCCCTCCTGATAGGGACGACAAACGTTTTGATGGCTGGGCGAAGAAAGTGTTTTCTTCTGGTGGTATGGCGCTTCAGGCGGCCAACTCCATTTGTGCCTTGTATCGTTTCACGCACACTCTGTGGAACTGTGTTGCGTTAGCGGCTGAACATATTCCCGAAGGGGACGAACGGGATGGTTTCCTTGCTATGGTCCAGGATGGTAAGGATGCCATGTGTGAGTCCGTTCAGTCGGGTTTGGACTTAGCTGAATGCGTCAGTAGGTCCATGGCGGCGAGCACCGTGATACGCAGGTTTGCGTGGTTGCGGAAGTCGGGGTTTGCTCCTGATGTGCAGTCCCGGCTCCTCAACATGCCCTTTGACGGTGAACACCTTTTTGGCAGCAAGGCTGACGAGAGCATTGAGAGGTTGCAGACCTCAAAAGCTGCAGCGAAGTCGTTGGGCGCTGCAGTTCGCCAACCTCTGCCTTTTCGTCCTAGGGGACAGCAGTGGAGGGGTGGTTCATTCCGCTATTACTCATCCTTCAGTAAAGCGAGAGGAGCTGGCAGTCAAAGAGGCCAACGCAGGGGTACCAGAGGTGGACGACAGGGTACCCGTGGTGCCAAGGCCGCTCGGGCAGTTGCCTCTTTGCCCTCAGGTAATGCCGCAGCCACTCCCACTCAGTCATTAGGCCATATCCCATGGTTCGCCGGTTGGGGGAAGGCTGGCGCAGCATCTTGTAGAGTGGCAAGCCATTACTTCAGATGTGTGGGTTCTGGAGATCATAGCCCACGGCTACTGTCTTCCCTTTCGGCACAGGCCTCGCGACAATCCACCGGGGAACCTCTCTTTGCAGAGTCCGGATGCGCTCCTTGCGCAGGAAATTCAAGCCCTGCTGGAGAAAGGCGCCATAGAACTGGTGCCTGTAGCGGAGAGGAACAAGGGATGGTATTCCCCTTATTTTTTGATTTCCAAGAAAGACGGGGGATTGAGACCCATCATGGACTTGCGCGGTTTGAACAAATTCCTCAGGAAGGACAAGTTCAAGATGGTTACTCTCTCTCAAGTCCTCCAGGCCCTTCAGCTTCAGGACTGGTTGGTGTCACTCGACCTCAAGGATGCTTACTTCCATGTGCCGATCCATCCCAAACACAAGAAGTACCTGAGGTTCGCGGTTGGCGACTCGCACTTTCAGTTTCGGGTCCTGCCGTTCGGATTGACCTCCGCCCCGAGGGTTTTCACCAAGCTCATGGTGGTGGTGGCAGCGCATCTCCGGCAAGGGGGGATTCATGTCTACCCCTACCTGGACGATTGGTTGATCAGGGGGAGCTCTCCCGAGCAAGTCCTGGATCATCTATCCGTCACCTGCCACTCCCTTCACAGGCTGGGCTTCTCCCTCAATTTAAAGAAGTCCCATTTGATGCCAACACAGCGGCTCCGGTACATCGGAGCAGTGCTCAACTCTTCCCTGGGGCAGTGTTTTCCTCCCCAGGTGAGGGCTCTTCACATTCAGCAGATGGTGCACAAGTTTCAGCATGCCCAGACGCTCCCAGCGTTCGAGTTCTTGAGGTTGCTCGGCCTCATGGCATCCTGCATTCTTCTGGTGCCAGAGGCTCGCCTGCAGATGAGATCTTTGCAGTGGTCACTCAAGACGCAATGGTCGCAGTCCTCCGGCAGGATGTCGGACTCGGTTCAGGTGCTGCCCTCGGTCGCCCGGGACCTTCTGTGGTGGGCCGTCGAAGGCAACTTGATGAAGGGGGCTCCATTTTGGCTTCCCTGGCCGGAGGTGACGATCGTGACGGATGCATCCCTCACGGGATGGGGAGCTCATGCCAACGGGCTGACAGTCAGCGGTCGTTGGTCTCCGTCGGAGTCCAGACTCCATATCAATCTGTTGGAGCTGAGGGCCGTCAGGCTAGCCCTGAAGGCTTTTCTGCCGACTGTGCGAGGAAAGAATGTCCTGATCCTGACGGACAACACAGTGGCCATGCACTACCTCAACAAAAAGGGGGGGGCGGGGTCACTTCCTCTGTGCAGGGAGGCGATGCAGCTCGAGTTCTGGGCCATCCAGCAGGAAGTTTCGATCTCGGCAGTCCATCTGGCCGGAGACGAAAACGTGACGGCAGATGCTCTGAGCAGGCAGAGCGCGATCTCTCACGAGTGGGAGTTGGCTCAGGAGATTCTCCTGGAGATCTTCGCCCTTTGCGGGACCCCTCAAGTGGATCTCTTCGCCTCCAGTGTCAACCGGAAGTGCGAAAGCTTTTGCTCGCAGGAATTCCCTCCAAAAGGAGCCTTGGGAGACGCGTTCGTGGTGGGTGGTCATTCCCGCTGCTGTACGCGTTTCCTCCAGTCCCCGTCATCCCGCAAGTGCTGCGGAGGTTACGGAAGTTCGGTTCCCGGATGATCCTCATTGCTCTGGCGTGGGCTCGGAGGACGTGGTACCCGGACCTTCTCCACTTCTCCATGTGCCCTCCACGTCGTCTTCCCTACCGAGACGATCTGCTCTCACGGGAGGGGGGTCAGGTTCTCCATCCAGAGGTCAGATCCCTCAACCTTCACGCTTGGCTTCTGAAAGGTTGAGGTATAAGGATTGGGACCTCCCTGAAGACGTGATGGAGGTGTTGCTTTCGGCCCGAAGGCCAGCAACAAAGTCTCTGTACCGTTGCCGTTGGCGTAAGTTCTGCGACTGGTGCAGAGTTCAGAATGTGGATCCTTTTGCATGTGACATTTACTTTCTTTGGCCCACAGGGGCTTGCAAGTGGGTACCATTAAAGGTTACCTGGCGGCGCTGTCCATCTTTAAGCGCTCGTCTGAAGAGTGTTCTTACTTTAAAATCCCTTTAATTTCACAGTTTCTGAAAGGGCTCACTAATGTGTTCCCTCCGTCACCTTTCCTGGTTCCTGGTTGGGATTTAAACCTTGTTCTTAGGTTTCTTATGGGTGCTCCATTTGAGCCTTTACATTCTTGCCCTTTGAGGCTGTTAACTCTGAAAACTGTGTTTTTAGCTGCGGTTACTTCCGCTCGCAGAGTGAGTGAGTTACAGGCACTTTCAGTTAAGCAACCCTTCACTGTATTTCACAAGGACACGGTTGTCCTTCGAGTTCGTCCTTCTTTTCTTCCGAAGGTAGTGACAGAATTTCATTTGGCCCAGAATGTTGTTCTTCCGGCATTCTATCCTCCTCCGCATCCTGGTAAGGAAGAGGAGAGGTTCCATAGGCTTGATCCTAGGAGAGCTTTAAGCTTTTATGTTTCACGCATGTCCCGGGTCAGAGTGGACGATCAACTCTTTATTGGTTACGCTGGGAAGCGTTTGGGGCAAGCTGTGACGAAACAGACTTTGTCTCGCTGGATTATTTTAGCCATCTCGGAGTGTTACCGCTTGGCGGGTAAGGACCCACCGGCTGGCTTGCGGGCCCATTCTACCAGGGGTGTGGCTGCATCTACTGCCCTGCAAAGGGGTGTTCCTATTCGCAACATCTGTGATGCAGCCACCTGGGCTTCAGTACATACATTTGTACGTCACTATTCCCTCGATTCCATCCGAGGGCAGGATCTGGCCTTTGGCAAGGCGGTCCTTTGCTCTGCTATTTGATTGGCTATTCTAAATTTTGATTCTAAATTCTTTCCCTCCTCCTTGCTCTGGTACTGCTTTGGGAGTCTTTCATAGATATGGAATACCTCGGAGGACCCAATCCCCTCGAAGAACAAGTTACTTTCTTACCTGGTAACGTTCTTTCGATGGGATGGTCCGACGACGTATTCCATATCGCTCCCGTCTTTCTACGATGTTACTTTTCATTTGTTCTCTTTTATCTCATAGTTCACGTTCTTCCTCCTCCAATTTGTCTGTTCTCCGTTATATTATTCCAAAAGGATATCAGGGTAAATAACATTTTTTTCTTGTTTCCTGCAATCAGTGATGCCCATCGATCTTCAGGCAAAAGTGAGATTTGGTTCTTCATAAACCATCCACTAGATAGATTTCTTTTTTCGGATAGCGCAGGACATATCATAATGATGTGGTGGAGACTCTCAGTTACCGCTCTATCTTTACAAAATCGGCAGTGTTGTTGCGTTCCGGGAATTTGTTTCCTTGCTGACATTATTTCTCTTGTTGGTAAAATATTTAACCTTAGTCTCATGAACGTATCTCTGATCTTGGATGATGGAAATATCTTCAGGTACGTTGGCAATTGGTTGATGGATCTAACATCTAGTTTGCATGGTATATCGTGATGATACTTGGCTTTGATTTTATTCATATGTATCCAATCATTATCTATAACTCTCTTCTTCGCTTTTTGTGGTCTTTTCTAAATTATTTATTTTGTTGTTATAATTGTTGTGGTGGTCCCAGGAGGAGTTACCACGATAAAGAATTATCCAATCATAGTACTAATCCCTGTATATTGCATGTATAGTTTATTCTCCATAAACTATTCCCAAACCCGTATGATGAGTGCAATAACATCAGCAATGATGAATTTTGAGTATTTAATCCATTGTTTGTAAGAAGAATTTGGACTGCTGCGGCTCATGTTCTTTTAGCTCTCCACGTTTTATTTTGGAGATGTTAATAAAGTCGGGTTTTGCCATTCATTTTGACTATCTACGTTATCGGGCATGGGATTTTCTGGCCTTACCAGACCCGCTGAATATGATGTTATCTGAACCAACTTGGTAGCGATCAGATGGTTGGCCGGAGCAGTTGGATTGTCGTGATCCCCCGCCGTGACCCCAAGAACTGTAAGGCGAATGTCGTGGCCTGTGAATCATGCATGAACAGAGAGGTCAACAGGCACCCCTTGAAGAAATTCTTGTCCGATCACCGTGGGTACGCCCCGTAGGGCATACAGTGGCTGGTTGATTGAGGGAGGTCCGATACCGAATGCCCTCAGCTGATCCACATATGTAAGTATAAGCATGGATTCGGAAAAAAAAGATAAAAGGGGTGTATTTTGTATATTGGGGAATTAAGAAATTAAGAGATTTTTGGTGGAAGATCCCTAGAGACAAGACCCCCTAGAAGTCCTTGCGATGTGATATTGAAGATGATTATGAAATCCTCTGGCAAGGCTAGGGAAGAGTGTGTGGTAAACCCTGTTGGTGGGGTGAATTTAGAAAAAGTAAGTATCCCTCATTAGGAGAAGGCAGCTGCAGTGTATTTATTTTGTTGGGGTTTGCTGGCACCAGCTATAGGTTGTGCGTTGGTGTTCGTTTTGAAAGTATTGAACTTGTGTATCTCCTTTCGTGAGAAGCGAAAAGCTGTGGTGTCGGCAGCATGTTGGTGCTTGCCTGGACAGTTACGTTGTGATAATAAGAGTTTTTGGTTTTGGGGAAGTAACGCTGAAGAACTGTAACACAGAGAAGTGTTGTGTGAAAAGATCGATTGAATATAAGAAGGCAAGTTAGAGGTCAAATATAAATGCCTGTTAAGTATCAGCGGGTCAAGTGTGATGTGCCAACATGGGGGAGACACCCCTCATGCACCTGTGTAAGGCGTTGTCTATGTACAAGGACAAAATGAAGAAGTATAATGACCAGTTGGTGAAAGGGACTGCTGGGAAGGGGTTCAGGCCATGGCCACAGGAGGACACTCTTTCGGGATTGATACTGCAAGAGATAGCGACATATTTACATATTGCATATAAGGGGAAAAGTTAAATAAGCGATTGGCTGTTTTAGAGCTGTGTAAAATGCATTGTGATGATATGGATGCTCAATCAACACATAGAGGGGGGCGAAGACGGTGGCACACAAACAGAGTTTTGGGATGGACATGAAGCCCAGATTGAGAGTGTGGATAGGACCCCAGATAGCGAACCCGAGGCACATGAAAGCCTACCCCTAACTCCTGGCAGAATGGAGCAACAACCTACAGCTAATTTGGGAGTTGGTAATTTGACTTTTCCCCTTCTTTCTAGTTTGAATTTGGCTCTCAAAACCCTGGGTTAGACATAGGAAACTTTGGGAGGTGTCTTGGCGGGGTAACAATCTGCCTTTAACGAACTAACTGTATGACTGCCCTTTTTGAAGGGTCTAGTAGAGGGTAAAACTATGAACGATCTAAATGTGAAAGAGGCCACCAGATTGAGGGTTGAACACAACATCAGGCTGGCCACTATGGATGCCAAACTCACCCCATTACTAGAATTTATGATTTCAGGGGAACGGCCATCTCCCTCTTACAGGGGGAAAGAGTTGAAGAAACTCTATGTCCTTGTTGCTATGTTGCAGAGATTTTGCAGGAAGGCGGGAGGTCAAATGCTCCAGATAGTCCATCACCTCTGTTGGATGTGATGATACAAATGGAGGTGGTCAATCACGAACAAGCCATAGAACCACCCAAGAGAGGGCTCATTACTGGTATTAGTAGTGGAGAATCAGATGAAGTACACCAGATTCTGCCAGCTAAAGGGACTAAGTGTAAAGAAAAATCCAAACATATCAGAAAAACAGTGGAATTACCACACGAGGAAACTCCCGATTCACCAAATTTGCAAAATCAGGGGTAGGGACCACTTAATGTATCTAACTACTATATTAATGAAGTTCCTCAGTCAGCCATTCGTAGGAGGAAAAAAGGGAAAAGAGGGGTGAGGATGCATAGGAAAACTAAAAATATTCCAGATACCAAAATTAAGGAAAGGAACTCTAATCTTAGAGCAATTAGAAACATATCAGTGCAAGAAGATCAACTTAAACTGCCTAGTACTGGTAATGACCCTCCTAGTGGCGACAGGACCCATTCTGGGGAAGTGTCAAAGGTGGGGGTCTTCGGTTGGGGGGGAAGCAGTCAATGACATACAGATGCAAACTATACAGGATAGGGATGAAAACCAATTTAGGGCAGTACTTGTGCAAGACCCCCCACAGACAAAACAAACTAAGATGACGGCCTTTGGAAAAATAGTCAGCACAAAGCATGCTAGAGTCTCTACTGGTTCGCAGCATTTGGGGGTTTCCCCTTTGCTGGGCTCACAGTCTTTAGCTCCTGCAGTGAGTGAAATACCCCTGACAGGCATATAGTTAATCGGGGCATAGTCCACGCTTAACACAGAATGTGGGCCGTTCTCTAATAATATGACTAAGGGTGTAGTGTCCACAGGCTTAATGATCCCATTGGGTGATAACAGCCTAGGGGTACCTATAGCTAAGCCTGAGGAATTAGTCCTTAATAGGAATAAGGAGCTGTTAGTTCCAGAACAGCCTGTTGCCTTGATTAACACAGGTAAAATCATTGGCTGGATAAATAACAACAAGACAGATCAAGTGTCCAATCTCAATATAACTAATCTGTTAAATATCTTTAAGAAGATCCCTCTACTTCGATCTATAACCACTGACGATATTGATGCCATTTCTCTGCTAGCTCATAACAACCTCCGAATGGTATGTAATTTCCATTCGGAGATGGCGGCACATATGGTTAGAGTTCAAGATAAAAACCTTGAGTCATTGGGATTTAACCTGCTGACACTCTCTAGTGCAAAGGAGGCTGACATGTTCCTTGCTTACAAGGAACCCACGACTATTCCAGTGGGGCAAAAGGTACATTCTGCCTTTAATCCATCTCCGTACCAGTTCTGTCTTTGATTTTTAGTCTGCTAAACAATGGTCAGGACTGATCTTGGCTACCCTAAGACAGGGTTCAGGATGTGCATGACATGACTAACATAGAAGTTATTTCATGGAATACGTGTGGGAGTGTTCATTTGAACACATTTTTCACATTTTTTCGTGTGCCATCAATCCCCTCCCACGCATATATTTATTCAAGGAAACCATGATGGTTGATCACCTGTGCATAGAGGGCTTTAACACTTTCTCACATCCTGCCTCAAAGGGTACAGCAGGACGGCCAAGTGGGAACTTGTCTATAGCCGTAAATCGTAATTTGGGTTTCAAGTGAGTGATCTGTAGTAGGCATTGGCTCTTAGGTATTGCATTGGATATAGAGAAAGTGTTAGAGCCTATATTGCTGTTGAATATTTATTGGAATCCCTTGAACGTGCCATTTGAGAAAGTGGAGGAGACCCTCAGTGAGGTCTTGGGGGAATGGTGTGAAAAGGGTCTTGGGAAACGCATTATGATGGGAGGAGATTTTAATTCTCTATGTGCCGAAGGTACCGAGTGGAACGATAGGGTGGCTATTCCTAAGATTCTCAACCACAATCTTAGTAGGGGGATGCAGTGGGACACTTTTCTGGAGGGTTGGGATCTTGGGATGTTTGACCACCAATTCCATTTCGGAATTACCCAAGCAAACGTGGAAGAGATGCTCTAACAGCTCCAGGAATTATTTCTTCTACGTGGTTAATGGATGGAAACATGCGTGTGGGAACTTGGCTCAGATTGACACCGACCTCGGAGATTATACCCCTTTAGCCTTCGCTCTGACTTTGGCCTTCCTGGGTATCCAAGTAAGACGTGAGCTTATGGGTCTTTCAGTGGTGAAACAAGGGAGATCGGTTAATTGGATTGCTAACACCATTAGGAGATTTAATACCCTCCTTACAGAAAACCTAATAAAAGCCGCCCTACCTGATTTGGGGGAAAGTTCCCACCTACGAGGAGGGAATCTGTATAACAACATTATGCTGACCTGTGCCTATAAAATTAGTAAAGCGGGAGGCAACATCATCAATAACTCTGAGAGCTTAAGATGGGACTCTAGAATTTATAATTTTAAAATTAACAAAAGAAGGGACCTGGTGGCTCTTAAAAAAACAGTCCTTATTGTTAAGGGAGTTTCTGGTTCTAAAGAAAAAGATAATTCTGAGACACAAAAACTTGGTTAAATCACTTATGATGGATCATTATCTGAATTCCCACCAGAATATGATGGAAAGTCTCTATAAGGGTATGGATGGCAAATTCTGGGCCACTGTTAATAGGACTTTAGTCCCTTCTAAAGGCAGTCTAGACTGTCCAATCCAAGCTGCGGCTTGGATCACCTATTACACAAACAAATTTGCATTGCCCTCGAAATGTGTTGCAGGCCCAGGTATGGATTTGGTATCTCCTGTTACTGGAGGCTGTACATGGGACCACGAGGACATTATATGGGACATACATAAACTTAAACCGTCCAGAGCCCCTGGCCCAGATGGCACTCTGCCCTTTGTTATCAAGGCTGCCCCTCATCTGTGGGCCAATCTCTTGAAACCAGTATTTATCCACATCTTTGAGACCCACACTGTCCTGGAATCTTGGGTTCAATCCATCATCGTGCCCATATATAAGAAGGGCGATATCTTAAACCATAGTAGTTATAGACCCATTGCGCTCATCGATGCAGCTAGTAAGGTTTTTGCCATCCTGCTCTTAAGAGACCTTAATAAAAAAAAGTGGTAAGGCACAATTCGCATCTTAGCAAATTCCAAGTTGGTTTCAGGGAAGAGCTGGGAACCAACCTAAATGCAATGGTTTTGGCATATTTAAGAGATTCGGTACATCAGCCCAACATAGGAGATGTGTTTATAGCATCATTGGACCTCTCAAACGCATTTGATAGAGTAATAAGATCGAGGTTGTGGTCCAAGATGCTAGCTATGAAGATCCTGCGTAAGATTGTCCAGCTCCTTGCTTTACTTCATACAAACACAACCATTAGGCTTCATCTGACTAAGGAGGGTACTTTGTCCAGGGAAATAGTTATTTTTGTGGGGGTCAAGAAGGGCTGCTCACTGGCACCAATTCTCTTCAATCTGTACGTGTGCGATGTTGAGGGAGTGTGGCAGGGACCTTCCATTGCACCGGCCAGGTTGGGGAGGATGGTGGTCGAGTGGATGGCTTTTGCAGATTACTTTATTCTCTTGGACCGTACCCCTTGTGGCCTTAAGAGAAAAATATATCTTTTTTATCTTTATTCAGTTGCTAACAATCTTTTGCCTAGCACATCCAAATCTCAGATTTTGGTCTTTTCTAAAAGAAGAAAGATTCAGACTTACAAGTGGATCATGGGTGATGAATCAGTGGACCAGGTCCAGGCCATTACATATTTGGGGTACAATCTTACAAATAGGGTTAGTGTGAAACTATGGAAACAGAGCCTTGACGAGAAGGTCTGCAAACTTAAATCCCAAATGAAATTCTTGAGAGTGAAGGTTTGCAGATTTCCTCTGATACCGATAAGGCGATACTATCTTGCCAAATGCGAGCCCATCTTACTCTATGGCCTTGACATTTGCACCCATGATATGAGTCTAATTCTTTTTTGAAAATTATATTTTATTGACATTTTAAGTTATAACATCATATAACATATACAGGCATAAATCTCCATAACACAATTATAACGGATCCCTCCTGACCAAAACCCCCCACCGACCCGCAGTTTGAGCTCCCGTATATAGTCCGTCTAGCGAGTTTGTGAAGATCGTTACAATGTTTATTCAATTGTCTTTATGCACACTGACGTTTTAGGCCAAAAGTTGAGCAACTTTCAGTTGGTCTTGCCGGCAGTGGCCCTTCACGTCTGGGGGTGGGAAGCCCTCAGTACAAAGTTGTCCGTCTAGGCGAGGCGTCCATATTTTTCAAAAAAGGGGAGCCATAATTCTTCAATATTTGATTTGGACTCATCTATCAGATGAGTGAGGAATTCCATATCGTAAATGGCCCGTACTTTCGTGACCCATACCTTTTCACCCGGCATACAAGGGCTTTTCCATTTCTGATCCTGCAGCACCTGGCTGCCACCAACATGACCTGCAGCATATGACCCTGAGTTCCTTTGTGGTCATCCCCTATGTCGATTCCTAAGAGGAAGAGCCAGGGGCACAGGGACCTCTCAATTCCATCAACCCCTTTGATCCAGGATAGTACCTCTCCCCAGTATGTCTGGACCACCGGCCACCTCCACCAAATGTGGATGTAGTCACCTTTTGCCCTCTTACATTTCCAACAGTGCGGGTCGTATTCCGCCCTCATTCTAGCGATCCTCTGCGGGGGGTAGTGCCATCTATGTATGACCGTAAAAGCCTGTCGAAATTTCAGCGAGGTGGTGGAACGATTAGCCCGTCTGCACATTTTAGCCCACCTTTCGTCATCTATCTCCCCCCCCAGGTCCCTCGCCCATTATGCGCGTGCTGGTGGGGGGTCCCTCGGGGCGGAGAGCAGAAAAAGTTTGTAGAGGCGAGATATCACCCCCCTGGAGCCCCGGATGGAAATGATGAGTCTCTCGAAGTCAGTTAGGTCTCTCCTAAGGGTGTCACCCCATGATGGTTCGGTAAGAACTCCCTTGAACTGGAGGTATCGGAATGGTGACAAGGTGCCTATACCCAAAGCCTCCTCTAAGTCTTTCAGGGGTAGAAATGAGCCCCCCACCCAGAGGTGACCAGTCCTGCTTAGACCGGCTTCAAACCACTTTTGAAATGCGGCCGGCTCCGCTATCTTGTCTATGAAGGGGGGAGCCCAGATGCAGCTCAGTGGGGAGGGCCAGGTTGTGAGCCATCGATAGTAGCCTCCCTCCCTCCACAAGGACCACAACACTTTCAGGACTGAATGGTTCAGGACCCTTCTGGGGATGTTCTTTCTTGGGACCCACAGCCACTCCTCAAGCGTGACAGGAGCAAGAACCTTGTTATCCACGGCCACCCATTGCTTTTCTGTCCCTGGGGTAAAGTGGTCAATCAGCACCCTGAGCTAGGAGGCCCCATAGTATGTCTCCAGGTCCGGGTACCCCACCCTTCCGTCTTCCTTTGGCCTTGTTAGTGTCTCATAGGAGATCCTGTGCTATTGGCCAGACCAGAGAAAGTTCAAAAGGACTAGTTTTGTTTCTGTAAAGAATATCTTGGGCACCTGTATGGGAAGCATTTGAAACATGAATAGAAACTTGGGGAGAACCACCATCTTCACCAGGTTGAGCTGCGCCATCCAGGAGAGACCCGATATTGCCCATCTCTCTATGTCCTTTTTAATTTCTGACCAGAGTGGGGGGAAGTTACCCGGGAAGAGGTCGTCCGGATCACGTGTCACTTGGACCCCCAGATATCGGAATTGGTCCCCCTGTAGTCTAAAGGGGAGTCCATTCACGTAGTTTACCTCTGAGTCTACCAGACCCCCCCTATGAACGCCACCGACTTCCCGAGGTTGACCTTAAACCCTGATAGTTCCCCATAGTGCGTCAGGCCCTGGAGGATCCTGGGGACTGTCTGTGATGGCCTCGTAATGTAGAGCAGTGCGTCATCAGCGAATAGGCAAATCTTGCAGTTTGTGTCACCTATTTGTACCCCTCTGATAGCCTCATCGTTGCGAACCGAGATTGCCCAAGGTTCCATAACCAACGCGTATATTATGGGAGACAGTGGGCATCCCTGTCTCGTGCCTCGCTCCAGGGGTACACCTTCGATTCAGTCCCATTCGCCACCACCCTGGCTGAGGGGGAAGAATATCTTTCCGCAAATTACTGAAATCTTGGCCCCTAAAATCGACCCCGAACTCAAACTAACTCAAACTGGATAACAGCATTTCAATGGGCCTCATTCCGAGGTTGGTGGTAGTCATGGCGCTATTTGCGCCATGACTGCCACCAATAATGGTACCGTGTCTGGTTTGGTGCAATGGGGACTTACCGGTCTAGTCAGACCTTGGCGGGACCAGTAAGTCCCCATTCACCAAACCATTCCCCATTCCTATTTGAGCCTCATAGGGCTCAATGGGAATGGGGAGGGCGCAAATAACGGGCCAGCGTATGCCAAGCCCATTATTTGAGCCCAGGTCCCTTAACGGGTCCCGTCCTTAACACCTGGTCAGACCAGGCATTAAGGAAGGGACCCGCTAAGGGACCTCGTAGTAGGGCGGTAAGGGAATACCGGCACCGGTCTCCTTACCAGTGCCCGGTATCCCTTACCACCCTACTCGGAATGAGGCCCAATGACTTTTGCCCAAATGCTAGATCATAAATAGCAATGCAGCATCATGATCTGAGCGAGAAATTGAAAAACGATTAACCTCTATTGGTTAGCTAAAAATAACAAACAAAATAGAATGAGTAAAAAGGATCAAACCTGTGAAGTAGATAAAAAGAATAAGCTGTACGAGAGCAGTAAAGTGGCTGAAATTAATGAAATGGATGAAATAAATGTAATGGACAAGAGGATCAAAGTGGACGTGAGGATTAAAGTGGATAACAACAATTCAACTAACCCAAACTACTAGATCATAAATAACAATAAAACAAATAACAATACAACCTCAAGATCCATGCGAGAAATCGAAAACTAATAACCTCTAATGTAAACTTAAAAGGACAAACAGAATAGAATGAGTAAAGTAGATCAAAGCAGTGAAGTGGATAAAAGAATACATTTTGCGAAAGCAGTAAAGCGGTCGAAATTAATGAAAGGGATGAAATTATTGAAATGGACGAAAGGAACAAAATGGACGAAAGGAATAAAGTGAAGAGGATGGAAAGATGTATATAAGAGACGGATGAGTGCAGACAGATGGCATGGAATGTAAGAGTGCATGGCATAAATGGAAAGTACTGAATAGACGATTCGAGTACACAAGATGGGTGTAGTGCATGGGACAGATGGAGACCACGGAACGGATCGAGCACGTGCGACAAGTGACATGGGCTGAACCGATGATGCAGGATGAATGAACGAAGTGAGTGGAGCGGGTGAAGTTGGTGGAGTGGATGAAGCGCGTAGAGCGGATGAGTGCGTAGAGCGCATGAGTGCATAGAGCGCATGAGTGTGTAGAGCCGATGAGTGTGTAGAGCGCATGAGTGCGCAGAGCGCATGAGTGCGTAGAGCGGATGAGTGCGTCGAGCGCATGAGTGCATAGAGCGCATGAGTGCATAGAGCGCATGAGTGTGTAGAGCCGATGAGTGTGTAGAGCGCATGAGTGTGCAGAGCGGATGAGTGCGTAGAGCGGATGAGTGCATAGTGCGGATGAGTGCGTAGAGCGGATGAGTGCATAGAACGGGTGAGTGTGTAGAGCGGGTGAGTGCGTAGAGCGGATGAGTGCGTAGAGCGGATGAGAACATAGAGCAGATAAGAGCGCAGAATGAATGAGGGCATGAAGCGGATGAGCGTGTGGAGCAGATAAGAGCGTGGTGTGGATGTAGGTTGTGGTGCAGATGTAGGGTGTGAGTAGATAGTAGAGTGGGGCGGATGTAGAGTGTTGAGCAGATTTAGGGTGTTGAGCAGATGTAGGGCATGATGGTGTTGAGCAGATTTAGGGTGTTGAGCAGATTTAAGGTGTTGAGCAGAGGTAGGGTGTGCTGGTGTTGAGCCGATGTAGGGTGTTGAGCGGATGTAGGGTATGGCGTGGGAGCAGAGCGGGTGTAGAGCACATAGCGGGTGTGGAGTGTGTAGCGGGTGTAGAGTGTGAAGCGGGTGTAGAACGCGGAGCGAGGAGCGGGTGTAGAGTCCGGAGCGGGTGTAGAATGCAGAGCGGGTGTAGAGTGCAGGGCGGTGCAGAGTGCGGAGCGGGTGTCGAGTGTGGACCAAACGGATGATGTATGTGGACGGAACGGGTGAAGTGGTTGGAAGGAAGTGGGCACTCAAGACGCAATGGTCGCAGTCCTCCGGCAGGATGTCGGACTCGGTTCAGGTGCTGCCCTCGGTCGCCCGGGACCTTCGGTGGTGGGCCGTCGATGGCAACTTGATGAAGGGGGCTCCATTTTGGCTTCCCTGGCCGGAGGTGACGATCGTGACGGATGCATCCCTCACGGGATGGGGAGCTCATGCCAACGGGCTGACAGTCAGCGGTCGTTGGTCTCCGTCGGAGTCCAGACTCCATATCAATCTGTTGGAGCTGAGGGCCGTCAGGCTAGCCCTGAAGGCTTTTCTGCCGACTGTGCGAGGAAAGAATGTCCTGATCCTGACGGACAACACAGTGGCCATGCACTACCTCAACAAAAAGGGGGGGGCAGGGTCACTTCCTCTGTGCAGGGAGGCGATGCAGCTCGAGTTCTGGGCCATCCAGCAGGAAGTTTCGATCTCGGCAGTCCATCTGGCCGGAGACGAAAACGTGACGGCAGATGCTCTGAGCAGGCAGAGCGCGATCTCTCACGAGTGGGAGTTGGCTCAGGAGATTCTCCTGGAGATCTTCGCCCTTTGCGGGACCCCTCAAGTGGATCTCTTCGCCTCCAGTGTCAACCGGAAGTGCGAAAGGTTTTGCTCGCAGGAATTTCCTCCAAAAGGAGCCTTGGGAGACGCGTTCGTGGTGGGTGGTCATTCCCGCTGCTGTACGCGTTTCCTCCAGTCCCCGTCATCCCGCAAGTGCTGCGGAGGTTACGGAAGTTCGGTTCCCGGATGATCCTCATTGCTCTGGCGTGGGCTCGGAGGACGTGGTACCCGGACCTTCTCGACTTCTCCATGTGCCCTCCACGTCGTCTTCCCTACCGAGACGATCTGCTCTCACGGGAGGGGGGTCAGGTTCTCCATCCAGAGGTCAGATCCCTCAACCTTCACGCTTGGCTTCTGAAAGGTTGAGGTATAAGGATTGGGACCTCCCTGAAGACGTGATGGAGGTGTTGCTTTCGGCCCGAAGGCCAGCAACAAAGTCTCTGTACCGTTGCCGTTGGCGTAAGTTCTGCGACTGGTGCAGAGTTCAGAATGTGGATCCTTTTGCATGTGACATCCTCATGGTTCTGTCCTTTTTACTTTCTTTGGCCCACAGGGGCTTGCAAGTGGGTACCATTAAAGGTTACCTGGCGGCGCTGTCCATCTTTAAGCGCTCGTCTGAAGAGTGTTCTTACTTTAAAATCCCTTTAATTTCACAGTTTCTGAAAGGGCTCACTAATGTGTTCCCTCCATCACCTTTCCTGGTGCCCGATTGGGATTTAAACCTTGTTCTTAGGTTTCTTATGGGTGCTCCATTTGAGCCTTTACATTCTTGCCCTTTGAGGCTGTTAACTCTGAAAACTGTGTTTTTAGCTGCGGTTACTTCCGCTCGCAGAGTGAGTGAGTTACAGGCACTTTCAGTTAAGCCACCCTTCACTGTATTTCACAAGGACAGGGTTGTCCTTCGAGTTCGTCCTTCTTTTCTTCCGAAGGTAGTGACAGAATTTCATTTGGCCCAGAAGGTTGTTCTTCCGGCATTCTATCCTCCTCCGCATCCTGGTAAGGAAGAGGAGAGGTTCCATAGGCTTGATCCTAGGAGAGCTTTAAGCTTTTATGTTTCACGCATGTCCCGGGTCAGAGTGGACGATTAACTCTTTATTGGTTACGCTGGGAAGCGTTTGGGGCAAGCTGTGACGAAACAGACTTTGTCTCGCTGGATTATTTTAGCCATCTCGGAGTGTTACCGCTTGGCGGGTAAGGACCCACCGGCTGGCTTGCGGGCCCATTCTACCAGGGGTGTGGCTGCATCTACTGCCCTGCAGAGGGGTGTTCCTATTCGCAACATCTGTGATGCAGCCACCTGGGCTTCAGTACATACATTTGTACGTCACTATTCCCTCGATTCCATCCGGGGGCAGGATCTGGCCTTTGGCAAGGGGGTCCTTTGCTCTGCTATTTGATTGGCTATTCTAAATTTTGATTCTAAATTCTTTCCCTCCTCCTTGCTCTGGTACTGCTTTGGGAGTCTTTCATAGATATGGAATACGTCGGAGGACCCAATCCCCTCGAAGAACAAGTTACTTTCTTACCTGGTAACGTTCTTTCGATGGGATGGTCCGACGACGTATTCCATATCGCTCCCGTCTTTCTTCGATGTTACTTTTCATTTGTTCTCTTTTATCTCATAGTTCACGTTCTTCCTCCTCCAATTTGTCTGTTCTCCGTTATATTATTCCAAAAGGATATCAGGGTAAATAACATTTTTTTCTTGTTTCCTGCAATCAGTGATGCCCATCGATCTTCAGGCAAAAGTGAGATTTGGTTCTTCATAAACCATCCACTAGATAGATTTCTTTTTTCGGATAGCGCAGGACATATCATAATGATGTGGTGGAGACTCTCAGTTACCGCTCTATCTTTACAAAATCGGCAGTGTTGTTGCGTTCCGGGAATTTGTTTCCTTGCTGACATTATTTCTCTTGTTGGTAAAATATTTAACCTTAGTCTCATGAACGTATCTCTGATCTTGGATGATGGAAATATCTTCAGGTACGTTGGCAATTGGTTGATGGATCTAACATCTAGTTTGCATGGTATATCGTGATGATACTTGGCTTTGATCTTATTCGTATGTATCCAATCATTATCTATAACTCTCTTCTTCGCTTTTTGTGGTCTTTTCTAAATTATTTATTTTGTTGTTATAATTGTTGTGGTGGTCCCAGGAGGAGTTACCACGATAAAGAATTATCCAATCATAGTACTAATCCCTGTATATTGCATGTATAGTTTATTCTCCATAAACTATTCCCAAACCCGTACGATGAGTGCAATAACATCAGCAATGATGAATTTTGAGTATTTAATCCATTGTTTGTAAGAAGAATTTGGACTGCTGCGGCTCATGTTCTTTTAGCTCTCCACGTTTTATTTTGGAGATGTTAATAAAGTCGGGTTTTGCCATTCATTTTGACTATCTACGTTATCGGGCATGGGATTTTCTGGCCTTACCAGACCCGCTGAATATGATGTTATCTGAACCAACTTGGTAGCGATCGGATGGTTGGCCGGAGCAGTTGGATTGTCGTGATCCCCCGCCGTGACCCCAAGAACTGTAAGGCGAATGTCGTGGCCTGTGAATCATGCATGAACAGAGAGGTCAACAGGCACCCCTTGAAGAAATTCTTGTCCGATCACCGTGGGTACGCCCCGTAGGGCATACGGTGGCTGGTTGATTGAGGGAGGTCCGATACCGAATGCCCTCAGCTGATCCACATATGTAAGTATAAGCATGGATTCGGAAAAAAAGATAAAAGGGGTGTATTTTGTATATTGGGGAATTAAGAAATTAAGAGATTTTTGGTGGAAGATCCCTAGAGACAAGACCCCCTAGAAGTCCTTGCGATGTGATATTGAAGATGATTATGAAATCCTCTGGCAAGGCTAGGGAAGAGTGTGTGGTAAACCCTGTTGGTGGGGTGAATTTAGAAAAAGTAAGTATCCCTCATTAGGAGAAGGCAGCTGCAGTGTATTTATTTTGTTGGGGTTTGCTGGCACCAGCTATAGGTTGTGCGTTGGTGTTCGTTTTGAAAATATTGAACTTGTGTATCTCCTTTCGTGAGAAGCGAAAAGCTGTGGTGTCGGCAGCATGTTGGTGCTTGCCTGGACAGTTACGTTGTGATAATAAGAGTTTTTGGTTTTGGGGAAGTAACGCTGAAGAACTGTAACACAGAGAAGTGTTGTGTGAAAAGATCGATTGAATATAAGAAGGCAAGTTAGAGGTCAAATATAAATGCCTGTTAAGTATCAGCGGGTCAAGTGTGATGTGCCAACATGGGGGAGACACCCCTCATGCACCTGTGTAAGGCGTTGTCTATGTACAAGGACAAAATGAAGAAGTATAATGACCAGTTGGTGAAAGGGACTGCTGGGAAGGGGTTCAGGCCATGGCCACAGGAGGACACTCTTTCGGGATTGATACTGCAACAGATAGCGACATATTTACATATTGCATATAAGGGGAAAAAGTTAAATAAGCGATTGGCTGTTTTAGAGCTGTGTAAAATGCATTGTGATGATATGGATGCTCAATCAACACATAGAGGGGGGCGAAGACGGTGGCACACAAACAGAGTTTTGGGATGGACATGAAGCCCAGATTGAGAGTGTGGATAGGACCCCAGATAGCGAACCCGAGGCAAATGAAAGCCTACCCCTAACTCCTGGCAGAATGGAGCAACAACCTACAGCTAATTTGGGAGTTGGTAATTTGACTTTTCCCCTTCTTTCTAGTTTGAATTTGGCTCTCAAAACCCTGGGTTAGACATAGGAAACTTTGGGAGGTGTCTTGGCGGGGTAACAATCTGCCTTTAACGAACTAACTGTATGACTGCCCTTTTTGAAGGGTCTAGTAGAGGGTAAAACTATGAACGATCTAAATGTAAAAGAGGCCACCAGATTGAGGGTTGAACACAACATCAGGCTGGCCACTATGGATGCCAAACTCACCCCATTACTAGAATTTATGATTTCAGGGGAACGGCCATCTCTCTCTTACAGGGGGAAAGAGTTGAAGAAACTCTATGTCCTTGTTGCTATGTTGCAGAGAATTTGCAGGAAGGCGGGAGGTCAAATGCTCCAGATAGTCCATCACCTCTGTTGGATGTGATGATACAAATGGAGGTGGTCAATCACGAACAAGCCATAGAACCACCCAAGAGAGGGCTCATTACTGGTATTAGTAGTGGAGAATCAGATGAAGTACACCAGATTCTGCCAGCTAAAGGGACTAAGTGTAAAGAAAAATCCAAACATATCAGAAAAACAGTGGAATTACCACACGAGGAAACTCCCGATTCACCAAATTTGCAAAATCAGGGGTAGGGACCACTTAATGTATCTAACTACTATATTAATGAAGTTCCTCAGTCAGCCATTCGTAGGAGGAAAAAAGGGAAAAGAGGGGTGAGGATGCATAGGAAAACTAAAAATATTCCAGATACCAAAATTAAGGAAAGGAACTCTAATCTTAGAGCAATTAGAAACATATCAGTGCAAGAAGATCAACTTAAACTGCCTAGTACTGGTAATGACCCTCCTAGTGGCGACAGGACCCATTCTGGGGAAGTGTCAAAGGTGGGGGTCTTTGGTTGGGGGGGAAGCAGTCAATGACATACAGATGCAAACTATACAGGATAGGGATGAAAATCAATTTAGGGCAGTACTTGTGCAAGACCGCCCACAGACAAAACAAACTAAGATGACGGCCTTTGGAAAAATAGTCAGCACAAAGCATGCTAGAGTCTCTACTGGTTCGCAGCATTTGGGGGTTTCCCCTTTGCTGGGCTCACAGTCTTTAGCTCCTGCAGTGAGTGAAATACCCCTGACAGGCATATAGTTAATCGGGGCATAGTCCACGCTTAACACAGAATGTGGGCCGTTCTCTAATAATATGACTAAGGGTGTAGTGTCCACAGGCTTAATGATCCCATTGGGTGATAACAGCCTAGGGTTACCTGTAGCTAAGCCTGAGGAATTAGTCCTTAATAGGAATAAGGAGCTGTTAGTTCCAGAACAGCCTGTTGCCTTGATTAACACAGGTAAAATCATTGGCTGGATAAATAACAACAAGACAGATCAAGTGTCCAATCTTAATATAACTAATCTGTTAAATATCTTTAAGAAGATCCCTCTACTTCGATCTATAACCACTGACGATATTGATGCCATTTCTCTGCTAGCTCATAACAACCTCCGAATGGTATGTAATTTCCATTCAGAGATGGCGGCACATATGGTTAGAGTTCAAGATAAAAACCTTGAGTCATTGGGATTTAACCTGCTGACACTCTCTAGTGCAAAGGAGGCTGACATGTTCCTTGCTTACAAGGAACCCACGACTATTCCAGTGGGGCAAAAGGTACATTCTGCCTTTAATCCATCTCCGTACCAGTTCTGTCTTTGATTTTTAGTCTGCTAAACAATGGTCAGGACTGATCTTGGCTACCCTAAGACAGGGTTCAGGATGTGCATGACATGACTAACATAGAAGTTATTTCATGGAATACGTGTGGGAGTGTTCATTTGAACACATTTTTCACATTTTTTCGTATGCCATCAATCCCCTCCCACGCATATATTTATTCAAGGAAACCATGATGGTTGATCACCTGTGCATAGAGGGCTTTAACACTTTCTCACATCCTGCCTCAAAGGGTACAGCAGGACGGCCAAGTGGGAACTTGTCTATAGCCGTAAATCGTAATTTGGGTTTCAAGTGAGTGATCTGTAGTAGGCATTGGCTCTTGGGTATTGCATTGGATATAGAGAAAGTGTTAGAGCCTATATTGCTGTTGAATATTTATTGGAATCCCTTGAACGTGCCATTTGAGAAAGTGGAGGAGACCCTCAGTGAGGTCTTGGGGGAATGGTGTGAAAAGGGTCTTGGGAAACGCATTATGATGGGAGGAGATTTTAATTCTCTATGTGCCGAAGGTACCGAGTGGAACGATAGGGGGGCTATTCCTAAGATTCTCAACCACAATCTTTGTAGGGGGATGCAGTGGGACACTTTTCTGGAGGGTTGGGATCTTGGGATGTTTGACCACCAATTCCATTTCGGAATTACCCAAGCATACGTGGAAGAGATGCTCTAACAGCTCCAGGAATTATTTCTTCTACGTGGTTAATGGATGGAAACATGCGTGTGGGAACTTGGCTCAGATTGACACCGACCTCGGAGATTATACCCCTTTAGCCTTCGCTCTGACTTTGGCCTTCCTGGGTATCCAAGTAAGACGTGAGCTTATGGGTCTTTCAGTGGTGAAACAAGGGAGATCGGTTAATTGGAATGCTAACACCATTAGGAGATTTAATACCCTCCTTACAGAAAACCTAATAAAAGCCGCCCTACCTGATTTGGGGGAAAGTTCCCACCTACGAGGAGGGAATCTGTATAACAACATTATGCTGACCTGTGCCTATAAAATTAGTAAAGCGGGAGGCAACATCATCAATAAATCTGAGAGCTTAAGATGGGACTCTAGAATTCATAATTTTAAAATTAACAAAAGAAGGGATCTGGTGGCTCTTAAAAAAACAGTCCTTATTGTTAAGGGAGTTTCTGGTTCTAAAGAAAAAGATAATTCTGAGACACAAAAACTTGGTTAAATCACTTATGATGGATCATTATCTGAATTCCCACCAGAATATGATGGAAAGTCTCTATAAGGGTATGGATGGCAAATTCTGGGCCACTGTTAATAGGACTTTAGTCCCTTCTAAAGGCAGTCTAGACTGTCCAATCCAAGCTGCGGCTTGGATCACCTATTACACAAACAAATTTGCATTGCCCTCGAAATGTGTTGCAGGCCCAGGTATGGATTTGGTATCTCCTGTTACTGGAGGCTGTATATGGGACCACGAGGACATTATATGGGACATACATACATAAACGTAAACCGTCCAGAGCCCCTGGCCCAGATGGCACTCTGCCCTTTGTTATCAAGGCTGCCCCTGAGCTGTGGGCCAATCCCTTGAAACCAGTATTTATCCACATCTTTGAGACCCACACTGTCCTGGAATCTTGGGTTCAATCCATCATCGTGCCCATATATAAGAAGGGCGATATCTTAAACCATAGTAGTTATAGACCCATTGCGCTCATCGATGCGGCTAGTAAGGTTTTTGCCATCCTGCTCTTAAGAGACCTTAATAAAAAAAAGTGGTAAGGCACAATTCGCATCTTAGCAAATTCCAAGTTGGTTTCAGGGAAGAGCTGGGAACCAACCTAAATGCAATGGTTTTGGCATATTTAAGAGATTCGGTACATCAGCCCAACATAGGAGATGTGTTTATAGCATCATTGGACCTCTCAAACGCATTTGATGGAGTAATAAGATCGAGGTTGTGGTCCAAGATGCTAGCTATGAAGATCCTGCGTAAGACTGTCCAGCTCCTTGCTTTACTTCATACAAACACAACCATTAGGCTTCATCTGACTAAGGAGGGTACTTTGTCCAGGGAAATAGTTATTTTTGTGGGGGTCAAGAACGGCTGCTCACTGGCACCAATTCTCTTCAATCTGTACGTGTGCGATGTTGAGGGAGTGTGGCAGGGACCTTCCATTGCACCGGCCAGGTTGGGGAGGATGGTGGTCGAGTGGATGGCTTTTGCAGATTACTTTATTCTCTTGGACCGTACCCCTTGTGGCCTTAAGAGAAAAATATATCTTTTTTATCTTTATTCAGTTGCTAACAATCTTTTGCCTAGCACATCCAAATCTCAGATTTTGGTCTTTTCTAAAAGAAGAAAGATTCAGACTTACAAGTGGATCATGGGTGATGAATCAGTGGACCAGGTCCAGGCCATTACATATTTGGGGTACAATCTTACAAATAGGGTTAGTGTGAAACTATGGAAACAGAGCCTTGACGAGAAGGTCTGCAAACTTAAATCCCAAATGAAATTCTTGAGAGTGAAGGTTTGCAGATTTCCTCTGATACCGATAAGGCGATACTATCTTGCCAAATGCGAGCCCATCTTACTCTATGGCCTTGACATTTGCACCCATGATATGAGTCTAATTCCTTTTTGAAAATTATATTTTATTGACATTTTAAGTTATAACATCATATAACATATACAGGCATAAATCTCCATAACACAATTATAACGGATCCCTCCTGACCAAAACCCCCCACCGAGCTCCCGTGTATAGTCCGTCTAGCGAGTTTGTGAAGATCGTTACAATGTTTATTCAATTGTCTTTATGCACACTGACGTTTTAGGCCAAACGTTGAGCAACTTTCAGTTGGTCTTGCCGGCAGTGGCCCTTCACGTCTGGGGGTGGGAAGCCCTCAGTGCAAAGTTGTCCGTCTAGGCGAGGCGTCCATATTTTTCAAAAAAGGGGAGCCATAATTCTTCAATATTTGATTTGGACTCATCTATCAGATGAGTGAGGAATTCCATATCGTAAATGGCCCGTACTTTCGTGACCCATACCTTTTCACCCGGAATACAAGGGCTTTTCCATTTCTGAACCTGCAGCACCTGGCCGCCACCAACATGACCTGCAGCATATGACCCTGAGTTCCTTTGTGGTCATCCCCTATGTCGATTCCTAAGAGGAAGAGCCAGGGGCACAGGAACCTCTCAATTCCATCAACTCCTTTGATCCAGGATAGTACCTCTCCCCAGTATGTCTGGACCACCGGGCACCTCCACCAAATGTGGATGTAGTCACCTTTTGCCCTCTTACATTTCCAACAGTGCGGGTCGTATTCCGCCCTCATTCTAGCAATCCTCTGCGGGGGGTAGTGCCATCTATGTATGACCTTAAAAGCCTTTCGAAATTTCAGCGAGGTCGTGGAACGATTAGCCCGTCTGCACATTTTAGCCCACCTTTCGTCATCTATCTCCCCCCCCCAGGTTCCTCGCCCATTCTGCGCGTGCTGGTGGGGTGTCCCTCGGGGCGGAGAGCAGAAAAAGTTTGTAGAGGCGAGATATCACCCCCCTGGAGCCCCGGATGGAAATGAGGAGTCTCTCGAAGTCAGTTAGGTCTCTCCTAAGGGTGTCACCCCATGATGGTTCGGTAAGAACTCCCTTGAACTGGAGGTATCGGAATGGTGACAAGGTGCCTATACCCAAAGCCTCCTCTAAGTCTTTCAGGGGTAGAAATGAGCCCCCCAGCCAGAGGTGACCAGTCCTGCTTAGACCGGCTTCAAACCACTTTTGAAATGCGGCCGGCTCCGCTATCTTGTCTATGAAGGGGGAAGCCCAGATGCAGCTCAGTGGGGAGGGCCAGGTTGTGAGCTATCGATAGTAGCCTCCCTCCCTCCACAAGGACCACAACACTTTCAGGACTGAATGGTTCAGGACCCTTCTGGGGATGTTCTTTCTTGGGACCCACAGCCACTCCTCAAGCGTGACAGGAGCAAGAACCTTGTTATCCACGGCCACCCATTGCTTTTCTGTCCCTGGGGTAAAGTGGTTAATCAGCACCCTGAGCTAGGAGGCCCCATAGTATGTCTCCAGGTCCGGGTACCCCACCCTTCCGTCTTCCTTTGGCCTTGTTAGTGTCTCATAGGAGATCCTGTGCTATTGGCCAGACCAGAGAAAGTTCAAAAGGACTAGTTTTGTTTCTGTAAAGAATATCTTGGGCACCTGTATGGGAAGCATTTGAAACATGAATAGAAACTTGGGGAGAACCACCATCTTCACCAGGTTGAGCTGCGCCATCCAGGAGAGACCCGATATTGCCCATCTGTTTATGTCCTTTTTAATTTCTGACCAGAGTGGGGGGAAGTTACCCGGGAAGAGGTCGTCCGGATCACGTGTCACTTGGACCCCCAGATATCGGAATTGGTCCCTCTGTAGTCTAAAGGGGAGTCCATTCACGTAGTTTACCTCTGAGTCTACCAGACCCCCCCCTATGAACGCCACCGACTTCCCGAGGTTGACCTTAAACCCTGATAGTTCCCCATAGTGCGTCAGGCCCTGGAGGATCCTGGGGACTGTCTGTGATGGCCTCGTAATGTAGAGCAGTGCGTCATCAGCGAATAGGAAAATCTTGCAGTTTGTGTCACCTATTTGTACCCCTCTGATAGCCTCATCGTTGCGAACCGAGATTGCCCAAGGTTCCATAACCAACGCGTATATTATGGGAGACAGTGGGCATCCCTGTCTCGTGCCTCGCTCCAGGGGTACACCTTCGATTCAGTCCCATTCGCCACCACCCTGGCTGAGGGGTAAGAATATCTTTCCGCAAATTACTGAAATCTTGGCCCCTAAAACCGACCCCGAACTCAAACTAACTCAAACTGGATAACAGCATTTCAATGGGCCTCATTCCGAGGTTGGTGGTAGTCATGGCGCTATTTGCGCCATGACTGCCACCAATAATGGTACCGTGTCTGGTTTGGTGCAATGGGGACTTACCGGTCTAGTCAGACCTTGGCGGGACCAGTAAGTCCCCATTCACCAAACCATTCCCCATTCCTATTTGAGCCCCATAGGGCTCAATGGGAATGGGGAGGGCGCAAATAACGGGCCAGCGTATGCCAAGCCCATTATTTGAGCCCAGGTCCCTTAACGGGTCCCGTCCTTAACACCTGGTCAGACCAGGCATTAAGGAAGGGACCCGCTAAGGGACCTCATAGTAGGGCGGTAAGGGATTAGCGGCACCGGTCTCCTTACCAGTGCCCGGTATCCCTTACCGCCCTACTCGGAATGAGGCCCAATGACTTTTGCCCAAATGCTAGATCATAAATAGCAATGCAGCATCATGATCTGAGCGAGAAATTGAAAAACGAATAACCTCTATTGGTTAGCTAAAAAGAACAAACAAAATAGAATGAGTAAAAAGGATCAAACCTGTGAAGTAGATAAAAAGAATAAGCTGTACGAGAGCAGTAAAGTGGCTGAAATTAATGAAATGGACGAAATAAATGTAATGGACAAGAGGATCAATGTGGACGTGAGGATTAAAGTGGATAACAACAATTCAACTAACCCAAACTACTAGATCATAAATAACAATAAAACAAATAACAATACAACCTCAAGATCCATGCGAGAAATCGAAAAATAATAACCTCTAATGTAAACTTAAAAGGACAAACAGAATAGAATGAGTAAAGTAGATCAAAGCAGTGAAGTGGATAAAAGAATACATTTTGCGAAAGCAGTGAAGCGGTCGAAATTAATGAAAGGGATGAAATTATTGAAATGGACGAAAGGAACAAAATGGACGAAAGGAATAAAGTGAAGAGGATGGAAAGATGAATATAAGAGACGGATGAGTGCAGACAGATGGCATGGAATGTAAGAGTGAATGGCATAAATGGAAAGTACTGAATAGACGATTCGAGTACACAAGATGGGTGTAGTGCATGGGACAGATGGAGACCACGGAACGGATCGAGCGCGTGCGACAAGTGACATGGGCTGAACCGATGATGCAGGATGAATGAACGAAGTGAGTGGAGCGGGTGAAGTTGGTGGAGTGGATGAAGCGCGCAGAGCGCATGAGTGCGTAGAGCGGATGAGTGCGTCGAGCGCATGAGTGCATAGAGCGCATGAGTGCATAGAGCGCATGAGTGTGTAGAGCCGATGAGTGTGTAGAGCACATGAGTGTGCAGAGCGGATGAGTGTGTAGAGCGGATGAGTGCGTAGAGCGGATGAGTGCATAGAACGGGTGAGTGCGTAGAGCGGGTGAGTGCGTAGAGCGGATGAGTGCGTAGAGCGGATGAGAACATAGAGCAGATAAGAGCGCAGAATGAATGAGGGCATGAAGCGGATGAGCGCGTGGAGCAGATAAGAGCGTGGTGTGGATGTAGGTTGTGGTGCAGATGTAGGGTGTGAGTAGATAGTAGAGTGGAGCGGATGTAGAGTGTTGAGCAGATTTAGGGTGTTGAGCAGATGTAGGGCGTGATGGTGTTGAGCAGATTTAGGGTGTTGAGCAGATTTAAGGTGTTGAGCAGAGGTAGGGTGTGCTGGTGTTGAGCCGATGTAGGGTGTTGAGCGGATGTAGGGTATGGTGTGGGAGCAGAGCGGGTGTAGAGCGCATAGCGGGTGTGGAGTGTGTAGCGGGTGTAGAGTGTGAAGCGGGTGTAGAACGCGGAGCGAGGAGCGGGTGTAGAGTGCGGAGCGGGTGTAGAATGCAGAGCGGGTGTAGAGTGCAGGGCGGTGCAGAGTGCGGAGCGGGTGTCGAGTGTGGACCAAACGGATGATGTATGTGGACGGAACGGGTGAAGTGGTTGGAAGGAACGGGTGAAGTGGTTGAAAGGAACGGGTGAGATGGTTGGAAGGAATGCGTGTAGTAGGGGGAAGAAACGGGTGAAGTGGGTAGCAGGAACGGAGGATGGATCTGGAAGAACGGGTGATGTATAAGGAAGACGGGTAAAGTATAAGGAAGCAACGGGTGAAGTATGTGGACAAAATGGGTCAAATATATTAAATCGAACGGGTGAAGTATGTGGATGGAACGGGTGAAGTGGATGGATCAAGTGAAAAATGTGGTTGGAACGGAGGAAGTATGGGATTGGAACGCGTGAAGTATGTGAGTGGAACGGATGAACTGGGTGGAATGGATGAACTGGGTGGAACGGATGAACAGAGTGGTATGGGTAAACAGGGTGGAATGGGTGAAATATGTGGACGGAAAGGGTGAAGTATGTAGATGGATGTGGATGGAACGCGTGAAGTATGTGGATGGAACGGTTGAAGTATGTGGATGGAACGGGTGAAGTATATAGGTGGAACGGATGAAGTATGTAGATAGAACGATGAAGTATGTGGATGGAACGGGTGAAGTATGTGGATGGAACGGGTGAAACATGTGGAAGAAACGGGTGAAATATGTGGAAGGAACGGGTGAAGTATATGGATGGAAAGGGTGAAGTATGTGGATGGAACGGAGGAACTGGTGTACAATGGATGAAGTGGGTGGAACGGGTGAAATGGTACAACAGATGAAGTAGGCGGATGACCGGGTGATGTGTCTGGAACCAGTGAATTGGGTGGAACCGGTGAAGTGGGTGGAACCAGTGAAGTGGTGGAACGGGTGAAGTGGATGGAACGTGTGAAATGGCTGGAACCAGTGAAGTGGATGGAACGTGCGAAGATGACGTATGTGGAAGGATGATGCATGGAGAAAGGTAACGTGGGTAGAACGAATGAAAGGAGCAGTGCATAAAATGGTTGGAGTGCAGGGAACGAATTGGAGTGCATGGAACGGATTGAAGTGCATGGAACGGATTGGAGTTCATGGAACGGATTGGAGTGCATAGAATGGCGTGACTTACATGGAACGGTTTGGAGTGCATGGAACGTTTGAAAGAGCATTGAAAGGAACAGTACTGAGTGCTTGAAATGGTCGTAATACATGGAACTGTTTGGAGTATATGGAATGGATGGAGTACATGAAACCATTGGAGTGGGCTCGATCTCAAGAACCTAAGGTAAACCACCATATCACATCTCCACGCTTACTCTGTTCTCATACCATCATTTGCCTCATACTCCCCATCAACCTAACTAAACACTGCTGGTTATACACCCTCCAGCCTAGGCGTTGTCCTCAGGCCTCACGCAGCCAGATTCGGTCTGGATAACAACCTGCCAGAACGAACACATACTCTTGATCTCTCAACCACCACACCTACCGCTAAGAAGCAGCTCTCACACAAATGCCACACCAGCTGCACACATATCCGGTGCTCACATGCACCGCTTGACTCTCTCTATTCTCTCTACTGACTGGAACTTCGGTTCCTGAGGGCGTTCAACCTACCAGCGCCTTTTGACCATACCAATGGTACATAAGGCGCTATATAAATGCAAAGTATCATAACATAACATAACATATAGTGCCGACATCCAGCCTAACCACCTCCGCCCCATCCCCAGAGAAGAGAAAACCTCCCCCATGAAAGCCCAGCTGACCCTGTCGAAGGTCTTCTCTGCATCGAGGGCCAATAAGAGTGCCCCCTCCTCCCGGACCGTCCTTGAGCTGAGCACATGGAGGGTTTTACGCATGTTATCGGAGCCCTGTCTGTTTAGGATGAATCCCGTCTGGTCAGGGTGGATTAAGCGGGGGAGGCAACCCCCCAGTCTAGTCGCCAGGATTTTGGCAAAAATCTTAGCATCTAAGTTCAGAAGCAAGATAGATCTGTACGATCGATCCACACTCTGCCTGGTCCTTGCCCGGTTTGGGTATTACGGTGATAAGGGCCTGTAGGAACGTTGGTGGGATCCAGTCCTGGTTTCTGATTTGGATGAATAATTTGGCCAGTGGCTTCACCAGAATGGGATGACATTGTTTATAGAAGTCAGCCGTAAAACCATCTCTCCCCGGGGCCTTCCCTGCCTTCAGTCTCTTGATGGCACCCTCCACCTCCTCCTCTGATATTTCTCCTTCCAGGGCCTCTCGCTCAGTGTACGTCAGTCGGGGCAGGGGGTGTTCAGCCAGGTAAGTCCGGATATCATCCAGGGACTCGCCATCCTGTCTGGTGTAGAGTTCTCTGTAAAAGTCTGCAAAACCCTCTGCTATTGCCTCCCGTCCCTTGCAGACCCTGCCCCCTTTATCTCTAAGAAGACTCACCCCTCTCTCTATTCTGCATCCCCGCGCCCTATGTGCCAGGAGGGTCCCCACTCTATCACCCCTTTCATGGTACCTTTATTTGGTGTATCTCACTTTTTTAATGACTTCCCCTATGAGGACTGTGTGCAGCGCCTGTCTTTTACCCTGCATCTCTACCAGGAGCACCTCTCGGTCCTCCCCGGCCATGCCTAGCCTGGCTCTCAGGGCACCCAGTTCTGCTCGTATCTTATTTTCAGCTAGGCCCCTTTCACGCTTACGCCTAGAGCCTTCCGCTATGAGGATGCCCCTAGAGGTGGATTTCGCAGCTTCCCACACCACAGCCATATCCATCTCCCCATCGTTGTTTGTTTCGAAGTAAGCTAACATTTCTTTTCTCATGAATTCCCGTAAAACTGGGTCTCTGAGGAGCGTATCGTCGCACCGCCATCGCGATGATCTCGGGGAGATGGGCAGCGACCAATTTGCCACCAGCAGTTCGTGGTCTGACCATGTTATTGCCTCCACCCTCGGTTGCTCGACCACCCCTCTCCCTTCCTCCAAGATTAACAGGAGATCAATTCTTGTATACGTGTAGTGCAGGGGCGAGAGGAAGGTGTATCCCCCCGGGCCCGGCCATGCCCTGTGACATACATCCACCCAGTAGTGTTCCCTCAGAAGGGTCTGCAGGGCTAAGTTATCCTTGGAGGCTCCCTTTGTCGCACCCCCCCTTTGCTGACCGCCAGTCCAGACGGGGGTCCAATATGAGGTTGAAATCACCTCCAAGTATCATGGCCCCCTCTGCCCATTCGTCCATTACCCTGAAAATTTGAGTGAGAAACCGTATCTGGCCCGAGTTGGGTGCGTATAGGGTGGCTAGCATGATACGTTCCCCCTTATAGGTACCTTTGACCCCCAGCAACCGTCGCCCAAATCCCCTCTTGGTCTCTATTGCTGTGAGGCGGAGCGCCTTGCCCAGGAGGATACCCACCCCCTCCTTTTTGGTGCTTCTGTGGGAGGCCCAGTAATCACTTCCAATTTCCTTCCCCCTTATCATCGATTCCTTCCCCTGTTTATAATGTGTTACCTGTAGGAAGAGGACCATTAATCGCTGCTTGTGGAATATGTTGCTAGTAAGGGATCTCTTATTCTGGGAGTTTAAGCCCTTAACATTCAGCGTGCCTATGTTTCCCTCAATCATTGTCGGCCTTCATCTCGCGCTCTTCAAACATCTTTGTGTATTTTCTATGTAGAACCCATTGTGGAGCAAAAGGCCACGGCTTGAACTGTTTTTCCCCTTTTCCCCTAACCCCAACCAAAACTTCCCTTCCCTCCCCCCTTTTTTCTTTTACCCGCCCCCTCTCCGTCCCTTGTCCCCTCCCTTACATATCCATTGTGTAAGGCGTTCGTCTCTGTCTCCCCAACACTTGCTGGGAATCACAATAATAAAGAACATTCCCTCACTTATTCCACTCTGGAACATTTCCAAATTTCGGTCAACCCCAAAGTCCACAATGAAGGCCCGCCCAGCCATATTCCCCTCCTCTCACCCATGGCCCACGGCCCGCCTCACCAATCATAAGCCCTGCGAGAGTTAGCAGTGGGTGTGAACCAAAAAGCTCACCACGGTCTCGGGGGCAGCTTGTGGCGACCCCGAAATACCCCAACGCCTCAAGCCTCCCATCGGGTGGCTCTACTAATTTGAATCGTGTCTAATGAACAAAAACCTGCCAACCGTCGCAAAAACTTAGGACAACCTGTATTTCCCCCCTGTACCTGGAACTCACCGGGGGTCATGTGGGTCACTGTGGTGCAGTGATTAGACTCGCAGCATGTCCATTATGTTCATGGGGGTCCAACACGGCCTGCTGGGGATGCCTCGTTTTCTGAAACTTCCGAGTGCCTTTCACCTTGAGCTTTCCTTGGGTTAGATCAGGGCCCTGTGGGTCCTGGCTGAGGTCTCTATCACCTCTGCTGTGTTCTCCGGACGTTCCCGGGGCACCCCCAACCAAGTCCTCGGTGGCTCTCTGTATGTCCTCCTCCGTCACGAGCTGGTGCTTCTCACCCTGCCACTCAAACGCTAAGTGGAATGGGTGTCCCCATCGATATTGGACACCCTTCTCCTGCAGCCATCTGGTGCTGGCCCCGCATTTTTTCCTCATCTGGAGTGTGAGGGCCAATAGGTCGTGGAAGATTGCCACCCTGGAGTTTCCATATTGTATTTCTCTAAGGTTCTTTGCCCTATCCAGTATCCTGTCTTTGTCTCTATAATAGTGGAGTTGCGCCAACACCGAACGCGGGGCCCTTCCGCCTCCACCCACCCGGTGAACCCTGTCGATCATGACCGTTTCTCCAGAGTCAGATTCTAGGGCGATCCTGATAATGTCCTGTATCTTGCCCTCAAGGCCCATCTGGGTCTCCCCTTCTGCCTCCACCAGGCCAAAGATCTGCAGGTTGTTTATCCTTTCACGATTTTCCATGTCGTCAACCCTGAAGCGGAGTTCAACCTCCCGATGTTGCATCTCCCTGAACCTTGTCTCCATCTGTGTTTCCAGGAGGTCGGTAGATGCTTGGTTGTTCTCCACCCCCTCCATTCGGTCTTCCAGCGTGGAGACATTGGCCGTGAGGTCGGCAAACTTGGCACCCATGTCCGTTCTCATCCCCCGTATTTCGTCAAGGATCATCTGTATATTGCTCTGCATCGTGTTCATGTCCGGGACTGGGGCGGAGGGGGCTTCACACTCCATCTCTTAGTCTTCTGCTTTGAAGTGGTATTTCACCAATGTCTCCATCCAACTCATGGGATGCCGCCCCCTCTGGTTCCTGTGGCCTCTCGTTGCACCCAATGGCTTCTCCCCAGGACCAGGGATTGCACCTCAATGCCCACCGCGGTTCTTGCGCACAATTTCGTTGTGGGCAAAACCTCAGAGTCTGTTGCGTGTAGTCGGAGTTCCCACAGACCAGTTGACTCTACCTTATCACTGTCCCTGCGTAGAGCTCCTTCTACCTTCCAGGCAGGACCACCTTTGGTGCGTTAGGTTCGAGTCGATGTCCTGGGGCAGTTCCAGTGCCTTTCCGTGCCCTTTGTCACTCCACCATGGGTTTTGGGCGGTTCTCTGCGTGTTCCCCAGAGTTTGGGATCCGGAGTCTCCAGTTATTTTGGTGCCCCCCAACTCCTCCCAGTGCACCTCCCCCGTGTGGCAAGGAGGGGCGGTGTCGGCGGAATGCAGTCAGTATCGCTCTTGCTATGGTTTCCGGGGGGGTTCTGACGGGCCAACGGTCCTCTGGATGCTCACCTGCACTCAGCAGTCCCCGCAGGTGTTCGGGCTGCCTTTCAGTGTTTGGGCAGGGTGGTGGGGTTGGGACCACCTGCTTTAGGATTACGTGTGTGGCCCTACAGTGAGGGGTCAAGATACCACATCTCCTGTGTTGCTGGGGCGATCTCCCCACGTGTCTATCGTTGTGGTGCTTTTGGCCTGTGCAGGAGAAGGGGGGCCCAGGCACGCTCCCGCGTCAGCCCGGGTCTGTGGAGGAGTCCGGTGAGGGGGGGGCTGGTATCCTCGGTGTCCTTGGTGAGGTCAGGGGGTCACCACGGCTCCACCCGCAGCCCTCCCAGATGTTGCCTCACCTCCGTTAGTGTCCCACTTTATGGGGATTGGGGGGGGTAGGGGGCCCGGGCGCGCTCCTGAATTAACCCGGCAGGTGAAAGAATCCTCAGGTAGGGGCCAGGGGAAGAAGAGAGCGCCTCCATTGCTCACGGGCCGTCAGGCCCAAGGTGCATGCAGGGCTGTACCAGGTCTCCGCCCGCCACCCCTCCCAGGGCCGCCTCGTCTGCCTTGGGCTCTCTGGAGATAGAGAGCAGCTGGATCCTTGCTGAGTGGCCCTCTCCTGTTTGCGGGGGGGCTCGGCTCCACAGTGGGGCCCCTCTGCATGATCACCACCAGCCGAACAGGCCGCTTTGATGGGGTACCGGACTCCTCCCCCTCTGGATGGCGGGCAGCTCCGCGCTCCTCGGCTTGAGTACGCCGCAGGGCAAGGTGGGGGAGGGGGGCTGCGGGGCCGCTCTCAAATATCTCCAGACCGAGGGCACCTAGCGATCCGGCACAAGTGCCCGTGGGTGCTTCACCAGTTCCAAAGATAAGGAGAGGGAACGGAAAAAAAGGGCGAGAAGTTTAGAAAGGCGTGCAAGGAAGTGAATGAGATCATGAAGGATCATACTCTCCCAGATGAAGGAGAGGAAGAAGTAGATATACGAAGTGGAAGTATTAAACCACACAGGAGCAGTAAAGATAGTAGTGACAAGAGTATAAAGGGGAGCATATCTAGATCAAGACAAGGGTAAGTAAGGCGCATATTGGAGGAAATTCTGAGCGGAACGCATAGGTCAACCCCTTATAAAAAAAACAAGATTTTGAGGACCGAGAATCTCTTCTTCAGAGTGGCAGGGACTATATCCGGTGAGAGAATTAAAAGCAGCGGCAGGGTATACTAACCCCACACACTAACCCCACTGATGCACATCCTGAATAAATTACCGAGGATACTTTGGTTGGGGAAAAAAAATAGGCAAAACAAAAGGCCTACGGGTGATTAATATGACGCGCAATGTGAGTTACAGTTATGGGCGAGAAAACAGAAAGAGAAGAAAGAGCAGGAAGATAGAGCTAAGGAGAAAGAACGGGAACGGGAGTTTGAAAAGATCAGAGAAAGACGATGAAGGGAATTTGATGAGATCCTTCCCGGAGCATATGCCAAGGCAAAAGAAAAAGATAAGGAGTGGGAACGGAAAGAAAGGGAGAGAAGTTTAGAAAGGTGTTGTAAGCAAGTGAATGAGATCATGAAGGATCATACTCTCCCAGATGAAGGAGAGGAAGAAGTGGATATAAGAAGTGGAAGTCTTAAACCTTACAGAAGCAGTGAGATAGTGGTGACAGGAGAATAAAAGGGAGCATATCTAGATCAACACAACGGTAAGTAAGGATCATATTGGAGGGCATTCTGAGAGGAAAGTATAGGCCACCCCTTAGAAAAGACTAGATTTTGAGGACAGAGAGGATGATCAGAGCGCTGCAAGTGACAATGCAACGTTCATTGATGTAACAGGAGACGATGAGGGAAATGAAGCAGAGGAGGAGGACATATAAACCTCTCCTGTGGACTATGAAAAAAGGGGAGACAGAATCTGGCTAGGTATAGCGGAACACGAGGAAATCCCTGGGCTCCCAAGACAGCGATCAGGAAGTTTGGAAGACAGCAAACCTTACGTTGATAGGTTGAGAATTCTACCAGGATGGAAGAAAATAAGTCAAACAAATGTAAGGCTGAAGGCAGAGGGGATGAAAAGGCAAGGGCAAGCGCCAGGTTAACACAGGTTCCATTATTATATAAAGGAAGAAGGCAACCACAATATTTGCCGTGGCCACAAATGGACAAGAACAATTTGATTTGTAAACTGCCGACTCTGACATCGGGGGCGGGGAAATGGATTTACGAATTAGATAAGATGATGGCTGGGATGACCTTAGCAGTAGGCGAATTAAAGAGCTTGCTTTCTACCACATTGGGGGAGAGAGCAGATAATATATGGAAATGAGCAGGGTATCCTGCAGTGACCGCCCAGAACACTAGGCATGACACAGCGGCTTTTAACAAATGTAGAGCCGACGTATGAAGAGCACTTAGGGTTCAGTACCCAGACACATCAGATATGAGTACAATAATGGCAGACAAAATGCGGGATGAGGAAGACATGTTTGCTTATGTTCAAGAGATTCAATAGAGATGGTGGCTCAAAACAAGAGAGCCGTGGGATGAAAACGTTGCTATTTTTAACCATATATTATGTCAGGGCCTGCCTGAGTCGGTACAGAGGCAGTTGAAAAAGATTGTGGGTATGCAAGCTAGCCATGGGCAGAGATTCAGTTGACGATCAATCACCATTGTCGATTGAAACAGGAGAGGGACAAGGAGAAACTTGAAGAAAGGAAAATGGAGGAAACAAGACTTGTACAAAAGAAACTGTCTAAGTTTACAGTGGAATGGGCGGTTATAATGAATAAAGGGACAGGAGCAAAAGCACAAGGGGCACAACACGTATTGCCAGTGGAGAGTGGGAATTTTGCGGGAAGAGGAGAGTATAAATATTTCCCACGAGGGAGAGGAGGTTTTCCCCTAGGCAGAGGGTTTCACGTGCAAGCTCCGCAAGGAGTAGGACTTAATGGAGGACCAACTAGGTTTGATGGGCAGGTACAGCAGTGTTGGGCATGTGGTACAATGGGACACATTGTACAGGTTTGTAGGAACAGAGGAGGAATGCAGCAGAATTGGCTTGGCTCGAGGGGGGAAATATGTATCCTCCCCCATACATTGCAAAACCGCCCAGTATTATGTCTGAGATCACATCCAGTATCAAACACATGTGCCAGAGTTAGCATATCCACAGCATGGGATGCCTGCGCAGGTACCTATGCAGACACAACCAGCACCAATGCAAACACAGCAGACACATGCACACATTACAAATATCCACAACAGTGTAAACCCCAGCCATGATGCAGAAGCAAGCAGTTGTGCCATGGAAAGCGACTGTAGTGCTACAAACACCTGCACCCAAAATACGGGTTGTGACTGTTGTGGGGAACCCTTTTACCGGCACAGGACTGAATTTGTATCCACAATACGACAGCCCACAGATAGACCTTATGGTGCCCATCCTTTCAGTTACAACTGACTTTCAAGAGCAACCAAGGGTGGGAGTGACCAAATGTGACAAGCACACTCTTTCTTCTTGTATCATTGAGGGGAAGTATCCAATGTCAGGCATTGCAATGAATGCACAAGGCTTTTTTGGGGCAACAAATACGGTTCTTTTTACTGATGAATTCCCTGTTACCATAGGGGAACATGATTTGACCATGCCAATATTGTGCTCCATAAAGACTCCAGGTAACATTCAAGGGAGTGATCTGATGAGTCGCCTTAATATGACCATATCTTTCACTGACCAGGGGATCATGTGCTCCACCCCATGGATTCATTATGTAAACACACAGGAATTTGTATTGACATTTCCTGCCAAAAGGAGCAGAGGGGTGTTCCAGTGAAACTGGCAATCTTTTTCTATGGAGTCTACATGTTGTTAGCATGGCTTCCAAGAACCGAGAACAGACTGTTGAGGGTACCCACAAAATTCTTGTTCAGACCAGAGGTGCCTATGGACATGGAAAGGGATAAGTAATCATGATAGAGCTTGAAGCAGTAATAGTGAGCAAGGATAGAGTGGTCCTGCATGGAGGAGAGGAAGAGGGAGTAAACTGGAGGACAGTTGTAGCTCTCGATGAGGGGCACAGATTAATTGATTTGACAGACTAAGAACTGTTCACAGATGATGACTCAGATGATGAAGTACTGTTTGACATTAGCCTCACATGTAGGTTGAATGCAGGGAGTTGCCGCAGAGACTGTTGTTGGCAAAAATAGTACTGTCCTTTCTTCAGGAGGACCTGGCAAAAGTACTGAAAACATTGTGGACCACCAGTCCAAAATGATGTTGGCTTGTTGAAAGGGGTAGGGACAGTTAAAATCAAGCTGAAGCCAGGAGCCTTTTGGCCTCAAGTGAGACAATATACAGTGTCAAAGGAAGCAGATGAAGGCATTTACAACACTATCACTGCTTTAATGCGGCAAGGCATAATGGTGCCTTCACAATCCCCATCTAACATGGCTGTGCACCCAGTGTAAAAATCGACGTGGGAGTCATGGAGATTTATTCAGGATTTACGGCCCCTGAACAACATTGTTGTGGAAGAGTTTCCGTTGGTCCCAAATCCTGCCACAATATTGTGTAATATCTGAGCGAAAGCTAAATATTTCACAGTAATAGATTTAAAGAATATTTTCTTTTCGATACCACTCTACAAAGAGTCTCAGGATTTTACCTTGTTTTGTTAATGTGGAAGGAAATGAAAACACACACGGTTGCCCAAGGGGTATTGCGAGTCACCCTCAGTCTTTAAGAGAGTGCTACAGACCGACTTGGGGAATATGCAAACTGATAGCATGATATTACAATATGTGGATGACATTTTGGTCTGCAGTGAGACTGCGGAAGAATGCAGGAGAGACTCAATACATCTCATGGCTGAACTGGCAGGGAAGGGATATAAGGTCAACAAGGAGAAATTGCAGTATTGTCAGGAAGAGGCCTTGTACTTAGGTCTGTTGATATCTCAGGAAGAGAAAAAGGTAATGCCTGAAAGAGCAGAGGCCATTATGAAAACAGACAGATCTGAAATAGTGAAAGGAGTGCAGCAATTCCTGGGCCTTTGTAAATATTGCAGGGCATGGGTCTGTCCGGACACTCTTAAACGGACTCAAAGAGGCACACAAGTAGAACTGTAAAATCACTTGACAGCTGAGATGATAGATGCCTTTGACAAATTGAAAATAGCAATCAGCACAGCACCAGTGTTAGGGATTCCCGACTATAATAAGGATTTTTTTCTATTTTCCCATTTCAAACAGAGTAGTGATAATGGCTGTCCTCATGTATAAGACTTCTATGAAACATAAACCATTAGCATTTTATAGTACAATATCAGACCAAGTCATGAGAGGACAATATCCATGCGAACAAGCATTAGTGGCAGCTGCAATTGCCATTGAAAAGTCTGATAGCATTACGATGGTGTGCAGAATCAGTCTTTAGGTGAAACATGCACTATTTTCTATGCGAGAGAAAACTAAAAGTACTTTAATTTCAAGGAGAGCCTCCGGCTACGAGGTAATTATATCCAACCCAGCATTTAACATTGTTAGGTGCAGTGTGGTGAATCCAGGCAGATTTATAGCAGATCCTGTTGAGACAGGGGACAGTGTGCATGACTGCACTGAATACATTCATCCTTATGATGAGATACCACCTATGAAGGACAGTGCCCTCGGAAGGGGACAATTCTCTTTATTGACGGGTCATTGATGAGTGATCAGTCCACGGGTGAGGGGCACACTGCGACAGCAGTGGTAAAGGAAAACCTAAATGGTAGCCTTGAGACAGTGATCATCATGAAATTACCATTGCATTACTCAGCACAAGCAGCATAATTGGTAGCACTGATCGTCACCTGTGCTTTCAGGCCTGTCAGACTGGAGGAGGCATAGCTTCTAACGTGAAGACGACACACTGTTGCAGCATGTGCTGCTATTCGACAGACTCATAAATGCACTTCAACTCCCATAGGGCATCGGCGTAGCAAAATGCATGGCCCATACAAAGGGTGTAGACACTGTTTCTCGTGGTAACAAAGTCGCTGACTCTGAAGGAAAATTAGCAGCTTATTTCACTGAAATTACTGAGCTTGATTCTGCATCCAATACACACACTCATGTCCGTAACATGTTGTCGGACAAAGGGTTTCATTTATTGTCCACAGCCCAAATAATCGAGTTACAGGGAAGAGCCCCAATGTAAGAACGGGAACTTCAGAATTGCAACGGCTTCAGGTATATGCTGGTAGTCTATGCCCCTTTTCAGCGTGGATAGAAGCAGGACTGTGCACCCACCCTGATGCAACTTGTGCAGCAAAATTCCTCATACCTAAGGTATTCCCAAGTGGGGAGTATGTGAGGTGATCCCATCAGATTATGGGCCAGATTTTGTAAACAATATATTTAAGCACTTCACACTTTCTTCCGCTTATCACCCAAAAGCAGACAGGATCTGTGAATGTCTCAATGGCCTACTCAAAGAGCACATCACTAAATTAAATGTAACCCTGAAAAAAGGATGGTTTCATGGCACTATTTGCATTACATAATCATCCTGGCGCAGATCATCACCTGACTCCTCATGAGTTGGTGACTGGATGCTGTATGCGTGTACCTCTTGCTCCTCCCACTCGAGCCAAAATTATGCCCATAGTTCATCTGCTGTTCTTGGTGATGAAATGCATGAGTACTTAGTGGCTATGATGGCGAGTGTTTCTTTTATGTCTCAACAGCTTTGAGCACAGCAGGGGAAGTCGAAGAAGATTGATGAAGACAACAAACAATCCAATCCTGCAGCATCAATAAAGCCACTTTCCCTATTTCGTGGAGACCTCGTGCTGTGCCAGAGCTTTGTGTGTCGTTGCCACAAGCTGCGATTTGAAGGACCCTTTAAGTTAAAAACATCACAAAAACAGTTGTGAAGTTACATGGAAGGCGTGCCTGGCTGCATCTTGGCAATTTCAAACTGTACAAAGGTGAGACTCCCCAGCCGCAACTCCCAGAAGTTGAAGACGGAGAAGAAATGAAGCAAATCCCAACAAGATCAGTTGCAAGAAAAACAAAACTCAGCAATTAGGGATTCCAGAAAATAGTGAATCCTTTGATTATATATAATGAATTAAAAGAGACAAAGAAGATATTGCATTCAATTATGCCACCACAACTAGCACTTCCTTTTCCTTTCCTTTGCTTTTCAGGAGAACTCTAACAAAGTATTGAATGTCTCTCATAAAATTCATTTGAATTTTGGCATTGGCCTATCTGGTAAAAATATACCCTGCCTACGGAATACAAAACATAACCCTTGCTGTTCGGATAGTGAACATCAAAACATGCTTTGTGTTTGAACAGACTCTTCTGGCTGTGCTGACACCATATTTCTTGTGAAAAGGTCATAATTTTCTTTTGCAGGTAAAAAGGACTTTCGAGAGACAAATATGGAACTGTTCAGTCTTGTTAGGTATTTGAGTCTAGTTCAAAGAAATAATAACAATGATGCATGTAACTGTTCATACAAAGTTGATACACTAGCTATAATGCTTATTGCACTGTTGTTTACCTTTTGAAGTTTATATTTCATTATTCTTTTGGCCCTGAGAGAGCTGGTTCTTTATAATGTGCCCAGACCAGCATATAATATAACACCTATCAACATGGCAAATGAGATAAAGCCACAAGACCTTTATGTGGTTACCACTCAAGTCAAAAGACTAAAAAGAAGTGTTGTGGTTGAGGTAAGGAGAGAGACGTCTGAGGAGAGCTGCTATGCCTGCTCCCTTATGCCCTATGCCATAAGTGCCTCCGTAATTTCCATAGCCACAGAAGTAGCAGCAAAGAAAGCACATTGCCTGAAACACATTGCACTGTGTATGACTAAGGGACAGTTCCAGGTTCAGACTGCTGAACTGGTATGGGAAAAAAAGCCAACGTCCCACCGTGAAGACAATTACATACAAGAAATAAAGTCTATGATAAAGGAAGAGACATAATATAAGGTAATAGTGAGCGTCTCATCCGTAGCACAGGAACAGTACTTATATGAGAAGAAAATAAAATGTTGCAACGCAATGATAAGGAAGGGAAGGAGATACCAGGATGTTTGGAGGGAAATTACATACAAAGGGAATATTACTAACGCCTGATAGATTGACTGAAGGGTTAGCAGAGTGTAAAGCACTAGCACTCCTAGAACAATGGGAATAAGATGTACTGAATGTCAATGCAGAGTGCATAAACTTCTGGCCCAAAAGCACAAATCTACTCACCTGGGTCAGTGATGAGGGGGGACCAGTGCCCATAGTGCCCCTAAAGAATACCACCCTGTGTTTCTGAAATAACAGTACAGTTCATGACGGAAGGAACTCCAATTGCCAGAGGAATTTTGATGTACCAGGAATTAAGTCAGGAACAATAGTTCTGATGGACCACTCTTGAGCTTGTGGATCCAACGCGTATATGAAACTTACCCCAAATTGGGGAGGGTTATGTTCCATAGTGCTGTTGAATATACCAACTCTGGTAGTGCCTCAGAGTGACATAAAAATGACTAACTACCCTAGAATGGATGCACACCTAAGTAGGAGAAGGGAGAATTATTTCTCAGCAAAATTGAAGGAAGCTCTTGCAGAGATACCATATGAACACAGGTTGTTCAGTACCGCTTCAACAGTACTTTCATCCATTTTCCTCCTCGAATTACAAACTACAGTAAATGCAAAGTGGCTGCAGATCATGAGATGGGAATTGTTGCAACAGTGAAGGACTTCAATGGCATAAGGGAAGAGCTAAGAGCCATCAGTCTCAGAGATCTCCGAAACACGTATGTTCTTGATTTAATAACAGCCATGCAAGGCGGTGTATGTGCAAATATCGGGCCTTCCTGCTGTACGTACAAACCTGCACACAACAGGGAAAATGGGTCCCTCACAGATCCTATAGCCATTCTGACAGAATTGCACCAGAAAATGGAGGATGAAGTGGATGAACCATCTGTTCTCCTGGATAACCTCTGGTTGGCCAATGTATTCAAGTTATTAGTAGCCATCGTGGTATTGGTACTCTTCGCCTTTTGCATCCTGAGAGTTGTGATAAATGGATGTAAGAAAGCTGCCAAAGGAACAGTTGGCATGGAGATAATGCTAGGTTTCAATGCTCCTGCACATGGCAACAGGCATCCCAATAATATACCTCATGTCTGCATGAAGGAAAGCCCCATTGTTCATACAGGATTAACACTTACGTATGCACAATTCTGCAAACCTGATGGGGAGTGCTGCTATATGACCTGGAGCATGGACAAACACATAAAACTTGCAGGTAACCTGATGGGGGGTGACTAGGAAATGAATTCCAAAATCACCAAATTGGGAAAAGGGCTCTAGAAATGGTGTGGTTGAGGATTCAACCAGAGGGGGGAGTGAAGGCAAACAGCTGAATGTGTCCATAATGGTGACAGCCCCTCCCTCAGCCCAATATCATATGGGGGAGAAACGCTATACATTAAGGTGTCCATAACGACCATATCCCAGGCAGGCGCAAGAAGAAATGAACTTGATTTGATTTAAGATGGCGAGAAAGACTGACTTCCTAGTAACCAAATCATGTGCACCGGATAGACATGAAGCAAACACGACATGAGGAAATACGAACAGTATGTGAAATATGCATAGACCGAGAACATAACATCACCAACTTATTAAGTCTAACTTGAGCAATACATATAAATTGGTTGACTAAAATAGAAGCAGCATGATACTGAAAGGCCATCTTAATTCATATGGATAATACAGCACACAAAGCAGAATGAATGAGAAATCCGAAAATCTATGAATCTCAGAGGGCTAAATTCTCTGCAAAACAGAATGTGCAAAATGGGGACAGAAGCTGTGAGGTTCCAGCCAAGGTTACAGAGACATTAGGGAAGATTTGAATGGCTCAGAATAGTAACAGGAGATAGTGTTTCCCTAGACATCAGACACACTGCTCGAGATGAGTATGAAACAATTAGCCTTTGAATGTCAGGTGCTGGAGTAAACAATTGTTAAAATCCCAAGAGGACTAAATCAACCAAGTTTCTATTGGTCTAGTGTAGATGGCTAGTCAATTGGTCGATGTTAATTAGAAGGTGCCAACCAATCCCCATTCGCAAAGTTGTGCCATCCAGTACATGTCACAGTAGCCAATAGTTTATTTAGTAAATTATGTATTTTGTTATCGTGTTTGGGGTGATCCCAGGAGGAGTTACCCGATAAATAATTATCCAGTCATAGTCCTAATCCATATATGTTCCATTTATAGTTTATTCCCCATAACTTTTCCCTAAAACCCGTAGGTTTTGTGTGCAACAACGTCAGCAATTACAAATTTTGAGTATTGAATCCATTGTTTGTAAGAAGAATTTGGAGAGCTGCGACTTGTGTGCTTATTGAAGTCCTCGCTTTATTTTGGAGCTGTTAATAAAGTCGGGTTTTGCAATTCATTTTGACTATCTCCATTATTGGGCACAGAATGTCCTGGCCTCACCACACCAGCTGAATCTGGGGTTATCAAAACCACCTTAAGTGTGTTAAGTGTGTTAGGTCTGGATGTCCTGGTTTTCTCATCTATGGTCTGCTTCAGATTGGATGAGTCTAAAAGTGAGAGAAAAAGTGAGAGAAAAAGCTGTCGAGTATCTGCATCAAGAGGCAAGGCTAGAGATAAGTGTCTACAATAACACTTGCTGGACATGGGGGAACAGGAATGTGGAGGCCCTCTCTTTTTCCCCTCCCTTCCACAGCCCGGTCTCTCCTTTTCACACCCTTGTCTCTACCTACCACACCCCTGCCTCTCTAGCAACACTCATCTCTCTCTACCCCAACCCTCTCTCTACCATATCACTTTCTTATTTACCACCCACTCTTTCACTATTGCAGTTCTTCTCTCTATCAAGCCTCTGCTCTCTCTACCACCACCTCTCTAACAAACCCTCTCTACCACCCCTTCTCAACAGACCTCTTTCTACCACACCCCCTCTCTCTACCACAATCCCTCTCTTTACTACCCTACCGTACCACATCCCTCGCTCTACCACCCTCCTCTACCACCGCTTCTATCACATCCTTACCCTACCTTACCCCCCTTTAACACACACCCTCTCTACCACACCTCCTCTTTCTATGACAAAACCTCTTGCTACCCCCTTGCACATTCACTTTCACTACCACACATCCTCTTGTTACTATAACCCCTCTCTCGCTCTACAAAACCCTTCTCTATCTACAACACCCCTCTCTCTCTCTTCCAATTGTATGTAACATCTCCCACTCTGTATCACATCCCCATCCTTACTCTCTGCCCCTCTTCTGCTACACTGCCTTCTACTCCAGCCTCTTCTTCTACCAGACCATCTTCACCCCACCACACCCTCTCACTCCCTACCTCCCCATCTCTCTACCAGCCCCGGTATCCCTCCCTATCACACCCCATCGTTCTACCACCCCTGTCTATCACATCTCACTATATGATTTACTTTCTCTATCACATCCACTCTCTCTACCATGCACACTCTCTCATTACCACAACTATTTTCTCTCTAGCACCCACTCTGTCTGCAGCAAATACTCGCTCTTTACCATCCCCTCTCACAACACTTTCTCTACCATATCCTCTCTCGCTACCAAATCCCCCTCTCTCTACCACACCTTCCTCTCTACCACATGACCTTTCTCGCTACACTACCCCCTCTCTCTCACCTTCTGTCTACCACATTCCTGACCTCTCTACAACACACCTGATCTCTCTCTCTTCCACTCACTTCACTTCCACCTCCTGCGCTCTAGCACATCCCCATCCTCACTCTCTACCTACAACACCCCCGACTCTTTAACACAGTTCTTCCTCTACCATGCTCCTTCCTTTACCAAAGCCCCCACATCCAAAACACCTACTTCAACTAACATGCCTTCTTGTAGCACACCCCTATCTTCTAACTTACCCCCTTCTTGTACCACAGCCTTATTCTACCACACCACCTCTGTCTACCACACCCACTCTCTCTACCATCCCCCTTCTCTACCACACACCCCTCTCTCTACCACATACCCCTCTCTCTACCATACCCCATCTATATCACCCCCTCTCTAATGTCCCCTCTCTTTACCACACCCTTTGTAACAACCCCTCTCTACAACCCTCACTCTCTACTGCACATACGATCTCTGCACCACATACCCGGCCATTCTCTCTTCCATTTCCATCTACCACCCCTGCTTTCTAGCATATCCCCATACTCACTCTCTGCCTACCACACCACTCACATTCTCTACCATACAGCTTTGGCTCTCCCAGACCTTCTTCTTCTCTCTTCCACACCCATTCCCCTGCTATACCCCCTTTTTCTACCTCACCCCTTGCTCTCCCCACCCCTTACCTCTACCAGACACCCTTCTTCTACCACATCACCTTCTTTTACCACACCCCTTTCCTCTTTACTGCACTCCCTCTCTCTACCACACCTCCTTCTTCTCTACCACACCTACCTCTCTCTACCACACCTCTCTCTTTCTCTACGACACTCCCTCTCTATGTATTTTGCTGCCATACACCCTCTCCTTCTCTACCACATACCATATCTCTCTCTACCACACCCGACTCTCTCTACCATCTCTCTCTCTACTACACCCCAATTGCTCCCTACTACACCCCTTATCTCTCATCCACTTACTCTACCACCTTCTACCCTCTACATCCCCTTCCTCGCTTGCTGCGTCTCTCTACAACTTCTGCTCTCTACCACACCTTCCTCCTCTCTCTACCATGCCTTCCTTTATCACATCCCTTCTTCTACCACATTCCCTTCATCTATCAAATCCCCTTCCTCTTTATCGCACTACTCTATTACGTTCCCTCTCTATCACATTCTCTTCTTCTCTCGAGCACACATTCTCTTTCTCTACCACAACACCTCTTTCTCTACCACGCACGTGATCTCTCTTCCACTACCCTCTACCAACCCCTGCCCCTAAAGTGTCCCCTTCCTCACTCACTTTCTCTACCATACCCCCTTCTTCTATCACAGCCCCTTCCTCTTCAGCACACTCCTTTTATTACATTCCCTCATTATAACATTCCCTTTCTCCCTCTGCCATACCCCTTCCTCTCTCTATCACACCCTCTTTCATTGCCACCCGACCCTCTGTAAAACCCTCTCTTTCTCTACAACACCTTCTCTCTCTACCATGCACATGATCCCTCTATCACACAAATGATGGCTCTCGTCCACTCCCTTCTAGCACCCCCACTCTCTAGCACATCCCTTTCCTTACTCTCTTCCACTCTCTACCAAACCCCCTCTGCCACATACCTGATCTTAATACAACACACCTGATTTCTCTCTTCCACTCCACAATATCACCCCAGCTCTTTAGTTCACCTCCTTGCTTACTGTCTGCCTACCACACCCCTTACTCTCTACCACAGTTCTTCCTCTGCCATGCTCCTTCCTCTACCAAAGCCCCCTCCTCTACCACACCCTTCCTCTACCATGCCTTCTAACTTACCCCCTTCTTGTACCACACCCTTCCTCTACCACACAATCCCTGTCTACCACACCCACTCTCTCTACCACACCCCCCTCTCTACCACACACCCCTCTCTCTCTACCACATACCCCCTCTCTACCATAACCCGTCTATATGACCCCCTCTCTAATGCCACCTCTCTTTACCACACTCTCTGTAACAACCCCTCTCACCAGCCCTCTCTCTACCACACCCCTTTCTCTCTATAACACATATGATCTCTCTACCACATACCTGATCATTCTCTCATCAATTCCCACCTACCACCCCTGCTTTCTAGCACATCCCTCACATTCTCTACCACACAGCTTTGGGTCTCCCAGACTTTCTTCTTCTCTCTTCCTCACCCATCCCCCTACTATACCCCCTTTGTCTAATTCACCCCTTGCTCTTCCTCCCCCCTACCCCTACCAGACACCTTTCATCTACCATATCACCTTCTTCTACCACATCCCCTTCACTGCACTCCCTCTCTCTACAACACCTCCTTCCTCTCTACCACCCCCACCTCTCTCAGCCACACCTCTCTCTATGACACTCCCTCTCTATGACCCCCCATTTTGTTGACATACACCCTCTCCTTCTCTACCACACACCATAGCTCTCTCTACCACACCCCTACTCTCTCTAGCAGACCCCCACCCTCTCTACCGCACTCCTGTCGCTCTGCCACACCCTGTTCTCTCCCTACCATGCCCCCTCCTCTCCTTACTACGCCCCAATTGCTCCCTACTACACCCCTTATCCCTCGTCCACTTCCCTCTACCACCTGCTATCCTCAACATCCCCTTCCTCACTTGCTGCCTCTATCTACCACTTCTGCGCTCTACCACGCCTTCCTCTTCTCTCTACTTTACCGCCGTCCTCTACCACACACACCCTTTCTCTACTACCACACCTTCCTTTATCACATCCCTTCTTCTACTACATTCCCTTCTTCTATCAAATAACCTTCCTCTTTATCACACTACTCTATTACATTCCCTCTCTATCAGATGCCCTTCTTCTCTCTAGCACACATTCTCTCTCTCTACCAGAACACCTCTTTTTCTACCACACACCTGATCTCTCTCCCACTACCCTCTACAAACACCTGCCCTCTAAAGTATCCCCTTCCTCACTCGCTTCCTCTTTCACACTCACTTCCTCTACCACACCACCTTCTTCTATCACACCCACTTCCTCTTTAGCACACTCCCTTTATTACTTTCCCTCATTATAACATTCCCTTCCTCCCTCTACCACACCCCTTCCTCTCTCTATCACACCCTCTTTCACTGCCACACCATCCCTCTCTACCACCCTCTCTTCTCTCTACAACATCTGCTCTCTCTACCATGCACATGCTCTCTCTACCACCCAACTGATGGCTCTCTTTCACTCCACTCTAGCACCCCTGCTCTCTAGCACATCCCCTTCCTTACTCTCTGCCACTCTCTACAACCCCCCTCTCCTTACCACATACCTGATCTTAATACAACAGACCTGATTTCTCTCTTCCACTCCACTATACCACCCAGCTCTTTAGTTCATCCCCTTCCTTACTCTCTGCCTCTCTCTCTCTCTCTCTCTCTCTCTCTACCTCAAACCTCATATCTCTACCACTGCTGCCTAACTCCCCACTCTCTAGCACATCCCCTTCCTTACTCTCTGCCTCTCTTCCATACCCTATCCCTCTACCACACACCTGCTTGCTCTCTAGTGCACCTTCTTCCTTTCTCTACCGCACCCATTCCCCCTACTGCACCCCTTCCTTTTCCTCACCCCTTCATCTCTCTCACCTCCTTCCTCCCCCTCACCTTCTTCTCTCCCTCTCACCCTTCTTCTACCACATCCCCTTCCCCTTTACTGCACTCCCTCTTTCTACCACACCCCCTTCCACTCTCTAGCACACCCTCTTCCTCTCTCTATCACACCTCCTTCCCCTTTCTACCATGCTACACTCTCTCTGCCACACCCCGTCTCTACCACACACCCTCTTTCTCTAGCACAAACCCTCTCCCTCTCACCACAACTATAACTCTCTCTATCACACACCCAATCTCTCTACAACAGCCTCATCATCTCTACCACAGCTCCACCCTCACTATCACACCCTATCTCGCTCCACCACACCACTTCCTCTCCCTATCACACCCTTGATCACCCTTCCACTCCCCTCTACAACCACCTGGCTTCTAGTACATCCCCTTCCTCACTCACTGTGTCTCTCTACTACAACTTCCTCTTTCTACCACACCTTCTTCTTCTCTCCACCCGATCTGGCTTTTTTACCACACCCCCATCTTCTTCCACATCCCCTTCTTCTATCAAATCTCCTTTACTGCACTCCTGTTGTAACATTCCCTTACTATCACATTCCCATCCTCTCACTGCCACACACTTTCCTCTCTATCACACCCTTTCCTCTCCCTACTGTACTTCATCTGTCTGCCAAACACCCTCCCTATCAAACACCCTCTTTCCCCAACACACCTTCTCTCTCTAACACACCCTCTCTCTATCTACCACACACCTAATCTCCCTATAACACACCTGATCACTCACTTCAGCTCCCCTCTACCCCTCTCCCTAGCACATCTCCTTCGCTCTCTGCCACATCCCATTCTTCACTCTACCCCACACCTTCCTCTCTCTACCACACCCCCACTCTGTCTACACAGCCCCTCTCACCATCTACAACACCACTTTTATCCCTCTACTGCACTCCCTGCCTCTTCATCACCCCTACTCAGTACTATACCCCTCTTTACTACAATATCTTTCCCTCTACCACACTCCTCTCTCTACCACACCCCCTCTCTACCACACCCCCTCCCTCTCCTCTCCCTCAATATCACACTCCTTCTCCATTACTACCAGGCTCCTGATCTCCTGCACCACACTCCCTATCTCTAGCTACCACACACCATATCTTTTGCTACCACACACCATACCTCCTACATCCATACTCCCTCTCTCTCCACCAAGGTTCCTTGCACTTCACCACACCACCCCTCTCTCTCCACTACATTCTATCTCTCTCTACTACACTCCCTCCCTCTCTCTACCACTCCCTATCTCTCTCTACCTCACTCCCTCTCACTGTACTATACTACCTCTCTCTACTACATTTCCTTCACTCTCTAACACACCTCCTGTCACTCTGTACCACGCCTCTCTCTACCACACCCTCTATCACTCCCTCTCTCTTTTCATCACATCTTCTCTCACTCTACCACATCTTCTCTCACTCTACCACATCTCTTCTCTTTCTCTACCACATCTCCTCCCATTTTCTACCACATCTCCTCTCATTCTCTATCACACTCCCTCTCTAACACACTCCCACTCTCTCTACCAGACTGCCTCTCTCTCTACAACACTCCCTCCCTCTCTACCACACCACCTTTTTCTATTTTTTGCAACATTCACCGAAGCGATAAGGTTCTCTCCCTGCTTCTTAATGCTTGCCTGTGTCTGGGCTCCCCATCACATTAGCTCGTGTCTCCTGTTGCCTTCCTGGTCTCAGGGCCTCAGCCAGCCCCTCTCCTCTTCAGCCCTCCTCCTTTAACTCCCCCTCCCACCCCATCCACAGATTGCCTCTTCATTGGGTCAGATGACCGGAACAAGCCTTGAGGCTTCCGGGTCCTCTTCCATTGTCGGAGCGCACACAAATTTAATTTTGCAACATCTGCTGAAGCAGTAGGTTTCTCTCTCTGCTTCCTAATGCTTGCCTCAGTCTGGGCTACCCCATTGCATTAGCCTGTGCCTCCCATTGCATTCCTGGTCTCAGGGCCTCCGCCAGCCCCTCTCCTCTCCAGCCCTCCTCCTTCCACTTCCCCTCCAACCCCATCCATGGATTGGCTGTTCATTAGTTCTGATGACTGGAAAACGCACCTCATCAGGAGTTCCCTCAGGGCAGCCTGCAATGGGCCACATAATGGGTGCCTCCCATGACACCTCCCCCACCTGTTTGCTCATTCACCCTGGGCACCCTTGAAAGCCGTCTACTGCAAAAACCAGGTAAGGTGGTAGGAATTGGGAGCACAGCCAGTACTGTGCTTCTGTAAGCCTGCCACTACTTTATTAATACCATTCTATTTTTACCATTGTGTTGAATGTTGCTGTGCTCCAAAGGTTACCAAAGTTAGACACAGTATTGAATATTGTAGAATTGTTGAGTATAGCCATTGCATTAAATTTAGCTGAATTTTTGAGTATAGCCAATTTAGCTGATTTTTTTCGTATAGCCACTGTATTGAATTTAGGTACATTTTTGAGTATAGACATGCATTGAATTTAGCTGCATTTTTTAGTATATCCATTGCTAATTTTGCTGAATTATTGTGTATAGCCACGGTATTGAATTTAGCATAATTTTTTAGTATAGCCATTGTAATGAATTTAGGAGAATTTTGATGCAACTGTTCACTAACCCTACTAAAAACTCTCCAATATCCTGCATACCCACACTCAAATGTTCGAGAAAAGGTATCCGTTAAGAAAGCCATACCAGATGTATGCCCGAAGAGGTGATAATCTCTTGGAAAAAGGTCCCCAAAGGAATATGAAAACAAGAAAAGGAGAAGCCGGTGACGTCACAAAGATAAGCATGACGCACTGAGAAAAGTGGTTGAAGAAAAGGATGTATGGATCCTATGGAATCTGATGATGAAATAAGGAACCAAGTAAATGTTCCTGTGCAGGAAAGAAGGTTGCATGCGTATATGTGACTCACTGAAGACAATGCAAACTGTTTAATAACTGTACAGATGCTGTAACGCGAATAGATTAAGTGATCATAGAAGCTGGCTACATGTAGTGAATAGACTGCAGGCAAAGCCGCCAATATATATATATAAAGGAACTGGACATCGGTGTCACAATTTTAGTACACTCATACCCACAGAGAAAATGGATCGAAAACTGTGTCACAGCAAAGAATTCGTTTTGAGCATGAAGGAAGGTAGAAAGGCTGCTTGGCCTGATGTCAAGACTGGAAGCAGCCAAGAACTGGTTATCTGTTCTCAAAGGCAGCAGACGTGAGAAGCCTGATCATCCCTTGGATAAAGCATGAGGAAAGAACACAATGAGTGCCAAGTTTATTAATTCAAGACAATTAAAGGCTATGAAATGGGCCGAATCGCGGTCTCCTGTCACGTGAGTCGAGGATGAAAATAGGAGGTGGGCATGGGGACCAGAACTGTGATAAGCATGTACCAATACTCCTTTAAATTCCCAGAGAAAATAAACTACTACAAGGCTCAACAGTTCAAAGACAAGTCTGCATTGACGAAGGCATGGTCGATGAGAGATGCGGGACTCATTGTGTGAGGAGGTGAAGTCAAGTTCACCCCCTGGCACCTGGTTCTGAGCTTACGTGCTGCTAGTGTGCCGGATGTTCCAGACATGGTATGAGCGTGTGTTACGCTCACCTGGTATCCACAGGGACGCCACCCAGCCCTGGTTGGATGATTCATACTCTTGAACCCTCTCCCGGTCCCTTGGTAAGGCCTCTGGTTAAAGATGGGTCTGCAATATAGGAGAGCTGGATTCAATACCAGATTGTCTTTATGTTTTCCCACCTCCCTTGGCCTCAACTCCTTCCTCCCCCTTGGGTCTTCTCCTCACCTTAATATTTTAAAAGGTGGATTCTCCGTCCTACTCCTCATGGCAGGGGCGCGTAGATGTGGGGGCGAGCAGAGACCAAGTTACTTCACTGGTGCAAGCCCCCCTGTGGGATTCCAGGCCTGCTGCCACTCTGTAGATTTGCTGCTTTACAGTCTTTATATGCAGTTCTTATGTTCGAATAATAATGTCTTGCTTCTTTCCTTTTAGGTATGGAAAGGTATTTTGGTGTTGTCGTGCAGTTTGAAGAAGAGCATGGGCCGGTAGGCGAAAGCGTGGTGTGCACGATGCTGTCCGGTGAGTAATGCGCGATGTACAGCGCTGTTTTGCCTTTTATATTGCTAACCTGTGTCTTTTCTCTCCTGGCAGGTCGCGATGTTCCTCGCCGAGTGCCATAATGTTCCAGTGATGATACTGACCAGGAGATGACTACCCAGGTAAGAATTGTGTGGCTTTCTTCGATCGGGAGGAAACGTGAGTAAACGGTTACTAATGCTGTCTTTCTTTATCCTTTTTCCAGGTTATGGTATTCCAGGATGCATGCGGTGCCGGATGATGGAGTTCGTACCTTCAGATGAGTGGAACTGAAGTCGGCGATGGATTGAAGACAGGATACTGTTCCAAGTAAGTTTCGTAGTGTTCTTTCTCTCTCTGCAGGTCCTTGGTTTCAGGTAAACTGGCATTGAAGAACTGGACAAAGTGAGTGTTACGCTGCTCACAGCAGAATAACGCAAAGCATGTTCTGCTGTTTGGGTGCGGTTTAAATAGTCTCAGGTAAAGTAGTCCAGGTAAAATAGTCCCAGGCCTGCCACACCCAAAGTAGTCCAGGTAAAGTATTCCCAGGCCTGCCACACCCAAAAGACTAGACCGCATAGCTCAGTCCCTTGTAACTGAGCTATGTGTGTGCCTCCATGTTGGCTGAACCCCCCAAGTTAAATAGTCCCAAGTAAATAGTCCCCTTCTAATGTTGATCTTCATGATGGTTATGAGCCTGGTGCCAAAGGCGCCAGGACTCACTCCAAGAGAGTCTTGGATGAGGTTTTAAGGCCTCTGACCTGGCCCTAACTGGAAGGGTGACTTGCCAGTGAAGGCCAGGGGTAAGGGTCATGACAGCACTCCCCCCCCCAAGGCCCCTTTCACAGTGGCACTTCTGCCTAGTCCTGGTTTGGCTGGGTAATTCTGATGGAACCTTTTAATTAAGCGAGGTGCATGGATGTATTCACTGGGTAGGACAAGACGTCTGCCTTTCCATTTCGGACTCCTGGCCGGAAGGTGATCACATAATCATATTCAGTGAAGAAAAGAGCCCACCCCAGTTGACGGGATGATTGAGCCTTTGCTGTTTTTAGGTATTGCAGGTTTCGATGATCAGTTATGACCGTGACAGTATGTCTAGCACCAAGGAGATAGTGTCGCCATGCCTTGAAAGCTGATTTTATAGCCAAGAGTTCTTTGTCTGTGATAGCATAGTTGAGTTCGGGAGGTGAGAATTTTCGTGACCAGAAGGCCACAGGGTGTAACTGCCCAGTTCCTGGGTCCCTTTGCGAGAGAACAGCTCCCATAGCCATGCTAGAGGCATCTGTTTCAGCTATATAAGGGAGGTCTGGGCGAGGATGCCGTACAATTGGAGCAGAAGTGAATTTTTTCTTAAGTTCTTGAAAGGCCTTCTCTGCTTCTTCGGTCCAATGGAACTTTTTAATGTTTTTTCTCAATAGTGATGTAAATGGATGCACTATTTGGGAAAAATCTGGGATGAAACGGCGGTAAATGTTTGCAAAGCCCAACACACTCTGGATTCCTTTAAATAAAGTTGGTGACGGCCAGTTAAGAATGGTATCTACCTTGTGCCTATCCATTTTGATACCTTTTGGTGTGAGGATAAAACCAAGGAATTCCACTTCGGTGACATGAAAAGAGCATTTTTCAAGTTTAGCATATAGTTTATGTTGGCAGAGTTTATTAAGGACGGAGCGGACATGCCTGACATGGTCTTCTTTTGTAGCAGAATACACTAAGATGTCATCAATGTAAACCAGGGCGCAAACGTCGATGAACTCCTGCAAAACATCATTCATAAAGTACTGGAATGCAGCGGGAGTGTTGCAAAGTCCAAAAGGCATTACCTTGTATTCATACAAGCCGTATTTGGTACGAAAGGCGGTTTTCCATTCGTCTCCTTTCTTCACTTGAACAAGATGGTACGTCCCCCTAAGGTCCAGTTTGGTATAGATTTGGGGCGTCTTTGACTTGATCCAATAATTTGGGAATAAGGGGCAGTGGATAACTGTTTTTTAATGTGATCTGGTTTCATGCGCGATAGTCGATGCAAGTCCTCAAATCTCCTTCTGTCATGATCTCTGCTTCCAAAAGATCAGGACTTGCCCGACTCCCTTGGAAGCAGACCCATAACCCCGGTTCCGAGTGCCAGCCAGTCCCAATTGGGACCTTTTGGACCCTGTCCTGGCGCCAGTGGCACCAGGCTCATAAAGATGCCCAGTCCCAGCGCTGGAAGCGCCGGGCTCATAATGCTTGGGTGAACTTACCTGCAGCAGACCATGCTGCTTAATTACCTGCCAGTTGAACCCCTGATCCTCTTCTGTTTGGGACTACTTTTCCTGTTGGGTGGGGCAGGAGCCACTCCCTAGGTTCAGAACACTGGAACTCTTCTGGAAAGCAGGAACTCTTTTCTTACCTAGGCGTGGCTGTGGAAGGAGACACCTAAGCACTACAGGAGGCTATTTAAACCACACCCGATGGATGAATCTTGCTTTGTGTTATTCTGCATTCTCTGCAGCAGAACGCTCATCGTGTCTTCTGCTTCTGATCCTGGGCCTAAGGGAACAAAGGCTTACCATCCTGGAATCCAGTCTTCAGCAGCACCTGTAAAGACAAAGAAAGAACAGGTTAGCACTACGGTCTTCAGTGGCAGCGCATCTCTTACCTGGTCTATCGGCTGTCACCAACGCCTCGCGCTGCATTCCGGCATCTGAAAGACAAAGGCTTACCTACTCTTCGCATGCTCCGGAGGTCTTCGCACTGCATTCCGGCATCTGAAAGACAAAAGCTTACCAGCTCTTCGCACGCTCCGGAGGCCTTCGGCGCTGCATCCCGCATCTGAAAGACAAAAGAAGGTGCGTTTAAAGACGTTGGGCAACTTTATTACTCACGTGCCATTACTCCTTCCCACGCCGAATCCAGTGGGTATTCCAGCACCCTTCAGCTTCTCTAAAGCTCCGAACTTGTAGCTGCAAGATAAAAGGGACAGTTAGTGCGCATCGTGAAGCAGGCTACAAGCGCTTACTTACGTGCTTCCAGGCGCTTCTATTCCTCACGCGGGTTCGATCCTCAACTCTCATCAGCCCGCCATCCGCCATCTCCGGAACCCTGCAAAACAAGAGGTATCATTACAAAAGACTTTTAAGACATTTGAAGTGCCCAGAACTAACCGTTCGTGCAGTTGACGACTGACAGCAGTCCTCTGAGGTCAAGAGGCCTGCACCCTTATCCAGTGAAGAAACTGGTTACGGCACCCTGCCCCGAGGCAGATGGAGAGCTCGGCGTTCACTTACCTAAGACATCTTACTCTTCAAGTCAGACATACAGTGCACAGAGGTCCAGCCCAAAGAGCCAACCGTGTGTTACACATCACCTTTGAAGATACGGCATTCACCCAGTCAAGACCGGCGCCTCTGCGGGAATCAGGTGAGCATTACAGAACACAAAGCCTACCGCAAAACTCCCACCCAGGCGCTATGGAAACCTCGGATACCGACCAGCTAGCCCAGTTACTTGGGGAACTAAGAGCAGAAGTGCATGCAGCCCGTCAGGAAACAAATGCTCTAAGAAGGGAACTGATTATTTCCAAGGAGCGAACAGACGATCTCGCTAGACAATTGCTACAGTCACAAGCCGGACAAACTCTGTTACCCGCATCAGGGGCAAATCTTCCTTCAACATCCTCTACGAACCCAGTGCAGATCAACCTACCTGGGATTGTACCTTTGGCACCGCCCGAACGATTTTCTGGTGACCCAAAGAGGTTTGCAGTATTTATTAATCAGTGCCGGTTGCACTTCCTATGCCGGCCAGCAGCCTTTCCAACTGATCAAGCTAAGGTAGCTTTCGTGCTTTCGTACCTTAGTGGCAATGCGGCAGACTGGTCGATCCCTCTAGTTAATCAAGATGATCCGGTTCTCCATGATTTTCAAGCTTTTCAGCTCAGTATGGAAAAACTGTTTGCAAGACATTCACATGGGCAGGCCTTGGACAATGAGCTCCTTTCATTTCGACAGGGTAATCAAGACCTTTTGGCTTATATTGCGTCTTTCAACAGACTGATAGTGGAAACTCGATGGCCTGAGGACAAAAGGATTACGCTGTTTTATAGAGGTCTACGTGGAGAGCTCAAAGATGTCTTAGCCCAAGTAGTGAATCCCCCGCAAGACTGTTCGGACTATATTGACTTAGTCGTTCAAATTGACCACAGACTGCAGAACAGGAAGGCCGATCGTTCCAAGTTTGATGCTCGAGTATTTTCCAAACCACCAACTCCTACCAAAGGAGTAGACTCCGGGGAACCCATGCAAATAGGGGGCCTGAAAGGACCACTAACACAAAAGGAGCGGGAAAGGAGAAAACAGCTGCAATTATGCCTCTATTGCGGAAACTCGGGGCACTTTCTTCGAGACTGTCCGGTGAAACCAGCCAAGAAGGCAGTAGGAGCTGCAGTTACCAGGGTCACAAACTCTGAGCAGGGAAACGACCTCGCCCGACAAGAATAGAGGTCCTCTTGCCGAGCGTTAAAACCAGTTCAGTGACCTCGCATTTCGTGATACCTATGGTCCTCATTAGCCCTGAACATCCGGATCGATTACATGCGATTGAAGCTTACGTCGACAGCGGTGCCATCGGCAATTATGTGGATCATGAAATGGTTTTGAGGATGAATCTGACTATTTGTCCAAAGGCTGTAAAGGACGTCATTACTACGGTGGATGGTACGGAGATAGCCTCCGGACCAGTAACGCATACCACCCAAGAAGTGACGCTAGTAAGTCAAGATGGACACCATGAGAAGATCGTGTTCGATGTGATCAAGGCCCCTCAGTTCCAGATTATTCTAGGAATTCCTTGGTTAGAGAAGCACAATCCTCAGATCGATTGGCGAGCAAGAACGGTTCAGTTTCCAGAATGTGTCTCTACTTGTCACCCTCGACCTGGTGTTGCACTGGCAGCAATTTCCTCGGAGGCTTCCCAGTTACCTCCTGAATACCTAGAATTCCAAGATGTTTTCCGGAAGGATCAGGCTAACTCTGTACCTCCTCATAGGTCTTATGACTGCCAGATAGACCTGATACCTGGATCTACTCCTCCTTGTAGTAGAATTTATGCCCTCACTGAGCCTGAGAATCTTCACCTCGGACAATACCTGGATCAATACCTAGCGAATGGGTTTATTCGTCCTTCCAAGTCCCCTGTTTCCTCAGCTTTGTTCTTTGTTCCAAAAAAAGAAGGGGACCTTAGAATTTGTATAGATTATCGCGCCCTGAACCAGATCACCGTTAAGAATAGATATCCGTTACCTTTGATCCCTGAACTCCTGGACCAAGTTAGAAAAGCATGCATATATACAAAGCTGGATCTAAGAGGAGCCTACCACTTGGTACGAGTAAAAGAGGGCGATGAATGGAAGACGGCCTTCCGCACCAAGTATGGGCTATTTGAATATCAGGTCATGCCCTTCGGACTTTGCAATGCCCCGGCCGCCTTTCAATATTTTATGAACGATGTCCTCAGAGAGCTCATAGATGTGTGTGTTGTTGTTTACATTGACGACATCCTCGTTTATTCTTCATCGGAAACTGAACATCGGAAACACGTGAAAATGGTCCTCGAGAGATTGCGTCAACACAAACTTTTCGCTAAGTTGGAAAAATGTGTTTTCAACGTGACTGAAGTTGAATTCTTGGGATTCATATTATCACCTAGCGGAGTGCGTATGGATTCAAAGAAGGTCGATGCAATTCTCAAATGGCCATCGCCATCCTCTGTAAAAGGTGTTTAAAGCATGTTAGGCTTCGCTAACTTTTACCGCAGGTTTATCCCCGAATTCTCTCGAATAGTCCAGCCCATCACCGCCTTGTTAAAGAAAAACAAACGTTTTGAATGGTCTACCGAGGCGGAACAAGCTTTCCAGAATTTGAAGACTAGATTTATCTCTGCACCGATCTTAAAACATCCTCGCCCAGAACTCCCCTACATCGTTGAAACTGATGCTTCGAGCCTTGCCATGGGGGCAGTTCTATCACAAAAGGACCCAGTAACCAATCAGTTGCATCCCGTGGCATTTTGGTCCCGCAAATTCTCGCCTCCTGAAATCAATTACACTATTACTGATAAGGAACTTCTAGCTATCAAGTCCGCCTTTAAGGCTTGGCGGCATTATCTTCTGGGGGCCCGACACACCGTTACTGTGATTACAGATCACCGAAACCTGCAATATTTGAAAACCGCAAAAGCTCAATCCTCTAGGCAACTCCGTTGGGCACTATTCTTTGCCGAGTTTGACTTCATAATTACCTATCGACCTGGTACAAAAAACGGTAAAGCTGATGCCCTTTCTCGGATGGGAGTGGAAGAACATTTGATCAATCCTAAACCTGTACCTATCATTCCCGAACAAAGAATTCTAGGTGTAATCGCCACACAATCCATAGAGGAAGTTAAGGATAAAGCCAGGCTACTGGTAACTCCAGCAGACATACAGAATTGGCATCTGCAGGGAAAGGACTTTACGGTGAAGGACAACCTATTATATTTCCAAGAACGGTTATACCTGCCCAGCACAGATTTACAGAAAAAGGTAATCTCTTGTTATCACGATGCTTTAATGGAAGGACATCCCGGTATGACCAAGACCTCGGAAAAGATCAAGCGCTACTTCTGGTGGCCGTCTTGGAAAAAAGATATCAGAGACTTTATAATGTCCTGTGGAGTATGCGCCCAAAACAAGAGTCAAAAGGAAAAACCAGCCGGCCTCTTACGCCCTATTGACATCCCGCCTCGCCCTTGGCATACGCTTTCTATGGACTTCATCACCGATCTACCTCCATGCTCTGGGTACAATACGATCCTAGTAATCGTGGACCTATTCTCCAAGATGGCGCATTTCATTCCACTCAAAGGCTTACCAACAGCAGCAACTCTGGCCCGAGAATTTCTCGAAAACATCGTCCGACTGCACGGTTTTCCTTCAGTTCTAATTTCGGATCGAGGTAGTCAATTTATTTCTCATTTTTGGCGAAGTTGCTGTCGGTCGGCTCAAATTGATGTGAGACTTTCGACCTGCCACCACCCTCAAACCGACGGACAAACCGAGAGGACCAATCAAACTCTGGAACAGTATTTGCGCTGCATGCTACAACAAACTGAAAAAACTTGGAAAGATATCCTTTGGATAGCCGAATATGCCTACAATAACTCTGTCCACTCGGGAACGGGGAAGACCCCATTTTTTCTTTTATACGGTAGTCACCCTCGAACCTCGGAGTTGGATCCACTCCAAGATCTTGGAACACCAGCAGTAGACCACCTGCATTCTACAATCACCCAAGCCTTTAAGGAAGCCGTTTCTCACCTTCAAAGGGCTAAAGAACAATACAAGAAAGGAGCAGACCAACATCGGAAGGAAGCCCCCCAATATCAAGTAGGAGATCAAGTCTGGTTATCCACCAAATATCTACCTCTAAAAGGACCACGCACATTCAACCCAAGATACCTTGGTCCCTATTCCATCACTACCATAGTAAATCCAGTAGCGGTCAAGTTGGACTTGCCCCCTCACATGAAGATACATCCGGTCTTCCACGTCTCTCTATTAAAACCCGTGCAACCTCAAACCCGACTAACTACATCTCCAAAACCTATTCTAGTTGATGGAGAACTCGAGTTTGAAGTCAAAAGCATCATGGATTCCAAGATCTCCAAATCTAAACTATTTTACCTGATTGACTGGAAAGGCTACGGTCCCCAAGAAAGATCCTGGGAACCTGCAGAATATGTCCAAGCGCCTCGTCTAATCAAAAGATTTCATCGAACATTTCCTAACAAGCCCAAACCCCCGGAGAAGCCCGGTTTGGGAGGGGCCTTGAGGGGGGTACTGTCATGATCTCTGCTTCCAAAAGATCAGGACTTGCCCGACTCCCTTGGAAGCAGACCCATAACCCCGGTTCCGAGTGCCAGCCAGTCCCAATTGGGACCTTTTGGACCCTGTCCTGGCGCCAGTGGCACCAGGCTCATAAAGATGCCCAGTCCCAGCGCTGGAAGCGCCGGGCTCATAATGCTTGGGTGGACTTACCTGCAGCAGACCATGCTGCTTACTTACCTGCCAGTTGAACCCCTGATCCTCTTCTGTTTGGGACTACTTTTCCTGTTGGGTGGGGAAGGAGCCACTCCCTAGGTTCAGAACACTGGAACTCTTCTGGAAAGCAGGAACTCTTTTCTTACCTAGGCGTGGCTGTGGAAGGAGACACCTAAGCACTACAGGAGGCTATTTAAACCACACCCGATGGATGAATCTTGCTTTGTGTTATTCTGCATTCTCTGCAGCAGAACGCTCATCGTGTCTTCTGCTTCTGATCCTGGGCCTAAGGGAACAAAGGCTTACCATCCTGGAATCCAGTCTACAGCAGCACCTGTAAAGACAAAGAAAGAACAGGTTAGCACTACGGTCTTCAGTGGCAGCGCATCTCTTACCTGGTCCATCGGCTGTCACCAACGCCTCGCGCTGCATTCCGGCATCTGAAAGACAAAGGCTTACCTACTCTTCGCATGCTCCGGAGGTCTTCGCACTGCATTCCGGCATCTGAAAGACAAAAGCTCACCAGCTCTTCGCACGCTCGCAAGAAGGTGCGTTTAAAGACATTGGGCAACTTTATTACTCACGTGCCATTACTCCTTCCCACGCCGAATCCAGTGGGTATTCCAGCACCCTTCAGCTTCTCTAAAGCTCTGAACTTGTACCTGCAAGATAAAAGGGACAGTTAGTGCGCATCGTGAAGCAGGCTACAAGCGCTTACTTACGTGCTTCCAGGCGCTTCTATTCCTCACGCGGGTTCGATCCTCAACTCTCATCAGCCCGCCATCCGCCATCGCCGGAACCCTGCAAAACAAGAGATATCATTACAAAAGACTTTTAAGACATTTGAAGTGCCCAGAACTTACCGTTCGTGCAGTTAACGACGGACAGCAGTCCTCTGAGGTCAAGAGGCCTGCACCCTTATCCAGTGAAGAAACTGTTTACGGCACCCTGCCCCGAGGCAGATGGAGAGCTCGGCGTTCACTTACCTAAGACATCTTACTCTTCAAGTCAGACATACAGTGCACAGAGGTCCAGCCCAATGAGCCAACCGTGTGTTACACATCACCTTTGAAGATACGGCATTCACCCAGTCAAGACCGGCGCCTCTGCGGGAATCAGGTGAGCGTTACACCTTCCTTCTTAGGTACGAAGAATAAGGGACTGGCTGCCGGTGATTTGGACGGGCGGATAAATCCATTTGCCAGGTACTGATCAAGATAAGATTTCAAATGGAGGTTTTCTGATTCAGGAAGTGCATCGATTCAGCCACAAGGAATTTGCGCACCAGGTATGAGGTCGATCTGACAATCGTAGGGCCTGTGCGGTGGTAGTGTATTGGCTTGTTCTTTCTGGAACACATCTTGAAAATCTTGGTATTCATTTGGTAGAGTACTAGTCACACCTAGTACAATCGCCGCCGTACTGGGAGTAGCAGATGTACATAAGTCTGTTTTCCCCTTTTCTTGGTAATAACAGGAGCGTGCACAATCATCAGAAAAGGCCAACTTCTTGGCACGCCAATCTATTAGAGGGTTGTGAGCTACCAACCATGGCATCCCTGAGATTAGTCGAAACTGAGGAGCTTTGATGAGATCGAATGCAATAGATTCTCAGTGTCCATCCTGGCACAGTAGGGTTAGTGCTGCTGTACATTGGGTTACTGGTCCGGAAGCTATTTCTGTCCCATCAACAGTAGTAACTTTTTCAGTAGTCGACTTAGAGCATAAGGGAAGCCCCATCCCTGCTGCCAGATCTTGGTCTACATAATTCCCAACTTCCCCGCTGTCTATGTATGCTTCGACAGCATGCATCCGAGACGGTTGTTGGTGATTGATCAAAATTACTGGTAATGCCAAGTGTGAGGTCTGTGGCTCATCCTTCTCGCTCGACAAGTGGACCTCTACGTTTGCCGGGCTTGGTAGTTTTCCGACTCCTTGTTATTATCTCCCTTCTCTGTGGCTCCAACAGTTCTCCTTGGTGGTTTCACTGGACATTCTTTGAGGAGGAGGCCTGATTTTCCGCAATATAAGCATAATTGCTGTTGCCTTCTCTTGTCTCTTTCAGTTTTAGTTAAAGGGGGCCCTACACCTCCGATTTGCATGGGTTCTACCGTTTTCTCCAATGTACGTGGAACATTATCCTTTGACCGGACATACACAGCTCGAGTGTCTAACCTTATCCGGTCCGCTTTTCGGTTTTGTAATCTGTGATCTAATTGCACCACAAGGTTGATGAATTCTGCTCAGTCTTTAGGTGGGTAAACCACTTGAGCAAGGACATCCTTTAGTTCCCCTCATAGACCCCGATGAAATAGTGTGGTCCTTTTTTCCTCAGGCCACCCAGCTTCAATGACTTGTCTGTTAAATGTTGCTATACATGTAAGCAAGTCTTGACTTCCTTGACGGATTGACAAAGGTTTGTTGTCTAATGATTGGCCCTGGGCATGACAAGCAAAGAGTTTTTCCATTTCCATCTGGAAACCCCCAAAGTCATGTAACAACGGGTCATCCTGACTTACCAATGGTACCGACCAATGTGCAGCACTGCCCCTCAGATATGACAAAACAAAAGCAACCTGCCCTTGGTCGTTAGGAAAAGCCCCAGGTCTGCAAAGGAAATGAAGACGACACTGGTTCATGAACGTTGCATACTTCTTGGGGTCCCCTGTAAATCGTTCAGGTGGAGCTAAAGGAGCTGCCCCAGGAAGGGTTATTTGTACTGGATTGGTAGAAGTTGGTACAGGTGCTGGCGGAATGTTACCATGCAATGGGGTCTGTCCTGCCTGTGATTGGAGCAATTGTCTACTTATTTCGTCGGTACGATCCTTAGTAACAATCAAATCCCTCCTAAGAGCATTGGTTTCTTGCCTGGCTGAATGTACTTCAGCACGTAACTGCCCCAACAACTGAGCTAACTGGTCAATCTCTGAAGTCTCCGTGACGCCCAGGTAGTTAATATTATTGAGGCTTCGCATTCTGTTACGCTCACCTGGTATCCACAGGGACGCCAACCAGCCCTGGGTGGATGATTTTCACTCTCAAAGCCTCTCCTGGTCCCTTGGTAAGGCCTCTGGTTAAAGATGGGTCTGCAATATAGTAGAGCTGGATTCAATACCAGATTGTCTTTATGTTTTGCCACCTCCCTTGGCCTCAACTCCTTCCTCCCCCTTGGGCCTTCTCCTCACCTTAATATTGTAAAAGGTGGATTCTCCGTCCTGCTCCTCGAGGCAGGGGCGCGTAGATGTGGGGGGAGAGCAGCGACAAAGTTACTTCACTGGTGCAAGCCCCCCTGTGGGAATCCAGGCCTGCTGCCACTCCGTAGGTTTGCTGCTTTACAGTCTTTATATGCAGTTCTTATGTTCCTCTTAGTTCGAATAATAATGTCTTGCTTCTTTCCTTTTATGTATGGAAAGGTATTTTGGTGTTGTCATGCAGTATGAAGAAGAGCATGGGCCGGTAGGCGAAAGCGCGGTGTGCACGATGCTGTCCGGTGAGTAATGCGCGATGCGCAGCGCTGTTTCGCCTTTTATATTGCTAACCTGTGTCTTTTCTATCCTTGCAGGTTGCAATGTTCCTCGCCGAGCGCTGTAATGTTCCAGATATGATACTGACCAGGAGATGACTAACCAGAAAAGAATTGTGTGGCTTTCTTCGATCGTGAGGAAACGTGAGTAAACGCTTACTAATGCTGTCTTTCTTTCTCCTCTTTCCAGGTTATGGTATTCCAGGATGCATGCAGTGCCGGATGATGGAGTTCGTACCTTCAGGTGAGTGGAACTGAAGTCGGCGATGGATTGAAGACAGGATACTGTTCCAGGTAAGTTTCGTAGTGTTCTTTCTCTCTCTGCAGATCTTTGGTTTCAGGTAAGCTGGCATCAAAGAACTGGACACAGTGGGCCTCATTACGACCCAGGCGGTAAGTTACCGCCTGGGTCGTACCCTTACCACCATGGTGTAAACTACGTTTACACCATGGTGGATGGTGGATTTACCGCCCCCATTCCAAGGTGAGTGGGGCGGTAAATCCCCATTTCCCATTTTACCCTTCCCCATTCCCATTTTTGCCCCATAGGGCATAATGGGAGTGGGGAAGGCGCTAATTACGCCACCGTAAATTACGGTGGCGTAATTAGCACCATGGTCCCTTAGCGCCATGGATTTTAACGCCTGCAAAAAGCAGGCGTTAAAATCACCATGGCGCTAAGGGACCTTGTAATCAGGCGTTAAGGGTCGGCGCCGTTTACGGCGCCGTTAACCCCTTAACGCCTGACTCGTAATGAGGCCCAGTGAGTGTTACGCTGCCCACAGCAGAATAACGCGAAGCATGTTCTGCTGTTTGGGTGCGGTTTAAATAGTCTCAGGTAAAGTAGTCCAGGTAAAATAGTCCCAGGCCTGCCACACCCAAAGTAGTCCAGGTAAAGTAGTCCCAGTCCTGCCACACCCAAAAGACTAGACCGCATAGCTCAGTTCCTTGTAACTGAGCTATGTGTGTGCCTCCATGTTGGCTGAACCCCCCAAGTTAAATAGTCCTAAGTAAATATTCCCATTCTAATGTTGGTCTTCATGATGGTTATGAACCTGCGCCAAAGGCGCCAGGACTGACTCCAAGAGAGTCTTGGATGATGTTTTAAGGCCTTTGACCTGGCCCTAACTGGAAGGCTGACTTGCCAGTAAGGGCCAGGGATAAGGGTCATGACAGCGTGTCAACCAATTATAGAGGGGCATATAACTAAGGGCCTTATAGTTTAAGAACCAATGGTATTCTGTGTACTTAATAAGTGTTGAGGATGACTTGCAATAGAGGCAGGCTTAAGTTGTCCACCTGATAGTAGATGTCCTATCACAACCCGACCACTTATGGAAGGTATATTTAGATGTTTTCCTTGAGTCAAGCACACCCCTTTGTAGGTTTTTCTTATTTGACACGTAGCATGATGTCACTTATGACAAATATTTACTATACAGGATTACACTTATTAACTTATTACACAATCATTTAGAAAGAATTTCACTAGAAGACAACTTAATATTATATACCAATACACTTCAATACAAAACTCCAAGATTTCGAGACAGTTTGCGCTCCCCTGAAATAGGAGTCAAATGGCAGTTCAGTTACTTAGAAGTGGGTAAAAGGGACAAGGTAAGTAGAATAGATCACATGTACTTGTTGGACAGTGAAAATAGTTTCAGTTCACCAGAAGAGTTCAATTCAAGTCAATAGGCCTAGGCCAAAGTCAATGGGCTAGTGTTCTGGATAGGAAAGAGCAGTTCTGGTATTAAACAGTAAAGTCTTTGCAAAAGTTCTCAGAAGTAGCTTAGGTGAAAAAGAATCATATGTCTGGTCACAAGCTGATTAGGCTTGCAAGTTGGGAAAGTTTCACGAACTTTCACCGCAAGAGTGGCGTTCTCTCAATCGGATTGGCACAGTACCTTAATATGAAGAACAGAAATGTAGCTGAAGATTTTGGTTCCTGGCAGGTCCTGCAGATCTCACTGTTCCTGAGCCTCAGTCATGGGGACAAGAGAGAGGACGTCGGGGGACTTCTGCACTGCACGGGATCGTTGAAAAGCAAACAAGATGAAGTCACTTCAGTTCCAGTAGCTGCAGATTGAAGCGCACAAGCTGGTCTCCCTCTCCCTGGTTAATCCTAACCAGCCTTGAGAATGCTATCCAGGTGGCTTACGAGTTGATTGCTTCCACCAACTCAAAGGAAGAAGTCGTCCTTGAAGGGGCTTCTCTGTCGAGATGAACTTGGCAATTCGGACCTGCATCAGGGCTTCACCGGGCAAACCAATGGTCCAGGGGTTGCAGCAGCTGTCCTCTTCCAGCTCTTCTTCGGTTCTTTCGTTCCAGTGGTCGACACTGCTTGCCAGTCCAAGAGACTCGCCTTTTAAACAGTTCACTCCCTTTCATTCCAGCCTAGCTGTCACTCACCCTGCAGGGTGGCTGTCCTTGCTGGACAGTCAGCCAGCCAATCACACCAGAGTGCATTTGGGTCTCCTCGGAGACTAAGCATAGGGAGTTTCGGGCACCTCCCTCGCTTCCTGCCCACCCAAGACACTCACACGCCAGAGGCGGTCTTCAATCCTGAAGCCTGCCAAAGGCATACGAACAAAGGGACCAAACCTGGTTTGGCGCGCAGACACAAACACTAGAAGGACCTTTCCAAAAAGAAACTGCGAAAAAAGAAGTCCAGACCTGTTTAAACAAAGGGGCTTAAGGCGCCATCTTGAAAAACATGGCTCCCGTAATTTTTAGCTACCGGTGTTCGCGGTGGGGAAAAATCATGGTAGTTTGTTGTAAAACCACTGCCACCAGCCTTTCCAATAGGAAAGGATAGCATTTGACTGCTACATGAGTAACTAGACACAGGGGATACTAGGTAACCCCTCCAGCACTCCATTGTAAAATGGTGTGTGCTGGGTCTAGTAATTTGGAAAGACTAGTAAAGTCAATTTCACTTTACATTCTCTGGGAAACAGTAGTTTATCCCAGAGAAGGTATTGAAACCTTTGGGAAGTCTAAAAGACATCCCTGTGTCACTGCACTGAGGGTGCTGTGTAACACACATGAAAGGATGATGCCTATGGTGTTATCTAAAACTCCATAATCAAAGAGTACAAGTGTAAAACACACATCAAAATACACGAAAGAGTGGGAAAAAAGGCTCACACTCTTTCCAGGTAAGAAAATCAAGTCCTAGAAATCCAGCAAAGTTGCTGGGGGTCTCTAAGGTGAAGGTAATTAGCACATTAATGAGAATTCTCCCTAAGGGGGGGCGCTGTTGCGCACGTGGAGAGATGGACGCCTCTGTGTAAGCTCTCCAGGCACCCTGGGCTGCAGCACCAATAAATGTGCCTAATGAAGCCGGTTCCACATGGAATTCGCCTGAGGTGCACCGCCGAGTCTATTGGACATCCACACGAAGTTTGATCACGACTGCCCGCGCCAGCTCGAAGATATTCAGCGAGGAAGTTGCCTCACGGGTGCCGGGAGATACCGCGTCGTGCGGCCCGCGAAGCAGGAGGAGGAACCCGGCAGCATGACGAATCGAGGGCTGCACGGCCCGAGCTCGGAGGCCTGCTGGCGCATGAAGGGTCGCGGGCGGTCCAGTCACCGTTGAGCGCCTGCTGGCTGTCATGATGCCCGCTCCCGGGGAGCCGGTTCAAGCCCTGCGTCCCCGAAAGTGGACATCCAGTCCCCAAGGAAGGACCCAGCAACCCCATATAGGGGCCCTTTGGACAGTGTCCTGGCGCCTATGGCGCCAGGCTCATAAAAGACATCAGTCCTGGCGCCATAGGCGCCAGGCTCATTATGGGAGTGCTTGGGTGCACTTACCTGATGCAGACCATGCTGCAGGATCCCGGCCTCCTGGAGGCCTGAAAGGAACTAATTTACCTGTGGGACTAATTTACCATCCGGGCGTGGTCGGGGAAGGATACATACCTGATTGGAGGAAGGATACATACCTGGAACTTCTTCCAAGGCTATTTAAACCCCACCCGAACAGCCACACGTGCTTCGCGTTGTTCTGCATCTAGCAGCTGGACGCTCACCGTGTCTGCTCCTGCATCCTGACTTCTGCCACGCCTGCCAGCATCCTGGATCACCTGCAAAGGAAGAGAAGAAGAGAACAGAAGAAGGAAAAGTCCTTACCTGCTAAACCCGCATCCCGGAGACATCTCGCTGACAATCCTGAAAAGGAAAACTTTTATTTAAAAGCTCATTGCGTCGATCGCTGCAGCGCTGCATTCCACTCACCTTTACAGGGCGCCTCCATGTTCAGCAGCGATCATCCGGATTCGCAGTCACGTCCCAGCGCCTAGGGAGAAAAAGACCAGAACAAAAGGTGAGAGAGAGAAGGGAATAAGGAAAGCTAAATCTCCATGTTAAGACTTACATGTTGATTCATTCCCTCTTCATTTCGGGTCCGCGCCGCATCCTGGCATTTCCGGACCCCGGCCCCTAAGGGGAAAAAAAGAGACATCAGCGTTAATGAGCGAATGAAAAGACATTACCAAAAAAACGCTCATTAAAGACTTACCTAATTTCTACAAGGATTTCACCTCTCATCTCGGGTCGGTGCCTGTTCCCCAGAATTCCGTACCCCGGCCCCTATGGGGAAAAGGACACTAGCATTAGTACATTAATGCATGGACACAAGGGGAACCTCTTATCAAAAAACTTACCTGGAAGCCAAGCAAGTTTGGTTCTCACCAATCCGAAAATCCAGTGAAGTAACTGGATACCAACACGCCCCTGCATCAGAAGCAGGATGGAGAGCTCGTCCTTCCAGACCCTAAGGTGAGACGCTACGAGGAATCACAGAAGGGTTTCGAGGAGGGTGAGAGGGGAAAGTTAGAGGCCGATGGCATTACCCCGCAGACAGTTAATCCCCTATTTTCGCCTACAGAAGGATACTTCTGCGAGCCAGACAAGCCAGATTTGGGGGCCCGGTCCAGTCCGTCTTCCGAACCCTGCGCATTACCTTAGAAGAGGTCACAGCAGCGCGAACCAGGCCAGCGCCTCCGTGGGAGTCAGGTGAGCGTAACAGAACGCAAAGACTTCCTACAAATTCCCACTCAGGCGCTATGGAAAGTTCTGAGACTGATCAGTTGGCCCAATTAATGGGGGAATTACGGGCCGAAGTACATGCCGCTCGTCAAGAGACTAATGCCCTCAGGATGGAATTAATAATATCAAAGGAAAGAACTGATGACCTGGCCAGACAGCTTTTGCAAGGTCAAGCTGGGCAAACTCCTCTACCCGGTTCCGGAGGGAACCCCGCTCCTGTGGTTTCCAGTAACCCTGTGCAGATTAATCTACCTGGAAACATGCCGCTGGCCTCACCCGAACGCTTTGCTGGGGACCCCAAACGATTCGCCGTATTCATGAATCAGTGTTGTTTGCACTTCCTATGCAGACCTGGGGCCTTCCCTAATGATCATACCAAGGTAGCCTTTGTATTGTCATATCTCAGCGGCTGCGCTGCCGATTGGCCAGTTCCACTGGTTACTCAAGATGACCCGATTCTCCGTGATTTTCAAAGGTTTCAAGCAAGCATGGAAAGGTTATTTGCTCGACACTCTCAGGGGCAGGCCCTGGATGACGAACTTCTATCCCTGCGACAGGGCAATCAGGACCTCCTATCCTATATTGCAACCTTTAATAGACTAATTGTGGAAATGGGATGGCCACAGGATAAAAGAGTCACGTTGTTTTATCGAGGCCTACGCGGAGAACTTAAAGATGTCTTGGCCCAAGTTGTAAATCCGCCCCAAGAATGCACAGAGTATATAGACTTAGTGGTCCAATTGGATCACAGACTTCAAAACAGAAAAGCAGATCGGTCCAGGTTTGAGACCCAGGTGTTGGTCAAGGCCCATGCTAATCCCAAGGGAGTTGATGTCTCTGAGCCTATGCAAATTGGAGGGGTTAAAGGACCCTTAACTCAAAAGGAACGTGAAAGGAGGCGGCAGTTAAAATTATGTCTTTATTGTGGGTATTCTGGACTCTTTCTACGAGATTGCCCGGCAAAACCCCCCGAAAGGCGGTAGGAGCCACTGATAAAAACCATGAAGACTCTGTTTCGGCAAACGACTCCGCCTGACAAGTGTAGGGGTCCGCTTGCCGAGCTTGAAAACTAACTCTCAGACCTCGCATTTCATTGTGCCAATGGTTCTCGTAGATCCAGAACAGCCTAAGCGGTTGCATGCAATAAAGGCATACATCGATAGTGGGGCTATTGGAAACTATGTGGATCGTGAATTGGTCTCTAGGATTAACCTCCCTCTCCGTCCTAAAACCAGCAAAGATGTCATCACCACAGTCGATGGAACTGAAATTGCCTCTGGACCGGTAACACATTCCACTACTATGACTCTTATTGGTCCCGACGGCCATCAGGAGGGTGTTGTGTTTGATGTAATCAAGGCTCCACAGTTTCAGGTTATTCTTGGAATCCCTTGGTTAGAGACACATAATCCTCGAATTGATTGGCGAGCTAAGAGAATAACCTTCCCGGATTGTACACAAACCTGCTACCCAGAAAACCTGAAGATTAATCTAGCATCTGTAACCTCTGCCTCCATGCAACTACCTCTGGAATACCAAGAATTTCAGGACGTCTTCCAAAAGGAACAGGCCAACACGTTACCTCCTCACAGATCGTACGATTGCCAAATCGATCTGGTGCCTGGTGCACAACCCCCTTGTAGCAGGATTTATGCCCTTACCGAACCTGAGAATCTGCATTTGAGACAATATTTGGATCAATACCTAGCTAATGGTTTTATTCGCCTGTCAAAGTCCCCGGCATCCTCGGCTTTGTTCTTCATGCCCAAAAAAGAAGGCGACCTTAGAACCTGTATCGATTCCCGTGCATTGAACCAGATAACGGTTAAAAACCGTTATCCTCTGCCTCTGATCCCTGAACTCCTTGACCAGGTGATGGACGCTTGCATATACACCAAGTTAGATCTCCGGGGGGCTTATCATCTGGTACGAGTTAAAGAAGGCGACGAATGGAAAACTGCCTTCCGTACTAAATACGGATTATTCGAGTACCAGGTGATGCCTTTCGGATTGTGTAACGCGCCGGCTGCCTTCCAATACTTCATGAATGATGTCCTTCGGGAACTCATCGATGTTTGTGTTGTCGTATATATCGATGACATTCTGGTGTACTCCTCTTCGGAATCTGATCACAGAAAACACGTCAGGGCAGTACTTGAAAAATTGCGCCAACACAAACTATTTGCTAAATTGGAGAAATGTGTTTTCCATACCACAGAAGTCGAGTTTCTATGTTTCATCCTGACACCCAAAGGAGTCTGAATGGACTCAAGAAAAGTGGATGCCATCGTCAAATGGCCATCACCTAGCTCTGTAAAAGGGGTTCAAAGCATGCTCGGCTTTGCCAATTTCTATCGCAGGTTTATCCTGGAATTTTCACACGTGGTACAACCCATTACTGCACTCTTTTGAATGGTCTGAAGAAGCAGAGCAGGCCTTTCAGGATTTAAAAGCTAAGTTTACCTCCGCACCTATATTGAAACACCCGCGTCCAGATCTCCCTTATGTCGTCGAGACTGACGCATCCAGCCTAGCCATGGGAGCTGTCCTGTCCCAAAGAGATCCCGAAACCAACCAACTGCATCCCGTAGCATTTTGGTCCAGAAAATTCTCGGCACCCGAGGTTAATTATGCAATCACGGACAAAGAACTGTTAGCCATTAAGTCCGCTTTTAAAGCCTGGCGGCATTATCTGCTTGGCGCTCGACATACCATCACAGTGATCACTGATCACCGGAATTTACAGTATTTGAAAACCGCCAAGGCTCAGTCATCACGGCAGCTCCGATGGGCTTTGTTTTTCGCTGAATTTGATTTCGTGATTACCTATCGACCTGGCTGCAAGAATGGCAAAGCAGACGCCTTATCCCAAATTGGAATGGGAGAATCTGATACAAACTCAGAACCAGTACCAATAATTCCCGAACAGAGGATTCTAGGCATGACTTTGTTACAGACGCTTGAAGACATTCAAGCCAGAGTGAAACAACTCCTGGACCCTACAACCTTACAGGATTGGATACAAAAGGGATCAGACTTTACCATAGACAATGGTTTACCTTATTTCCAAGGACGCTTATTCCTGCCACATAAGGAATTACACGAACTAGTTATTTCCGGTTATCATGATGCATTAATAGAGGGACACCCCGGTATTGCCAAGACAGAGGAAAAGTTGAAAAGACAATTTTGGTGGCCCTCTTGGCGAAAAGATGTTAAATCTTTTGTGATGTCCTGTGGTGTTTGCGCCCAAAATAAAAGTCAAAGGAAAAGACCAGCCGGTCTCCTTCAACCTCTAGACATACCGCCAGCACCCTGGCACACCCTATCAATGGATTTTATTACGGACCTGACTCCTTGTTCGGGGTACAATACTATTCTGGTAATTGTGGATTTGTTTTCCAAAATGGCCCACTTTATTCCTTTGAAAGGTTTACCTTCAGCTTCTGTCCTAGCCAAACAATTCCTCGAAAATATTGTTCGGCTACATGGATTCCCATCTATACTAATCTCTGACCGGGGAAGCCAATTCATTTCCCACTTCTGGCGCAAATGTTGTCAAATGGCGCAGATCGACGTAAGATTATCGACCAGTCACCACCCTCAGACCGATGGTCAGACCGAGAGGACAAATCAGACCGTTGAGCAATACTTACGGTGTATGTTACATCAATCTGAAAGCAACTGGAAAGACATTCTTTGGATAGCCGAATAGGCATATAATAATTCGGTACACTCTGGAACTGGCCACAGTCCTTTTTATACTTTGTTTGGGCATCACCCTCGAACCTCAAACCTTGACTCACCTGGGAACCTCGGAATGCCTGCAGTAGAACATCGGCATTCAACAATTATCAAAGCCTTCGAAGAGGCAACTACGCATTTACAACAAGCCAAGAGAAAATACAAGGAGAATGCTGATCTACATCGGAGTGAAGCACCTCCGTATCAGATTGGGGATCCAGTGCATACATGCCAACATTCTGTGACCAAAAATCTGTAGGAATCTTAAAGTTTCAAAAATAGTCAGGCGAGGAGGTAATGATAGGAATAGGGCGCGTCAGCAGCCCATTGTCATTGAATGAGCCCGCCGCCGCGGGTGCATTCAATGACAATGAGGCGCCTGACACGCCTTCTGCCATCACGCCAGCTCGGGGGAGCCCTTGAAAGACTCGCCGGAGTTCACGTGGTGGGGGGCTAATGGCGCCTTTTGTGAAAGGCACTCGCGGCGGAGGGGCGCCCTTCGCCCACCTCCGTAGGCGCCTTTTACATCAAAGGCCTGCATGCTGCGCCTTCTCCCACTACGCCAGCTCGGGGAAGTCCTTGAAAGACTCCCCCGAGCTGACGTGGTGGGGGGCTAATGGCGCCTTTGGCCAAAGGCACCCGCGTTGGAGGGGCGCTTTTAGCCCACCGCCATGGGTGCCTTTGATATTAAAAGCCTGCATGCTGCACCTTCTCCCGCTACGCCAGCTCGGGGAAGTCCTTGAAAGACTCCCCTGAGCTGGCGTGGTGGGGGGCTAATGGCGCCTTTGGCCAAAGGCACCCGTGGTGGAGGGGAGCATTTAGCCCACCGCCGTGGGTGCCTTTGACATTAACAGCCTGCATGCCGCGCCTTCTCCCGCTACGCCAGCTCGGGGAAGACCTTGAAAGACTCCCCTGAGCTGGCGTGGTGGGGGGCTAATGGCGCCTTTGGCCAAAGGCACCCACGGTGGAGGGGCGCTTTTAGCCCACCGCCGTGGGTGCCTTTGATATTAAAAGCCTGCATGCTGCGCCTTCTCCCGCTATGCCAGCTCGGGGAAGTCCTTGAAAGACTCCCCCGAGTTGGTGTGGTGGGGGGCTAATGGCGCCTTTTGCCAAAGGCACCCTTGGCGGAGGGGTGCTTTTAGCACACCGCCGTGGGTGCCTTTGACATTAACAGCCTGCATGTCGCTTCTTCTCCCGCTACGCCAGCTCGGGAAGTCCTTGAAAGACTCCCCCGAGTTGGCGTGGTGGGGGGCTAATGGCGCCTTTGGCCAAAGGCACCCGCGGTGGAGGGGCGCTTTTAGCCCACCGCCGTGGGTGCCTTTGACATTAAAAGCCTGCATGCCGCGCATTCTCCCGGTACGCCAGCTCGGGGGAGCCCTTGAAAGACAACCCCGAGCTGGCGTGGGCAAAAAAAAAAAAATGTTTTAAAAAAAAGTTTATTTTTTGAATTATTTTTTTTTTTACAAACAAAAATCGGTATTTGGTGTCAAAAAATCGGTAGGCGGTAGGACTGCTTAAAAAGCGGTATCCTACCACCTAAATCGGTAGGGTTGGCAAGTATGCCAGTGTGGTTAGCTACCAGACATTTACCACTCAAAGGGCCTCGAACTTTTAATCCAAATATCTGGGACCTAATTCTATTATGGCAATAATTAACCCAGTGGCTGTTAAACTTGATTTACCAGCTAGTATGCGAATTCACCCTGTTTTTCATGTGTCACTTCTGAAACCAGTGGTACCCCGGAACCCGAATGCTCAAACCTCCAGAACCTATTCTAATAGATGGGGAGCCCGAATTCGAAATGAAGAACATTTTAGACTCAAAAATGTTTAGGTCAAAACTGTTCTACCTAATTGATTGGAAGGGGTACGGACCTCAGGAGAGGTCGTGGGAACCCAGCGACCATGTGCATGCACCTCGATTAGTCAGGAAATTCCACCGACTCTTCCCAGACAAACCAAAACCCCCGGAGGCAACAACCTTGGGAGGGGCCTTGGGGGGGAGTGCTGTCATGATGCCCTCTCCCGGGGAGCCGGTTCAAGCCCTGCGCCCTCGAAAGCGGACATCCAGTCCCCAAGGAAGGACCCAGCAACCCCATATAGGGGCCCTTTGGACAGTGTCCTGGCGCCTATGGCACCAGGCTCATAAAAGACATCAGTTCTAATGCCATAGGCACCAGGCTCATTATGGGAGTGCTTGGGTGCACTTACCTGATGCAGACCATGCTGCAGGTTCCCGGCCTCCTTGAGGCCTGAAAGGAACTACTTTACCTGTGGGACTAATTTACCATCCGGGCGTGGTCGGGGAAGGATACATACCTGATTGGAGGAAGGATACATACCTGGAACTTCTTCCAAGGCTATTTAAACCCCACCCGAACAGCCACACGTGCTTCGCAGTGTTCTGCATCTAGCAGCTGGACGCTCATTGTGTCTGCTCCTGCATCCTGACTTCTGCCACGCCTGCCAGCATCCTGGATCACCTGCAAAGGAAGAGAAGAAGAGAACAGAAGAAGGAAAAGTCCTTACCTGCTAAACCCGCATCCCGGAGACATCTCGCCGACAATCCTGAAAAGGAAAACTTTTATTTAAAAGCTCATCGCGTCGATCGCTGCAGCGCCGCATTCCACTCACCTTTACAGGGCGCCTCCATGTTCAGCAGCGATCATCCGGATTCGCAGTCACGCCCCAGCGCCTAGGGAGAAAAAGACCAGAACAAAAGGTGAGAGAGAGAAGGGAATAAGGAAAGCTAAATCTCCATGTTAAGACTTACCTGTTGATTCATTCCCTCTTCATTTCGGGTCTGCGCCGCAACCTGGCATTTCCGGACCCCGGCCCCTAAGGGGAAAAAAAGAGACATCACCGTTAATGAGCGAATGAAAAGACATTACCAAAAAAACGCTCATTAAAGACTTACCTGATTTCTACAAGGATTTCACCTCTCATCTCGGGTCGGTGCCTGTTCCCCGGCATTCTGTACCCCGGCCACTATGGGGAAAAAGACACTAGCATTAGTACATTAATGCATGGACACAAGGGGAACCTCTTATCAAAAAACTTACCTGGAAGCCAAGCAAGTTTGGTTCTCACCAATCCGAAAATCCAGTGAAGTAACTGGATACCAACGCGCCCCTGCATCAGAAGCAGGATGGAGAGCTTGTCCTTCGAGACCCTAAGGTGAGATGCTACGAGGAATCACAGAAGGGTTTCGAGGAGGGTGAGAGGGGAAAGTTAGAGGCTGATTGCATTACCCCGCAGACAGTTAATCCCCTATTTTCGCCTACAGAAGGATACTTCTGCGAGCCAGACAAGCCAGATTTGGGGGCCTGGTCCAGTCCGTCTTCCGAACCCTGCGCATTACCTTAGAAGAGGTCACAGCAGCGCAAACCAGGCCAGCGCCTCCGTGGGAGTCAGGTCAGCGTAACACTGACCCCAACCACCCGACCATCATTGTAGGAGTAGCAGGGGAGCAGGGGTCCGGAGCCTACAAAACAGATGGTAAGAGGGCCGGGAGCCCCGCACACCATCGGCCGGTGGGGATCCGACCCCCCGGGCCTAGCTGCCTCCTCCACCCAGCGGGCTGCCCTTCTCCTGCTGCACTGGATGAACTGGGGGACTGCGGGGGGAGAACTCAGCCCACCGTCGCAACGCGCAGCTCTACCAGGCCCGCGGCCGACACTACCATTGGAATCAGAAGCCGATCCACACGCGGCTAAAGTTCAGAGCCGTCACGGGCATTGGGACTCGGCTCCTGTAAAGACTGGTGGGGGGGTCTGTACTTCTGCTCTCTATATGGTAGAGGAGAGGCACAGAAGACCCCAGCCAAGATTCTCTATTACGGTAGCAATGGACGAGCAATCAAGGCCTAGCTTCTCAGGAGGTGATGCAGGCTGGTTCTTCCCCAAGCCCCCACAAAGGAATGTCCACACACTGTATTACTGAAAACACAGTCTTTATATAATTAGTTCAAAGGTTATGTACACTTATCACAATAACGCACTTTGTGCTCAGGAAAATCAATAATGGTAAATATCTACAATTCTAAAGTGGTACCACTAATATTAGACCTCATTAAAGTGCATTCACAATACTGTAGACATGGCACACAGATCAATAAGAAGGAAACCAGCAATAGAGAGAGGAGAGATAAAAGATGGTTGAAGCAATAGGCAGAATACTGGCCCTCGCTACTGGACACAGTTCTGTGTGGAGATCCCCCCACCTGGGCAACCTGTAAAATAAAGAGATATAACACAAGCCCAGTCCATATATTGTTCAATAGTCTTATTCTCTCCTACAATGTTTTTACCCCCCCAATGTACCTGGTGGAGTCGAGTTCCTCGAAGAGGCGTCGACAGATCCTCCTTGAATGACCCCCTTTAAAGCAGGAGTCACGGATCGTCGAGAGGCGTCGAGAAGCGTCGAAGAACTCGGTGTTCGGTGTCGGGGAATCGACGGCCCTTCTTGAATGCCTTCCCTTTCAAGCGGGAGACACGGGGCGTCGAACGTCCGACAACAAACAAGGTAGAACGGCGTCGATGAGGCGGCAGGCTTCGATCCGAGCGGTGCTCGTCGGCGTCGAGACATCGGCGTCCTGCGAGGAAGAGGCGTGCGGGGCACCTCGGCGACACTAGTTCTGGACCGCAAAGATTGTGGGTGACGGTGGCCCAGCAAGGGCGTCGAGTCGCTCGAGTCTTTGGGGTCGTGAGGTGGCGGGAAACCCACCGGCGGATTCTCCTCGGCGCGTTGGTCGTCCTCGACTTTCTCCGGCAGGACAAAAGCGGTCGACGGTGCGGACGAGGGAGTCCTTCGAGTCAAATGTTCTTAGGCAAGGAGCGGACGGCTCCGGTCGTCGGCGGCACGGCGTCAAGTGGTTCCCACGGCTGGGCAACACAACTTCGACGGGCCTCCAGCGGTTACACAGACCTGCGAACCCTGGTCGACGGCAATGGACTTCGACAGCGTCGATGTCCGGGTGCTTCACTTCGATCTCCTCGGCGGTCCCGTCTCGGGTCGGCAGCCTTTCGAGGGTCTGACTTCCAGGGCGCTTCGGCGAAGATTCAGCGGTGCTCGATGGTCCCTCGGAGCACGGGAAGAGGGCGCCTAGCCAGGTCCTCTCTCGGGTCAGTCCTCGACGATTTCGACAACCTTCAGTTTCTGTCGAAGCAAATGCCACAGCAAGTCTTCTTCTTCCAGCTGGACGTCGAGGATCAGCAAATCCAGTTACTCTTGAGTGGAGACTCAGCTTCTGAATGCTTCTGAACAATTTCCAGTGGTGAGAGGTCCCCAGATATACTATTCTGTCTCTCATCCACACTGCTGGCACACACACAGCAGCCAATCACACAGAAGGGCATTCATGCAGTCAGTCAGCCAATCAGGCACACAGTGCATTCAGGCCACACTCCTCCCTTTCAGACACTCACAACAAGGAATGTGGATTGGGACAAGTACCCAGCCATTCAACACTACACACTGCATTCAGGCCAGTTTCGGGCAGGGCTGTCTCAGTCTTTGTCTCACATGCCAGAAACCAGACAACCACAACAAGAAGTGTATATTGGTCACACACTCCATTCACCCAGGTCCCACCCACAGGAGGTACCCACAACATACAGTCAAAGGGAAGGCTCCAGTCAGTCTAGCTGGGCCTTCACAACAACACCATATATGGAACTTCCACCCAACAGCCAGTCAGGGGGAAGGGACAGAGTCAGGGCTTCCCAGGACTTTGGGAAAAACAAGACAACAGGCAATAGAAAGCAAGAGGCCACAGGGGCCATCTTGTTTTCTATCAGGAATCAACTGATCCCAATGGCAGGGCCTGGGTATCCCAAAATGGAGGACACCCAGAGCACCTGTCCAATTCAGCATGGAGCTGCCACCAGCCCATACCCTGCTCTGTGGGCCACCCACAGGTGCCCAAAAACATACACTAGGGGCACAGGGTGGTACCCCTACCCAGGGGTGCCATAAGGGTATCCCATGGGTCTGTTCACCAAACCAAAAGAGAGAGCTGCACTGCCAGGAGTCCCAAATGGACTCCTGGGCAGAAAACATAACAGAACACACGATAAAAGGCAGAAAAGGACAAGGATTCAGAGGCCCTGTCCCTCTGATGCATTTCCAGCATCACAGTCGCCCCCCCCCCAGACTGAGGTGGAGGGTGTCTAATCTCCCACGGGATAGACACCCTCATCCAGACGGTCAACATACCTTCTGGAAAGGCCATCCGCATTATCGTGACTCTTCCCTGGTCTGTGCTCTATGGTGAAGTCTAGCCCTTGCAGGCTAATGGACCACCTGAGCAATTTCGGATTCTCACCCTTCATCTGCATAAGCCACTTCAGGGGCTTATGATCTGTTTGGACCTTGAAGGTAGACCCCGTAAGGTAGGGCCTAAAACGCCTAAGGCTCCAAACTATGCTAAAACACTCCTTTTCAACAGTAGCCCACCTAAGTTCTCTACCCTTGAGTTGTCTACTGATGAATATGATAGGGTGTTCTCTCCCTTTGTCATCTAACTGGGACAAGACAGCTCCAATTCCGGTGTCGCAGGCATCCGTCTGGACGATAAAGGGTCGGCTGTAGTCAGGCGCACACAACACAGGTGCCCGACACAGACTTTCTTTCAAGCCATCAAAGGCCCTCTGACAGTCTTCAGTCCAATTAACCTTCCTAGGCTGTTTGGGCGAAGTTAGAGCTGTCAGGGGTGCAGCTATGGTTCCATAGTCTGCCATGAAATTGCGATAGTACCCAGTGAGGCCCAAAAAGGCTCTCACCTGGGTTTGAGTAGTGGGAGTCTCCCAGTTCTGTACGTCCTGTACTTTACTGGAGAGAGGTTGGATTTGACCCCCTCCTACCTCATGACCAAGATAGGTAACTTTCCCCTGAGCTATCTGGCACTTGGTGGCCTTGATAGTGAGGTTAGCCCTTTTCAAGGCCTGCAACACCCTATCCAGATGTGTCAAATGCTCTTCCCAGGTGGAACTGTAGACGGCAATGTCGTCTAAGTAAGCCACACAAAAGGCTTCCAGCCCACTGAGCGCATGGTTGACCAATCTCTGGAAGGTGGCAGGGGCATTCTTCAACCCAAAGGGCATGACCCTAAACTGGTAGAGTCCCTCAGGTGTGGAGAATGCCGTCTTTTCCTTGGCATGGTCCGTCAGAGCTATTTGCCAATAGCCTGAGGTAAGGTCAAAGGTGCTCACAAATTTGGCAGCACCTATGGTGTCCACGAGCTCATCAGCCCTGGGCAATGGGTGCGCGTCAGTTTTGGTGACGGCATTGACTCCTCGGTAGTCCACACAGAACCTCCAATCCTTGGTACCCGCCTGGGAACTTGCCTTGGGGACAAGGACCACTGGACTGGACCAGGGACTGGTTGAGGGTTCAATAACACCCAGATCCAACATCTTGGCGACCTCAGCCTGGATGTGGTTTTTGACGGTATCCGACATACGATAGCTCCTGCTCTTGACAGGCACGCTGTCACCAGTGTCAATTTCGTGCTTACACCACGGTGTAAGGCCCGGTGTCAGTGAAAACAGAGAGGCATACTGCTGGAGCAAAGCCCTGCAGGCCCTCTGCTGCTCTGTTGTCAAATCGGGAGAGAGTTGTACTCCCTCCACTGAGCCATCCTGAGGGTTGCTATGCAGCAAATCAGGAAGGGGCTCACTCTCATCCTCTTCTTGCCCTGAAGCTAGCAAGAGACATGAGACCTCTGCTCGCCTGTGGAAAGGCTTGAGCCTGTTGACATGGAATACCTGGGGGGCTACCCCAGAGGCTCCCATGTCAACCAGATAATTGACTTCGCCCATCTTGGAGATGATCCTGAAGGGTCCAGTCCACTTGTCTGCCAAAGCTCTAGGCTTGGTAGGCTCCATCACAAGGATTTCCTGTCCCGGAGTCCAATCCACTTGCGAAGCTTTAAGGTCATGCCAGTACTTGTTCAATTCCTGGCTGGCCTTGAGATTTGCTGTTGCCTGACCCATCATTTGTGTCATCCTCCGCCTGAGGCCTAACACATAGTCCCCCACTTGCTTGGCGGGACCTGGAGGGGTGGCTTCCAAGCCTTCTCGGATCAAGGCGAGGGGCCCCCTCACGGGATGTCCAAAGAGTAACTCAAAGGGGCTGAAACCAACACCCTCTTGAGGTACCTCTCTGTAAGCAAACAGCAGGCATGGCAGGAGGAGATCCCATTTCCTCCTTAGGGGTTCTTCCAAAGCCCCTAGCATGCCCTTGAGAGTTTTATTAAATCTCTCAACCAGACCATTGGTCTGGGGGTGGTAAGAGGTGGAGAACTTGTAGGTTACCCCGCAGTCTTTCCACATGGTTTTCATGTAACTAGACATGAAGTTGGATCCTCTGTCAGAGACAACCTCCTTGGGGAATCCAACACGGGTGAAAATGCCCAGGAGAGCCCTGGCAACCACCTTGGCAGTAACAGTCCGAAGGGGTATTGCCTCAGGGTACCTGGTGGCATGATCTACCAAGACCAGGATGAACCGATGTCCACCTGAAGTGGGAGGGTCAAGGGGACCGACGATGTCGATGCCCACCCTCTCAAATGGTGTGCCAACCACTGGTAATGGCTGCAGTGGGGCAATGATCCTGCCTCCAGTCTTGCCAGACAACTGACAAGTGGGGCAGGTCCTGCAGTGGGACTCCACCTCTACCCCCATCCTTGGCCAGTAGAAATGGGCAGAGAGCCTCTGCTTAGTCTTCTTAGTCCCAAGATGACCAGCCAAGGGCACCTCATGCGCCAACTGCAGTAGGAAGGGCCTGTAAACCTGGGGTACCACCAACCTCTTGCGGGCACCAGGTTCAGGCTTAGTGGGCTCACTAACAAGGAGCTCACCCTCCCAATAAATCTTGAATGTCCTTGGCACTTCACCTTGTGCCTGGGACAGGGCCTGTTTCCTCAGACCCTCGAGAGAGTGGCACTCTCTCTGTCCTTTACAGAAGTCTGCCCGGGAGGGTCCCCCTTCAGCTAACAAGCATTGAAGGTCGGGATGATCCTCCGGGTTAAGAACCTCTCCCACAGGAGAGTCTTCTGCCTCTTCTCCCACAGGAGTTGAGTTTGGGTTTTCCACTGGACCCAGCCCGTCCGGAGCATGGATCCCAATGGGTGCTGTCGGAACAGCAGGAAGAGAAGGTGTTCCCTCCACAGAGGTGGCCTTCTTGGTCTTCCTTCTTCTTGCCTTAGGCCTCGCCTTTGGCTCGGGTACCTGACTCACAGCCAGACCCGGTGTCACCTGTGACCTAGTGACCGCAGCAGCAGTCAGGGGAAGACCATCCGAGATCAACCCCAACTCCACTAGATCATTACCTAACAGAATGTTAGCAGGGACATTGTCCTGAACCAGGACAGGAAGCTTTGCTGTCTTGTCTCCAATCATGAGTGTGACTAAGGCTACAGGGGATAATTTGGGAGGCCCACCAGCTAACCTGGTGGTTTGCAGAGGAGCACCTTCATAGTCCTCTGGCTTGAGCAGGGTCCTGTCCACCACTGTCATGCTTGCCCCAGTGTCTCTCAAACCAGTAGAAGGCTGGCCATTCAAGAGGACACTTCTCAAAAACCTACGGGTGTTCTGCGGGATATTTGCCAGTACTTCTGCGTACTGGTCCCAGGCCCCAAGGGACACTAAGGAAATCTCTACCGGAGCACCAAAGGTGATTCCGGTAGAGGAGGGGAGGACAGTGGCCTCCACCTCAGACACGGGGTAAGGGTAGGTCAGGCTGACAGCCTGTACTCCAAGTGCCTTACCTTTACACTTGGGGTCACCCCTTTTGTGATCCAGAGCCCCACAATCCCAACAAGTGCCAGGAGTGCGGGGTACGGTACTGGAACCACTGGGAACCTGCTTTGCAGCCGGTGGACCACTACTCTTATTCCCAACCACAGAGGACTTATCCCCACTAGATTTTTGGGTCTTAGGAGAGGAAGGTTTTGGTTTACCCGACTGTGACTGCTTGGGGGACTCCTCAGCTTTCTGAGAGGCCCCCTTCTCTTTGTCCTTGTCCTTCCCACTGGAGTCCTTAGGGGACACCCGGTGGGAGACCCACTTGTCAGCCAACCTAGCCAGCTTAAAGGGGTCCAAAATGTTCTGGTCAGCCACATACTGACGCAGCTCTGGTGAACAGGCTTCAGAAAAATGCTCAAAAAACAAGAGGTGGGACAACTCAACAAAAGTTTTCACCTTGTATCCATCAATCCACCCCATCATGTTCATGTGCGCAGTACTCACCCAGTCAACCCAAGACACATTCTCTCTTTTCTTAAATTCCCTGAACCTTTTAAGGTATTGGGTAGGTGTCTTGCCAAACTTGGCAATCAAAGCAGACTTCATACACTCATACTGACCCCTTTCTTCCACACCCAGCTTCAGAATACAGTCATATCCAGTTTGAGGCACTCTGCTTAACAAACACTTAGCCCAATCTCTTTTATCTACATCATGAATTGCACAAGCCATTTCAAACGCTTCAATCCATTGTAGGATATCTGAACCCTCCACAAACACACCAACCAAATCTTTCATAAACTTGGTGGCTGGGGACCTGACACTCTCACTGGATCTAGCTGAAGTCTCCACTCTAGCTTTCTCTAGCTGGATTCTCTGACATTCAGTGTCCTGGCTTTTGAGTTCAAGGTCCTTATTTCTGAGTTCAAGATCCCTATTCTTGAGTTCCACTTGCTGTGCCAGCTCCTCTTTCTTAAGCTCAGCTTCTATTTCCAACTTGCGATATTCAAAGGCTAACTTCATCCTCAATAACTCAAGTTCCATGGAATTGCTGGGGTTTGGAACAGAGGCAGCAGGAATGGTGGCATTCCCAGAAACAGATTCAGCGACAACCCCAGGGGCAGAGTCCTCACTGGTTGCATCCCCCCCTTCATCAAGGGTTTCACCATCAGTCTGGTAGTCCACCAGGGCAGCTATCAGCTCAGCCCTAGACTTATCCACAAAGTCTAACTCCCTGGCTTCACAAGCACTCTGGAGAGCCTCTAAGCTCATCCGAGTCAATTTATCATTTGCAATGGACTCCATTGCTTGTAATGCAGTTATTTGGAACACACCCGAACCTTAATCTAATAAAGTGCGGATATTTTGTAAGTGGCACGGTTATACACTGAGTCTTAAAACCATAAGCATCCCACCGCTGGCCACCAGCTGTAAAGACTGGTGGGGGGGTCTGTACTTCTGCTCTCTATATGGTAGAGGAGAGGCACAGAAGACCCCAGCCAAGATTCTCTATTACGGTAGCAATGGACGAGCAATCAAGGCCTAGCTTCTCAGGAGGTGATGCAGGCTGGTTCTTAAGTACAGTGTATTCCCCAAGCCCCCACAAAGGAATGTCCACACACTGTATTACTGAAAACACAGTCTTTATATAATTAGTTCAAAGGTTATGTACACTTATCACAATAACGCACTTTGTGCTCAGGAAAATCAATAATGGTAAATATCTACAATTCTAAAGTGGTACCACTAATATTAGACCTCATTAAAGTGCATTCACAATACTGTAGACATGGCACACAGATCAATAAGAAGGAAACCAGCAATAGAGAGAGGAGAGATAAAAGATGGTTGAAGCAATAGGCAGAATACTGGCCCTCGCTACTGGACACAGTTCTGTGTGGAGATCCCCCCACCTGGGCAACCTGTAAAATAAAGAGATATAACACAAGCCCAGTCCATATATTGTTCAATAGTCTTATTCTCTCCTACAATGTTTTTACCCCCCCAATGTACCTGGTGGAGTCGAGTTCCTCGAAGAGGCGTCGACAGATCCTCCTTGAATGACCCCCTTTAAAGCAGGAGTCACGGATCGTCGAGAGGCGTCGAGAAGCGTCGAAGAACTCGGTGTTCGGTGTCGGGGAATCGACGGCCCTTCTTGAATGCCTTCCCTTTCAAGCGGGAGACACGGGGCGTCGAACGTCCGACAACAAACAAGGTAGAACGGCGTCGATGAGGCGGCAGGCTTCGATCCGAGCGGTGCTCGTCGGCGTCGAGACGTCGGCGTCCTGCGAGGAAGAGGCGTGCGGGGCACCTCGGCGACACTAGTTCTGGACCGCAAAGATTGTGGGTGACGGTGGCCCAGCAAGGGCGTCGAGTCGCTCGAGTCTTTGGGGTCGTGAGGTGGCGGGAAACCCACCGGCGGATTCTCCTCGGCGCGTTGGTCGTCCTCGACTTTCTCCGGCAGGACAAAAGCGGTCGACGGTGCGGACGAGGGAGTCCTTCGAGTCAAATGTTCTTAGGCAAGGAGCGGACGGCTCCGGTCGTCGGCGGCACGGCGTCAAGTGGTTCCCACGGCTGGGCAACACAACTTCGACGGGCCTCCAGCGGTTACACAGACCTGCGAACCCTGGTCGACGGCAATGGACTTCGACAGCGTCGATGTCCGGGTGCTTCACTTCGATCTCCTCGGCGGTCCCGTCTCGGGTCGGCAGCCTTTCGAGGGTCTGACTTCCAGGGCGCTTCGGCGAAGATTCAGCGGTGCTCGATGGTCCCTCGGAGCACGGGAAGAGGGCGCCTAGCCAGGTCCTCTCTCGGGTCAGTCCTCGACGATTTCGACAACCTTCAGTTTCTGTCGAAGCAAATGCCACAGCAAGTCTTCTTCTTCCAGCTGGACGTCGAGGATCAGCAAATCCAGTTACTCTTGAGTGGAGACTCAGCTTCTGAATGCTTCTGAACAATTTCCAGTGGTGAGAGGTCCCCAGATATACTATTCTGTCTCTCATCCACACTGCTGGCACACACACAGCAGCCAATCACACAGAAGGGCATTCATGCAGTCAGTCAGCCAATCAGGCACACAGTGCATTCAGGCCACACTCCTCCCTTTCAGACACTCACAACAAGGAATGTGGATTGGGACAAGTACCCAGCCATTCAACACTACACACTGCATTCAGGCCAGTTTCGGGCAGGGCTGTCTCAGTCTTTGTCTCACATGCCAGAAACCAGACAACCACAACAAGAAGTGTATATTGGTCACACACTCCATTCACCCAGGTCCCACCCACAGGAGGTACCCACAACATACAGTCAAAGGGAAGGCTCCAGTCAGTCTAGCTGGGCCTTCACAACAACACCATATATGGAACTTCCACCCAACAGCCAGTCAGGGGGAAGGGACAGAGTCAGGGCTTCCTGGCTTCCAAGACAACAGGCAATAGAAAGCAAGAGGCCACAGGGGCCATCTTGTTTTCTATCAGGAATCAACTGATCCCAATGGCAGGGCCTGGGTATCCCAAAATGGAGGACACCCAGAGCACCTGTCCAATTCAGCATGGAGCTGCCACCAGCCCATACCCTGCTCTGTGGGCCACCCACAGGTGCCCAAAAACATACACTAGGGGCACAGGGTGGTACCCCTACCCAGGGGTGCCATAAGGGTATCCCATGGGTCTGTTCACCAAACCAAAAGAGAGAGCTGCACTGCCAGGAGTCCCAAATGGACTCCTGGGCAGAAAACATAACAGAACACACGATAAAAGGCAGAAAAGGACAAGGATTCAGAGGCCCTGTCCCTCTGATGCATTTCCAGCATCACAGCTCCCCTGGGACAACTGAGTCAAACGGCACTGCCGCATAACCCCACTGCAGACAAAGTGATCGATTGCCCCAGCACCAGCAGCTCCTGCCACACCACAGATAGCCCATTGCGGCCACCCCAACAATACGCCATTGAGGAGGATGTAAATTCTGCTATAGGCCACACCAGAGAAGGGGGAAATACTCACTGGAAGGCGCTTTCAAGAAATAAAAATTCGCAGACCGAGATTGTATCAAGAGGTCACAACCTGCAAAATAGCTGCTTAGAGGGGCGCAGAGAACCACGTCCAAGATAACCGGCACATAAAAGGAAGCAGAAAAACAGTGCGGCGTATCCTAATGGGGGGTGAGGGCCCTCCTTATAAAGCGGAGTGTACACACCGAGTGGCACCCTGACGTAGTCCCTACCACTAAATGTTATATGACACAGCAAGCAACTAAAGGACAACATGCCCCCTTTGTGTCATCTCAATTGAATAATAGACACAGGCATAGGTAGTTACATTTTTGGGACAGATCACAAGAGGAGGGGACAAAGCACCAAGAGGCATACCTCACCACCGCTCAGGTCACAAGACACCAGCACCCTCCACCATCATCAGGCTCACCTCGCAAAAACCCAGCGACTCTTAGGCTGAAGTGAACAGGAAGGACACAAATCCTAATCTCCAAGAAAACCCGACATCATCTACTTGCTGGGTACAACACAACGGAGTCAGCCGTATAAGTGCTGGGAATCGAAGAATAGAAAAGGTTGACACTCCTACAAACTATGTAGAGAACTCCTATAAATAAATGCACCAGGTGGTCACGATCCGCGTTCATTGTACTCTGCGAGAGAACCCAGACACACCACAGCCCTCCCGCAGCGAAAAAAACACTGAACCAAAAGTAGAACCATCAGTAACCATGATGGACCCACAGGCGGTCTTCCAGGTCATGCAGCAAGGGTTCACAGCACTCAATGAAAAACTAGACGGGATAACAGTTAACGTCGCCTCCATTAAAACACAACTGGACAAGACCACAATGATAATCACAGAAGCAGAAACATGGATTTCTGGCACAGAAGATACCACAGTTTCAACGATGGCGATATAATTGGGAACGATAAAAACCAAATTCGAGGACTTGGAAGCCAGGTCGAGACGGAACAATATCCGTATAGTCGGCGTTCCGGAGGAAGTCCTAAAAGGACCCATGGAACGGTGGAAAATCTCCTGCGCAACCTGCTGGGAGACCCCGGGTGGTCACCCACGTTCATTGTAGAGCGTGCGCACAGATCCCTTGCACCAAAACCTAAACCCGGAGCATACCCAAGACCCATCATAGCGCGCTTGATGAATTATAGAGACAGAGACCTAGTGCTGAGAACCGACAGAGAAAAGCAAGAACTGAGATGGGAAGCAAATACCATACGCATTTCCCAGACTTCACGCTGGCGGTGCAACAAGAAAGGCGCCTATTCAGTGGAGTTAAAAAGCTACTACGCGAATGTCATGTCCCCTATTCAATGTTATACCCGGCCAGGCTGAAGATACAGCATCAAAACAAAACATACTTCTTTACATTTCCTGAAGAGGCAGAAAACTTTGTGGAAACTCACATCCCAATGCCGTCTCCTTCCTTAGGAGCTGTACAAGATCCCTGAGGAAAAAATATCACTTTGCAACAGAGGAGGCACTAGAATAACGAACCATGGAGTGATATGAAGGCCCTCCCCCCTGTGGGGTGGCCCTATTGAAAGGGCACATCCGAAATGGTCAATATGTGGCAAGAATGAGGTTCTTTCCCTTTACTATCCAAATGAGAGTGAGCAAAAACATGGAGCTGGCTACACTAAGAAAAGTAATATGCAGTTGCGTCCCAGGATGTCGCTACAGACCCCCTGTAGCAGGTGCACTATAAGTTGACGGTGGGAGTGGGGAGGGGCAAAGGGGCATAGTTGAAGTTCGGGGAACTATGAGGGAGGGGGAGGGTCGCAGGGCACAGTTGTTGGGGTACAGTTTTTGGACTAGAAGTTTTAAACTACAAAAAAGCACACAGATGAAGAACATATCCACGACCAATAGCATAACAAGAACAGAACATAGCATGCATTATCCTACCCATGTCCTAGGAGATGGCTAACGCAATCAAGAAGGAAATTAAAATGTGGAGCTGGAATGTCCAAGGTCTGGATTCCTGTGTTAAGAAAAGGAAAATATTGACGTACATTAACAGACAGGATCCCAAGATAGTCTTCCTACAAGAAACACATGTAGGACACCAAAACAATGGACCTCTGGCTCCAAATTGGGGGACACACCAATATTACACAACACACTCCAGTCGAGCGAGGGGGGTAGCGACTCTCATACATAAAACTCACCCGTTCACCTGTATCAGTTTCAAATGTGACCCTGGGGGACGATATGTAATGGTTCATGGCATGCTTCATGACAAAGAGGTAGTACTACTTAATATATATGGCCCAAATCTGGATGACCCAGACTTCTACTCCTCATTATTTGGAAAGCTTGCACAGTTCCCTACGGCACATCTTCTATGTGGAGGTGACTTTAATACCATCTTAGACGTGCAACTAGACCACACATCGAATCAACCAAGGCCACTCTCCAAATCTCCCCAAACGATGCTCACTCACATGGCTGATTTAGACCTGAGAGACGCATGGCGATCCATACACCCCGGCAAAAAAGAGTATACATATTACTCCACCGTGCACGACATGCACTCCAGAATAGAGCTATGGCTAGTCACCAGTGTAGCACTGGGGTGGGTCACTGACGCCCATGTTTACCCCAGAACATATTCGGACCATTCACCAATACAGTTAACGCTGAGACTCCCTGAGATTAAAATAAGCAGACCACCATGGAGATTTAAACCAGCCGCCCTTAAAGATCTAGTTTACAAGACAACATTAGCTCAACACATACAGGAATACTTTGATATAAATGAGGGCACTGTTACCAGTTATGCAATTCTGTGTCAGGCATTTAAAGTCTGTATCAGGGGCACTGCAATGTCCACGGAATTTGGAGTTCTCAAAGATATACGTAGGAATCTTGCGCGACACGGAACGGATATTGCTAACAAACAATCTCAATATGCACAATCCCCAACACCACAACTGCGACTGTAGATTAAAATCAAATTAAATGAATTTAGGGAAGTAGCGGAACGAGAATCCAATATTTTGATAAACCTGCAACAGCGCGACGGTGCGGTGAGGGCGAGCGACCGGGAAGGCTACTAGCTAGAGTGGTGCGCACTGAAAGGGGCCCAACCGCTATTCCATGCATAAAATTACCAAACGGCAATGTAACTACGGAAAACGCTGAGATTAGAGAGGCATTCTATGATTTCTACAGGCGGCTATACTCGCCCCAGAGCGTCGCAACCGAAGAGGAGATAGATCAGTACCTCTCCAATATACCAACGACACTGCTAGCAGACCCCACTAGGGAAACCTTTGAAAACCCAATTACTGAGGCTGAGATAACAGAAGCCATAAAAGCGCTCTCCAATGGGAAAGCACCGGGCACAGATGGCCTAGGGGCGGAATTCAATAAAGAGTTCAGCCCAATCCTCGTACCCAAACTGCATGCAGTATGGAAAGAGGCCCTAGAAAAAGGGGAACTACCAGAAACCACCACAGAGGCAGTTATTACACTATTACTTAAACCCGGAAAACCACCAGACGAGTGCGGCTCATACAGACCGCTGTCACTGATAAACACTGATGCCAAAATTTTCGCAAAAATATTAGCACCCCGGCTGACCCCACTGATGCCCTACATGGTCCATGAAGACCAGGCCGGATTTGTTATGGGTAGGTCCACGGCAACAAATATTAGATGTCACAAGATTCTGGCGACTATACCCGAAGATACCCAAGGGGTGGAGGTGTCCCTGGACATGCAAAAAGCATTTGACACAGTATACTGGCCCTTTCTATTTAGAGTTCTACAAAACTACGGATTTGGTCCCAATTTCATCAAACGGATCAAAATACTGTACACGCATCCTTATGCCAGGATAAGTATTAATGGCACTCTGTCAGATACGCTGGAACTCCTGGGGGCACCCGACAAGGCTGCCCACTGTTACCGCTTTTATTTGCACTAGTGATAGAGCCGCTGGCAGACATACTTAGGACCCGATACAGCGCATATGGGTTGAGGCTAGAAGGTCAATTGAACATCATCACTCTATATTCTGATGATATACTGCTATATTTAAAAAATCCAGATCGCACGCTCGGCAGAATCCTTGCGGAAGTCAAGAAATTTGGTGACCTCTCCGGTTTAAAACTCAATGCCAATAAATCGGAAATGTTCCCTCTCACAAAAACGACAGTGGCACCTCATGATCCTCACAGGATCTGCTGAAACCTGATACACATTCAATACCTAGGAACATATGTAGCTAGGACTGCCCAGTTAACACGTGCCCTTAATTACAACACCCTAGCCGACGCCCTATGTGTGAAAATGGCACGTTGGAGTGCATTACCTATCTCGATGATGGGGAGAATCGCCCTTATCAAAATGATAGTTCTCCCAAAACTCTTTTACCTATTTAACACAGTACCAGTGTGGACTGGTCGAGCATTGTTCACCAAAATAAAAAGTGCCTGCATTGCATTCACATGGGGAGGGCATCCCAGATTGAGTTGGGAGACGCTGACGGCGTCATATCTGCGAGGTGGCCTAGCGGCACCCGATTTTGAACTATATTTTCTAGCTGCGCAGGCACGTTACGCTGCTCAATGGGCTACCAGCTTCCTCAACCCTGAGAACACACCACACGACTATCACGCAACGGAACCCACCATACTGCTTCACAACATGACAAGCCCTCATCCCAAACATTATAATTCCATTGACCCAACGCAGGTGACGAACACAGCCTGGTCCAGAATTACCGATATTTATGGCACAGACAAATTGTGCCACCCTAGCATGCCGATTTGGGGCGATCCACATATACCACCTACGTTGGACAAGGAGGCAACAACACATTGGATCGCCAGGGTAATTGTACAATGGGGTCGATTGTTCCCAGACAAACATTTCATGACCTGGGAAACATTAAGAGCCGTAGTGGGAGACATAGCCAAATAACAAACTGCAATACATGCGCATCAGAGCAGCCATTAAGCGCGTATGGCCTACCGTATCAGAAGAACCAGAGATAAATCTGGGACTGGGGTACATGTTCACCGAAAGGGCAGGAAAAGTCACGGCATCCACATTACATAAAACTATTGCCCAAACTCGCCCACTGCCAGAACACAAAGCCAAGGCTAAGTGGGAACAGGACTTGGGGCAGAGAATCGAGGATCACCAATGGCTACAAATATGCACCTTGACCAAACATATATCCTGCAATGCCAGATACAAACTCATACATTATAAAATAGTACACAGGACACACTATACCCCTGCTAAGCTCAAGAGAATCTTCCCCACAACAGAAGGTACATGCCCGAGATGTTCCTCCGAGGATGCAGGTATTTACCACATGCTGTGGTCGTGCATAAAGCTAAAAGAATACTGGACAGAAATCTGTACAATACTGGGCGAAATGGCTGACCAACCCATCGACTGGTCTCCACAATAATGTCTCCTGGGAGCCATAGGGAAAATGAACAAGACATGGCGGAAACTTCTCAATCTGAGTTTGCTGATAGCCAAGAGGGCAATATTGCTGAAATGGAAGAATAGTGTGCTACCTACAAGAGAAGACCGCGAAAAAGACATGATATGGACGAATGACATTGAGGAACTATAAATAAACTCAGTACAACTCACTTCCAGGCCCAGGAACATATTGGCTAGATATAAACAATATCTGTCAGACCAAGTAGCAGTAGAGGACTCGGATTGATAGAAAATGTAATATCATATGTTGTAATGTCTGGTACTCTTAACAAATGTGTGTATGACTCATCTGTGTGCAATCATAAATAAAGTTTTTAAAAAAGAGAATTAACCCTAACAAGCAGGCTATTCAAATGGGAAGGCCCAGAACACAGCGCACAATGGAGTACCATTTAATAATTGCAGGGAAGATGTGTGGAGGGCTCTTAGGGTACAGTATTCTGACACATCAGAAATGGGTGCAATTATGACATGAAAGATGAAGGAAGATGAAAATCCTATTGCTTACATTCAGGACATTCAAGAGCGTTGGACTCTTGAAACGAAGGAGCCAAGGGGAAAAACAGTGGCATTATTTTACCACATTTTATGTCAAGAGTTGCCAGAGCAAGTGCAGAGACAAATGAAGAAATTAGTGGGTATGGAAGCCAAGCCTTGGGCTGAGATACAGTTGACAATAGTGCATCACTGTTGGCTATTGCAGGAGAAACACAAGAAGAAAGATGAGGCTAGGAAAGCTGCGGAAGCTAAATTAGTTCAGAATAAATTGTCAAAGTACGCCATACAAGGGGCGGTATTGGCAAGTGGAGAAGGGATAGGGATACAGCAAACAGTGGGTACATCGCAAGCGAATAATCAGCGTCAGATGTACCAATGGAATGGGTTCATGCCACGAGGCAGAGGTATGGGATATAGAGGAAGGGGTGGATTTAAAAGCAACCAAGGTTGGTTTCAAAATGCGCGAAATGAGAATCAGAATGTACAAGGAGGATCTAACCGAGGGCGACTAGTCAGATGGTCACCCCCTGTATGTTGGACTTGTGGGATAGTAGGGCACATTGCACACTTATGTGGGAGCCAAGGGAATGTACAGAATGGACAATTCACAAGAGGTGGGAAAGCTTATCCTCCACCATATAGCACACAAACTAGGGAAGGGTTTTCCCAAGATCAGACAGTGTATCAGACACAAGCACCACAAATGCAACAGGCACAGCAACCACAGCAAGCGCAAATGAAACCGCCACAAGGGCAGTCACAGCATGCCCCCATGCAGACACAGCAGTATACAAACACGGGACACTTGCTGACACCTAGGATAGGGGGTGTCACCGAAGTGGGAGGGAATCTTTTCACAGGTACAGGGGTGTGCATGTACCCACAATAGGACAGATCACAGGGCGACTTGATGTGTTCAGTACTATCTGTGACACCAGACCCCCAAGAGGAACCAGGGGTCTATGTGGCAATAGGAGGCACATCTTTTTCATTTTTAGTAGACACTGGTGCTACTCGTTCATGTATACGAGAGGGAAAATATCCAATGTCAGGAATTGCCATGAACGCTCAAGGGTTCTCTGGAGCTACAAGTTGAGTTCCTTTTACTGATGAATTACCAGTCTCTTTAGGAGGGGCAAGTGGCTCTGTGAGGCTTTCCAATTGAGCCAGAGGTTTTCCTTTATGGGGTGAGCATTCTATTAACATGGCTACCTGGCTTAGTGGGAAAGATGATGAGTTCTTGTTTAGACCACAAATACATATGGACGAAGAGGGGGGACAGTCTATCCCCCTAGAGTTAGAAGCAGCCATTGTACGAAGGAAAATGGCAATGCTTGAAGGAACAGATGACGAGGGCAGACCATGGAGGACAATGATAGCTCTCGAAGAGGGTTAGGCTGACTGATATTACTGATGATGACATGCTTAGGGATGATCTCACAGACAATGAAGTAGTGTTTCACATGAGCATTACTTACTGGGTAAGGATAGAGAGATGGGAAGTTCCACAGAGAACGCAAAAATGTGGAAGCGTCCAGCATTTTTTGACAAAGACTTAGAGAAGGTGGCAAGTATCCTATGGACTACAGGCCCCTATGACATAGGCCTGTTAAAGGGGAAAGGAGAAGTGAAAAAAAAGTTGAAACCAAGAGCAATTTTACCTTGAGCAAGACAATACCCCATGTCTCGAGAGGCTGATGAGGGTATTTTTAAGACCATTTCAGCACTGATGGAACAAGGCATTCCAGTACCGTCAGAATCATTGTATAATACCGCAGTTCAGCCTGTGAAAAAATCAAAGGGAGGGTTGTGGAGATTCATACATGACATGAGACCGATTAACCAGATTGTAGAAGCAGAATTTTCTTTAGTTCCTAATCCAGCGGCGAAACTATGCAGTATCCCGGTGGACGCACAATATTTCACGGTAATCGAATTGAAAAATGCATTTTTCTCAATCCCGTTCCATAAAGACTCACAAGACTTGACTTCATTTACGTTCCGCCAAAATCGTATGAATCATACTAGGCTGGCCGAAGGGTACTGTGAGTCTCCATTGATCTTTAACAGGGTCCTCCAGATGGATATAGGCAATATTGATTTAAAAAGTGCCATGATTCAATACGTAGATGATATTTGAATCCGTAGCACGACAGAAGATGAATGTGGGCACAATTCGATTTAGTTTAAGACTATTTCAGCAGGCAAGGTATGCAAGGTAGACAAAGAGAAGCTACAGTATTGTCAAGAAGAGGTGTTATACATTGGAAAGTTGATTTCACATGAGGGAAAAAAGGTGACACCTGAAAGTGCTGAGGTGATTATGAAAACTGCAAACCTGCATACAGTAAAACAGATGCAACAGTTTTTGGGGATATGTAATTATGTTAGAGCTTGGGTGTTTGATTACAGTTCATACACAAGACCCATTTGCATGCTTTAAAAAAGGCACGAGTGGACAAGGTCACAATAGAATGGACTGAGGAGATGAAGGAGGGATTTGAAGAGTTGAAAAAAGCAATGTGTACAGCTCATGTTTTGGTAATCCCCAATTATGCTGAGAAATTGGTCTTATTCTCGCACACAAATGGGACAGTCATGACTGCAGTGCTTACACAGAGGACCACATTGGGGTACAAGCAACTAGCATATTACAGCGGGATGTTAGACCCAGTTATGAAAGGACAATTTCCTTGCGAACAGTCCTTGGCAGCTGCCACGTTCACAATTGACAAATCTACAAGTACTGTGATGGGTTGCTCTATGACATTTTTTGTGGAACATGCTTTGTTTTCCATTTTAGAGAAACCCAAAGGAACATTAACATCCCAGAGAGCTTCTGCTTACGAAGTAATGATTTTGAATCCAACAATCAAAATTGTCCGATGTAAGATAGTGTATATGCTACGGTTATAGCTGAGCCAGTGACAGAAAATGACCATGTACATGATTATGCAAACTATATTGAATTTTATGATGATATAATGCGCGTAAGGGAGAACGCATTGGCGGGAGGGGAAATTCTCTTTAATGATGGTTCTTCGAAAATTAATGAAACTAGTGGAGAAAGGCATTCTGGCGCAGCTGTAGTGAGGCACAGAGTCAATGGGGAATTTGAAGTGGTAGCAAGTGCAAGACTACTGTCTCACTTTAAGGAACAAGCAGCAGAATTGGTAGCGCTTATTGTCGCACTGAGAAATATGAAGGACAGGAAGTGATTGTGTACAGTAACTCAGCCTACGTGATGTCAACAGAACATGCAGGGCTAGCGCGTTGGAAAAGGTGGGGCTACCTCCATGCGGATGGCACTCCAGTACAGCACACATCCTTATTGGACAGGCTTATTAAGACACTACAACTCCCACTTGCCATAGCGGCCATTAAATGCGCCGCTTACACTAAGTGAACAGACTTTATTTCTTGCAGAAACAAAGCCGCAGATGTAGAGGCTAAGAGGGTTGCATATTCTCCAGATATTTCAAGTTTTGATACTCCAAATGTTAAAGAAAAGGTAGTCACAGTTATGGTGATGTGAGAAGGGTTTAATAAGTTACTGATGACCCAGTAATTGAAGATTCAAGGAAGTGCACCACAGGAAGAACAGAAATTATGGAAACAAGGGGGGTTGTTCTTTGTCTCCTTCAGAAGCATTGTGGCGACAAGATAGCACTGGAAAGCTGGTGATACCAGTAGCACGGTTAAAGGCTGCACTACCCTGTGCATGTAACTAGGCAAATTCTTGCTGCAACAATTGCAGAAGTCTGGTTTGTCCCAAATCTGTTAGAACACGTTGCACTTTATGTAGTAAACTGCATCGTATGTCATAAGTTTACCACTGAAAACAAAAAGAAAGAACACTTATGCACACCTAAAGTTCTTTGAGGAATCTACCTCTTTCTTGGTTTTTAGGGTTGGTAGTGTGGTGCAGAGGAGTGTAACACAACCCTGACCACAAAAGTGATGGGTGGAAGGTTCTGAATGAATTTAAACCACTGGTAAATGCTCTGGGCAACCTTCCACACCACCATTTTTTAGCCCGTCTGCGCCATTGCAAAAGGGGACCAGCCATGTGCAAATCAGTCAGCAGCTGCCGCCACCGAAGGTAGCAGCCCAGCCCGAACTGCTAGGCCAGGTCCCCTTCGCACAGAAAACCAAGCAACCCCAGACATGTTTCGGCCTTGTTGGACCTCCTCAGTGAGGTGCAGCCTGGTTCCCTGTGGTGCGGCGAGCAAGGGACCCACGTCTGGGCATACCCTCTCTCACAAGGAGAAACAAACTGACCACAGAAGTGATGGGTGGAAGGTTTTGAATGAATCTAAACCACTGGCAATTGCTCTGGGCAACCTTCCACACCACCGTTTTTTAGCCTGTCTGCGCCATTGCAAAATGGGACCAGCCATGTGCAAATCAGTGTAACACAACCCTGACACTAGGTTGCGGGTTTGGGAAAACTGGAAAAGGGAGGGATTCCACATGTTGTGGACCCCTCGCGTCCCTGGCACACTCAAGGTTACTGTCCGTGGACAGTCAATACATTTGGTTCTTTAAATGCAATTATTTACAAGCATGTAGGTCCATAAAAATATGAAAAGGTTCTTATGCTTAGTTCAATGATAAATGTTTCAACTAGTGAGTTAAAGAAAATTAGTAATTAAATAAAATACAATAGTTTCACTCTAGATTCTCAGAGAGAAGTATATATACATTTAATTGTTTATTTCTCAAATATTGTTAGTGAGATTCTCTTTTTCACATACATATAGTTCGCAACTAACATTGTTGCATGGTGTGTAGTTCTACAGAACATTTAGCAATCTCTGTAATCTCTCACCCCTGACAATACTTAAAAACTCAATGCGTTTCGGGAAAAATCCCTTCTTCTGGAGTAATTGTTAAAGTAAATGCAATTAGTAAGACATACCTGTTATTAACTATATGAGCAAGATTCCATCTGAGAATTATTATTTCTCCTATAGATATCTAGAAACATTGAGAATTACTAATTTTCTTTAACTCACTAGTTGAAACATTTATCATTGAACTAATCATAAGAACCTTTTCATTTTTATGGACCTACATGATTGTAAATAATTGCATTTAAAGAACCAAATGTATTGACTGTCCACGGACAGTAACCTTGAGTGTGCAGGGGACGTGAGGGGTCCATAAGTTTACCACTGGGAATACACTGCAAATAATTAGAGGAGTTATTGTTCGACCAAATGGTGCTTTTCAGAATTTACATATCGATTATGTTGATATGCTGCAGATGTGTAGTGGTTACAGGTATCTGATAGTGATGCTGTGTCCCTTCTCCAGGTGGATCGAGGCAGGTCCGTGTACACACCCTGATGCCACTTGCACTGCAAAGTTTCTAGTGCGCAAAGTTTTTCCAAGATGGGGTGTGTGTGAAGTGCTGAGATCCGATAATGGACCACATTTTGTCAATGAAGTATTTGAACAGATAGGGCTTTTATTGAGCATAAGCCATACATTTTCCACTGCTTATCACCTGCAAGCAAACAGAATATGTGAGAGACTCAGTGGCCTCCTTAAAGAAAGGCTTGCCAAGCTCAAGTTAACCCTGAAGAAGGGATTGCCATACTACCTGCCCTTAGCTTCATATGCACTAAGGAATCAGCCTGGGTCGGACCACCACCTCACAACCCATGAACTAGTAACTGGGAGGTGAATAAGAATGCCTCTTACACCTCCATCAAGGAGTAGAATTGATGCCCAGACTACAGCCAAAATATTAGGAAATGAGTTACATGATTATTTGGCGTGTATGCCTGCTAGTATCTCTCTAATTTCAGATCAACTCAAGCGCCAGGGGGGTCGGTCTCGGAACACAGATGAAAACCATTCAGCAACCAAACCTATTGAACTATTATCAGCATCTAAGTTATTTGCTGGCGGTACCGTGCTAATCAGAAACTTCCATAGGAAGTGGCACGAGCCAAGATTTAATGGACCGTACACTGTTGAAAAAATGTCACTCCCTCAGCAGTAAAAGTCCAAGGCAGACAAGCACGGATACATTTGAATGACACTAAACTGTACCGCGGTGAGACCAAGCCTCCCACAGTTGTCTATTCAGAAACAAGACAAGAAGAATTTCAGCGTGTGCAGACTCTTTCGATGCGGAAGAAGAAGGACGATAAATCAACAAGTTGATAAAAAATGCAGATTGAATTTGGACTGTGAGTCCCCTTGGACACTCCTTATAGATATTATAGCAGGCGTACAGATCTTTTGCCAGGAGTCACAGGAATCTTTGAAAATGAACTTTAGAAAAACATTGATGTATCACGAATATGTCTGATTTAGATTTTGAGTTTGATAATTTGAAAAGGGAGCAATACCCTGATTAATTTCTCACGGAGTATCTATTTGGCTACATGTATAGTCCTTACAGACAGAGATGCATATCACCTTATGCTTGCTGGTTTTGTGTTATCCTGCTCTTGTCAGAAGAAATATTGATATCCGCACTTTTTTACAGGATCCTAAAAATGGGCCAGTGATCAGAAGGTTGCTAATTGCAATTATTGAACAAGTATTGTTATCATAAAAGTAGAAGTGTCTGTTATTCCCTTAAAAAATCATAGTAGAAATGAAAGATGATGAGGAAAACACAATGATGAGGAATGAGCAAGCCCAAGAAATTCCATAGTGGCATAAGTGGTGTGGGATAATATGTTAGTTCCTGATATATGTATGTGCAACTATACTTTTAGTCTTTTTGTTTCTCCTGTTAAGCATACCCTATCATAGTAATGGTCCAGGTAAAGCAGAGACTACTTTGATCCTCTCCACTCCTGGAACTATTGTTGATTTGCCTGTCACTAAAACCCCAAAGCCCTTTGGGTTGTCTCCCCAGACTAGAGCTGCTTTAGAGTTATTTCCATGGGCTGCAACAATTATGTTGCGGAGACATAAGGGAAGTGTGGAGGAGGATAATGAGGGATAAATACATACTTAGATAATGCTGCACATCTGGGTCACAACATGTGTTATCAACACATGAAAAGTGTAGGAGAAAGAACGTCTAAAGAGAGCTCTTAAGTTTGTGCCCTCATACCTTATGCTATAAATGCTGCCCAAACTTGAATTGTCAGAGGAATTCCAGAATATGATGCCAGATGTCTTGTCTGTCCTGATAGAATAGAGACTGTGTGGGTACCTTGATGCTGGGAATGATCTCAGCAGCTTGTCTATGGACGAGTCAAAACCAAGAAGGGATGGGAAGAAGTATTAATATCCTTTGCAGCTCATTTATTGAAGTCAGACTACGTACAAGAAGTACAGAAGGTAAATGATGAATGTTTAAAGTCATAAGCTGAACATGCCAAGCTGCTGACATGGGTAGAAGATGAGTCACGCCCAATGATCGTGATTCCAGTGGCGAATGCGACACTGTGCTTTCGGAAAGAAGGAAAGAAGCATGTGGGAGTTAACATAGGTTGCAAGACTACAGTTGATGTCTCCTAGATGGGAGCAGGGACGGCCGTCCTGATGGTTCAGTATTGGGCTTGTGGGTCCAGAGCCTACATGAAGCTGCCCAAAGATTGGGGAGGAAAGTGTTCCTTAGTGATCATTCATGTTCCAGCGCTAGTGATTCCTCAGAGTGACCTGATCATTGGTGTATTTCCAAAAGCAGATGCCCATTTGAGAAGGAGAAGATCGCCTGGATTCCTCAGTAGAACCAAGAGGGAGAATCACTTCTCAGCAAAATTGATAGATGCATTTGAAGCTATCCCTTATGAGCATAGACTGTTCAGCAAAACTGCTTCAATCTTCACGACTAGCTTCAAGCCTAGGATCCAGATGATGGCCAATGCAAAGTGGCTACAAATCACTCGGTGGGTACTTCAGCAGACAATCAACACTACCATAAAGGGATTCACTGCTATTAAAGAAGAATTGTGAGGGCCATACGACTACTGATCCTCCAGAACCGATAACCAATATGTCCTGGATATGATCACAGCAATGGAAGGAGGAGTTTGCGCCAAAATCGGGCCATCATGTTGCACATTCCCACCTTCTCACAATGACGAGAATGGGACCTTGACAGAGGCCATAACGTTGCTGATGAACCTACATAACAAGATGGAAGACGACACAGAGGATATTACAGATGACAGCTGTTTTGCTTCTGTCTTCTCATGGGTTCCATATTGGATGACAAGTATCTTCAAGTTTCTTGGAGCAGTCTTGGTGATGGTGATGTTTGGATTCTGTGTGATCAGGATAGTAATCACACAGTGCAAGAAGATAGCAAAGAAGGCAGTAGGAATGAAGATCATGATCGATGTTGAATCAGGATTTGAACCCAAGGAAATAACTGATGAAGAAATCAAAGAATACATAAAGGCCAGCATTGTAGCACCTGGAGGGATGAAGTTCCTATATCCAAAGAATAACAAGAATTATGTGGGACGATGGGTCTACTGTAACGCAGCAGCTATATGGCCTGGAGTGCTGACAAACAGCTAAATCAGCTGGTTCCTTGAAAGGAGAGATGAAGATCTGAACACCAGAGAAACACTTTTTCAAAAGGAAATGCAAAGATGTGGAAACTGATGAAGGTGGGGTTGATGAATCAACCAGAGGGGGGAGAGTAGAGGAGCAGCTGAATGCCTCTGCAGGAAGTCCTGCTCCCTTGCTACCTGTATGTTGGAAGCTTGAACCTGCACCATGTTTGACACCAGTAATTCTAACCATACTGCGACAAATGTTCGAGAAAAGGTATCTGTCAAGAAAGCCATACCAGATGTACGCCCGAAGAGCTGATCATCTCTTGGAAAAGGTCCCCAAAGGAATATGAAGACAAGAAAAGGAGAAACTGGTGATATCACAAAGATAAGCATGACGCACTGAGAAAAGTGGTTGAAGAAGATGATGGATGGACCCTATGGAATATGATGACGAAATAAGGAACCGAGTAAATTTTCCTGTACAGGAAAGAAGATTGCATGGGTATATGTGATGCACTGAGGACAATTCAAACCGTTTAATAACTGTTCAGATGTCATAACACAAATAGATTAAGTGATCACAGAAGCAGGCTACATGTAGTGAATAGACTGCAGGTGAATCCGCCAATATATATATACATAAAGGAACTGGACACCAGTCTCAAAATTTTTGCAAAATTATACCCACAGAGAAAATGGATCCAAAAATGTTTCGCACCCAAGAATTAGTTGAGAACTTGAAGGAAGCGAGAAAGGTTGCTTGGCCTGATGTCAAGACTGGAAGCAGCCAAGAAATGGTTATCTGTTCCCAAAGGCAGCAAATGTGAGAAGCCGGGCCATCCCTTGATTAACTATGAGGAAAGAACACCATGAGTGCCAAGTTTATTAATTCAAGACAATTAAAGGGTTTGAAATGCGCTGAATCGCAGTCTCCTGTCACATGAGTCGAGGATGAAAATAGGAGATGGGCATGCGGACCAGAATCGTGATAAGCATTGTTCGGCGAAATTCCCAGGCAAGCAGAGCAGTTTGCTAGGAGTTTGCTGACTTTGAACTTGCAGAAGGTCTAATTCCTTCCCAATCCCCAAAAGGAACTTAAGTCCAGCCAGGTAGCAAATTTAACTGAGGTTTATTACAGCAAACAAACTGCAGGGATCAAATGCACAGAGACAATTCCTTGCTCAAATAACTCGCAGGCCAAGTTTTCTAGCATGTTGCGTCACAAAAACATCACACCCTGGGCCCTTCTCCAAAAACCTCCACTACGTATAGGATGCTGAGTAGTAGTACCCCTATAGTAGCCCCTATAGAGATTATTGGATTGGCACGAATCATGTCAGGTGTCAGGCCTGGCCCATCCCCAAAAACTGCTACTTACTAATTGTTACAGATTGTGATCCCAATTATTGGTCAGTTGCCCCAGCTACCCACCCGTAAGGCCACAAGGAGTGATTGGCTAAGTTATGAGCCCCCAGGCCTGGGACAAAATCAATTCCCAGCTCGGACTGCAGCTGTTCACGGTGCTCTGTGCAACTATGCGTCTGCGAAGTGTCTGTGTGTGAACCATTTTTGCTGTGTGATTGCTCCTTTCCCAACGTATAACTGTAGTCTGCATGTAACATTTTTGTTGCAACCGTTCTCTGGTCTGTGAGGCGGCTGCATTTCTCAGCCACCGACTCTTGGCTCGCCTGCTGGGTCACGTTCTGAGAGACCATGTTCATGAGCCCTGAACTTCTGAATTATCCTGTATTTAAGAAGAATTGTGCTTTTCCACTGCAGGTGTTACTTTGGTTCAGGGCAAAGAATGTCCCTCTGCAACAGTGCGACCTTGGCGGTGGCCTCGTTCCCCACCACGGTAGTTCTGCTTACACAGTACTCACTGTGCTTCAGGTTTTCTAAGTTGGTTATGGCCTACCATGATTTCCTAAACCGTGGTCTGGTTTTCCCTATACGCGTGTAGTATCCATAGGTTAATGTGTTGTGTCTCGGTCAGGTCCCTTGAGTGCTCCTGCCGTTCCATGGGGTTATTTGCATCTAAGCATCTGCAAGCATGTAAACGTGATATTCTTGCTTCTGGTGGTTCCTACGTTGCTGCGATAACCTAGTGGTAAAATAACAAACTTGCAGACAATATGTGCATGTCACCTTCCTCTAGCTCATAGAACTGTACGCATATGTTCTTCATGTAGTGGGCGTGTGTGTGAGTGTCCCGAAGGTGCGGATGGCACGTGTGCTTCATGTCTGATGCTGCTAGGATCCTGTAGTCTCTAATGACTAGGCATGGCTTCTCAGTGCTTAAGTCGGCTCGGTCCATATAGCAGTCTCTGGTTCCGTTTTGTAACTCTTCATCCACCATGGGTAATGTTCGTACTGCTACAGGCTTGTAGGGATGGCTGAGAGGATACTTCTCACAGTACTTGTCCATTGTGGGTGCAGTGGGGGTTGGTGCAAGCTCATACGATGGCAGCCATATTGTCTTTGGTTCTTCTTCCAGTTGGGGTGTCTTTCTGGACAGGGGGAATAGTTTGACCTCCTCTCTTCAGTCCCCCCTCTGGTTGACTTGTCGACCACACCACCATTATTTCCTCCACTGTCCACCAATCGCCATACCTTAGTTATCCCTGTGAGGTGTCCATAGTAGTTGACATGACCTTCAAATGACCAGTACATGTAGACGCATCCACCTTCGGGCTTACACCATAACCATTTCCCTACGTATTTCTTTGGGTTGCGTGGGTTGTCTACCTTTATTCCAGGTCGGAACAGGTCAGATTTTGCTATTTTTTGCCTTATTTTTTCTCTTGCTTTCACAATTTCGTCCATTGCTTCCCCAGTCTCCATTTCCATTAGGACTTGCATCCCTATCACTTCTTCCACCGTCTTCTTGCACCTGCCAATACATATCTTGATCCCACACAGAGATGCTGCTCCCAGTACTAGAGCTCCTGCTATCACCCTCAATCCATCCGCCAGCCAGGACGGCATCCATGACCATGGACATGCAAACCAGCTTTTGTCTTTCCCTGTTCCTCTCAGTTTATTTTCCATTTTTGTGTGCATCTGGGCTAGTTGTGTAACTGCGTCTGAGAGGGTTCCGTTATCTTCATCATTGGCAGATATGAATGTGCAACAGGAACTTCCTATCTTTGCGCAAACTTATCCTTCCAAAGCTGCGAGGAGATCCAGAACATATCTATTCTGGAGTGCCACTAACCTTATCGCTCTGAGCTCTTCTTTTATTGTGTTGAGCCCGTTCACCGTTGAGTTTATGGTTACCATCAACTCCCAGCGAGTGATCTGCAACCATTTGGCATTTGCGTATCTCTGTACTCCGGGTATTAGTGATGTAAAGTTTCTGTGGGTTGCTGATATTTCATCCAGTGCTGCTTCTGATTTTCCCCATAAATAATTCCCCTCTCTCCTCACCCTGCTTAGTGTTTTCTGCTGGTCGGCATTGTTCGTTTGAACAGTTGTTGCAGTATTCAGCGATCTTTTCTTCCTCTTATTGTCTTCCATTTTCGGTAACTCATCAAGCTTAACGTCCTTACTCAGCACCATAGAGGGCATGTTGACTGTGCTAGGGAGCATACTCCTCCCCAGTTTGGTGGCAGCTTGTCGTAAGCTTTGGATCCACAAGCCCAGTAGTGGTCCATCAGTACTGCTGTTCCTGCACCCATCTCCGGAATCTGCTCTATCCTTTGGCATCCCACGTTTTCTCCTACTTCTTCATCCCATGTGCTGATAACAAAGAGTAGGTGTCTTGAGGGGGATTATAGGCAATGATTCAGCTTCATTGTCCACCTATGTCTCTAAATTTGTGCTTCTGTCCCATTCTTTGAGGCACTTGTCATTTTCTTCTTGTACCTTATTGACGGCGGCTTTTGTCAGAGTCAGTGCCTTGCTTACCACTACTCTGTCTTCCCATCCATCCTTAGTCTATACTCTTCCAATATCTGTGGCCTTTCCCAGCAACCGGATTCTCCTCCTTCTTCCTTTACTCTTGACCATGGGCATGGCAAGTATTCCAGTGTAATTGTCTGTGTTTCTCCTTTCTCTGGTCCTCCAGTTATGTATTGCAATGCCTCACTGAGCTGCCAGCAATTGTTCATCATGGCTAATGTTTTGATATAGTTGTCTTGATATTGAAAGGTCCCCTTGGACATCCATCGTAATGTGGCGCTTCTCCCTTGAAATCTTTCTCGCGTCTGGAACATTGCTAGATACATCAAGCATTGTGCTCTCGCTGCCGGTATTTCTGTTGCTACGAAGGTTCTGGTGGCACTCATGGTGTATCGTATTAAAAAGCAGACATAGCAGCTTTCCCTGGTCGCGTCCTTACCAATTTTGAACATGTGCTTGTACCACATGATGCTTGCTATGTGTGCTGTGTCTGTGAGATACATGTCAACTCCCTTCATTTCTGCAGCAACACTGTGCTTACCTCTCCTTACCTTATCAGCAGTGTCTTCTCTTCCACCTGACATGGTTGTCCTCGCTGCTTTGGTTGGGGGAATTTTAGCAAGGGTAAAAGCGGTTGCATGCATAGCAAAATAGAGCTGTACGAAAACAGTACACAACAGTCCAATGGGTAATAGGAACCCCACAACAGTTACTACAATCTTTATTTTATTCATTATAACCACTTACACTGCTTTGTGAGCAGCTGGAGAGATGATAAAGTTGCCTGCCTGAAATTCGCAGTAAAAAGCGTTAGTTGTTTTAGTAGTTGTAAGTATTAGTCAAGCTCCACAAACTAAGTAATCGCTAAGTGCTCATGCAAAGACTTCCTCCCACATTTTCTGTATGGTTGAGTGACGCTATCTGGGCAGGACGTGGTATGAGCTATATTCAAGTTGAGGGTATACTTGGGTCAAGTATTCTATGAATATGAAGAAGTATATCTCAGGGCATCATGCTCTAAAATAGCTGGGTCTTCTTACAGCATGGACAAATTGATTGGGCTGTCAATGGGAGGCAACATCAAACTACTTATCTAACAATTATATCAACGGTCGCAACACCATGCATGTGTGAAAAACGAAAAAGTTAAATCGTGTTACTGCTGTTAAATGTGCATAACCTGCGTGTGCGAGAAAAGAGAACGTAAAATTATGTTACTGCTGTTGAATTTGCACATGTATTCAAGTTGCAGCATTTACGTTGGGTATGAGGTTGGGTAGGGAGTGGGTAGAGTTTCTTATGGGTCGATTTGCACCAATATTGCTGTGTGTATTTCGGCAGTTTGGGAACATCTGACCATGGGTGGCCAGTTGTCTCTAATTCAGGATTAATGGGGACATTTGTGCTTTTAAGTGGTTCGTTGGTAGTTGTAGTGTTGGCCCAGTCGATATCTGCAGCGGTGCCTCTGGGCAAGGCCGATGCTTTGTAGGGCTTGATGTCGTGTAGGTGATGCCAAGTAGTTTTCCCCTCTAGCCATACTGCTCGATCAGTGACTGCCTCAACAACGTGAGGACCGGTGAACGCTGCGCATTCCAGCGCCTTGCAAAATTACATAAGAGGACCTGGTCACCGATTTGCACTAAGGGGTCTATAAGGGGTTGTCGCTCTGTGTCGTCAGTATTCTCTTGCACGTTGTCTTCTGGCCTGTCCTGGGTCTGTTGTATCTAGTGAGAGATAAAAGAAGCACTAGAAACCAGTGCAGTTACATATTCATACATTTCCTGACGCAAAACTTACTTCAGCAGCATTCTCACAATCCTTCAGGGCCCTAGTGGGAGGAGCCAATGGGAGATGCATGCGCTGCCCCGCCACCACCTCATGGGGCGTTAAATGGTGGGCAGACCCTGGCTTGTTGCGCAGTTCGAATAGTGCCAGTGGCAAACAATGAAGCCAGTTTTTCTTGGTGCTCTGCTGGAGGCCATTGAGTCGTTCACACCGCCCATTTGCTTGGAGGTGGTATGCACATGCAAATTTGTGTTTTATTCCTAGCAAGGATGTGATATGTTGGAACATTTCATTGGCGAAGTGAGGGCCATTGTCAGAACTCAGAACCTCACAAATGCCCCATCTTGGGAAAACTTCCTGGACCAGAAATGTAGCCGCTCGGAGACAGTCAGAATGGTAACAGGGTCCTGCCTCTATCCATGTTGAAAATGGGCAGACAACTACAATCATGTATCGTATCCTTGACATACTTGGATCAACATGGAGATGCAGGAATGGGCCTTCGGGCTTGGGTATGGCTACCCTCACAACTCCCAGTGTGTGCCCAGTTGCAAACTGCTGGCATGTCAAACAGTTACTGATGAAATTTGCCACATGCTCACTCAAATTTGGACAGAACCAATTTTCTCCAATGCGCGCTGCAATGACCTCCTTCCTTTTGCGTTGTATGATGTAACTGTGTCAATGCTGTTTTTAGTAATGCAAGTGGCATGACCACCTTTCCAGTGTTGTTTTGTCACCATAGGGTGTCTGTAGGGGACATCAAACATCCCCTCTTTACCCAGAGTTCCTTTTCCTCGCTGGGTGCAGCTCCCTGCAGCTCCATGATTTGTGTCTCTGCTAGGTGATTGTACCCTTTCTTCAATACCATTTGCCTTTCTCCCCCCATGTTCCGTGCTCTGTCCTTCAACTCTCACAACAGAAAATATGATGCACATTTTGCCTCATAGTCTGCTGCCTCGTTGCCTCGGGATATTGCATCTTCCCCTTTGGTGTGTGCCTGGCACTTCACCAATTCTAGCTCCTGTGGGTTCCATGTCTTAAAATCGCAGCAAAAATGGCGTGTATACAAAATATTGCAGCAAAAATGCTGTGGTTTTGCCGCCACAACCATGTAAAGGATGCGGGGGACACCCCTGCAACCCCCAGACCCATTATACCATTTATGGGAAGCGGGGGAGACCGCCGCAACACCCGCTCCCGTTACATGGTATAATGGGGTGCACCTTTACCAGGTCAAACCACAGCATTTTTTACGCACTTTTTTTTACTGGTGACATTTTTGCCGAGATTTTATTACCTGATACCCGCCTGTGGGTATGCAATCACTTCAATCAGTTCCCCCAGTAATAGTGCATGTTGTACTGGAGTCCCATCCGCCTTTCTGTTCCATCTCCTGAGCCATCGTGCCAAACTAGAATGGGCTGTGGACCTGACATACGCACTGTCCGAACATATTGTCACTCTTTTATTTACACTGTTTTGTAGGGCCAGTATGAGAGCCACTAGTTCTGCTGCTTGTGCTGAATAATGGGGTGGTAACTTGGCACTCACCAATACCTCACTGGTGCCATCTTCTCTTAGTCTTATCATAGCAGCCCCTGTTCTCCTGATCCCATCACTTAGATCAATTGTTGAGCAACCATCACTATTGTCACCAGAATCAGTGATATCCTCGTCAGAAAAAGTAGACTTCGAATCTCCTCCCTCCCCTAGCTTCTCACCTTCGTCCTCCTTCCTGGAACCCTTCCTCTCTTTTCTTCTGGTACTCTCCTTTTTTTGTGGAGATAAGGAGGACCACGGAAGGAAGCCACCGTGCCACCAGATGAGGTGACCCAGGACCCTTCCCCCCCCCGGAGTGCCAAGAGGGGAAAAAGCCTGAAGGCACAAAAAACCCCTGAGAGACCTTGGTGTCAGCTGGAGAGATGCACAGGCGGAACACTCTTGAGACAAATGCAAAGCAAGGTGAATAGATCCAAGGAGAGATGGCGGATAAGATCTTGGAGGAGTGAAGTCAGAGAGGCAACTAAGACCCTGTACACGGGGTAGCAGGCAACCAGCAAGTAGAACATGCAGAATAGCAATCCAATAGGCAGGCAGGGATCTGGTACACCTATGAGCAGTAGAAGAGAAAGAAAACCCACGAGAAGCAGGAAGCAGATTCTAACGTGAGCAAGTCAGACGTGTGCTAGGGAGCATACTCCTCCCCAGTTTGGTGGCAGCTTGTCGTAAGCTTTGGATCCACAAGCCCAGTAGTGGTCCATCAGTACTGCTGTTCCTGCACCCATCTCCGGAATCTGCTCTATCCTTTGGCATCCCACGTTTTCTCCTACTTCTTCATCGCATGTGCTGATAACAAAGAGTAGGCGTCTTGAGGGGGATTATAGGCAATGATTCAGCTTCATTGTCCACCTATGTCTCTAAATTTGTGCTTCTGTCCCATTCTTTGAGGCACTTGTCATTTTCTTCTTGTACCTTATTGACGGCGGCTTTTGTCAGAGTCAGTGCCTTGCTTACCACTACTCTGTCTTCCCATACATCCTTAGCCTATACTCTTCCAATATCTGTGGTCTTTCCCAGCAACCGGATTCTCCTCCTTCTTCCTTTACTCTTGACCATGGGCATGGCAAGTATTCCAGTGTAATTGTCTGTGTTTCTCCTTTCTCTGGTCCTTCAGTTATGTATTGCAATGCCTCACTGAGCTGCCAGCAATTGTTCATCATGGCTAATGTTTTGATATAGTTGTCTTGATATTGAAAGGTCGCCTTGGACATCCATCGTAATGTGGCGCTTCTCCCTTGAAATCTTTCTCGCGTCTGGAACATTGCTAGAGACATCAAGCATTGTGCTCTCGCTGCCGGTATTTCTGTTGCTACGAAGGTTCTGGTGGCACTCATGGTGTATCGAATTAAAAAGCAGACATAGCAGCTTTCCCTGGTCGCATCCTTACCAATTTTGAACATGTGCTTGTACCACATGATGCTTGCTATGTGTGCTGTGTCTGTGAGATACATGTCAACTCCCTTCATTTCTGCAGCAACACTGTGCTTACCTCTCCTTACTTTATCAGCAGTGTCTTCTCTTCCACCTGACATGGTTGTCCTCGCTGCTTTGGTTGGGGGAATTTTAGTAAGGGTAAAAGCGGTTGCATGCATAGCAAAATAGAGCTGTACTAAACAGTATACAACAGTCCAATGGGTAATAGGAACCCCACAACAATTACTACAATCTTTATTTTATTCATTATAACCACTTACACTGCTTTGTGAGCAGCTGGAGAGATGATAAAGTTGCCTGCCTGAAATTTGCAGTAAAAAGCGTTAGTTGTTTTAGTAGTTGTAAGTATTAGTCAAGCTCCACAAACTAAGTAATCGCTAAGTGCTCATGCAAAGACTTCCTCCCACATTTTCTGTATGGTTGAGTGATGCTATCTGGGCAGGACGTGGTATGAGCTATATTCAAGTTGAGGGTATACTTGGTTCAAGTATTCTATGAATATGAAGAAGTATATCTCAGGGCATCATGCTCTAAAATAGCTGGGTCTTCTTACAGCATGGACAAATTGATTGGGCTGTCAATGGGAGGCAACATCAAACTACTTATCTAACAATTATATCAACGGTCGCAACACCATGCATGTGTGAAAAACGAAAAAGTTAAATCGTGTTACTGCTGTTAAATGTGCATAACCTGCGTGTGCGAGAAAAGAGAACGTAAAATTATGTTACTGCTGTTGAATTTGCACATGTATTCAAGTTGCAGCATTTACGTTGGGTATGAGGTTGGGTAGGGAGTGGGTAGAGTTTCTTATGGGTCGATTTGCACCAATATTGCTGTGTGTATTTCGGCAGTTTGGGAACATCTGACCATGGGTGGCCAGTTGTCTCTAATTCAGGATTAATGGGGACATTTGTGCTTTTAAGTGGTTCGTTGGTAGTTGTAGTGTTGGCCCAGTCGATATCTGCAGCGGTGCCTCTGGGCAAGGCCGATGCTTTGTAGGGCTTGATGTCGTGTAGGTGATGCCAAGTAGTTTTCCCCTCTAGCCATACTGCTCGATCAGTGACTGCCTCAACAACGTGAGGACCGGTGAACGCTGCGCATTCCAGCGCCTTGCAAAATTACATAAGAGGACCTGGTCACCGATTTGCACTAAGGGGTCTATAAGGGGTTGTCGCTCTGTGTCGTCAGTATTCTCTTGCACGTTGTCTTCTGGCCTGTCCTGGGTCTGTTGTATCTAGTGAGAGATAAAAGAAGCACTAGAAACCAGTGCAGTTACATATTCATACATTTCCTGACGCAAAACTTACTTCAGCAGCATTCTCACAATCCTTCAGGGCCCTAGTGGGAGGAGCCAATGGGAGATGCATGCGCTGCCCCGCCACCACCTCATGGGGCGTTAAATGGTGGGCAGACCCTGGCTTGTTGCGCAGTTCGAATAGTGCCAGTGGCAAACAATGAAGCCAGTTTTTCTTGGTGCTCTGCTGGAGGCCATTGAGTCGTTCACACAGCCCATTTGCTTGGAGGTGGTATGCACATGCAAATTTGTGTTTTATTCCTAGCAAGGATGTGATATGTTGGAACATTTCATTGGCGAAGTGAGGGCCATTGTCAGAACTCAGAACCTCACAAATGCCCCATCTTGGGAAAACTTCCTGGACCAGAAATGTAGCCGCTCGGAGACAGTCAGAATGGTAACAGGGTCCTACCTCTATCCATCTTGAAAATGGGCAGACAACTACAATCATGTATCGTATCCTTGACATACTTGGATCAACATGGAGATGCAGGAATGGGCCTTCGGGCTTGGGTATGGCTACCCTCACAACTCCCAGTGTGTGCCCAGTTGCAAACTGCTGGCATGTCAAACAGTTACTGATGAAATTTGCCACATGCTCACTCAAATTTGGACAGAACCAATTTTCTCCAATGCGCGCTGCAATGACCTCCTTCCTTTTGCGTTGTATGATGTAACTGTGTCAATGCTGTTTTTAGTAATGCAAGTGGCATGACCACCTTTCCAGTGTTGTTTTGTCACCATAGGGTGTCTGTAGGGGACATCAAACATCCCCTCTTTACCCAGAGTTCCTTTTCCTCGCTGGGTGCAGCTCCCTGCAGCTCCATGATTTGTGTCTCTGCTAGGTGATTGTACCCTTTCTTCAATACCATTTGCCTTTCTCCCCCCATGTTCCGTGCTCTGTCCTTCAACTCTCACAACAGAAAATATGATGCACATTTTGCCTCATAGTCTGCTGCCTCGTTGCCTCGGGATATTGCATCTTCCCCTTTGGTGTGTGCCTGGCACTTCACCAATTCTAGCTCCTGTGGGTTCCATGTCTTAAAATCGCAGCAAAAATGGCGTGTATACAAAATATTGCAGCAAAAATGCTGTGGTTTTGCCGCCACAACGATGTAAAGGATGCGGGGGACACCCCTGCAACCCCCAGACCCATTATACCATTTATGGGAAGCGGGGGAGACCGCCGCAACACCCGCTCCCGTTACATGGTATAATGGGGTGCACCTTTACCAGGTCAAACCACAGCATTTTTTACGCACTTTTTTTTACTGGTGACATTTTTGCCGAGATTTTATTACCTGATACCCGCCTGTGGGTATGCAATCACTTCAATCAGTTCCCCCAGTAATAGTGCATGTTGTACTGGAGTCCCATCCGCCTTTCTGTTCCATCTCCTGAGCCATCGTGCCAAACTAGAATGGGCTGTGGACCTGACATACGCACTGTCCGAACATATTGTCACTCTTTTATTTACACTGTTTTGTAGGGCCAGTATGAGAGCCACTAGTTCTGCTGCTTGTGCTGAATAATGGGGTGGTAACTTGGCACTCACCAATACCTCACTGGTGCCATCTTCTCTTAGTCTTATCATAGCAGCCCCTGTTCTCCTGATCCCATCACTTAGATCAATTGTTGAGCAACCATCACTATTGTCACCAGAATCAGTGATATCCTCGTCAGAAAAAGTAGACTTCGAATCTCCTCCCTCCCCTAGCTTCTCACCTTCGTCCTCCTTCCTGGAACCCTTCCTCTCTTTTCTTCTGGTACTCTCCTTTTTTTGTGGAGATAAGGAGGACCATGGAAGGAAGCCACCGTGCCACCAGATGAGGTGACCCAGGACCCTTCCCCCCCCCGGAGTGCCAAGAGGGGAAAAAGCCTGAAGGCACAAAAAACCCCTGAGAGACCTTGGTGTCAGCTGGAGAGATGCACAGGCGGAACACTCTTGAGACAAATGCAAAGCAAGGTGAATAGATCCAAGGAGAGATGGCGGATAAGATCTTGGAGGAGTGAAGTCAGAGAGGCAACTAAGACCCTGTACACGGGGTAGCAGGCAACCAGCAAGTAGAACATGCAGAATAGCAATCCAATAGGCAGGCAGGGATCTGGTACACCTATGAGCAGTAGAAGAGAAAGAAAACCCACGAGAAGCAGGAAGCAGATTCTAACGTGAGCAAGTCAGACGTGTGCTAGGGAGCATACTCCTCCCCAGTTTGGTGGCAGCTTGTCGTAAGCTTTGGATCCACAAGCCCAGTAGTGGTCCATCAGTACTGCTGTTCCTGCACCCATCTCCGGAATCTGCTCTATCCTTTGGCATCCCACGTTTTCTCCTACTTCTTCATCGCATGTGCTGATAACAAAGAGTAGGCGTCTTGAGGGGGATTATAGGCAATGATTCAGCTTCATTGTCCACCTATGTCTCTAAATTTGTGCTTCTGTCCCATTCTTTGAGGCACTTGTCATTTTCTTCTTGTACCTTATTGACGGCGGCTTTTGTCAGAGTCAGTGCCTTGCTTACCACTACTCTGTCTTCCCATACATCCTTAGCCTATACTCTTCCAATATCTGTGGCCTTTCCCAGCAACCGGATTCTCCTCCTTCTTCCTTTACTCTTGACCATGGGCATGGCAAGTATTCCAGTGTAATTGTCTGTGTTTCTCCTTTCTCTGGTCCTTCAGTTATGTATTGCAATGCCTCACTGAGCTGCCAGCAATTGTTCATCATGGCTAATGTTTTGATATAGTTGTCTTGATATTGAAAGGTCGCCTTGGACATCCATCGTAATGTGGCGCTTCTCCCTTGAAATCTTTCTCGCGTCTGGAACATTGCTAGAGACATCAAGCATTGTGCTCTCGCTGCCGGTATTTCTGTTGCTACGAAGGTTCTGGTGGCACTCATGGTGTATCGAATTAAAAAGCAGACATAGCAGCTTTCCCTGGTCCCATCCTTACCAATTTTGAACATGTGCTTGTACCACATGATGCTTGCTATGTGTGCTGTGTCTGTGAGATACATGTCAACTCCCTTCATTTCTGCAGCAACACTGTGCTTACCTCTCCTTACTTTATCAGCAGTGTCTTCTCTTCCACCTGACATGGTTGTCCTCGCTGCTTTGGTTGGGGGAATTTTAGTAAGGGTAAAAGCGGTTGCATGCATAGCAAAATAGAGCTGTACTAAACAGTATACAACAGTCCAATGGGTAATAGGAACCCCACAACAATTACTACAATCTTTATTTTATTCATTATAACCACTTACACTGCTTTGTGAGCAGCTGGAGAGATGATAAAGTTGCCTGCCTGAAATTTGCAGTAAAAAGCGTTAGTTGTTTTAGTAGTTGTAAGTATTAGTCAAGCTCCACAAACTAAGTAATCGCTAAGTGCTCATGCAAAGACTTCCTCCCACATTTTCTGTATGGTTGAGTGATGCTATCTGGGCAGGACGTGGTATGAGCTATATTCAAGTTGAGGGTATACTTGGTTCAAGTATTCTATGAATATGAAGAAGTATATCTCAGGGCATCATGCTCTAAAATAGCTGGGTCTTCTTACAGCATGGACAAATTGATTGGGCTGTCAATGGGAGGCAACATCAAACTACTTATCTAACAATTATATCAACGGTCGCAACACCATGCATGTGTGAAAAACGAAAAAGTTAAATCGTGTTACTGCTGTTAAATGTGCATAACCTGCGTGTGCGAGAAAAGAGAACGTAAAATTATGTTACTGCTGTTGAATTTGCACATGTATTCAAGTTGCAGCATTTACGTTGGGTATGAGGTTGGGTAGGGAGTGGGTAGAGTTTCTTATGGGTCGATTTGCACCAATATTGCTGTGTGTATTTCGGCAGTTTGGGAACATCTGACCATGGGTGGCCAGTTGTCTCTAATTCAGGATTAATGGGGACATTTGTGCTTTTAAGTGGTTCGTTGGTAGTTGTAGTGTTGGCCCAGTCGATATCTGCAGCGGTGCCTCTGGGCAAGGCCGATGCTTTGTAGGGCTTGATGTCGTGTAGGTGATGCCAAGTAGTTTTCCCCTCTAGCCATACTGCTCGATCAGTGACTGCCTCAACAACGTGAGGACCGGTGAACGCTGCGCATTCCAGCGCCTTGCAAAATTACATAAGAGGACCTGGTCACCGATTTGCACTAAGGGGTTGTCGCTCTGTGTCGTCAGTATTCTCTTGCACGTTGTCTTCTGGCCTGTCCTGGGTCTGTTGTATCTAGTGAGAGATAAAAGAAGCACTAGAAACCAGTGCAGTTACATATTCATACATTTCCTGACGCAAAACTTACTTCAGCAGCATTCTCACAATCCTTCAGGGCCCTAGTGGGAGGAGCCAATGGGAGATGCATGCGCTGCCCCGCCACCACCTCATGGGGCGTTAAATGGTGGGCAGACCCTGGCTTGTTGCGCAGTTCGAATAGTGCCAGTGGCAAACAATGAAGCCAGTTTTTCTTGGTGCTCTGCTGGAGGCAATTGAGTCGTTCACACAGCCCATTTGCTTGGAGGTGGTATGCACATGCAAATTTGTGTTTTATTCCTAGCAAGGATGTGATATGTTGGAACATTTCATTGGCGAAGTGAGGGCCATTGTCAGAACTCAGAACCTCACAAATGCCCCATCTTGGGAAAACTTCCTGGACCAGAAATGTAGCCGCTCGGAGACAGTCAGAATGGGAACAGGGTCCTGCCTCTATCCATCTTGAAAATGGGCAGACAACTACAATCATGTATCGGTATCCTTGACATACTTGGATCAACATGGAGATGCAGGAATGGGCCTTCGGGCTTGGGTATGGCTACCCTCACAACTCCCAGTGTGTGCCCAGTTGCAAACTGCTGGCATGTCAAACAGTTACTGATGAAATTTGCCACATGCTCACTCAAATTTGGACAGAACCAATTTTCTCCAATGCGCGCTGCAATGACCTCCTTCCTTTTGCGTTGTATGATGTAACTGTGTCAATGCTGTTTTTAGTAATGCAAGTGGCATGACCACCTTTCCAGTGTTGTTTTGTCACCGTAGGGTGTCTGTAGGGGACATCAAACATCCCCTCTTTACCCAGAGTTCCTTTTCCTCGCTGGGTGCAGCTCCCTGCAGCTCCATGATTTGTGTCTCTGGTAGGTGATTGTACCCTTTCTTCAATACCATTTGCCTTTCTCCCCCCATGTTCCGTGCTCAGTCCTTCAACTCTCACAACAGAAAATATGATGCACATTTTGCCTCATAGTCTGCTGCCTCGTTGCCTCTGGTTATTGCATCTTCCCCTTTGGTGTGTGCCTGGCACTTCACCAATTCTAGCTCCTGTGGGTTCCATGTCTTAAAATCGCAGCAAAAATGGCGTGTATACAAAATATTGCAGCAAAAATGCTGTGGTTTTGCCGCCACAACCATGTAAAGGATGCGGGGGACACCCCTGCAACCCCCAGACCCATTATACCATTTATGGGAAGCGGGGGAGACCGCCGCAACACCCGCTCCCGTTAAATGGTATAATGGGGTGCACCTTTACCAGGTCAAACCACAGCATTTTTTACGCAATTTTTTTTACCAGTGACATTTTTGCTGAGATTTTATTACCTGATACCCGCCTGTGGGTATGCAATCACTTCAATCAGTTCCCCCAGTAATAGTGCATGTTGTACTGGAGTCCCATCCGCCTTTCTGTTCCATCTCCTGAGCCATCGTGTCAAACTAGAATGGGCTGTGGACCTGACATACGCACTGTCCGAACATATTGTCACTCTTTTATTTACACTGTTTTGTAGGGCCAGTATGAGAGCCACTAGTTCTGCTGCTTGTGCTGAATAATGGGGTGGTAACTTGGCACTCACCAATACCTCACTGGTGCCATCTTCTCTTAGTCTTATCATAGCAGCCCCTGTTCTCCTGATCCCATCACTTAGATCAATTGTTGAGCAACCATCACTATTGTCACCAGAATCAGTGATATCCTTGTCAGAAAAAGTAGACTCCGAATCTCCTCCCTCCCCTAGCTTCTCACCTTCGTCCTCCTTCCTGGAACCCTTCCTCTCTTTTCTTCTGGTACTCTCCTTTTTTTGTGGAGATAAGGAGGACCACGGAAGGAAGCCACCGTGCCACCAGATGAGGTGACCCAGGACCCTTCCCCCCCCGGAGTGCCAAGAGGGGAAAAAGCCCGAAGGCACAAAAAACCCCTGAGAGACCTTGGTGTCAGCTGGAGAGATGCACAGGCGGAACACTCTTGAGACAAATGCAAAGCAAGGTGAATAGATCCAAGGAGAGATGGCGGATAAGATCTTGGAGGAGTGAAGTCAGAGAGGCAACTAAGACCCCGTACACGGGGTAGCAGGCAACCAGCAAGTAGAACATGCAGAATAGCAATCCAATAGGCAGGCAGGGATCTGGTACACGTATGAGCAGTAGAAGAGAAAGAAAACCCACGAGAAGCAGGAAGCAGATTCTAACGTGAGCAAGTCAGAAAAAGGAAGAGGACAGGGAGAAAAGACAGGAAGAGTGGTAAGGCAAGAAGAAAGGAAAGGAAAAGAGGTACAATAAAGGAAAGCAATTGAAGATGAACCAAACAAAGCAGGAACAAAAGATAAAGCACTGAAGACAAGTAGGCGGGCTGGAAGGGAACAATGAACACAGGGAGCGATAGCAGCAAGCGGAAAACCGGAAGCGTTGCGACACATCCGCAACCCGGAAGAGGTGGAATAAATACTCCGCGTCGCGCTTACGTGCAACAACTAGACCGGTGATAGAACGATCGTGACAGGTAGGCAGTCACGGCGCAACGGGAAAACGATCATCTCCCGCACCACCAGCGGCTCCACAAGCGCCACCTGCCTCGCTGTATGACAACTATAGAGGACATATCCCCCTCAAGTGCATCTTCCTCCACCTTGCGTGTGTCACTGAACAGTTCTATATTTTTGGTACAGTCATGTGCCCACTCTCCCGGTTGATATACATCTGCCATAAATAGTGCTGGATTTACAGTTTTGCATCTTACTATTGTCAAGTCTGGTTTTTATAGTATGATCTCGTAGCCTGATGCTCTTTGGGTTGTCAATGTGCTCTTTGGCTTGTGTAGTATTGAAAACAGTGCATGCTTCATGTAAAAGGTGGTGGAGCACCCCACTGTTATTGTCAATGCCTGCTGTACTGCGAAAGCTGCAGCGGTCAATGATTGTTTGCGCGGATAGTGTCCTCTCATTACTGGGTCAAGCCGTCCGCTGTAGTAAGCAAATGGTTTATGGCACATGCTTGTTTTCTGCGTCATTAATGCATGCTTTCATAACCACACCATCGGTGTGTGAAAACAGGAATAATTCTCTTTTGTAGTCTCGGGTCCCTAACACTGGAGCCTTGCATATTGCCTCCTTCAGCTCATTGAATGCTTTTGTCATTTCTTGAATCCAAGCCAGTGTTTTTGCTCCTCTCTGAGCTTCCTTTAATGCAGTTAGCAGCGGCCTGGTATATGTGCTGTAATCAAAACCCATGCTCTGCAATAGTTGCACAACCCGAGGAACTGTTGCATCTCCCTCACCATTTTGGGCTGTAGTGTGTTTTGTATTACCTGTGCTGTCTTAGGGGTAATGTGTCTTCCATCTTTGGATATCAGCTGTCCAATGAACAGCACTTCCTTTTGACAGTACTAGAGTTTGGTCTTGTCTACCTTGTACCCCTTTTATCCTAGTATTGTGAGCATGTGTACGGAATCTGCTCTACACTGGTCTTCTGTCCTGCTGCAGTTCAAAATGTCATCTACATATTGCAGCACTGTGCTTTCTGTTTCAATGTTACTTAAATCCATTTGGATCACTCTATTGAAAATAGATGGTGACTCGCAGGACCCTTGTGGCAACCGAGTGTGTTTCCAACTGAGGTTGCGATACATAAAGCTGATGAAATCTTGTGAGTCTGGGTGTAAGGGTACTGAAAAGAAGACATTCTTCAAATCGATCACAGTGAAAAAGGTGGCTTCCACTGAAATGCCACAAAGATTCATTGCTGGGTTTGCTGCTATCCGATACCCTGCTTCTACAATATCGTTAAGAGGGCGTAGGTCTTGTATAAAACGCCATGACCCCTCGTTCGCCTTGCATACAGGGTAAACTGCAGTGTTGCATGGAGATTCTGATGGTACCAAGATGCCTCTCTCAATGAGGGCACTGATTGTTTCATAAATGCCCTCATCTGCCTCCTTTGTTAAGGGGTATTGCTTCGCTCGTGGTAGAATTGCACCAGGTTTTAGTTTCATCTTCACCCCACCTATCCTCTTTATGGACGCCACATCATAGGGATAAGCTGTCGGGTACTTTTGCCAAATCCTCCTCCCAGAATGATGGTGGCGCTTCCAGTTCCATTGCCATTTTTCTGTGCAACCTCTCTATATGTCATCTGCAACCAGAACTTCATGCTCATTTCCAACACCATCTCTGTCTCCACCCTTTCTTCCGAGAACAGCTCCTCATCTGTTACTGTAGTCAGCTTACATCCTTCTGCCACTGCAATTATTGCCCTCCATGCTCTGCCTTGGTCTTCTGTTGTGTGCACTGCATCCTAGTTCTCCCTTGCCACAACTGCCTCGATGTCTATAGACACAATTGTTCCTTCCTTCTCATTTAGTCGTGATTCTCGTCTAAACAGGTCTCACCTGGCATCCTACATACCTTTCCTGCTATTCCTGGTATCCAGGCAAGTGCCACGTCTGTCCCATACTGGAATATTGCTGGATCTACTGGCACCCGCCTCTGTACCATGTTCCCACAATATGCTTGGACGATCTGCCTTGTCGTTACTATGTGTATTCCTGGTATAGAACATATTATGCCCTTGTCTGTGAACGAGATGGTCATGTTCAGTCTGCTCATTATATTACTGCCCAGTAAGTTTACAGGTGCTTGTCGGGAATAGAGTAAGGGTAAAGATAAGTCATGATCTCCTATAGATAAGGAGATGTTATCAGTAAAAGGAACAACTTCTCGAGCCCAATAGAATCCTTGAGTGTCCATGGCATCACCTGACAACACAAATGTCCCTTCTCAGATGCATGACCTAGTCACCCCAGTGTCAACAAGAAAGGAAAGAGTTTTGCCACCTATCGCCAACCTTATGCGAGTTTCCTCCACAGGATTAGGTGTGACGGACAGGATGGGACAAAACAAGTTTGTCTGTGGGCTGTCCTATTGTGGATACATAGATAGTCCGTTCCCGGTGTAGGGGTTGTTCCCAACCATGGTGACCCCTCCCAACTTTCTCACTGTTACCACTGCCACAGTATCCATGGGTTCTGGGGAGTGGCAGCCCTGTATCTGCGCAAACTGTGGTGTTGCTTGTGGATAATGTGTTGACGATGCTGTCACTTGTGGTGCTGTCATTTGAAATGTTGTCACTGGTAAAGCCTGAGGCTGGTGCTGTACTGGATGTGGTACCTGTTGCTGGGTATTGTGTGTCTGCCCTTGTTGTTGTGCATCTTGGCCATAATAGTCCTCCTGTCTTCCTTGGTAGCCCTGCTCTCCCCTTAGTCTGCATGCTCTGGAAATATGTCCTAGCTGGCCAAAGTTCCAACACTGAGGTGGTTCCCTCCCCTGACTGCCCTGGGAACCCTCCTGCAAGATCTCCTTGTACCTGTGGCATCTGCTGATTGTAACCCCAGAAGCCTCCTATGTTTTGATGAGACTCGGGCCGAAGCCACGCCCTCATTGGAAGTCTCCCCTCGCGCGGTATCCCTGTTGGTATCCACCTCTACCCATGCACCCTCCTCCCATGGGCAGGGCATATTGTGCCTGCTGTGTGGGGCTTGTTATTATTGCCCCATCCATTGCATATTTTGCCAATTTCTTTTGTACTAACGTCACCTCGTCTGCCTTTCTCTCCCGCTTTTTGCTTAACTTTCTCCTGCCATAACTTGCAATGATGCACAATGGTGAGCTGTATTTCTGGCCAGCCCTTTGTTTCCATCCCCACCAGTTTCTTCAAACTTTTCTGCACAGGTTCTGGTAACCATTGCACCAAGATGTGATAAAACATTGCTTTCGTTTTGTCCCACAGCTCACGGGTTTCGAGGCACCAAAGCTCTTGAATCTCTTGGATATAGTTAACAGGACCTTCGTCGTCATGCATCTTGCATGACGTAATAGCCCCTTTGTCTGACGTGTCTGGGTATTGGGTCCGCAATGCTTGCCATACCACTGCTCTGCAATTTGCAAATGGTGCCCCGTCATGGGCAGTGTTATGGATAGTCAGCCCTGAGAACCCTGCCCTCTTCCAAATGTTATCAGCTGCGTTACTCAATATGGACACCAGTAGCCCCTTGACATCCCCCATTGCTAGCTGGTGTCCTGCTGTCAACTTCTCCATCTCGTATATCCACTTCCCAGCTCCCGCACTTAACAAAGGTAATCTGTATTTTACATTTTTTTTGTCTGTGTGTTTCCATGGTTTGCACTGAGGTTGTGTCCCATCTCTCTCCACTAGTGGCATCTGTGAGTATGCCTCCCTCTCATCTGGCGTTCTTCTGTATTGTCTAATTTGAATGAGACCCAGCTCATCCTCCATGTCTGCATATATGTCTGTGGGTTCTAGCCTGGGTACGCGTTTGGTTCTGTCATGTGCTCTAGACAGTCGTCCTCTGGAGTTGGCCAGTGCTGTCTCCTCCCTCCTGCGCCCTGGGAGATCTCTTAATCTATTGATGTAAGGTGTCTGTGTAGTGCACCCATTGATTGTCTGTGTGTGTGTGTTCTTCACATTCTAGCCCTCCTGCATTCTGACCCTGGGACCTACGCTCCCATGATGCCGCGTCTCCCGTTCTAGTGAGATAGAGTTTGCTGTGCCCCGTTCTCTTGCCGTCACGGTGTTCAATGTCATTGTCAGACCCCTCGTCCATGTCACTATAGAACCCTTCTGAAAAATTCAGCTTCCGTGTAGTAGGGCTTGAGTTGTGTTCTACATTGAGGTCGATATTTGAGAATTTGCATGTGTTCTCCTACTCCCGTGTCCCCAAGTGTGTGGTGCCTCTTTCTGCTGAACCTTCCCTACGTGTGTCTGTGTGGTTAATTTCTCTTCGCCTCTCCTCATCCCGTCTTTTCCTGTCTAACTCTAATGCAATCTGTTCTTTCACCACCCTTATTGCTCATCCTCATCTTCCCGTTTCCTTATCAGTCTTTCTACCTGTAACTTCCTCAGCCTTCTCTCCTCATACTTAGGTGTTTCTTGCATTATTTTCCTTCTCCATTCTGCCATCTCAGATTCCTTCTTGTCTTTCTCCTTCTTCCCCTGTTCTTCCCTCTCTATCTTCCGCTTTCTCTCCTGTTCTACTATCTCCACCTCCTGCTCCCTTCTTCGCTCCCTCTCTTCACGTACTAATGTTGCTGCCTTATCCCTCTGTTGTTGTTCCTCCACCTGCGCTGCCCAGTCGCGCCTTCCCTGTTCCAATTCTAAATCCTCTATTGCTTTCGTTGCTCCTTCTGCTGCCCCTGTCATCTTCCCCTTTAACTTCAGGAGTATCTGTGCAGCTATCCATTCTTCCGGCCCTGTTCCTTCGAATTCTGCTTTCGTGCACTGCAGCCCTTCCTCGTCTGGGTCGGTGCTGCCGGCGGCATGGTCTGGACCTCGCTGCTGTTCATCTTTGGTATATGGTGGTGGTTTATAAGATGGGTTGGAATACCCCTCTGCTCCCCTTAGTTCCCTTAGTGGGTATTCCCTGTTCGTCATCTGCATCATCAGATATTACAATAGGTTGGTTTGGGGGACATGAGGAAGGGTCAAGTACCTCCGTATTTGCCTCCTGCTGGTTCATCATCCCTACCCTTTCCCCCGCTCCCTCTTGGAACATGCGCCACAACTCGAATACGGCCATGCGGTTTGCTAATTTCTTCCCATTGTATATGCTCTGTAAGTGGGTCAGTAGCGATTGCAGCACGTCCTTAGAGAAACTGCCGTTAGGTGGCCATGGATTCAGGCTTTTTCCCTCACTGTCCTTTGACCACGGTATGCTATATTTTACGATCTTGTTTTTGTACAGGGGCAATGTCTTGCACATGAGGTGTATTGGCGTTACTCCCCCCACCATCCATTGATACATCGGGTACATTATTATTCTTTACCTGACCTCTAATCAAGGATTTCGATAGTCTGATGTTCAGGGAGCAAAAGTTAGAAGGTAATTTAAAACTTTTCAATTTCTACAAGCCTTCTTGGCTCTGTACCTTAGCCATTGTACTCCATGTAAAGCCCCTCTTCACCAATCACTGCCTTCTCCAGCACACCACCTCAATTTTGTAAGCGCCTTCCATGCACCACCTCCTCTCTTTCACCTCTGTACCAATCCCAAGTCCACACTGCTAGCTTCTCACCTTCACAACACTCCAACCTATGCACCGAACTATGGGTGACGTCACCAAGCTAAAGTTCGAACACGTAGATGTACAAGTCGCACACACAGATATCAATGACCCGCTGTTTCAATTCCACAGAAGACCCCATAAAAAGAATCCCACAAATTCAAAAGAAAAACCCCTACAGCTGTCTTCCCGCCTCTCCAGGGCAGAGTATCCATTTATTTCTTGTGACTAACTGCACCTGTTGCGTCGCTAAACGTGTGAAACGCCTCACTCCAGGAGACCTAACCAGATAGTGCACCTTCCATACGGTAGGATAGCTCCAGCTAACCCCTATGGAGATACCGTCATCTATGCTTCACGTTAAAACACCAAATTCATAGGAATACCTTATGTGCATACTTCTAAAGTCCAAGCCTATCAAGTCTATAGTCCCGGTTCATCACCAGAATCTTTTACCTCGAAGACCGAACAATCCTTAGACATAAAAAAACAGACTTCTAACTCCGCTCCACGTTCCTACTTGACACGCACCTACCAGTACTCATTAAGTACTACACAATGCTACACATTACAATGATACCTCCCGCCTCCCGCACATGATAATTCCCACCCTCACCCTTTCCTTTGCTCGTTGGCAGGACCAATACTTACGTTCCGTGCTTGTCGACGCTGCTCAGCCGCTGGCTCCCCGTCAACCGCTTGCCTCGCCTTTCTTGTATGCCTTGGACTCTTCACTGATCGCAGGCGGGATCATTTTTCAAAAACGGCTCCTGACGACTTATCTCCCGTTAGTTCTGTTCTGGTTTACTCGCAGTTCCCATGAAGATCCCACAGACTTTTCAGGTCCGGCGGCTAAGGGGCAGCTTCTGGCCGGGCTGATGACACAAACCATTGCTCTGCTACCAACTTGTTAGGGGGAACTCCCAGGCAAGCAGAACGGTTTGCTAGTAGTTCACAGACTTCGAACACGTGGAAGGCCTAACTCCTTCCCAATCCCCAAAAGGAACTTAAGTCCAACCAGGTAGCAAATTTAACTGAGGTTTATTACAGCCAACAAAACACAGGGATCAAATGCACAGAGACAATTCCAGGCACAGCTCAAAGATTTCTGGTTCACAGGACAGTTTTGAAAGCATACAAAAAAGGTAGCAGGCGCCCCTCTCTTGAAAGAACACGGCATGATAACCTGTTCAGTGGTTTTTAACCATTTTGAAAGTTCGCAGCCATCTGCTTTTTGCTCACTGTACCTTGCATCACAAATACATCACACCCTGGGCCCTTCACCAAAAACCTATCTCCACATAGGATGCTGAGTGGTAGTCCCCCTATAGTAGCCCCTATAGAGATTATTGGATTGGCCCGAACCATGTCAGGTGTCAGGCCTTGCCCATCCCCCAAAACTTCTACTTACTAATTGTTACAGATTCTGAACCCAATGATTGGTCAGTGGCCCCAGGTACCCCCCCCATTACGGGTAGTAAGGGTAGTAATTGGCTAAGCTGTGAGCCCCTAGGCCTGGGACAAAAGCAATCCCCAGCTCGGACTGCACCTGTTCACGTTGCTATGTACAACTATGTGTCTGCGAAGTGTCTGTGTGTGGACCATTATTGCTGTGTGAGTGCTCCTTTCCAAACGCATAACTGTAGTCTGCATGTAACAATTTTGTTGCAACCATTCTCTTGTCCGTGAGGCGGCTGCATTTCTCAGCCACCAACTCTTGGCTTGCTCAGAACTCTGCTGGGTCACGTGCTCTGAGACCGTGTTCATGAGCCCTGGAGTTCTGAATTATTCTGTAGTTAAGAAGAATTGTGCTTTTCCACTGCAGATTCGGTTCAGGCAAAGAATGTTCCTTTGCAACAGTGCGGCCTTGGCAGTGGTCTCGTTCCCCACCACGGTAGTTCTGCTTACACAGCACTCACTGTGCTTCGGGTTTTCTGAGTTGGTTATGGCCTACCATGAGTTCCTAAACCATGGTCTGGTTTTCCCTGTGTGGTTTGTGTGTAGTATCCATAGGTTAATGCATTATCGCTCGGTCAGGTCCCTTGAGTGCTCCTGCCATTCCATGGGTTTATTTGCATGTAAGCATCTGCAAGCATGTAAACGTGATCTTGCTTCTGGCGGTTCCTAGGTTGCTGCGATAAGCTAGTGGCAAAATAACAAATGTGCAGGCAGTATGTGCATGTCACCATCCTCTATCTCATAGGACTGTACGCATATGTTCTTCGTGTATTTGGGTGTGTGTGTGTGAGTGTCCCAAAGGTGCAGATGGCACGTGTGCTTCATGTCTGACACTGCTAGGTCATGTAGTCTCTAATGACTCAGCATTGCTTCTCAGCGCTTTAGTCAACTCTGTCCATATAGCTGCCCTCGGTTCAGTTTTGTAACTCTTCATCCACCATGGGTAATGTACGTACCGCTCCAGGGCTGTAGGGGCGGCTGAGAGGATACTTCTCATGGTACTTGTCCATTGTGGGTGCAGTGGGGTTGGTGCAAGCTCATGCGATCGGCGGTCATATTGTATTTGGTTCTTCTTCCGATTGGGTTGTCTTTCTGGACGAAGGGAATAGTTCAACCTCCTCTCTTCAGCATGTACCCATACTCCCTTATTTTCCCAGAGAAAAAGAAACTACTACAAAGCTGCGCTCAAAGACAAGTCTGCATGGCAGAAGATATGGGCGATGAGAGATGCGGGACTAATTGGTTGAGGAGGTAAAGTCAAGTTCACCCCATGGAACCTGGGTCTGAGCTTACATGCTGCTAGTGTGCCGGATGTTCCAGACATTGTATGAGCGTGTCAACCAGTTACAGAGGGCCATATAATGAAGGGCCTTATAGTTTAAGAACCAATAGTATTCTGTGTACTTAATAAGTGTTGAAGATGACTTGCAATAGAGGTAGGCTTAAATTGTCCACCGGATAGTAGATATCCTATCACAAGCCGACCACTTACAGAAAGTATAGTTAGATGTTTTCCTTGAACCAACCACAACCCTTTGTAGGTTTTTCTTATTTGCCACGTAGTATGACGTCACTTATGACAAATATTTAGTATACAGGATTATGTTTATGTGATTTGAGCTGAGAGAACACGAGCAAACGTCCGTTGATGTCTGTTGATGTCTGTTTTAGACAACTGATAAAAAAACAGTTGAACACAATTTTGCCAACTCCCTGAGTGGGTTTTATTATTTGGTGCATCCCATCCATTGCATGACATGTTACTGAATAAGGACCATAAGTTCTTCATTATTGATTTGCATGCAAAAACCTTTTATGTTATTCAAGAATACCAACCAATCTTTGCTGTTGTTGAATAAGGAAATGAGAAAGATAACATAATTTTTGTCTTTATACGTGTGGCATATTTCAAACCCATAAAAGAGAGACACTGGGCCTCATTACGAGTTTGGAGGCAGCCATACGGATTTGGATTTGTTTACAAATGTTGCATTGTGTACACAGGTCACAACGTTGTGTAGTGTCACCAATGCGGCCTTGCCACTTACTGGCAATAGCTTCAATATAAGTGCTTTAAGCAACCTTTTATTACCAAGCTATTACCAATGTGTGCTGTTTCTATTCTAAAAAGGGTGATTCAAATAGTGTTCTATTTGAAAACAGGTCAGCCTTTCTAGCAGCCTATGAATCTCATTTATTAAAGTTTGTTGTAACTAAGCATTGCAGCCTTTAGCCTTTAAATTCCACTTGCTAACTTTGGCAGCTCACTTCAAATTGTGCTCAGTTTCTCACAGATGGCTTTTTAAATCAGAAATCATGATGGCTGCATTTTAACAAAAACGAAAAACAAAACTGCCCTAGTTTACAATTGGCTGATGGATCAGCTGTATATATATATATATATATATATATATATATTGAAAACAGGGAAAAGTAGATGCGCTTTTCCATACAGGGACGGCACTCAAAGCGGTCAGGACGCCAGAATGAATCTCCAAAAAATAAATCAATCCATCAATCGCCAAAGTTCTTATGCCATATCCAGCTTTATTAAAGGCATTGCAACCTATGACGCGTTTCGCAACGCACCCGTTGCTTGTTCACATATAAAACATGAGAGGACTGCACAATGCTTTTAAATACAGAGGCGCTGCATCTCTATGGTTCAGCCCGACACATTTTGTCCCTTTTCGCTTTCACCTCTAGCAATTCCCCATAGACGCTCTATGTCAAATGCATGCGCCATTTTGGAATGTGTTAAGTCTCACTCTTAGTCCATTTAAGCTAGTGCTTTCAAATATTGCAAGATATCACATTCATCTATTTAAAACCGTTCAATTCACGGTCGCTGGTTTTTATTTACGCAACCATTTAGGTTCATTACCTCTATGCTATTTATTGAGCACAGTCAAAAACCTGCTGCCTGTGCATTGACACGTTTTTCCAATGACAGCCTGGATTTACAATTGGGCACTGGCCACATACAATGTTCTTATGCTGCCACCAATTAATTTCCTGTTTTTAAAAATATATATATATGTGGGGAAACATAGCATTTCTTTGAAAATTTTCAAGTTCAATATTATAAAGTGCATAGTGCTGTAAACATAACTCTCAATCCACTCACCTTTAAAAAAAACTCCTAAAGTGCATAGTGCAAAGTGCTTTGTTGATATCCTGAACATTGTTCCTCACAATTTATCAATTGATTTTTTAAAAAATATTTTTTTCTTAAAACATTTTTTTTCCTTGGCAGCGAGATAAAAGGATATTAATGTGCTCAGTGGTGTAAACATACATTAATGCTCACAACTAGTGTTAAATATACAATATAAAACCAGGATTTGGGCACAATGTAGACAAGAGCATGTAAAAAGAGGAAGAGGTTTGAAACAGGGAAAAAGCTCTGCAGTTCTCACTATTACATAAAAAGTCAACACACATGTATAATACAAAAAAGGGCAAAGTTAAAGTTTTATATATATATATATATATACACACACACGCAGGTTCTTGAATGGCTATCTCGGTCCCTCCCACTTAGTTGGGCTCTCTGCTGCGTCTTCTCGCTCCATGTCTGCCTGGCTTTATATCAGTCTGCCTTCTTCCCAATAGTCTGTGAATCTCTTCCACAGTTCCTTGCAGCAGGACTTTTAATATGTAGGGTTAGTTGCTGGGAATAAGACTAATTCTTCGGCCCGGGCCGTGTCAGAAGTGAGTGACTATTCAGCCACGCGAACTTAACAAAAAGGTACATGTTTCTTGAGTTGAAACCAGGAGCTGACGTCAAATAATTGGTGCTTTACACGGTAACGTGGACTGCCACGTGCAGTCGTACAGATTTTTGGATTAGCTTTTAGAATCATATTACACTTTCCCTTTGCTTACATCCACACCAGTAACATGTCTGCCATTCTGTCTATGGGAAATGTGATGACGTCCATCTTATTGTATCTATGTAATCGGCATAAATAACACATGTGTGTAATCGGCATAAATAACACGTGTATTTCATAATTCTACAGCTGCCATACTAGTGGCAGGATGTAAGATTTAGCAACTGGGAACTCAGCCATGTTACCGGTTTGCAAACATAAACATCGGCTCACTTAAATAACAAAGGCTTCTGTGCAAGACTTTGGCCCTCATTAGTTTTGCCAGTATCCCGCCGGTAATTCCAGTAGGATACCCGCAAAACCGCTTTACCATTTCTGCTGCCTGATATCTGGGTATTACAGGGTTATGGGAGGCGGAAGGGCCGATACGTTCCCATTCCATGGAGTCCGCTAGGACTCCATGGATGGGATTGCCAGAATCACTGGCACCGGTACTATCGGTGATGGTGATTCTGGCATTTTTTTGCTGACAGGGGCCTGATTTACCGGCAGGTCAGGGCTTTCGGATCTGTGTCCCCACCTGCAAACATGTGTTTTGCCGGTCCGGAATAAATGCTGGTGCCGTAATTACCAGCAATTATACCAACATTTATTCCGGACGGGCAAAACTATAAGAAGGGCTTTTATCTGCCTGCTTTTAAAATGTGCTTACTGGCTGTGAGCATAATAATCAATCCAATGCTCACTGTCTCCAGAGCTCGGGTTCTCTCTAGATTGGACTAGTGAAACAACCTCTTTCTAAATCTGCCTGCTGCCTGCTTCTACTCTCCGCCCTCTGCACTCATCCAGAACAGTACTGCGAGGCCTCAAGCCCAGGGATCGTATCTCTCCAGGACTGAAATCTCTGCACTGTTCCCAGTGGCTGCGAGGATTAAGTTAAAAACCCTCTGCATCGTCCACAAGGCCTTCTGGGGTCTGGGGCCTCAATTCCTTCAACTCGCTCTTCTTAATATCTTCCTTCGCGAGATCTTGCTCATCTGCCTCCAACTCCCTCAGGGTCAGTCGCTTCTCCAAGCAACAAGTTGGTGGTAGATCTCTCTCCTCGGCTGGTGCCTCCCTCTGGAACAGCCTCCCTGCCTCCCTTAAACTTGAGGAGAACCATCTATGTTCCGGAAACACCTCAAAACCTTTCTCTTTGCTTCTGCTTTCTCCCCTCCTCTCCTCTGCTGACCTCCTGGCTGATACTGGCACTGCACTGGCTACCTGGACACCCTCTGATCCCGGGCCCAGGTCCCTCTCCCGCCAGCGTCACACACCTGCATTGCCCACCTGGCAACCCCCGCACTTGGAGACTGTCCTGTATCCCTACAGTCCCCCACCAGACCTCGATAGCTGATGTCCGCATTTACAAATGCACTTGCCACATGCTGGCCGCTATTTTACTTATTATTATTATCTATTCCCAAGTACTGCACATTCCCTCCTCCCTTCCCACGCACTTGCGCGATCTGAATGACACCTGGCCTAGTAGGATCGCTGTATGTCCCCCTTGTTCCCCTCCCTTGCCTCGTCGCGCCTTGAAATACTTGTTTATAGGCGCATTTTAAATGCCATATCATATCATATCATATCATTCAAATTACTTCTAAGTGCTACCATCATGCTGAATGCAAGGGTTTGCTGTTTGCATGAGATATTTATGGGGGATAAATGCTCACATCTGGCTTGGTGCTAAGGACTTCATAACAGCAAGGGGAGGAGTGAGGTGGTACAACCAGCTCCCAAGAACACTAAAACATGAGTTGAAAAAGAATAGCATGAAAGATTGGGTGTTAACTGTAATATCTGTCAAATAGGGTACATTGGTATTGTCTTTGTATCCCAACAATAAAAACGAGTATATGACACAGGGTTAGATGGTAAAGAAGGACTGAGAATGATGTACCGTTCACTTCTTGAGTTTTTGTTTGTGTTATATATGTACAAAAGTAATATATTTTCTCTGCATATAAAAATGCATCCATTTTTGCTGTGATTCACTCTGTAGAATCATATTTTATGTGCAATTCGACTGGAGTTAATCAAATGAGGCTCAGTGTGGCCCCCATTTCCTGGTTAGCAAGACTATTGCATTATTGGATGCATTGTAATATCCATCCTGCTATCCCTGACTGCTCATAGGATATCCTCTGTGCACAATCCTGAAAGCTAGAAAGAATTGGTGTCTTGCTAATAGATCTTGCTATTTAAATGCCAAACATGAAAGCTAGGGTTCTGCCTGGTATATGTAGGCTCTTCTCTGCATTAGAATGTGCTTCTCTGAATAATTCTGGCAATTCACTTGTTTGGTTGCGATGACAGTCAGAGATGAATTTTGGTTACAATCATAGGTTAAAGACCACATGATCCTTGTGTATTGCAAGGAAAGCCTCTTCCACTAACAGGGCCCGTAGTTCTCTTACCATTGTTAAGGAAGTGATTTGCACTAAGAACAGAACTTTAAAAGTAAGGTATTTAGAGAGCACATGTGCATTGGCTTGAAGGACAGAAGCATTAGCCTGGGTAGAACCATATTTAAATATAAACTGGGTTTTCTGTATAGGGCTGTGCAATCTCTGTATTCCTACCATTAAATCAATTATCCCTGGCACTTTCCATCAGGTGAACTTATATGGTGATGTAGAGCACACTGTTAGGGCTGATAAATAAACCCATACTAAATGGTATGCCAGTCCATTATCTAAGAGGTTTCATCAACATTTGACAATATCAGTACGAGTTCATTGAAGTGAACCCATCAATCAGTTTATGTACCACAAGACATACCTCTTCCATGCATTGAATTAGTAGAAACGTGTGCTATGTGCTTGTTTCATTCACAATGTCCATACACCTTTGCCAAAGCTTTAAGTGACTGAAATATGGCCTTGGGAGCTAAACTGCTGAGTTGAGAGGATGTGGATTAGGATGTGAGATCATCTGTTGCTCACAAGTGAGAAGATGTATGAGTCAACGCAGTTTCATTGGCTTTGTGATTGCCATCTGAAGAAGGTACCTTGCCACTTTGACTCACCCATGAGCCGGTGCATATTCTGTACCATCCAGTCTATCAACAGTACCAATGGAAAAACATACAAGTCTGCAGCTGTGAGTACTGTGACATAATTTTGGACTCAGAGATAGGCCCAGGGTAACCAAAGGGGGCTAATTGCCCCCACCCACTATATAATGTAGGCCCCAGAGTAAGTAAAGGGAGGATCATCCGGGTTACTGCACCCATCACCACCCAGGCAGAACCACTCCCACTACAGAACTCACTGGACTCTGGGAGAGGGGAAACTGGTACCCCAGGAGAGAGAGGGACCAAGAGAAGGGAAAAGACAAGGACCATGCCAAGGGGAAAGGATACTGCCTGAGAAAAGAAGTAGCAAGAACAATTCCCAAGTACCCCTTTGCCATGTTCAGCTCCCTTATAAGCGTTGATTCGTGTCAGCAAAATCATTCACCAGGTCCCTTCAAGAATCCCTTGTCAGTCTGACCCTTCTTGTTTATCCCATTACCTACCATCCTTACAGGTACTAGTAGGTTGTAAACCATTACTTCCCAAAACCCCACTCCACATCAAAGCCGTCTGGAATTGTACCTTAACCTGAGACCTCTATTTAAGCTGCGAATTAGCAACCTCGTGTTTCTTTTGCTTACAAATAACAAATACTCAACAGTAGTTTGACATTACGATGGCCAGCATGCACTTACCTCTGGCCAACTGCGACCTTGCAAGTAAACCTCACACAGGGCCAATGGGGCACTGGTACAGTAAACTGGCGGCCAGAGAGCCGGAAGCCTGCCACAGCGAATTCCAAAACATTGTGAGATTCAAGATGATGGACATCATCTTCAGAGTTCGGTCAATGCGCTGCACCAGCTGTGAAGCACATTTTGAACCGGTACAGAAGAATGCAGTTTGGACTTCACTGCCCCTCAAGGTGGGTCTGTGCTGCTGTTATTTAGGCAACCTTCATTCAATGCCGAGTGTAGGTGTTGGAAGGGGGGGAAGTGGTTGTGATGCAGAGCAGAGAGGAATGGCGAACAAGTAGAGGTACAAAGTTTGGAGGAGACCAGAAACATCTGAAAATGGGACAGGAAAGCGGAGGACGTAGAAATTTGAGAGAGCAGAAAGAGGTAGAGAGGGGGATAAGAAGGAAGGAGGTAGAAATGCAACAGAAGAATGGAAAGACCTGCAAAGGGGAGTAAAATGCAGAGGAAGTGGAAAGTTGACAGGTGGAGGAAAGAGCTAGAGAAGGGAAAAGTAAACAGTGGAGGTGGGAAATTAGAAGGAGAGCAAAAAGGCGAGATGAGAAGAAGGTGGAAAGATGTAGAGAGGGGGACAATCAATGGAGGAGATACAGTGGAGAAATGTAAGGGGTAAAGAGTAGGGGAAGGTAAGGAAGTAAAAACAAAAGTGGAATACGGAGAGAAAGAGAGAGAGTAAGTAAAGATGGGTGAAAGATAACTGTTAGGCGATCCTCAGCACATCAGGCCTCCCCACATCAGAACACTGCTCACATTCCCCCAACATCTCCACCCCAGCTTCGAGGCTCAAGGGATTCGGTGAACCCACAGAACCGAAAACACCGTACCTTCTTTGGTGTACGGGCTCGATTACAACCTTTCCTGCATTGGCAACTGCCTTGGAGGATATATCGCAGAAGGGGCGGCGTTACGTCATCACGTCGGTCACGTGATACAGTGTGGCGTTCCTCACGTGCTCTTGGTGGACGTCACATGGCCCAGAGACGTCACATGACCCAGGGACACACAGTATAAAGAACTGAGAGGCAGGACGATCATTGCTTCTCAGCTGGCTTCGGACACTGTTTGGCGTTACTACTTGCTCCTTGCTACCTCGACCACGGAACTCTATCTTGGACTCTCTTGGACACCTCTTTGTACCTTTGCTTGGAACTGTTTACCTGTTGCCGGATTTTTGGACTGCACCTCGACTTGTCTTTGGATCATCCCTGAGTATCTTGCTGTACTTCTACGCCCAAGTCAAGCCCTATCTTACAGGTGGCCTACCCGTATCCACGCTTACCTGCGGTTCTACCACTCCAGGGACCGCTGTATCTTTTTGAGCCTCGAACCTCCCTACTAGGTTGCCTGGGTCTCCCTTACACCAGATAGGTAAGATCCTTTAGATTCTTTTGTTTACCTGCCTGTATTGTGATTGCCTGGTGCTTAACCTCATTCCTTCTTGACAGCAGCATCGGTGTTCCAGAGGCTCCGTGGATCTGGGAAGACATCTCTCACCTGTGGCCTCAAGGGTCGCACAGCGGGTTTCTATTTGTTCCCCTGTGCGTCACTTGGGGACGGAGGTCTCATCGGTCTACACGACACTCAAGTCAGAACAGACTGAGAAGCCGTATAGTCGTGTTAGACGATGCAGGGATCCACGGACGAACCCATAACTGCTTTAGTTCAGGCAATTACAATATTAAGGGCAGATATGGCCGCCGCGAACACAGTGATCCATCAAAGGTTGGATACCATACAGAGCGTTCAGCATTCCCTTCCTGCAGACCCTGAGTTTGGAGATGGCAGCTCCTCCACTACACCCCCTCCCTTGGCTACTTCTACAGTCCCGACTCCGATAATCCTCCCAACTCCTTCCCCCCTGGCTGCTCCTGAACGCTACCAAGGCGATCCCAAGAAATTCAGAACCTTTGTTAACCAGTGCAAGTTACATTTCTTATGCAGGCCTTTGGCTTTTCCCACGTCCACTGCTAAGGCCGCCTTCGCCCTTTCCCATTTAGCTGGAACAGCTGCCGCTTGGGCTAATCCCCTGTTAGAGAACAATAGCCCAGTTCTTTATGACTTTGATTTGTTGGTCCTAGAAATGTCCCGAGTATTCGATACCCGACACAAGGCACAGTCTAGGGATTTGGAGTTGTTGGAATTGACTCAGGGCAAAAGGACTCTGATAGATTACATCACCCGGTTCAATCAGCTAGTTGCGGAAACATCATGGCCAGAAAACAAGCGGGCGGTGGTCTTTTATAGGGGGTTGAGTAACACCATGAAAGACGCTTTAGCAGTGATCCCTTCTATGCCTACTCAGTATCAGGAATTGGTTGATCTCGTCCTGCAGGTAGATGCACGACGATCGGAGCGTAGAGCTGAATTGGGGGCCTCTTCCTCTCCTACTCTTGTTAGTACTCCCGCTTCCAGTACTGAAGAACCTATGCAAGTGGGAGGGTTACGCAGTCCTATTACAACATCTGAGAGGGAACGTAGAAGGGTAGATAATGCATGCTTTTATTGTGGCACCACTGGACATTTCGTGAAAGAGTGTCCTCGACGTCCCAAGAAGAGTCAGGTTTTTCGGATGGCTCGACCTTAGAACCGGAGAACAGGTCGAGTGTCCCATCATCTTCTCCGGGTACCCTTCTTGCCTTTGCTCATGTTCAACCCATCTCCGTAAAGGCTACTCTATGTCCCTCTACTGGCCTTCTTCATGCAGTCAATATCATTATTGATTCCGGTGCCACTGGTAATTACATAGATATTGATTTGGCCCATTCCCTCAATCTACCCTTAGTGGTAAAAACACGACCGGAACATGTCCAAGCCGTAGACGGCTCCGCATTGGTTTCTGGTCCTGTTAGACATCAAACTGCACCCCTGTTGTTGAACATACAAGATATACACACAGAAACCTTAAGTTTTGATTTGATCACCGCACCTCAATTCGGTATCATACTAGGGATTCCCTGGTTACGTGAACATAATCCACTGATCAATTGGCAAGCAGGCACTGTACTCTTTGAGTCCGATATTTGTCAGAATTATTGTCTCCCGGTCCATCAAGCCCCTGACACACCCTCTCGGGTCTTGGGAGCCTTAGCACAACTCACACTGACCGTTGACGATCCAGAAGTCATACAGTCCCATACTGTTGGGGGGTTGATGTCTGGGATTCCGCCAGAATATCGGGCTTTCGAATCAGTCTTCGATCGAGGCTCGTCTGAGGTACTTCCTCCACATAGAACTTATGACTGCCCAATCGAATTGCTTCCTGATTCCACTGTTCCTTCGGGCAGGATCTATTCTTTGTCTCCTTCGGAGGAACTGGTGTTAAAAGAATATGTACAGAACGCCCTGCGTTTAGGACACATCCGCCCCTCCACTTCACCAGCGGCAAGTCCTATCTTCTTTGTACCCAAGAAGGAGGGGGATTTACGTCCTTGTGTGGATTATCGGCGTCTCAACGCGATCACCAAGAAGGATAGATATCCCATCCCGTTAATTACTCCACTCTTAGATCATTTAACACATGCTTCCATTTTCACCAAACTTGATCTACGCGGCGCATACAATTTAGTACGCGTTCGCGAGGGAGACGAGTGGAAAACTGCTTTCTGTACTCGTTACGGCTTGTACGAATATCTTGTTATGCCCTTTGGCTTATGTAACGCCCCGGCCACGTTCCAACGATTCATGAATGAAATTTTCAGGGATATTCTGGCTGTGTACATGGTTGTGTATTTGGACGACATCCTGATCTTCTCTCGTGATCTTGATGACCATGTAAAACACGTCCGAGAAGTATTAACCCGTTTAAGAAAACATTCCTTATTTGCCAAACCTGAGAAATGTCAGTTCCATAAGACCTCTGTTGAGTTTTTGGGTTTCCACATCACCCCTGGGGCGTTATCCATGAACGAGTCTAAGGTCAAAGCAGTCTTAGATTGGCCTGTACCTCAAACACTCAAGTCCTTGCAGGCCTTTTTAGGATTCGCCAACTTTTATAGGCGTTTCATTTCTTCCTTTTCTACGATTGTAGCCCCACTCACGGCCCTGACTAGTCCTCGGGTACCATATCAGTGGCAGAGAGAACAGCAGGAGGCTTTTGAGACTTTGAAAACCGCCTTTACTACCGCACCGGTACTCCAACATCCCAATCCTGATCTTCCGTTCATAGTCGAGGCAGATGCCTCTTCCTTTGCCCTCGGGGCGGTACTGTCACAAACATGTCCTAATACAGGCAAATTACATCCAGTGGCATACCACTCCCGTAAGTTTTCCAGTACTGAGTCTCATTATACAGTTACGGAGAAAGAACTCTTGGCTGTCATGGACGCTTTCCGTGTTTGGCGTCATCATCTTCTGGGGGCTAAACATCCCATCACAGTATACTCCGATCATCGGAATCTACAGGATTTGGCCTCTCTGAAATGCATTAATAGCAGACAGGTTCGATGGCATCTTTTCTTTTCCTCTTTTGACTTCCGTATTATGCACCGTCCTGGAACGGCACATGGGAAGGCGGATGCCTTGTCACGTTCCCCGGGGGGGGTCCAATTGCCTACATTCCCCGACACTGTTCTCGGAAAGAGTCATGTGATTTGCCTCTGTACTCCCTCATTGTCACTGATAGACTCGGTTCGATCCTGGACTAGCAATCATTCTGACCAGTTGCGAGAATGGGACCCAGTGTATTCTGATGGATTACCGTTCGTACATGAACGCCTGTTCCTTCCCACACCTGACACACGTAATCTGGCCCTTGAGTGGTCTCATGACGCTCCCTTTAACGCTCACCCCGGACAAGAGCGCACTTTAGATCTTCTCAAGCGTTGGTGTTGGTGGCCTTCTATGAAGCGCGATGTAGAATGTTATGTTAGATCATGCGCAGTATGTGCTCAGGCTAAACATCAAAGGGGTCGACCGATTGGGTTGTTGCTTCCGCTTCCGGTACCTCCCAGGCCCTGGCATACGTTGACGATGAATTTCGTTACTGATCTCCCCAAATCGAAGGGCTTTGACTCCATCTGGGTGGTGGTGGACACGTTCACTAAAATGGCCCGTTTTGTTCCTTGCAAAGGTATCCCTTCGGCTCCTGTATTAGCGGATTTGTTTTTTGAACATGTGTTCATGCTATTCGGCCTTCCTTCGGTCATTATATCTGATCGAGGGTCACAGTTCACCTCTCGGTTTTCGAGATCCCTGACGAAGCTATTGGGCATTGATACCAGGTATTCTTCGGCCTATCATCCTGAGACCGATGGACAGACCGAAAGGACGAATCAATCTATGGAACAATACCTTCGTTGCCTTATATTGCAACATCAGACCTCTTGGTTGGCCGCTTTACGGCTTGCGGAGTTCGCATATAATAATGCGGCTCATTCAGCCACTGGTTATTCTCCTTTTTACGCCCTCTATGGCCAACATCCCAAGGTCTTGCCGGTCCCTGATGCTTCTGGTTCTGCGAACCCTGCGGCCACGACATGTCTTAGGGATCTTTCTGCCTTACACGCTAGTACAGTGGTTCATCTCACTGAAGCAAAGGCTGCTATGAAGGCCCGTGTGGATGGCAAACGTCGGGCTGCTCCCCCTCTGGTGGTGGGTTCCAGGGTCTGGTTGTCTTCACGTCATCTTCGTCTAGTGGGTTGTCGGAAGTTGCTACCTCGCTTTGTCGGTCCTTATGTGATATCAAAGGTTGTGAATCCGGTGGCTTTCCGTCTAGTGCTTCCCAGCTCTTGGCGCATCCACCCTGTGTTTCATGTCTCCCTCCTCAAACCTTGTCCCGACTCTGTCCGTCTTCGTACCCCTGTTGCGCCGGTGTCCTTGACCTCTCCAGATGTTTTCGAGGTGTCGGCCATTTTGGGCTCCAGATGGTTTAGGGGTAGGATCCAGTATCTGGTGGATTGGAAGGGTTACGGCCCGGAGGAACGTTCATGGGTTTCCGCCTCTGACCTGAACGCCCCTCGCTTGGTAGCCCGTTTCCATTTAGACCATCCGTCCTGCCCACGGGGTCGTGGGCCGTTGGGGAGGGGCTATGTTAGGCGATCCTCAGCACATCAGGCCTCCCCACATCAGAACACTGCTCACATTCCCCCAACATCTCCACCCCAGCTTCGAGGCTCAAGGGATTCGGTGAACCCACAGAACCGAAAACACCGTACCTTCTTTGGTGTACGGGCTCGATTACAACCTTTCCTGCATTGGCAACTGCCTTGGAGGATATATCGCAGAAGGGGCGGCGTTACGTCATCACGTCGGTCACGTGATACAGTGTGGCGTTCCTCACGTGCTCTTGGTGGACGTCACATGGCCCAGAGACGTCACATGACCCAGGGACACACAGTATAAAGAACTGAGAGGCAGGACGATCATTGCTTCTCAGCTGGCTTTGGACACTGTTTGGCGTTACTACTTGCTCCTTGCTACCTCGACCACGGAACTCTATCTTGGACTCTCTTGGACACCCCTTTGTACCTTTGCTTGGAACTGTTTACCTGTTGCCGGATTTTTGGACTGCACCTCGACTTGTCTTTGGATCATCCCTGAGTATCTTGCTGTACTTCTACGCCCAAGTCAAGCCCTATCTTACAGGTGGCCTACCCGTATCCACGCTTACCTGCGGTTCTACCACTCCAGGGACCGCTGTATCTTTTTGAGCCTCGAACCTCCCTACTAGGTTGCCTGGGTCTCCCTTACACCAGATAGGTAAGATCCTTTAGATTCTTTTGTTTACCTGCCTGTATTGTGATTGCCTGGTGCTTAACCTCATTCCTTCTTGACAGCAGCATCGGTGTTCCAGAGGCTCCGTGGATCTGGGAAGACATCTCTCACCTGTGGCCTCAAGGGTCGCACAGCGGGTTTCTATTTGTTCCCCTGTGCGTCACTTGGGGACGGAGGTCTCATCGGTCTACATGACACTCAAGTCAGAACAATAACCCACAAACCTAAGAAAACAGATTAGGACAGGAGAAACAGAGAGAAGGAAGGAGAACAAGGCATAGTGATGTAAGCCAGAAAGGCTGACTTACCATAGGCTTTAAGAGAGGAAGAGGTGAGCAATTATGTGACAAAGTAAAAGGATCTAAGAAGGGATCAGAAGGGGATAATGGGAACTGATTGTTGCCGATCTGAAGCAAGCCTGGGGCCCTCAAACCTTGCAGACAGAAGAGACCCTCTAGAAACTCAGCATCCTAACCAAGACAAAGCTAGAGAAAAGCATCATCCAAATCAAGAAAGTAGCGCAGGGAACACTTGAAAGCCCAATGACTTTGAGTGACTGCCAGGAGGTTACACCGAAGGAATGGTTGGACCGATGGACTACTGTCTTTAGGCAAGTTGAGATTGCTCCCTTTTCATTTCTTTAAAAACATATGGGTTTCATTTGATTTGACACCAACTGAACGCATGATATAACCATTCCCAAGATTTTTATCACATTCCTCACCAGCAGACCAGGTGATGACTTGGTAAAGGCGACCCCTTGTCACAAAGGCCTGCATCCTCTTTTACAATGGAAAGGCTAGTGCCTGTTGGGAATTCAACATGGCTCTCAGGAATAGTGTTTTGCGTTTGGAGGTAGTCTAGACATTTCCACAGTCATTATAAATCCCAAGTGATGTAGTAAATGCACCTTGAACTGAGAGGCAGTGTATGGGTGAGCATGTACGGCTTTTCTTGGTCGATATGCTGATACACCCCATAACTCCTTTGGGGCCACAACCAGTGCTGATGTTATCCCAAATACAAGGACTCCTTCATGGACACAACCAGTGCTGATGTTATCCCAAATACAAGGACTCCTTCATGGACACAACCAGTGCTGATGTTATCCCGAATACAAGGACTCCTTCATGGACACAACCAGTGCTGATGTTATCCAGAATACAAGGACTCCTTCATGGACACAACCAGTGCTGATGTTATCCCGAATACAAGGACTCCTTCATGGACACAGCCAGTGCTCATGTTATCCAGAATGCAAATACTGATAATGGAGAGGGCCCACCTTGATTCAGTAATAGGTCTGATGCTTGTCATGCACTGAAAAATGAAAATAAGACTCTTTCATGTTGATTGTGGTCCTATAGCATCTGTTCTGCTATTATGGATTCGATCTACTAAAGTGTTGTCATTTTTGTGACCCCACAAATCAGTCGAGTGGCCGGATATTAATTATTGGTCTTAATGTCTTGTCTTTCTTTGGAATGAGGAAGTACGTGCAATAGAAACCTCTGTTTCTTTTGTCCTTGGGACATTGCGCTATTTCACCTCTTCTACAGGAGAGTTTTCACCTCTACTAGCAGTAGCGCTTGATGGCATAGACTTGTTTTCTCTGGCCTGGGTGTTAAAAGCCACGGTTTCCTTCTCTCTGGCCTGGGTGGTAATTGGCATGATTTTCTGTCGAACTAGATGCAGTAGCCTTGGCTGGTGTCCAGTTAAAGGATCGAATACAAAAGGTTTGAATGCAAAAGGTGAGTCAATAGGCTTGAAAACAAAAGGTTTGAATTTTTTTTTAAATTATATATATTTTTTTGGGTTTCCGTATAGGTAAAAAAGTGGTTTTTACCACAAAAACAGGGGTTGGGAGGGGCAAAAATAAATAAATAAATAAATAAATAAATAAATAAATAAATGTGAACCTTTTGTTTTCGGTCCTTTTAAGATTCAAACCTATCGTATTTCAAACCTTTTGATTCAAACCTTTGACCTATAACCGCCTTGGTTTATAGGACACTTCTCACACACTTGCTTGTGGTGATACCACTCCATCAGTTGCTATAAACTGTAACGCTTCCCCGGCGGCGGGAAAGTGTGAGAAGGCACTGTTTTAGGGAGTGTGCTCCCATGGAGGGGCCTCTCTGTCCTCTGTTACAGTCTATCTGACAATGTATAAAGTATGGTCCTTGTGTGTATGGTCGGTATTGTTGCCATCATGGTGCTGGAGTAAGAAATTAGTGTTCATAAGCTGGTGTTGCCTGGCCTCTATACCCTATCCTAGCAGCTGGATCACCCCATTTATGAGATGGTATAGTATAAATTCCACCCAACAACTGTGCATTCTCAGTCTCCTTTTTGGAACTCTCGATTGGGTTGTATACAAATTGTTCATTTTACAACTGTTCGAGTTACAATTGACCTTTACACAATTGACCGAATTGTGAAGGTCAATTGTAACATATATGCGGGGGGGGAACCCCCCGCAACCTCCCACCCAACCCAAAGCCCAAACCGATATATATATGGGATACATTACTCACTGTAATCGTATTTCTGATGCTTGCATCTGCTTAGATTCAAATGCTGTGCATAGGCCGACATCTAGTGGAAGCTGTGGAGTATTACAGTTTGTTTTTCGAAACTCGAAAATGGGTGTCGACATAGGGCGTGCCAGTAATACTATCCCTAGTGTGACGTCCACTGTACCCATGATCCCTCACGCGTCTAGGACCCTCAGATTGTATTTTTTATGACATGAGGTAGCATGAGGAGTAACGTGAGTACAGATTATCCAAGCAGATAGATAGAAAGATAAGATTACAAGCATCCATGCGCCTTCTCTCAGAGGGGAGGAAGGGCGGGTCGCATGTGAATCTAAGCAGATCCAAGCATCAGAAATACGATTACGGTGAGTAATGTATCCCTTCTGAGGCTTGTGGAATCTGCTTATATCACATGGTGTGCATAGATTAGCGAGAAGTGTTAGAAGAAGGAGGTGGGATGTGAGAAGGGTCATGAGCAAATAAATGTCTTAGAACTGCTTGTCCCACTTGAGTATCTGTCTTGCAATGGGTGTCAATGCAGTAGTGCTGAGTAAAAGTGTGAAAAGAGCTCCAGGTAGCTGGTTTGCAAATGGTGTCAAGGGGTACATTTGCAATAAAAGCCAGAGTGGCCCCAATGCCTCTTGTATAGTGGGCTTGTGGCGAAAGGCAGAGTTTCTTTAGAAAGGGAGTAACACAGCTAGATACAGTTTATAATCCACTTAGAGATGGCACCTTTAGAGACGCGGTCTCTCTCTTTGCCTGTAGCTACGGAGACAAACAGTTGGTCTGTTTTCCTCAGCAGTCTGGTTTTGTTTACATAGTATAAGACCGCCCTACACACATCTAGGGTGTGTGGTCCTGCACTGACAGAGCCTGAATTTCACTGACTCTTCTTATAGATGTAATGGCTACCAAGAAGGCATTTTTATATGCCAGGTGTTTGAGACTGCTCTTATGCATGGGCTCGAAGGGAAGGCCCATGAGTTTAGCAAGCACCACATTAAGGTCCCACCCTGGTGGTGGGTTAGAAATTGGACGGTGAAGTCTCTTTCTCCTTCCATGAAGGCTTTAACCACTGGTACTTTCCACCACGATACTTTGTTATGCGAGGTGGTGTACACTGACAGAGCTGCTAGGTGTACCTTCAGTGAATTAAATACCAACCCTGCATCAGCAGGTGGAGCATGTAGGTGACTATAGTGGAAGGAGTGCAATCAACTGGGTTGATTTGCTTATTCTGGCACCAGATAACGAATCTCTTCCATTCGTTAAAGTAGCAATACCTTGTGTTTGGCTTCCTAGATTCTTTTAGGATGTCCATACATCTCTGAGGTAAATTGAGATATCCAAACTCTATGACCTCAGGAGCCAAGCTGCCAGGTTCATTGAGTTGGGTTGAGGATGTACTGTCTGACCTTGGTGCTGGGACAGTAGGTTGTGCCAGTACGGGAGCATGATGGGTTCACACACCGCTAGTCTGCGTAAGTGTGGGAACCACGGTTGCCTCGCCCACATGGGAGCAACTAGGACGAGCGTCATCAATTCTCTGTGCATCTTGTTGACCACCTTCCTGATGAGGGGGGTTGGTGGAAAAGCGTATGCAAACATCCCTGACCAGTTCATCCACAGGGCGTTCCCCTGGGAGTCTGGTTGGAGGAACCTGGATGCGAATCCTGGGCACTGTCTGTTTTCGCTTGTGGCGAATAGGTCTATAGTGGGGAAACCCCACTGAGAGAAGAGATCTTCTACGATTTCTCTGTGTAGACACCATTCGTGTTCTTGTGGGAGGGGATCCCTGCTCAACGGGTCCGCCAGAGAATTGAGATCCCCTGTAACATGTTGAGATGACAGGTAGATGTTCCGTCTGAGTGCCCATATCCACATTTTCTGGGCAAGCTTGGACAGATTTGGCGAACAAGTCCCTCCTTGCTTGTTCAGGTAAAACATTGCTGTTGTGCTGTCTGTCAGGATATGCACTGACAGGTTTAACAGGTAGGGCTCGAATGCTTGAAGAGCTCTGAATACTGCCAGAAGTTCTAGCATATTGATATGATTCTTGGCCACTGAGTGAGACCAGAGACCCTGAGCTGTGTGGTGGAGAAGGTGTGCTCCCCACCCTGACAGGAATGCGTCTGTTGTGACTACAGCCTGTATCTCGGGATCGTAAAAGGGTTTCCCCTTTGACAGGTTTTCTCTTGTCCACCAGTGAAGACTTTGTACAAGTGTTGGCGAAACGACCACTAGATCGTCCCACTGACCACTTGCCTGAGACCACTGTTTCGCCAACCATTCTTGCATGGGACGCATGCGCAGGTGCACGTGGGGGACCAGGTAAATACATGACGCCATCATGCCCAGCAAACGCATCGCGTTGTGCACCGTTATCTGGCGACCGGCGTGATATAGCGGAATTTGCAGCAGATTCCGAATTCTATCCTCTGATAGAAAGGCCAACCTTTCTTGTGTGTTTAGGACAGCTCCTAGGAACTGTTTGGAGGTGCTTGGCACAAGACTTGACTTTTTCTCGTTTATGGAGAAACCCAATTCGAAGAGGAGGTCGATAGTTCTTTGAATATTTGATCTGCAAATTACTGGGGTCCCCCCCATTGATGAGCCAGTCGTCCAGGTAAACGTACACTGGGATTGCCTCCCTGCATAGGTGTTCCACCGCCACCGCCAGTACCTTGGTGAATACCCTTGGAGCCGAGGTTAAACCGAAGGGCAGTACCTTGAACTGGTAGTGCTGACTGTCCACCTTGAAGCGCAAGAATGTGGGAACATGGAAATATGAAAATAGGCATCTTTCATGTCCAATGTTGCCATTTAATCCCCCTTTTTTAGGAGGGGGATTACCTCTTGGAGAGTAGTCATCCGAAACTTTTGAGGCTTGACATACTTTTTTGCAGGCCGTAAGTCCAATACTGGGCGCATTGTCAAATCTTTTTTTGGCACAAGGAAGTAAGTTGAATAAATACCCTTGTTTACCTGGTGTCCCGGGACGAGTTCTATCGTGTCCTTTGCTATAAGATTGGCGATCTCTTGAAGGAGGATCTTCTGGTGGTCTAATGAATGTACTTTTTGACTTGGAGGGTGGTTTCGGGGACGCTCTAACAGTTCTATGCAGTATCCTGCGGACACTGTGGACAGCACCCATCTGTCTGATGTGATCCCTTCCCAAGCTTGGGTGAAGTGGGTAATGCGTCCCCCTACTGGGGATGCGTGAGAAGGGACCCTGAACGGAACGTCACTGTTTTGCGGGAGGCGTGCCGCCGCCTCTATTGGGGCTGCCTCTACCCTTACCACGTCCCCTCTTGTTACCCCTGCCATAACCTTGGGTACACTGCTGGTTGTTGTTATTCCATGGGGCACCCTGCCCCTGGGAATAGTTGGAGCCTCTTTGTGAGTTTTGGCCACGTGGGCGACGAAAATTGCCAATCCCTCTTTGATTGGGGGGTTTGTTAGCTAACTGGCCCAGGGATTTGAGAGTCTTAAATTTATCTTCTGCATTTTTTAAGGCATCCTCTACCGCCTTACCAAACAGTAGATCGTGCTCCACCGGTTTGTCTATTAAAGATGCTTGTGTCTCGGGTTTAAACACAGATTGTCTTAGCCAAGCATGTCTTTTGATAACAGTGCTCTCTGCTATCAATCTGTCGGCGTTATCCGCGGCATCAAAGGTTGCCTTAAGGATGCAACCGGACACGGCTCTTCCCTCCGGTGCAACCTGTGCCAACTGGCTTTTTAAAGGTTCCGGGGCGGAGTCAATGAGCGCCGCAACTTCTTCCCACTGATGGCAATTGTAACTCGCCAGTAGGGTGGTGGAGTTGGCAATCCTTGCCTGGTAGGCGGAAGTGGAGGCTACCTTCCTTCCCAAACCATATATCTTCTTGCTCTCCTTGTCGGGGGGAGCTTCAGACAATGATAAGGGTGTTCCCGCCCTCTTTTGGGTATTAGTCACTACCAGGGAGTCCGGCTTCAGTTGCCCCCTTATGTAGAGTGGGTCTGATTGGGCTGCCCTGAACAGTTTTTCAATCCTGGGGTTTACAGCCCTGGTGAGATTGGGATTGAGAAGGGAAGGGTCTATTCTCCTTTGTATTAACTTGAGATAGGGATGGCCTGGGCAACAGGTCTCTTCTTTCCCACTAGTTCCTCGGTAAAGTCCCTCTCCTCCTGTGCTCCCTGCGTATCTATGCGGAAATGTTCAGCCACTCTAGATAACACCTCATTTAGGAGAGGTTGGTTGTCGACAGGAGTGTCGGTAACCGGAGGTTCCTTGTCTACTGGGGAGTCTACTCTGTAGACTTCTGTGTCATCTTCGTCCTCCTTTTGGCCCTCGTCATCCCCATAGTAATCCACTCCAGTATGGACGTCCAACGTGGCCAATTCTGGATCCTCGTTAAATGATGTATCCTCATCATATTGAGAGTATGGCTAAACGTGGTAAAGGTCAGAAGACCTACTTTGTGTTGGCGCCTCAACTCGAGGTTTTTACCAGGGGTTGCAGGTCTTTAGACCCTGAGGGGGTTGCCCCGTCAGGGGTATAGGCAAGGAAGTGTAGTGGCATAGAAATCTGCTAGGGATGACATTCTAGACATAACTCTGTCTATATCCTCACTTGACCATTCTTTAGAGCTGGGGATTACCCTCTCCTGGGAGTGTTTCCCTTCTATATCCTGACTTGACCTATGGCCTTGTGCAGGGGTCTTGGATATTTTTTCAGAAGATTGTGACTTGTCCCTATGTGTCTGTGGTGCAGATGAAGGCTGAGAATGCTTTTTCTACTGTTTTCCCTCCCTCCCCATGACTGGAAGAGTGCTTCCCCGGTGTTTACACCTTTTTCGGAGCTCTTCGACGTCTGGCATCGAGATTCGGGGGTAGTGTCCCTTTTCTTAGCGAGTGGAGGTCGGGGCACGGGAGCAGCTGTTACGCGGTCTGCTGACGCCGACTCCTGGAGTGGGGCCTGGGGATGGTGGTCGTCTTCATCTCCCGACGATCGAACCTCCATTAGTTTAGAGAGCGAGGCACTATTGGCAAAAGTGGATGGTTGCCTGGTGTCATGCGGCGATCTTGATCGAGAACACCCAGAGGACACTGATTCGGTGGACCGTTCTCTGCGTCCCTCTCTCCGAGAACTCGACGCACACGCCGAGTCTCGGTTGGACTTCGAGTGCTTAGTTGATGTGTTGCGGGTAGCGCTTGTGTCGCCGGGGGTGTTCCCCATAGCTGCCCTGCCGGACAACCTTCCGAGGTTGGGGACTTGCGCTTGGCTGTCTCTCCGGGGCACTTTGCCCTCGCCGTCCGATAGGATGGCGTCGCTGCCATCACTGAAGGCGCCCTCCGCTTCATTGGCCTCTCGTTGCCTGGCGTGGTGGGCCCAACGTTTGATCGAACGGTCTTTAGAGTCTTCGGTTTAAACCGACTACACGCTCTGCAGGTCGCCTTGAGGTGGTCCCTTGGCAAATAGAGGTTACAGGTAGCGTGTCTGTCAACCCAAGGGTACTTGCGGTTGCACCTAGGGCAAAATTGGAAAGGGGTACCCTCCATATGCACCCTGTGGCAGTGGGCTAGTGTGTGTAGAAATATATAAGAAAATGTATCTATATATATAGAGTGTTGAGTATGTACCACCCCCCACTTTCCCTACTTGTAGGGGCCGAGGCCAGAGACCTTCCAAGGCCCGGGCTGAGGCCAGAGGGCTTCCTAGGCCCAAGTCCGTTGTGCAGCTCTCGACGGTTGTTTTCTTCTCCGGCCGGCGTCGAGTGTCGACCTTTGGTGACTCGATGTTGGGATGGAGAAAACGGGGAAATATGATTTTTTGCAAAATTATGGCTAAGGCCAGGGAACTTCGCGGGATGTTTCCGACCAGTATGGCGGAAAAAAACAATCTGAGGGTCCTAGACGCGTTAGGGATCATTGGTACAGTGGACGTCACACTAGGGATTGTATTACTGGCACACCCTATGTCGACGTCAATTTCCGAGTTTCGAAAAAAAGAAACTGTAATACTCCACAGCTTCCTCTAGATGTCGGCCTATGCACAGCATGTGATCTAAGCAGATTCCACAAGCCTCAGAAATATATATATGCGGTCAATTGTGAAAAGGTCAATTGTGACCCTTTAAAACCAGTCAATTGTTCATTCCAAAATTGTAAACAAACAATTTGGTGTATACCCTCGATTGGCTCATCCAATTGATTTCTAATCAGGGATTTGCCCATCAGTAGTATATTGATGAAAGCTGCTTCCGTTTCAGATTAAAAAACCTGCCACTCTGAGCCACGAGTATCTTTCTAACACTCACCATGTGGCTGCTTGTCAATCGCACCCTCTTGTAAAATGGTCTGTCTGTGCACTTGCTTCCTCTGGTAGCATACTTATAAAATGTTACATCATGTACCATTTGGAAAAGTCATACCTTGCTAGTAATGATGTACCATTTGAATATATGCTGTACACATCTGCGGTAGTAGCCGTCTTCTGGTTGCATGTTTACAGGGATTGGGGTTGTTTCTTGGTCTGGTAATTGTTTGAATGCAAACAGATTTATTTTGAAAAGTTCGCTGCGAACAATTATCAGACGAACAAACAACCCCACACCAATTTTAGACCACAGAGACCAGGCACGTGCATTGGCCCACAGTGTCAGGCCACATCTGAGGCCTGCAGAACCATGGATTGCTGGTAACCAAGAGGACCTCGGCTTTATCACGTTTCAATTTCAGACTGTTGCAAGAGTTGCCATTCAGACACGGTTGGAACTTACTTGAGATGCTGTTCAAGTCACTGTCGAGCCAAGGGAAAAGCTGTGTCATCATCATAGGTATAGAAAATACATCCAAAAGAGTGAATATCTTTTCCCAGGGAGGAGGAAGATAGAGAGTAAAGAGGGGAATGGGAATATTGCTGGAGCACCCTACAAGGTATAAACTGAAAATCATATGCAAATGGGATAGTAGGAATCACCTGCTTTCTGTGAGAGGAAAAGAATGACCCACTGCAAAGCACTGCGGGTACAACAGTAAAAGTGAAGGCAGCAAAAAAGGACCTAATGTTTGATTGTCTGGAAGGCATTTAAGAGATTTAATATGGCCATCACCCAAACACCGCCGATGTCTGACAAAAGATGGATGCCACTGACCGGAGCCACAATAACTTATTCAGTGCCATATCCAGGGTGAAACAGGATGGCCTGGACAGGATGGAGAAGAAAAGGCACCTAATGGTATATGCTAGTTCATGCACTAGTCTGTCCTCCTCGGCCTTGTAGCACTTACATTTTGTGAGATAATTTAGTGTTGTTCTACTTCGTGGGATTATCATTTTCTTGGGAATTTGCTGTAATACTTCAGCATTCCTTCTCCTGGAACTGGCATCTTGAAGTTAGTTGTAATGTTCCTCACACGGGTGCACAGAGTTGATCATTTCGAGTAAAGAACTGGCTTCCGTGTCTTTTTTTACACAAATTTTGTTCTTTTAGTAAGAGATTGTTGCGGCAGATCTACCTTGACATTATTTGAATGCAAGAAAGATTCCTAATTTCAATGATACTGGTTTATTCAGAGAAGGGCACATAAGTTACTAAATGCTGAATCCTAGGTGCAAATAACCAGATGCACCTTATGCGGTTACTGCTGATAACTGTCCATAAACCCATATTCACTTCATTCTGTGTAGGTAAAAGTAATTATATTTATCCTTTTTACATACATTTCCAGTTCCTAATCTCCTGTTAAAGGAGGTCTTCTTTATAATTAATGAACTGGCCCATTTCCAAGCCCTGCAATGTCAGAGTATTCCTATAAATTTCACTGATTTGAAAACAAAATATGTTTACAATCTCTTTGTTTTATAGTTCAAATAACATCTTTTGTACTTTATTTTAAGACAAACAAAGCAGCAACAGTAAGAGTGTACAGAAACTCCCAGCAAATTACACATATCCAATCAGAAGTGACACTGCAGCAGGTAAGCCGCATCTCCCCCAGTGACTCATGAGGAGAAGAGGTCTGGTGGCTAAGTTGCTGACTTTGGAACCTGGATACCTGCGCTCTGTTTCCAGATGTGGAACTTGACCAACAAGTTGTGTGATTCTCGGCAAATCAACTTCCTGAACCTGAAATTGAAAACATGTACATGTACATTTTCAGAAACCAACTCTGCAGCGTCTAGAACTATTCCACTAACATGCCCTCACCCACTGAACACACTATGGTTTCTGTAATCCAGTCTCAACCTGACCCATCACACTGTCATGTTCAGTAAATCGTTCCCTGAAAGTGATTGGCTGTCATTTGAGGTAGGGACACCATTTTCCAACTACTGACACAAAATTAGTAATTTAGGTGGAACAAACCTTTGTAAATAGTGCATGGAAGGGCAGTTATTTGATTGCATATCCAATAATGTGTGGTGCAGTAGGTTGCAAAGGAAGTGGAGCCCTGATGTGCTGCAGCTTCATCTCTGAGAATGGAGCCTTCTCCAGGTCTTTCCAGGTCTCTCTGCAGAGGTTGCACCCGCCGAAGATGTTTTTCCAGGCGGGATCATATATTTTTTGGAAAATGTAGGTCCAGGTTGAAGGATCTGCACATACGTGCTCCACAAAGAAGTATGCTCCGCCCTGAAAACAACAATTCGGAGAAACTGTAAATAATGTTATTTTATCAATAGAATAAATGTGGAAAATAAGGCAAGACGGAAGGTATACAATAGACTAAAACTCTCCTTTAAGGATCGCATAAGAAAGAAATCCCAGACTGCGAGGCACCAACTAAGCCTTACTCTGGAACATCAAACCTTGCCACCCAGCTATTTGCAATCTACAGTCAGGCACTTGCCCTCTTCCACATTGACGATGGCAATGCCAATGGTGGCTACTCCAGAGGTGGTGGCACATCACTGCTCCTCCGCTTTTTGGCACCCTTTGTGTCGTGCTAAGCACTACATTTATATGTATTATGGAGAAGTACCTTTCACTCACTCCATGATCTTTCCTTTCTTTCTTCCATTCACACTTTCTGTAACTCGGCCCTTATCAGTGCCAAAAAACTATACTTTTCTAACCTTATTGTCTCATATTCTCCTCACCCTCTGCATCTTTTTCAGCTTCTTAATAGTATCTTCTCCCCATCTCGTGACCCCCTTCTTTCTTCTTCACTTACTCCTACTAACCTTAAAACCGGGTATAGTGACTTTTTCGAATGCCATATTTTCGAAATGCCATTTTGTCGGCACAAAATTGCTGAAAAAAAAGATTTCGAATGTTTTTTTTTAATTTTATTTTTGAAATGGGGGTATTGACACATTTTTTTACTTACAAAACAAAAAAAAACATAAAATAAAAAAGAATACATTCAAAAAAAAAAATGTAAGCAAATTGTTTTCGACAAAATGGTATTTAGAGAATATGTTTTCGAAAATATAACCGGATACCCTTGAAAACCTCTTCATCTCAGAAGTTGCACACCTACGTTGCTCCTAATCAGCCATTAGTAGCACCTCATCCTTTATCCCTCCTCATCTTTTGTCATCCTTCTCCTCCTACTCTCTTATATGCAAGCATGATAATGAATCTAACCTTGCACGCATTCACCCTACCGCTTCTACCCTCGAGTCTATTCCTTTCCCTCTTATTACTTCGCTCTTTCCTTTCCTGTTGCCTTATCTAACTTATCTTATCAATCTATCCTGTCCATCTGCAACTTTCCCTCACTGAGTTTAAGAATGCAGTCAAAAAAACCTTGTCTGGACACTTCTGCACCTTCATGATACCACCCCATCTCTGTTCTTCCCTATCTTTCTAAAATCTTAGAACATGTGGTCTATACTAAAGTCTCATCCTATTTTGATCACATCTCTCTTCTACCACCATCTCAATCAGGCTTACGTCCATTTCACTCTACACAAATGGCCCTCCTCTCAGTTTCTGATTCCCTTTTATCTGCCTGGCACTCTAAACTCTATAAACTCTCTTCAATTCTTATTTTACTGGATCTCACTGCTGCTTTCGATTTTACACTCCTTTCCACACCACATTCTTTACGATTCTCTGGTACTATTCTTTCTTGGTTTTGGTTGCATCTGTCTGCCTGTTCTTCTTCTGTTGCTTGGAGTGGCTCAAAGTCCTCATCTTTTCCCCAGGCTCATGGAGTTCCCCAAGGCTCAGTTGTGTGATCTCTCCTTTTTTCATTGTACATTTCCCCCCGTCTTCAATTATTTCTTCCTTTGGGGTTTTGTCGTATTTCTATGCTGACGAATCTCAACTCTATATTTCTTTCTCCTCCTTTTCTGATACTCTACAACCTCCTATTTCTGACTGTCTTCCCTCAATTCAATCTTGGATGCACTCACATTATTTACACCTCAATCCCTCAAAGGCAGGCATTCTATTATTTCCTGCCGCCTCTACTGTCCCTCCTCCTATTATCTCCTGCCATTTATTTTCCTCCTGCCTCTCGTCTCTTCATGTCTTCCACGTGTAATTAAGGTGTCCTTTCTGAGTCTTTCCTTTCCTTTCACTCACATATTTCTAATTCTTCTAGCTCCTGCCGTTTTCAACTAATATTCGTAAAGCTTGGCCCTTCCTCACATTCCACACCAAGCTTCTTATCACTGCATTAGTCTTCTCTCGTCTTGATTAATGTTCCTTTCTTCTTGTTGGTCTGTAACTCGGCCATTCGCACTCTTTGAGGAATTCCCCCTCGGTCTTCCATTGCTTCCATTTGTCAATCTCTTCGCTGGTTATCTTTTGAATTCTGATTGCAGTTTTACTTTCTCCGTATTACGTTCAAATGTTTCCATGAGTTGGCCCCTGCTTACCTTTGCTCACTCGTTTCTTTGTTTGCTCCCTCTCGTTCCCTTCGTTCCCAGGCCTAGTTTCTTCGAACTGTCCCTCAGCCACCCTGCTCCTAATCCCGTTTTCGCACTTTGTCTCCCTAGGCTTTGGAATGCTTTATCACTGCATATTAGATCTACTGCCTCATAGTCTCTCTTTCACACACATCTTAAAAATCATTTGTTATCCATCATGTCTTAACTGTTACATTTGCTGAGAATCTAATAATATATAGATTCTTGCAAAGTGCAAAGATTGGAGTTCCTGTCACCCTGCAAAGTGTGATATATAGGATATTGATTGGGCCATCAGCAGCCCAGACATGCATGCATGATGCATGATGCATGCACGGCACTGTTCAGGTTATTACATAGACTTGAAGGCCAGTAACTATAAAGTCACTGCCTTCATTCACTGGGCACGGAAGATTGCAGCCCAATGAACACAATACCTGCCCGTGTGCTGCCCTCAAGACTGTGCCGCTTGATCCAAAAGAGAAAGAGAGAAGGAAACCATCAGTCCCTTAGTGCCTTAGTGTTTTGCATGTTAGTGCAAAGGTGTGTGAATTTCTGTGTATGAGATTGTGTGCGTGTGTGCAGGTATGTAGTATGTGTGTGCGTTTGTCTGTGTATGTAGGGGGAGATTAAGTTTGTGTCAGTGTGTGTGTGTGTGTGTGTGTTCATATTTGGTGAGAGAGGGGTGCCTAGCATTGACTTCATTAACTATCCTCTGCCTGGTGATCTTGCATAGAGGCAAAGTAATAGAGTAAGAGGGGTTAGTGATTGTGCCGGTTGTGCCAGAATGATGAAAATATTTGTACAGGCCAATACTGACATATATCGAGCACAGGAAATCAAGGGATGTGATGGCTGGAAGGTTTAGAATTAATCTTAAACCTCTGGCAACTGCTCTGGGCAACCCTCCAGACCATCATTCTTCAGCCTACCAAGCCATTAGAGAAATGTAAAAGACTATATGCAAATCAGGCTTGTTACCACCCGTAAAGGGACAGTCCAGCACAAACTGCTTGGTCACATCCCTACTGGAGGAGACCACAAGCAAACCCAGACATGCCTCATCCATACTGGGTGTCACCAGTGAAGTGTAGCTTGGGTTTCTACACCCAGCAGGCTTGGGACCCACCTCTGAGGACACCCACACCACTTGGGGTGACAAGGCAAAACAAAACAGGTGATGGGTGGGGTTGCTTGTCATCTTGTGCAGAAGGAATGTGACCAAGTAGTTTGGGCTAGACTGCCCCTTTTATGGTGGGGCCAAGCATGATTTGCATATGGCTTTTCATTTTCTGTAATGGGTTGGCAGCGGGAAAACTAAACACACAACACTGAAACTGCATCTAGACAAAATCAGTCCCTATTGTCCACAGCAATAGATTACAAAGAACAATTTCCCTTTATAAATATATGAACATTTTTTATTTCAAACCAAATAATAAATGAAAAAGAATTATTTTTATTTTATACACAGTATATAGAAAGTAAAACTAAGTTAAAAAATAATCCGCACATCAATCCATTAACAAAACAAAATGAAAAACACACAAGAAATACAAAAAAATGAATAAAATCAAATAGTCCTTTAATACACCACTCAATGCTTGTTGCAAAGCTTGCCTACATCACATAGACAAGACAACCCGGACATGTGAACGCTTCCGGCCTTATTCAGGCTTTAAAGGCTCTGGACTTTCATCAGGGGGGAAATATGATTTCTTCCATTTTTTATGTATAGACTCCAAGTCTGTTTATCATATTAATAAACAGACAGTTTTCCTTCACAAAAAACGTAAAGTCTTAGGCTGTATAAGGTGATTAGCAGACATTTTGTTCACACTTGCCAACATTGTTCATTGGCTTTCCTCTAGAAGCTAGTCAAAAATATCCAAATGTCAACTTCTGTGTTTGTCATACCTTCTTAGTGGGATCATTCAACAATGTTCTATCAAGAGAAAACACTGTTCTCTTTCCCAGTTTGAATGGTTGGTTAGCACGATCTGTAATTAGTTGAAGCCTGCCCTTCCGTTCCTCGCGTCTGTGTACTCTAATGTGTGTGATCCATTAAACAAAAGTCAACAGTAGAATACTGGTCTGATGGGTTGCCCAGAGCAATGCCAGAGGATATGATTAATTCTAAATCTATCAGCTTTCACCTCTTTCTTACTCAAACCAGGTTTGCATTGTTCAGCCCAGAAAAGGAATGCTAAATGCAAAGAATGATATTCCAAGGTTTGACTAGCTATGGTAACATTAGTGGAGGCCATGTGCAAAACAGTAGACATTGTATAGACAGAAGTCTGCAGGGGTCACATGAAGGACATCAAGGATAGGAATTCCCAAATCAAGGCTCCCCGAAGTCTTTCAAACAAGGGGAAGACCTACCGACATTAACTATCCCTATTTTTAACATAACTGTCTCTACTCTAAGTGAAGCACAAATATCTTTATTTTCTAAACACCTGCCATTTATTCTAACACAAATAACATCAATATTCTATCTAGAGATCGAAACTCAGATTCGTGACTGAAGGTATTTTAGTGATAGAACTTGGGACCCAGAAGATAATGCCAGTGGCCCTCCAGGTAAATTTTCTGTTACTCCCCCTAATAGCAGAACGCCTCTATAAAGAATTGTCTTTCAACAAACTATCATATAAAATAATCATATTGAGTTTTAAAAACAATAAATAGCAGCCATATAACCTAGACATTGAAGAATAATTCCAACCTGGTGATAAAGCCCAAAGACATGGTTAGAGGTATTAATGTCCTCAGCCTACATAAATGTGATCATGTGGCACTCATGTTGATAGGTAACAGAGAAAATTGTGAACTATTACCAATCAACCGCCTAGAAGAAATAAAGTTTCCAATAGAAGAAGTAACAGGCATAGCTTTAGTAAATGGTCATATCAACAAAGATGAAGATACTTATTTTAATAAATAGATGCTTCATCATTGTTATTTATTTGTTTATACGTGCCGAAAGCCCGCAGGCATCAGGGTGCCAACATTTAGACAGGACTCTAAACCAAACTTAAGAACAAGCCATCGACGAGTAGTCGAGTAGGGAAGCTCAAGGGGAAACTATACTAGACTTAAACGCATAGAGGGTTCGGGATCTGAGGGAAGGCTATATAGGGTCCTAGTGTGTCATCATTTGAACAGATGTGTTTTAAGTTTCTTTCAAAACAGTTCTAGTCTTAGAGGTAGTGGTAGATTGTTCCATTTAGTTGCCACTTTACTAAGGAAGGCTTTCCTAAACCATGTGTTTGCTTGTGAGGTGCTACAACGATAAGGCCCTGCGTTTGAGATCTGAGAGCTCGACCAGGTAGGTAACAAGTGATCTTTTCTTTTAGGTATACAGGTGCTTTCCCATATAAACACATGTGTACCAGTGTCAGGGCTTTAAACTGGATTCTATCTTCCACAGACAGCCATTGGAGTGTTCTTCTGTCCTCACTAATGTGTTCCTTCTTGGTTTACTTTTTTATAATTCTTACTGCATTATTCTGGATTGTTTGGCATTTTATTATGCACCATTTATTTACCCTAGTAATAGTGCATTGCCATAATCCAATCTGGAAGGTTTGGTTGCTCTGGCTATACATGTACAGTTTTCCTCGCTCAAGTAGGGTCAAATAGCCCTGAGGAGCCGTATATAGTAGGAACAGTTTTTATTCAATTGCATGACCTGAGCCTCAGCATTAACAGAGGTTTCCATGACTATCCCTAGGGTTTTCACTGTGCTGGCCACTTTAATGGGGCAATCGTTGATAGAGAAAGACTCATACTGTTGACTTAGGTTAGCCCTTGCTTGACTTGATCTGAAGATAATCAGCTCCATTTTTTTGCCGTTGGGGCACATCCATTTATTAGTCATCCAAATTTCTATTATCTTGTTTAGTGCCTTAACTTTATCGCTGTCTTGTAGGTAGTTTACACTCAGTTCTACTACCAACTCGGTTCGGTCTGCGTAGTTGATGAAATGTGCGCCAATTTTGTCTAGTATTATGCAGAGAAACCCAATATAAAGATTGAAAAGGAGAGGGGACAGAATGGCACCTTGCGGTACCCCACAGAAAATGGATGTTTCATAGGAGAATTTATCCTCCCAATGTACCTTGGATGTTCATTCTGATAGAAAAGATGTTAGCCAGTGAATTGCTTCTTTGGAGCAATTTGCCCCCTCCTACAGCACTTGTTTGAGCTGTTTGTGATCTATGTGATGTTTTATAGTCTTCCAAAATTGTACAAACAGGCACTGGATACACCTGGACACTAATAGTTTCTGGATGTCGGTCAGTAGTAGAACCATTGTGAAACTACATTGATAATCATCTTTAGCAAATGGCAATCACATGTCCCTCATTGTTATCAGATACTAGAGATGTAATTCATCTTGTTGAGTGAATCTATTTTGATTCAGCAAATGAAAATTTGGTGATCTTCACTGCTTCTCCTCATAAGGATTGCATCACTCAAGTAATGGCAGTGAGCTTAATAGAAAGGAATCTTGATGAAAGACCAGTATCACATTCTGCCCCTACTGTATTTATACCAGATTTGTTAGAAACTGAGCTTGTGAACAAATATGTTCTATATGGTGGCCAATTCTAACTCCAACAAAAAGGAATGGCAGTGGGAGCAATATTTGCATCCAGTCCTGATAACATCTCAGGGTGCATTTTGCAGGGTATCTTTGCAAGTACTCATTCCAACTAAATCTACGTCTTTGAGGAAGATACATTGACGATATTGTGGTCAAATGGAATGGAGCACCAGATCACATGAATGAGTTTGTAAAATGGCTAAAATATTTGAAGCTCACCATGACAGCTGTCCACGGATATTAAGAATGAAGTGAGTGATTGAGTAACTATCTCTGAGTTGTATCAGAAACTGTCAAACCAAAATACTATTTTTCATTAAAATAATCAGCACACAAGGTCCCAGTAGCATATGATCCCATTTGGGCAGTTTCAAAGAATGCGAGGAAATTGCACAAAAAAAGGATGAATACTTTATCCAAATAGGACATGGATATCCAGGCAGACTGTGATGGCATGCCGTTAAATGGACCAGGAATAATAACTGCATAGAACTACTAACAAAATGTTGAAAAGAAACACTGGCACAACACATTATGCATGCAACTACTTTGTGTAAGTACTCCAGTGCTTTTAACAAGATAGCAATACCAAACGGCCAATTTGCAACATTGTAGAATGGACCAACAGCTCTTTGCATCAAACGAGGGCAACTTAAGAAAGCAGTCAGTCCACTGAATCAGTAGAAAAGAGGATAGAAGCATGAGAAAGACCTGGGGTGTTTTGTCCAATAACTGGATATCTCCAATGTGAATTGTGCAATCCCTGTAAGGATGCTAGGACCAATAAGGAATATCATTATTGGGACATAATTTGGAAAGAAAACTATTTTCAAACTGCCAACCACAGAATGTTGTGCACGGAATAGAATTTCCATGCAAATTGCTATATGGGGCTATGATAATCGGGCGGTTACACGTGAACTGTGGGAGCCCGATCTTAAATTAGATCAGGACTGTCACAAGGACCTGTAATGCATGACACCACAATGAATTGCAAAGAGGGGTCTACAGGTGAGAGAACGCTATGTGGACTAGCTGACAAATTGCAGTTATATTATATGCTGTTAGGAATGCAAGAACGTTTTTTGCAGGTTGGAAGTCTGTATACGAAATTAGGAAGTTCCGAAACCTAACCTAAGCATTCAAGTTGTTAGATTGTGAATATAACAATCAGACAAAGTTACTCATCATAGGAACTACTGTACTGCTAGTCAATAGTCCTCTTTCCCCATACCTTTGGGATATGGCATTTATTTTACCTAGCAGAAAAATATGTCCTTCTTTTATTACAATAGCAAAGTCAGCACATGTGTGGACTCGGCCTGCCCCTCCAAGCACTGCTCTCACTTCTCAACTTCACCAGTCAGTGCTTTTCCATCCGCCTTGGGTGTACTTGAGCAATTACTATGTTTTCACTAGTACCCCAAAGGTAGGATGCTCCTACGCCTAACTAAACTAAAGAGAATGTTTCAAATTGTTTGACCAAACTGAGCAGCATTGCTACAGGCAACATCCATGCAGTAATGTCCATGAAATAATGCTCATAGAAGGCTGATGGTGTATTCACATTGTGATCTGTGACAATGTCCCATGTTCCAGGTTAGATGATGGGACTGAAGAGCCCATGGGACTAGGGACCACCACTTGATCCATAAATGGGGCCACCGACCATATAAATGGGGGATCCCTTCTGCTCCCCAGTCCATACCACTTGCCTCATTATATGAAGGTCGCTACCTATGTTCAGGACGTCACTGTTGTCCAGGCTCAAAGACATGAATATTATAATGTGAAAATATACACTGTGTTGGTTACAACCCACAACCAAGAATGACCAGCTGTGGAAAGATGGATTTATTTATCCATGCACAACGCCCACAGATCCACACAAGCTAGACAATGCAAAACTTGATGACACAGTATGAGCAACAACAGTCTTCTAGCGAAGCTTTCCCATGAAGCTGCCTGTGACCCAGTCTCACTGAAGTCATCGGAAGGCAGCACTACACAGGGACTCAAACAATTACCCACCTCTTCAAATCAGGAATGAAAGCCTCAATGGAGGAGCCACAGCCGCCAATGGCAAACCGATCAATCAAGATGGGGTCCCCTCAGGTTGAAACCATAGGCCACTGAACTGCTTTGCTACATGCACAGAAATACAAAACAGCTTTTGTTTTCAAAGTCGTTTAGCAAGTTAGCCAACCAAGCTTGTTTGCAAGGAAACCCCAGCAGAATTCAATTACAAAATATTATGATACATTTGGACAGAGTCACTAGCAGGTGAAAGGGGCAATGGTTTATCAGAGGCGTGGGAGTTAGGAGTTGAAGATAAGAGGAGCAGGGTTGTGTGTGGCTGGAATGTAAGGATGGTAGAGGAGGAAAGGCCGAGTGGAGAATGAGAAGTAGGTGGCAGAGATAGAGAAGAAGATATCAGGGAGTGGGACAGAAGGGGCAGTGACTATGGGGAATAAAGAGGAGGTAAAGGAGGATGAAAGCAGTTATAAGGAAAAGGTGGAGAGAAAAACTACGAACAAGAAGGTAGATGAGGGACAAAAGACTTATTCGGAGGAGGAGGTGAGAACAACGAGAAGGATCAGTAAGGAGATGGCTGCTAGATCTTTAAAAAAAAGAGAAGTGAAGGGAAGGTAGTGACAACAAGAGGAATTGAGGAGAGACTATACGGAAGAAAGCTAGACATGGAGGTGGGGAAAAAGAGAGCATAGAGTTATTGAGGAGGAAAAGAGGAGGGGCACGAGAACAAGGAGAGGAGGAGGAAGAGGGCGTAGCCAAGAAGCACAAGGCAAGGGGCAGTAAGCTAGAAGCATGTCTCAAAGGAATTGTATGATCGGACTGAAAAAAAAGGTCTGACCGTACAAAAAGTCCGAAAAATGCTACCACCAAAGGTTCAAACTTTTGGTGTTCGAACCTTTGGTGTTCGATCCTTTGGTGTTAGCATTGTAGGTAAGTATATAAAAAAAAAGACTGCGCGGGCAGCAGGAGTGGCCCCCGCAACACCCCGTTCACCATACTGTGTGGTATAGGGAGCGGGGTGCTGCTGGGGACACCCCTGCAGCTCCCGAAAAGAAAAAGTGAAGGGGAACTGGCACCACAGGGACTCAGCATGCAAAAAAGGTAAGTAGGGTTTGTTTATGTTGGGGTGTGGGTGAGGGTGTGGGTGGGAGAGTGTTGTGGGTATGTTGTTGGTGTGGGTGGGGTTGTGGGTTTGTAGGGGTTTTGAATTTGCATGGGAAATGTGCACGACGGAAAAATCATGCAGATCCTGTCTGAAAACTATGTGCTTGGAGAGAACGTGGCAGGGTCTGAGACTGGCACAAAGGGGGTTAAGCCTGGCAACTCCAGGGCCCACTGCAATGTTTTCTAAGATCTCAAAGAGTCTGACACCTGACCCACGTTCAGACAACCAGTAGCACCAGGGCTGCTGGTGCCAATTCCACACCAAGGGAAGAAATACTTCCTGGCAACTTCAACGAAAGCGAAGAATCCAACTTCAAGAGCCAAGAAATAAGTGCTAGATCCCTTAATCGTCAAAATACGAGTGATTGTTCAGCATCCCAGTGGCAAAGACTAAGGGAAAGAGAGAAGGACTGAATGTTAAAAGGAGCAACAGAGAAAGAAAGCCTGATTTCTTCATATTCTTTGATTCCCCACAGTGCAAACTAATCTCTTAGCGCTTCTGCTGTTTAATAAAGGTCCTTGAACCTTAGAGTTCCTTGTTGACCCATCTGCCGTGACATGGTTTAGCAATAACTCCCAAAGGAATATACTGCTGGAAAGCGAAAGAGCTGCCTTTGCCCACAACACGTTCGCAAGGAGTCCTTTCAGAGGAGAAATCTTTTGAAGTGAATAATCTACCAGTATGCAGCAACAACCCATTGTGTGCCACGGATGAATGGTTTCTAAGAAACATTGGGCCTCATTACACGTTGTGCGGTAGGGATTTAACGTTACCGGTAAGGGAATACCGGTACCGTTAAATCCCCATGCCAATAACGACCCGGCTCACCGCTATTTGCGACACCGCTAAGTACGGTGCCACTTAAAGTGGCCAGTCCATGGGCGTGCGACCCTCGATTCCGTAAATAACGCCATGCCGCTAATAGCACATCATCACAAGCCAGGCAGACGTGCTAATGGCGGCATGGAAAAGCCCCCAAAACCCCTTACCGGCATGGCGCAAATACCGGCTTCGTGAACCACCCGTTATCAGAACCTAGCAGTGTTCCCACCTGCCACAGGTGGACAAAATCATCACAGGTGGAGGCAATGGAAACTGTGGCAGCACAAAAGGAGCACACCACACCCCTCACACACCCGTTCCCACACCAAGATGGTTCCAATACTAGCAGCATTACATGGGCTGGAGGACATGATTGCAGTGCAGCAGCAACAACAACAGGCAGCACAAAGGACACGCAGGAGGAGAAGGAGGAGGATGGCAAGATAGGTGCAGCAAGCACCACCAGGGCACCTATGCATACCACAGAGACAGCCACCAATCCCCAGGATCTGAGCCAGTCCATTAAACCTAACCCCTGAGCAGATACACACCCTGTACCGTCTGGACCGGGATACCATCACCGGCATCATGTACATGACACATGACGACATTGTCAGCCTCATAGACATCAGAACTGCCATTCCCCCCTCTACAGAAGGTGGTGACTGTGCTCCATTTCCTGGCCACAGGCACCTACCAGCATACAGTGGGGCAGATGCAAGGCATCTCACAACCAGTATCCTCACGCACGCTGAACCAGGTACTCAATGTCCTCCTGAAGCATGCACAGGAACACATATTCCTGCCACGGACTGCCCAGGAGATCGCAAACACCAAAGTTAGCTACTATTCACTGGCAGGCATCCCAAGTTGCATCAGGACCAGCGACTCTACCCATGTGGAATTGGTGGTCCCACATCAAAATGAAGTAGTCTACCAAAAGACAAAAAAATTCCACTCCATCAAAGTGCAAATGGCATCTGACGCTAAGACGATAATCACACATTGTTGTGCCCGATTTCCCAGATCAACCCATGATTCCATGGCCCTGCGTAACTCAAACATGCCACGCTACATGGAGCGACAAGCTGGTCAACGTTCCTGGCTACTTGGTGACTAGCAGGGCAAGCACATGGCAGTGTGATGTGGTGGGGAGAGATACATACTCCTACTGGGTGTTGACTGTCGTCTGTAGGACAAATGGACATACAGATGTAGGCCAATGTCCATCAGGGAAGGCCGCAATGTCCTTGAGGAGAACACACATGCAATTATGAGCTGCACAACATAGAGTACAATCCAGGTTTCCGAATATTGCACATCCGTCCACTTTGCACATCATGCCACACCACATACCACACAAATCAGCAACATGGCATCAAGATGGTACTACAGAATCAGCACGGCACAACATCAAGACAGCAATATGCCCTTGAATGCATGCAAAGGTAACACCCCTAGCCATACCATTGAACCACGCACCTATAGCACCACTGAAGTGATGCCACACAGCATGGCAACATCCTGGCCATCGCCTCTTGCATGGCCAGGAGGGACACGATGAGCGTCAGCATCTGATGTATCAAATGCAATGAGATACAATGTGATACAAGGGAGAACTATTATGGATGGAGATGGGTATTGTTGCCCTGATGTATGTGGTGAGGCCCACAAAGGACACTGTCCCCAATGAAGTACACATACACAATGATGGAGACCAAGCCTGTGTTTCAAATTTTCAACAGTGTATTGTGATCATAATGTGTACAAAAAGTGCATGGCCCCAACGGTGCAAACACCCTTTCCCCCCTCCGACTCCCCCCACAACACTCCCAAAAACACCCTTTCCCCCTACCCCTCCCCCCACAACACTCCAAAAAAAAACCTTTCCCTCTCCCCCCTCCCCCCACAACACTCCCAAAAACACCCTTTCCCCTCCCTCCTCCCCCCCACAACACTCCCAAAAAAACCCTTTCCCCCCTCCCCCCTCCTCCCTCCCCCCACAACACTCCCCAAAACACCCTTTCCCCCCTGCCCCCTCCCCCCACAACACCCCCATGTGAGGTTCATAGTGTGCAGGTGTCCTGCTCGACATGTGCCAGCAAGTTTTGATGGCCCTAATTCTCATGGGCTCCTCCGCCATTGGGTGGTTGGGATGGCGTGCGCCTCATGATGCGCAGAGAGCGGCGCCGGGGGCTTGTTTGTCGGGCACTCGCAGAGGAGGAGGTGCCCCGTTGATCCTGTGGTGGGGGGGGGATATTGTCGCTCCATGGTGTCCGCAATACGTGTGAGTGCCTGCCTAAGTTGGGCCATTTCCTCACAAATCCTGTTCGTGCAGGCCTCCATGGCATCCCTTGTCTGGCTTGCATACGTACTAAGCTCAGACGGGCTGCCTCTGCCACAAGCTGGCCAACCAGCGCAGTGATTTCAACCTGCCTCTGGCTGATGGTAGCAAGGTCGTGTTGACTGGATCCAGCTGTTGGGGTGGCTGCTGCACCCTGGTCCATGCCTCTGGCATCAGGTGAAGGCACCTGAGGGCTCCATCGTCCTTCCACAGTCTCGTTGCCTGATTCTACATGGCTACCTGATAGTGATAATGGCCTTGGGCTTGGCTCAATGGACCGTGGTGGGCTGGGGGTCTGGCTTTGAATCTGAACGTCAATTGCCTCCTCAACGTCCGAAAGCGGGGAGGTGGATGCTGCCTCACCAGTGGAACTGGTGGCAGCAGAGTGTGCGCCCTCCGTGATGGTTTCCAATGTCATGGGGTACACTGCCGTGGGTGGAACAATTGCAGCAGCCGTGGCCTCAGGCTGTGTAGAACTGGTGCTCTTGCTGCCTTTGCTCCTCTGCTGCTGGTCACTCCTCCTGGTTCCCCTTGAGGGGGTCGCAGTGTCCCCTCTATCATGTGTCCTGGGCTTTTCTTAGCTGGTGGAGCAGGTGTCACAGTGTCCGGTTCATCAGTGTCTGTCTGTGACCCTGTAGGGGACAAAAATAGGGAGTATCATTGTTTATGGTTCTACGTGCCTTATGTAGAATGTTTAAGTCATGCCACTCTATGCATTGGGGCCTCTTTATTTTGGAATCCGATAACGGGGATGTTGGGTGGGTCATGCATGAATGGGTCTGTGTTGCACGTGTATGTGGTGATGCGTGCATGTAGGTTTGTGGCTGGATCGATGGCCTGATTATGGACTCATATTTGGGGGGCCCATCACCCTTCACTGTGCATTGTTTGATGTATCGACTCAACCTCCATCTGATGAAGTGGGCGCACCATGCTCCATGTCTCCAACACCCTCGATCGATTCCACACCAATTGTGGCTGGACAGGTCTCCACCCACTCCCGGAGTTTTATAGGAGAATCTGCGCCACCTCCTGTGGCCATTTCCAGCTTGCGATTCACGCACGGATGTTTCGTACACGGACCCGTAGGTCGTCCCACCGCTTTCAGCAGTCCTTGACAGTGTGGGTGGTGGTGCCCAACGCACTGACTTTGTGGGCAACCTCTGCCCAGATGGCCTTTTTCTTGAGGAGGGTCTCCCGCCGCATGTCATTTGTAAAAACGACATTGGAATTTGCCGCAAGTGTCTGAGTAAGCATGATCAGCTCCTCGTCGCTGAATTTTTCTTTTCACTGGCGATCAGCACCTTTCTTGACGGCCTTGGCATCTTCGCGCTGTCCTGGATGATTTTGTGTTGGAGTCTTGTCGAAAGAGGTCCTGGATGCAGAGGATGGCAATGGATTGTGTTTTTAAAGATGGCCGTCATGCTCCCTCCCGTTCCTGTGCGATGAGGCTATTTCCGGTTCCGCATTTTAACAGTTACTGCTAATAGCGGTGACCGCTATTTGCATGCAGAGTGAGGGCGGAGATGCTATCTGCACTTTCGTTGAAGCCGGTAAGGGACTCTTTTGGGTCTTTAGCGGCACGGCGATATGGTCATTACCGGCATGGCGCTATGCTTGTGTCCGTGTACTCATAATGGTACGCTATTGGCGCCCTCTTGCCAAGGCGGATACGTTAATAGAGCCATGCCGGTAAATGTTGATTTTTACTGCACAACGTGTAATGAGGCCCATTGTTAGGTAAAAGCTGATTAAAATATAATGCTATTTCCAGAACACCTGAGGGGTTAACCACCATACAAAAGATACCAAAAGATGGTTTAGCCCCTCAGTGTGCCTTTTTATCATAAGGCTTTAGAATGAAAAAGAAGAGCCTTCTGAATTTCTAGAAGCCAGAGTTCTGCCAGGTAGTTGCAACACAAGTCATTTTGGATGCTAGGTTTGGCCATGTTGGGAATAAAAGAGAGCTTGTTGTCTAGCGTGAGGGATACAGAATTAACAAGTCTCTAGATGCACATTCTGCAAATTCTAGTCCACATATGTTTGTACTGTAAACACGATGAATCCTTCCTAGCACCCTTCATAATGCTCATGTTCTCCTATGAGATACCAATATGCCCAAACGTCAACTCCTCAAGTACAAAGCCAATGAGCTCAGGGACTGAGAGGATGGATGCAGGCACACCACTGCTTTTGAATGAGAAGGTTCTCCCTGACTAAAAAACCAACTGCATGGACCCCCTCCAAGGTCATCATGTCCAACTGGGCAATCAGAATAACTAATCAAAGGTTTCTCTTCAAATCTATAATGGCCCTGTGGCTGAGGGGAAAGAAGGAAAGGCAACTATCCTCTTTCAATAAATCTTTACAGCAACCCCCAAAGCGTGGCGCACCCAGGCCATCCACAAGGTGTAAAGGGGGTATCTGCTGTTCAGATGGTTGACACAATTTCATCTGGATGCTGTTCTCATTCATGAATGATGACAGACAGAAGGCTGAGGAGATCTCCTCAACATTGAGAGTCCCAGGCAGATGCAAAGTCTGGAGGAGAATATTGTCATGAATGGCATATTCCCACAATGTCATAGTTAGGATGGCTCAGTTCACAGACTTTGTACTGCCCTCTTTGTTCCGACAGAATATTTCTGTAGTGTTGTCTGCTAGGATCAACACCACCAGGCTGGCAACGTTTGGAAGAAATGCCTTCAAGACAATTGCCCTGATCACTAGACAATGTTTGTGATCTTGCCTGTAATTCGAGGTTGTGGACTTGGGGATCAACTCACACTGAGAAAGTATAATTTATGTTGATTAGCATCGAAGGTGCACCTTGCAAAATGCAGCCCTTATAATAAAGTTGTCACAGTGGCAACACACCATCTACCCACCAGATATGGGAGAATAACTAAGAACCGCTGTTTAATTTTGAAACTACTGCTCGGGGTAATGATTTATGTCAGCATTAAGAATGCTACTGCAGTCAATACATTATGACAACAAAATATTTCAGATTAAGATTAAGTGCCATGGAATTAAATTAAGGTGTTTGAATATTTCAAATAAAAATCCCTTATCGGCTGAAATAGAATAAACATAATCTCCATTTATGAAAAGTGTGATAGTAGGAAAGAGACGAACAGTCAATTTGTTTCGGAATATGAAGCAACAGTAAGAACATTCCCCACTCTAATTCTTTGAAGGAGTTTAGCTCTAGGAAGTTTTCTTTGAATACTGAAATTGGATACAATGTGTTTATAGAAAAAGAGACCTCCAAAAATGAAAATGGTGCTCTAGCAGAATAAATAATGGTGAATCAGTAAAATCCCTCATGAAAGCAGACGTTTAATTTGTCGTATGACAATTGATGGTGAGGAGTGTTCATGAAACAATTGTTCAAAACAAGGGCCTAAATTAGTTACCCATATTTATTAAAGCTTTGTGTTTTTTTCATTTACAGTATGTTGTACCTAATTTTAGAATTTGTATTTAGAAGTGGAGGAATGATAAAACAGCTAGAGGGATACACATGGAATGTTAGGTCTTGGTGAGCCATTCATTTCTGGATGTCTTTTTAGTTTACTCTATCTAGCAAAGCCCAATATAATGATCCAAATATACAAATTGCCATCTGTTTGAAATGTTTTTACAGTGTCCTGGATCAAGTGTGTCTGGGATCAAGTATGTCTGGGTTTTAATGAACGTGTTAAAGTTGGGATAGACCGAAACATTAGACAACGTTGACCTCGTTTTGCTAATGTCAATTCTTGTTTATGAATTACAAACATTGTTTGTCTTCATTTGAGTTATGTATACCTATGTGTTTTTAAGCATATGGTTATTGTTAAAGGTGTACATGTTAATTTTCATCACTTGGTTATTGTCAAGATTGTGCATACTATCTGCTTGTATATTGTTTTGTTCAGTATTGCTTGTCTCAATATATCTATTCATGTGGTTTATCAAGCTTTTATGATTTCACAAATATGTAATAAAAGATTGTACCTATACTTATTTGTGTATTTGTATAGCACTGCATCCGGCAGCCATCAGAGTGCATTACATGTAGACAAGTACAGTGACGGGACAACATGGACAAGTGATATTAAGTGTCAGGTTCTAGGATTTTGGTAAGGTGACTTTATTTAAAAAAAAAGGGTCTTAAAGGCATGGGCCCTCATTACGACCCTGGCGCAAAGCGAAAAACGATGGCGGTAAACGATTACCGCCATCGTCTTCCGCTAGGGCCGATTACGACCCGTGACCGTAAACTACGATGTCATTAGCGGCATCGTAGCTAACGCTGCCGCTGACTGCGCCAAGGGCGCGCGCACGCGAACATCCACACCGTACTTAGCGCCATGGCGGAAAGGTACGCGAATGCCGACCCAAGCGGACATGCCCCTAACGCCATCACCCAGCCCGTTAAGTACCTTACCGCCATGGTGCCAATTACGCCATCGCGAACCAACCGTAAAGGGCCATGTAAAGTGAATGCAGCTGCCACAGGTGCACAGAAACAGCACAGGTGAAGGCAATACAGACTCAGGAAGTACAAAAAGAGCACACCCCACCCCTTCCCACACCCAGTCACACTCCACAATGATACCAATAGGACTAGCAATGTTGGGGCTGGAGGACCTGATAGCAATGCAAGTGCTACAACAGCAACTACAACAACAACAACAACAACAACGGGCTGCACAGAGGAGACGCAGGAGGAGAAGGAGGTCAAGGCAGGCCCAGCAAGCCCCACCAGCACAGCCAGTGCCACCACGCAGGCAGCCCCCAATCCCACGCATCAGAGCCAGCCCATTCAACCTCACCGCTGAGCAGATCCACACCCTGTACCGACTGGACCGGGACACCATCACCACCATTGTGGACATGATACACAACAACATCGTCAGCATGATTGAAACACCCACTGCCACCCCCCCCCCTACTGAAGGTAGTGTCCGTGCTCCACTTCCTGGCCACAGGCACCTACCAGCACACAGTGGGGCACTTGCATGGCATATCACAACCATTATTCTCGCGTACACTGATGCAAGTGCTCGATGCCCTCCTCAAGCACACAGATGACCACATCTCATTACCACGGTCTGCCCAGGAGATTGCCAACACCAAGTGGGTTTCCATGCACTGGCCGGCATACCTGGTTGCATTGGTGCCATTGACTGCACCCATGTTGAATTGGTGGTCCCACATGCCATGGAGGTACCGTACCACAACCGTAAACATTTCCACTCAATCAACGTGCAAATGGTCTGTGACTCCAACAGGAGCATCACACATTGTTCTGCCAGATACCCCGGATCAACCCATGATTCAATGGTCCTTCGGAACTCCACAATACCACGCTACATGGAGCGACATGCAGGCCCAAGATCCTACCTACTCGGTGAGTCTAATGTCATGAGCATGGAAATGCAAAGTGGGTGTTGAATGACGTACCAATGCATATTTCATCTAGCAGATACAGGGGGGTGATGCATACGTCAAATGGGTGCAACTAGCAGTAGCCAGATCATTCTCTGTGGCAGCACTGACGTCAACAGAGTAGTGTACACATTATGCCTGACCTAATCATCCCAACATGTGAATGAAAGTGTATCCCAAAAACGACACAACCATCTGCAAGTGCATTGTGCAAATTGTGACCGCATTGACCCTAAAGAAAACCACCAACATGCACGTCACCATGCACCAACTACTGAAAGGCCTGTCCCCCACAACTGCGCACAAAGGAGGCACATGACAGACAGGAACATCAATGCACCACTACAAGACCCACAAACTGTCCCCATTGACACCAGTAATGCTCACTGGGGTCATAATGAGCCAGACATCAATGTTGCTATCATGTGGGCTTCAAGCTCACAGGACACGTGCAAGATCACATGAATGACGGCCTGAACAGACACCGTGGATGGCCATTCACAAGGCAATCGTCCCCCCTGCATTGTGTTTTTGCATGCAAAACAGTACATGAGAGCCATGAACACATACTGGTTGCACAGTGTAAATCCATTAGCACAACTCTAATTGGTGCACAGTAACAGTCGGAATCAAGGCACGGTTGTGCGTCATGTTCACAAATCAATCTCGTTCCTGACACATTCATTTTTCACATTTTACAGGTGATGCGGGCTATCCCCTGAAGAGGTGGCTCCTCACACCAGTGCGGAACCCATCGAACCAGCATGAGGAGGACTACAACCGTGCCCATGCACGTACCCGTGTGGTGATAGAGCAGGCTTTTGGCCTACTGAAGGCAGGTTTCCGCTGCCTCAGCAGGTCTGGCGGGGCACTCCTGTACCGCCATGAGAAGGTTGCAAAGATCGTCATGGCATGTGTCATGCTACACAATATGTGCATCAGACGAAACGTGCCTCTGCCCCCTGACGCAGAACCACAACCACCTGATGATGGGGATGATGATGATGGGGATGGGGCAGCACCTCAGGGAGGCAGCGATGCACAGGAGGGGCATATAATGCGTCAGAATGTCATTGACCAATACTTCTAGCACACACAGCGTGTGTGTAACATATGGATGGCACTTGGGGCACTGTGTGTGTCTGGTATGTCAACACTGTGGACTGTAAAACAATAAAGCACACATACGCAATGAGCAATGTCCACACATTTCGTTTGTGAGAAATGAAAAAGTGTATTGTTCTTCTGAATAGGTATAACAGAACCCCTCCCCCTCCCCCCTGAACACTCCAACACACCCAATTCCCCCCTTCCCCTCCCCCTGAACACTCCAACACACCCAATTCCCCCCTCCCCCTCCCCCCTGAACACTCCAACACACCCAATTCCCCCCTCCCCCTCCCCCTGAACACTCCAACACACCCAATTCCCCCCTCCCCCTCCCCCTGAACACTCCAACACACCCAATTCCCCCCTCCCCCCTGAACACTCCAACACACCCAATTCCCCCCTCCCCCTCCCCCCTGAACACCCTGCAAACATGTGACAGTGCCCGTGGTGAAGTGTGTATAGTTTTGCACACTATTGACTGCCCCCTCTCCCGGAACCTGGGGCCCCCCTGCCTGTGCTCCTCAGGGTCCTGGATGACCTGCGGACGGGAGAGGCTTGTGCTGAACTTGCAGTTGAGGATGTACCGGGCTGCTCAGTACGGCATGTGTCCACAATTGTCTGGATGAGCTGGCTCATCATCTGCCGCACTGCAGCAAGTTCGGTGCATATGTCCCTGCTGGCAGATTGGATGGCAGACCTGATGCCATCAGCACTCCTCTCCATGGCTGCACTGGCACTTCCACATTCTGCAACATGCTGCGTGAGGAGTGTTCCCAGTACTTCCTGCCTGTTGGCAATCTGTTCCAGTGACAGCTGGAAATCTGGCCCAATGGAGGGTGCCAATGGGGGACCAATGGGACTACTCCCATCTTCCCCAACTCCCACTGGGCTTGGAGTTGCTGGCCATGAATTAGCAGGCGATTGGCCCTGGGTGTCATCTCCATGATGGCTGATTGGGGATAGGTGTGGTGAGTGAAGTTGCGTGTTGTGGGCAAGTCCAGTGTCATCCTCCACATCACTATCGGAGCAGGCAGCGATGGCTGCAGTCTCCCCAACAGTACTGCTCCCTGCTGACACATTGCCCTCAGTGGGCAACAGTGGGTGTTGTTGGGCTGCAGGCGCTGTCACGACCCCGTCCTCGGGGGACTTTGCTGCCCTGGCCTCTTCAGCCTGGCGTGGTTTCGGCCTGGGTCCAGCAGAGGTGGATGCATGGTTCCCTTCTCCCACTTTCCAGGCCTTCTTGGCTGGGGTGCTGGTGCTGTCGTCCCTGCCAGTGTCCGATTGCGAGCCTGTGGTGGAGCAGAGGAGGGTGACTGTTATTGATGGTTCAGCGGACATTGAGCAGGCATTGTGAAGAGTGTAATGGATAGATGGTGGAGTTAGTAGCCCGTGACATACAGGTTGCCTCCCTTTAGGTTCGGTTTTGCATGCAGGTGTGTGTCTGCCTACTGTACAGTGTACATGCTGCATGTGCGCAGGGTGTGGCTCATCTGCTGATGTGTTGCGTCTGCCACATTGTGATTGTCACGTGCAAGTGTATCAGGGTGTCTTGCAAGGCTGGATATGAGGCACCTCCCTATGTCTCCAGATGTCGGGGCCCCTCTCTCCATCTCGCCGACACCTTTGATGCACTCAATGCCAATCAGAGAGGCACATGTCTCCTCCCATGGCTGCATCTTCAGTGGGGAGTGTGCTCCCCCGCCAGTTCCCAGGGCCAGGTTACGTTTGGCAGACATAATGCCCCGGACCCTGATCCGCAGGTCGTCCCACCTCTTGCGGCACTGTTTGGAGGTGCGTGGGGTGGTTCCAACAGCACTGACACGTTGTGCCACAAGTTCCCACACCTCCTTTTTGCGGCCTATGGCTGGCCGGGTCATCTCAGTGGAGAAGACAACATCGGCCTTCTCCTGGAGCGTGTCTGCAAGCATTTGCAGTTCCTCACAACTGTAGCGCTCCTGCCGCTGCCTGTCACATGCCTTCTTCACAACTTTCGGCATGGTTGGGTGTGGAAATGGGTGGGTTATGGGAATGACAGGGTTTGAGGGTTGGTTGTGGTGTGGTTGGGTAGGATGGCAATGGATTGTGTTTTTTAAGATGGCCGCTGTGCTGTTTCCCGTTCCGCCGCGATTACGCTATTTCCGGTTCCGCCTAATTGCGGTCACCGCTAATTACGGTGACCGCTGACTACGGTCGGCGCAATGATGGGTGGCGGTAGGTCACCCTGCGCTGTTAACAAGGCCGGTAAGGGCTATTTACGGCATGGCGTAGTTTACGTTACCGCCATGGCGTAATGCTCGTGCGCGATGGGTCGTAATATGGCGCTCTTATCGCCATCGGACCATGGCGTTAACGCTCATTACGCCATGGCGGTAATTTCGATTACTTACCGCCTGGGTCGTAATGAGGGCCATGGTCTAGTAAAAAATGTTATTTAAAAAATAGATAGGCAACATAAAAAAAAATACTAGCATTCTCTTTTTTAAAACTTCCTATGTAAAATGTTGAGCTATTCAAGCTCAAAATTTGCAAAAGCAAGCACATGGGCGCATCCATTTTGTGAAATGGATGCCCTCCTGTGCTGGCTTTTGCTTTTGCGGCACTAATGAAAGAAAACCCAGCCAGCTGTAGTAAACAAAAGCTACCGCTGGGTGGCTTTCCCTTCATTAGTGCTGTACGCGGAGGACGGGAACCGGAGACCAGAGCAGGAAAGCTGCAGCTGAATCTCGGTAAGTGCTATTAATTTTTTTCAAAAAATAAGCACTATCTGGGTTTTTTTTTCTAAGTTTTCCGGGCTGGAGGAGCCCCGAAAACTTAGAAATAAAACCACAGCTTTAAAAACGTTGTATTTATGTTTGCGGTCACTTTTGAAGCGACCACAAACATTAATACAACATTATTGTGTTGGAAAACGCTGCGGTTTTTCTTTCCAAGTTTCTCAGGCTCGGAGGAGCCTGAGAAACTCGGAAAGAAAAACCGCAGCGTTTTCCAACACAACCGCGTTGTGTTTCTTCCTGAATCTGCTTTCCCATTTGGGGCTCTCGGGCTCCCCAAGGGGAGCCCGAGAGCCCCAAATGGGAAAGCAGATTTAAGCAGAAACAACGCGGCATTGCGGAAAACAACTGCGCTGTTTCTGTCTGAATCTGCTTTCCCGTTTGGGGCTCACGGGCTCCCCACGGGGAGCCCGAGAGCCCCAAATGGGAAAGCAGATTTAGGCAGAAACAACGCAGCATTTAGCATTTCCCATTTGGGGCTCTCCGAGAGCCCCAAATGGGAAATCAGCTGTAGGCAGAAACACTATGCGGCATGTAAACGCTGCGGTTTTTCTCTCTGAGTTTCTCAGGCTCCTCCGAGCCGGAGGAGCCTGAGAAACTTGGAAAGAAAAACTGCAGCGTTTTCCAACACAATAACGTTGTATTTATGTTTGCGGTCGCTTCAAAAGCGACTGCAAACATAAATACAATGTTTTTAAAGCTGCGGTTTTATTTCTAAGTTTTCCGGGCTCCTCCAGCCAGGAAAACCTAGAAAAAAAACGCAGCTAGTGCTTATTTTTTTAAAAAAAATAAATAGCACTTACCGAGATTCAGCTGCAGCTTTCCTGCTCTGGTCTCCGGTCCCCGTCCTCCGCGTACAGCACTAATGAAGGGAAAGCCACCCAGCGGTAGCTTTTGTTTACTACAGCTGGCTGGCTTTTCTTTCATTAGTGCCGCAAAAGCAAAAGCCAGTACAGGCGGGCATCCATTTCACAAAATGGATGCGCCCATGTGCTTGCTTTTGCGAATTTTGAGCTTGAATAGCTCAAAATTTTACATAGGAAGTTTTAAAAAAGAGAATGCTAGTATTTTTTTTTATGTTGCCTATCTATTTTTTAAATTACATTTTTTACTAGACCATGCCTTTAAGTTTCTTCCTGAAGCATAAGTAGTTTGTTTCAGCTCTTAGGTTCATAGGTAGTTTCTGCCATTTGGTGATGGCCTTGGAGGAGAAGGCCCTGCCTAGTCTGTTTGTTCTTTTAGCTGTGATGATATGCAAGAGACCTTTGTCTCTTGATCTAAGGATGCGACTTAGTTCATACCAGGTGAATTGCTTCTTTAGGTATGCAGGGGCATCTCCAAATAGACAACGATGGACCAGTGTCAATGTTTTGAATATGATGCAGTCCTCTATGGCAAGCCAATGTAAGTCTCTCCTGTCGCCTGTGATATTTTCTCTCTTGGTTTTGCCAGTTATAGCTCTTATTGCATTATTTTGAATTACTTGGCACTGTTTTATGCAATTTTTGCTGGCGCCAAGTATCAGGGAATTACCGTTATGAAGCCGGGAAAGGATAGTGGCCCTGGTGATTGTTGTGTTGTTTTGTTGGTTTATCAAAGGTCTGATGCTTCTCAGGAGTCTTTGGTGGTACTAGCAATTTCTTTTGAGGTAGGCGACTTGGGCCTCAGCACCCAGTGAGGCTTGTAGGTAAATGCCAAGTTCTACTTTTTCAGAGACTTTGATTGACGTCTCTTTGATTTTAAATGAGGAATAAGCAGTGTTAAGTTTTTTCCTGGCACAAGATGAGCCAAAGGTCATTAGCTCAGTCTTGGTGCCATTAAGACACATCCAATTTGCCTTCATCCATGTTTCGATGGAGTTATATATAGTTGGTAGTTTGTTGCTGTCTTGGCTGTAGTTTCTGCTAAGCTCAAAGACCAGCTGCGTATCATCGGCGAAATTGGTGAAAAATCCCCCCAGCACAGGTACAGGTTAAAGAGCAGCTGAGAGAAGCTAGCTCCCTGTGGATTGCCACAGTCCACTGGCCTAGTTGATGAGGCATGCTCACCCTAAATGATCTTGGACCATCTGTCTTGGAGGAAGAACGACACCTAGTCGATAGCCCCTTTGGAGCAGTTTCCCTATGAGTCCAGGGCCTCTCGGAGCAAAGGGAAAGCTGCCGAGAGGTCCAGGAGAATCAGTATGCCTGTCTATCCAGGATGCTCAGGATGCCCAGCATCTCTGACTGAAGATCAAAAACGCGGACTCTGTGCTGTGGCCTTTTCTAAAGCCTGACTGTTGTGGATGGAGGAGGTTGTTATTGTCCACATAGTTCTGGAGTTGGTCAGTAGCGATCTTGTCCAGAATCTTTAAAAGAAAGTTACAGTTTGTGATTGGCCTAGGGTTTGAGGGGTCTTGTTGGTTTCATTCTGGCAGGGGGGTAAACGTAACTGTTTTGATAGCTGCCGGGACTGTGCGGTCCCTAAACGAGGCGTTGACCATTCTTCTGATGGATGCAGTGAATATTTCTGCGTTGTCCAATATTAGTTTGGGTGGTATTACATTTTCTGGGCAAGATGTGCAGTTAAAGTTTGAGATCTTTTTCCTCATGTCTTCCATAGATATTTGGGTGAACGGAAATTTTGGACCTTGTGGTTAGGATTTCTTCTTGTGTTGGAGCTGGGAGAGGGGGGCTGGTGTTCTTACATTTTGTTATTGTTTCTCAAGCTTTGATGATTTTGTTTTGGAAGGCTGTTTGGACCATTTCATAGTATTCTTCTGAGGGATGGAATGGTGGGGAAAGGGTTTTTGGCTTTCAATGGATTTCAATATTTGGAATAATTTCACTGTGGAGTTTGCAGCAGTGGCAATCTCTTCATAGTAGTGGTTCTTTTTTAGTTCTTTGAATTTTGTCTTATACATAGTGTATATGTTCTTCCATTTCTTTTTATTAGTCTCAGTGGGGTCTTTTATCCATTTTCTTTCTAGTTTTCTTTTCTCTTTTTTGAGTGCGTTGGTTTCTGCATTGAACCAGTTTTGGTGATTTGCGTTGGGTCCGACTTGTTTGTTTTTTATTGGGGCGTGAAGATCAAGGAGTTCCTGGAAATAGATACTGTAAATCAGCACTATTTTATCACATGTGTCATCGTCAGTTGTAGTGTTCATGACATGATTTATTCCATGCGATAATATGTAAGTCGTAATTATTTTTAGGTTTCTGCCTTGTACAAGCATTGGGCCATTATTTAGTTTTTCTACTTTTTGTTTTGGTATAAGCCTAGATTAAATTTTGTGGAGATCTGACCAAATACATGGGTAGGTTGTCAGCACTATAATGTCAACATTATTGGTGATTATCCAGTCTAGCTGGTTTCCTGAAGTGGAGGTGGGGTCTTTGTTTATTACTGAGTAAGAGCAGTTTTATTGGTCAGCCTCTAGATTGGTGGCTTCCATTTCCTCTCCAACGGTTAATGTCAGCAAGGAGTATGGTCCCTGTGTTTGGGGCTTTGAGGTTGTTCAAAATTAGGGTTAGTTCATTGTTGAAGTCTGAGACCACCGAAGGTGGTCTGTAAATGACTGTGATGTTGAGGCAGTTATTGTGGGTGGGGTCAGTTTAAGGAGTAGAATTTCACATCCTGTGCACTTTATAGGAGAGGGAAACAGCTTGAGGTTTTGTCTGGCGATTATCGCCACTCCACCTCCTTTACCTATTTCTCGGTTCTTAAAATAGATAGTGTAGTCTAGTAGTGCAGCAATGTCAATGGTAGGTCCCATTGGTTCTTGTAACCATGTCTCTGTTAGGCAGAGGATGTCTAAATTGTCCTAAACGATGTAGTCATGTGAGCATGCTTGTTTAGAGATCTTGTGTTTAGTAGCGCAATTATTAATTGAGAGAAGTTTGTGGAGTTGTTTGTATTTGTTTGCTTTGTTATGTTCTCACTCGAAGCTTCTGGGTTTGATTTAGCTGGTTCAGTATTACCTGCCTCGGCCAAGGTGGTTGGTAGCAAAAGTTCTACTGCAGGGGTGGGGGTGTTATCGGATGTGGCTGGGATGAGAAAGTAATTTCTAGCATTTATGTATAACTGAGCTAGCTGCCGGTTTTGTAAAGGTTTTGTCCGAGCTAGCAGGTGACAAATTTTAGAATAACCCATACCTGTGTAAGTGTCTCAGGAGCTGCTTAGTGCAGGGCAGAGTTTTACGCCAGATGCCGAAGTCCGCCGTGGACCGGCGTATACCGGCTTGTCGCGGTAGCGCTGGTGCTGAACCGCCTGACCTTTCCCTAAATGCGACATTGGGGTTTCTGGGAACTGTAGTTCGCAAGTAGTTTTTGCTTCGCAACACGTGTTTAAGCCTGAACAGGGTGATGGTCCCCTTGTGAAGCTTAGAGGTCACAGGTACCCTCTTGACAGCTGGAGTGACAACAAAGTCACTTCAGCACAGAGGCTGCCTTTAAAATGTGCACCCTGTTCCAAAATCATTTAATTATGAGAGTTACTATCCTGGTGGCAGTTGTACATTTTAAGCATAAGCAACACCTGAGTGAAAGTATGGTGGCTGGTTCTTATCATAATTATTAATGCCACACCAGATTTGTATCATACATATGTTAGCTCAGTGAGCCCAGGCCAGCCATGGACAGTCTGTCTGCATTCTCCCTAGACTGACTGTCTCTCCTGCAACCAGCAGGGCAGGAGCCAGCCTAGAGTTGCCTCTCTTTTGATCCTTTGTGAGATTAGGTAACACCTCTCTCCAGCAAGACAGCGCTGCAGCAGGAGCTGTCCTGGGAAACAGTCCTCAAAGGGCACACCCCGTAAAAAAAGACTTGACTTACATCCGCGTGCTGCATACCAAAGGGATTTTGATGCTATGGGTCTGATAAGGGAGCTGAGTTAGTGAAGCCAGAGGGAACTCAGCACAGGTGTGGAAGGGTACATTTCTTTCAGTATATCTCCACCCTTCCTGTCTTCTCAATTTCCATTGTCAGAAAGCACTTTGGATATGATGCAAGAAAGCAAGGACCACTTGTCACAAGAACAGGGATTGAACCCCTTAAACCAGGCTTGTTTTGACCAATCACCTTTTGCATATGAAAAGAGGCAGTCTCCCACTTCTTATTTCATTCACTGTTGGACCAGGAATTCAGAAAGAATTAATCTGTTGTTCTTCTGTGAGAGTTGATCTTTCCTCAGCCCTCAGCCATTGAGGTAATGCACAGTGTCGGAAGTGGCTGCTACGTGATACATGATACGTATGAGAGAGACAGCAGTGCAGATTGACACTTGCGTTACCTCGTATGCTACCTTGCACGCTACCTTGTACGCTACCTCGTACTTTCCTCAAAGGGCCGCCGACTTGTTGGTACTGGATAACGGGAGCGGCGTGAAGGCTTAACCTGCCGGTGAGTTCTCCCTCTTGGGAGATATTCTTGACTGCACACTGTGCTTAGCATAGGACAGAGCTAAACACTCCTGACCCTGGGCTGTGGGCCGCAAAGGACCCCCTGATTTGGTGCGGCAGGCAGTGAGAATATTCCACCTCCCACGGTCGGGCCAGGGTGGACTGGTTTCTTTTTTAACATCCCTTCAATTATCACCTATAGTAAAGTGGGTGCAACTGTTTGTGCATCTGCACATTTGGGAGACTGGAGTAAATTTACCGGCAGAACTAGCATTGGTGGCAGGGCAGGGAGCTAACCTAACCTTCGTATTCTTTCTCTACTGTCAATTGGTAATTTCACCACGCTGGTTTTGGGCAAGCACACTTACTCTTGTGGGATATGAAAGATTCAGGCAAATGGAAATATAGTCTACGTAGTACAGGGATTAAGCCCGGAAACCGAGCCCGTAGTCCGGCTGCAGGGAATCATAGTTTAATTAAAGAAGCGCCTCGAGCAAAAAAAAGGGTTAAGGAGACTCCCAGTCCTAAACAAATGCCTAACATACAATCAAAAATTATCACTTTCCTTGAGCTGGTACCAAAAGGCCCAATGGCAATTGATATGCCCACTGAATCTGTGACCTCAACGTTAATGACTGAAAACCTGGAAGCAGATAGCTCAGACCATTCTTTTACTATAGATAACAATGGCTCGCTCTTGAATTTGTCTTACAACCTGAAACATAATTCTTTGGGATTCACCCCATTGTCCTGTGACAACATACCTGGGTCGAATTTGTCAGCGAGTCTGAACCTGGAGGCACTTGCATCAATAGTGGATTTGTTGTACGAGGAAACAATCTTGGAAGAGGAAGGTTCATTTATAACGCAGTGGTCCAACACAGGGAAGACCACAGTACTCCCTTCTAATACTGCGACCCTCTCCACCAAGATAGATGCCCTGCTGTCCTTGTGTTCGAAATTGGTGACTGACCAGTTTGAGGTTAAGGACATTATAGCAAGAGTGGTTGATGTAATTTCGGCAGCAAACGCTGACCTTTTAGCTGGCTCTGACTAGCATAAGGGGGTTCCCACATTACTTAAGCAATCTGCCCATTACAGAACTACTTCTAACTTGCCTGTGATTGACTCTTGCCTGAAGATGTTCCACGGAAGGGCAAGGAAGAAAAAATGAATGTACGTTGAGCGCATTGTATTTCGGAGCAGCACCAGAATGACTCTTTGCGGGTAACTTCAGAAACTGAGGAGGAGACAATGGAAGCACTGTGTATTGAAAATTCATTGATGAGATGCTCTCCCATGAAAAAGCCCAGACGTAGGAAACATCTACAAATCGGAAAATCTCCAAAGCCCCTCAAATGAGTGGAGTGGAGTTCTTGAATGAAAAACTGACCACCAGAGTAAGGGATATCCCTGAATCAAGAGCCATTACTGCCACAGGTCTAGCAACTTTTGTTACCCAGGATCAGGGCAATGGTTCTAGCAGACAAGTCGAAGTTAGGGGCCCACTGAACAAATGAATAAGCAGGCAACAGCCTGGGGCCCTTAGGCCACCCCCCAAAAAGAAGGATTTAATTACAGGTGTTGGAGAAGATCCATATACAGAGGTCCTTTAGCGACTGATTGACATTCCTCCCATGACTGCTTATGCAGAAACTCTCACAAGCATAAACGTGCGACCAGGAATGTTAAGCTACTCTTTGAAATGGATCACTGGAATCTGCAATTCTGTATGGTCAAGTTAAATCATTTATTTAAACTCCAGCCACAGCAGCTAAGAACTAGGGAACACTATACTAATTGTTTTGATCCACTTGTCCAAAAGGCAAAGTATGACCTGCGGAAGCAACAGTCGACAATAGGTAGGTCCGCGGGTCACACTGATCTGAGAAAAAGGCAACTAAATATTCTAGCCTAAACTAGATATAAAAATTGGTTAAATAGCCATACATTTTCCTTGAGAACTGTCAATTGGAAAGGGGGGCGTGGCTAACTGGCCATGTAGAAGGCTGGGTGGCTCTGGAGCTCCCAAGGATCCGACAATCATTCTAGAAAACCTGCCGTCCAAACTGCAGAACACCCACCCAAAAGGCAGGCAAAAGCATGGGAGAACAAGCGGCGTGCAATGCGCAAAACCGGAGCTGAATCCGAACTACGTTGAAGAAGTTCTTTCGAATGTAAAGGAAATTAGCGATCCGACGGATTTCAACCAAATGGCCACCGCACTATTGAACAAAGGATTCGGGGACTGGACGCTGCAGAGCCAACAGAGAGGAGCCCCGCAGAAAGAATCAACAGACCCGGCATCAGGGAGAGACTAACAGCGAGACCAGAAGTGCATGGAAGGAGAGGCACGCTACACGCGGCAGCGAGCTGACTCCTACCCACAAGGCGAGCAAAGCAGCACGGAGACACTACGGGCAGCACAGAACAAAGGGACATACAGAAACTGGGGAGCAGAGCAGTGACCCTGAGCATCGGAGCGCGGTGCGCACCGGGCCAGGCCCTGATGGTGCCCCAGCGGGGCTCTGGCCCACAGGGAGAAGACAGGAGGTGTAGGGAGAAGCAGCTGCAGAAGGCATGGAAAACTGAAAGAACACCCAAATAAGGGAGAGATGAGAGTGATCATCGCAAACTGCCTACACGGGGGAGCCTCACACACCGAGATGCCCATCACAGCGTCCCAAGTTCCGGACCGGACAAAAACACAAAGAGGTTTAAAAAGGCTCCCTCTAGAGCAGTCTTCAATCTGTGGGGCGCGCCCCCCTTGGGGGGCACGTCAACATGCCTGGGGGGGGGCACGTGATGCCTAAGTTTTCCGGGCTCCTCCAGCCTGGAAAACCCAGCTAAAAAAAAAACCCAGCTAGTGCTTATTTTTTTTAAAAAATCAATAGCACTTACTGAGATTCAGCTGCAGCTTTCCTGCTCTGGTCTCCGGTCCCTGTCCTCCGCGTACAGCACTAATGAAGGGAAAGCCACCCAGCAGTAGCTTTTGTTTACTACAGCTGGCTGGCTTTTCCTTCATTTGTGCCGCAAAAGCCAGCACAGGAGGGCATCCATTTCACAAAATGGATGCGCCCATGTGCTTGCTTTTGCGAATTTTGAGCTTGAATAGCTCAAAATTTTACATGGGAAGTTTTAAAAAAGAGAATGCTAGTATTTTTTTTTATGTTGTCTATCTATTTTTTAAATACATTTTTTTTTTACTAGACCATGCCTTTAAGCTAGCCATCACCATGCAAAGTTGAAAGCAGGTAACACACGTTTTGCATTTGTATCACGTATCAAGACACAGTATTGCACTTATATCTGGGGTTTTATTTTGGGCAAAGCTAGCTAAGAAGCAACCGTGCATTGTAAATGCCATTGAGGGTATTAGGTTAGGGAGGGAGTTACAATAGCATGTTTTGTGGCCTCCTTGAAAGAGAATAGACGTTATACAACAGCTGCGACTGGCTCAGTGTGAAGAGTGCTCCACCTAGAACTCAGCTGTGTGTGTAGCAGTAATCTGTGATGGCATTGCTTATGATTTTATTTGCAGGTTTGCAAAAAAAATTCACGCTTCAAGGCAAACTAGTGAATGCAAGTTTAAGCAGCACTTTCAAGTTGGGAAAATTATGTATTTTTTGTTAAATGTAAGACGCCCACTTGGGGAACAATAGTGTGCTCAGCATGTTGAAAGCCTGTCTTTAACAGTGATGCCTCCCCACCTCTGCTCTAACACCTTCTGTCCTCCCACCAGACCTGCAGCTCTTGCGTCAGAAGATCTTCGCCTTCCCATACTTGACTAACTGTTCTGTTTTCATTGCAGCAGCATTGCTCCATGTATCCTTGATTAACTGTTCTGTTTTCATTTCAGCAGCATTGCTCCAAGCTTCAGTCTATCAACCAAACCACCTGTGTTCCAGCAAGAAAAACCCAGTGAAGCACTTGCCCCAGTCACGCAGGTAAGGATTTATTTTCCCTGTGTGCTACTGGATGAGTACATATGCTGATGTTTTATATCAACCCTGTGCAAGGTTGCGCCTGCAACCTAGTCCGGGACCACACTTCAAAAAGAAATTAGAGCTAGGCCTGCATGATCTGAATGGGAAGTGTTCTGAGACTTGTACCAATGTATTTTAATCCAACCAGTGTTTCTGACCCATTTTTGCATGGGGCTTCCCTCCCCCACTCCCAAGCTTTTCAGAATGTTTATTTGGGATTTTTTGCTTTTTTAAAATCTCCTCTCCTTTTTTCCTCACACCATATTTCTGACCCTTTTTTGCATGGGGTGTTTACCACCAACCCCAGCCTTTTCACATGGCTCAGTTTAACCCTTTGTATGTGGTGTTTGCCATTTTTGCGCTTTTTTTCGGGGGAGAGGGGCTCAGGGGGAACCTGTGCTGTATTAATAATGCGGCTCCCCTATGGCAGATTGCTGGAGCCCAGCAATCTGTCACAGGGGAGCCGCGTTATAAACACAACATTATCGGACTGTCCAAAGGGCTTTGCACAGCTGATAATAGTTTTTGCGTATGGTTGTTCCTTTCACTGGTCGGGGAAGCATGAGTTGATACTTTTTCTCTCAGGCTCTGTACATGTAAGTTTGACATTGTAGTTGGAATGGTGCTGAGTAAGATGTATGCTGAGAAAGTGATTCTCCCAACCATTCTCGCTGTCAACCGGGTTATGCTTGGTGAAAGTGCAGCAGAGAAATGCAAAAGTATCCCTATGTCAGGCACAACAATTTGCCGCCGTATTGCTGACCTGTCCTCTGATATCAGTACAGAATTGATATCGTGCTTGAAAGACAGCCAGTTCGCCCTACAGTTGAATGAGGCCACTGACATATCAAAAGAAACTCACTTGATTTCCTATGTGAGGTACTGCCATGGAAAGGAGATGTTGGAGGACTTTGGGCCTCATTACGACCCAGGCGGTAAGTTACCGCCTGGGCCGTGACTTTACCACCATGGCGTAAACTATGTTTACGCCATGGTGGTTGGCGGACTTACCGCCCCATTCCGAGTTTGGCGGGGCGGTAAGTCCCCAATCCCCATTTACCCTTCCCCATTCCCATTTTTGCCCCATAGGGCATAATGGGAGTGGGGAAGGCGTTAATTACGCCACCGTAAATTACGGTGGCGTAATTAACTCCATGGTCCCTTAGCGCCATGGATTTTAACACCTGCTAAAAGCAGGTATTAAATCCGCCATGGCGCTAAGGGATCTCGTACTCAGGCGGTAAGGGTCGGCGCTGTTTACGGCGCCGTAAACCCCTTACCGCCTGAGTTGTAATGAGGCCCTTTGTGTTTTGTAAGCCAATTAAGGGCAGAGCAACTGCACCTGAACTCTTTGAAATTTTAAACAACTTCCTAAATTCCAACTGCCTAAAGTGGGAAGCGTGTGTTGGTATTTGCACGGATAGTGCTCCTTCAATGTGTGGTGCTAGAGCTGGGCTAAAAGCAAAAGTATTGGCAGTAGCCCCACATATTGTGTGGACACACTGCATGATACACCGGGAAGCTTTGGCTGTGCGCAATATGGGGCATGAACTCACACAGGTTTTGACTTCTGTTGTAAAGATCGTACATTTTGTTAAGATACACCCGAGAAGAGCCTGTCTGTTTGCCACTTTATGTGCAGAAATGGGAGCTGACCATGATGCTTTGCTGTTTCACACAGAGGTCAGATGGCTATCCAGAGGAAAGGTTTTAAATCACATCTATGAACTCAGAAACAAAGTGAGACACTTTCTCCTGGATTTAGACCAGACAAAAGCAGAGCCTCTGTGTCATTCATGCTGGCTTGTACTGTTGGCTTACCTTGGCGACATCTTCGAAAAGCTGAATTTTCTAAACCTCTCCCTGCAAGGCACAGAAACCACATCATTTGCCATGAATGCAAAAATATCGGCATTCAAGAAGAAGCTGGAGCTTTGGAGGAGGAGGGTTGATATTGGCATTGCCGATGCGTTCCCATTATTAGAAGATGCTCTTGAGGAGATGGAGTATGATCTTTCATGTGTTTCTGAAGTAATTGGAAACCATTTAAATGCTCTCAGAACCAAACTCGATAAGTAATTTCCCGACGACAATTGCAACATGAATGACTGGGTGGTTCAGCCTTTCCTACCAGACGTAGGAGCCCATCTCCCAATACAACTCCAGGAGGAACTAATGGAGCTCCAAAGTGACCGCCTAATAGAGAGCCAATTCAGAAAATTGTCCTTGGGTGCATTTTGGCAACATGTTTCTGCAGGGTTTCCAACGTTATCGAAATGTGCAGTCAATGTACTGTTTCCTTTCAGCACCTCAAACCTGTGCGAGATAGGGTTCTCTGCACTTGCAGCCCTAAAGAAAAAAATATTGGTCAAAGCTGGAGATGGAAGAAAGCCTGCGGTTGGCTATTGCAAAAATAGAACCCAATATTGACAGGCTGGCTGGTGAAAGGCAGGCCCACCCTTCACACTAGTTCTCCAGTATGCCACTGTCCAACTTGCAAGTGACAGCATTGACAGTACGTTGTTGTACTTGAGAAACAAATTGTTACAGCACTTGGATAGCAAATGTTACTACAGGACAGCAATATTGGCTGTTTTTGTTTGTGTGAAATAAATATCCAGCACTATTTTCAGTCGAGTCCTCTGTATTATAGCAAAATAATCTGAATGCTTTGTTCACAAATATTTCTCCTCTAATATGATTTGAATCATTGCAAGCAATGATTTTGAAACAACGTGGTGAGTTCATGTGTATAGGGGGGGCCTGGGCCGGAGAAATTTTTCTTAGGGGGGCTCGGGTTCAAAGAGTTTGAAGACCACTGCTCTAGAGTCTGCCCGAAGCGCACTCTCAACGCGAGGAGTGGGGGATACGGAGCGTGAGACATAGCCCTCAGAGTGGGGACGCAACACCCAGCGTTCAGTGTGGACCGCCGGCACAGCGCAGACCGCTTCACTGGTGCAAGCTTGAAGCCGGAACGGAGGAGGCAAATGAGAAGCCAGCTCCCTCTGAACCACGCTACTGGTGCTCCCACAGGGCTATGAGGAGTGGCCACGGAAGGCAAGCCCCAGCATCCTGCAATAATAGGCAGACATCCAACCCCATATGTGGACCGCCCTGAAGGACATAGGCTTGTGACAAAGGGCAGACTGTTAATAGGGCACAGCAGTACAGCAGTACAGGAGTACTTGCTACTGGCACATGAGCACCAGTTCGCACTGTGGCTTACCTGAACCAAGGAAGACACGAGACACACATGCTGCACGGGACTACACATCAAGCTGTGTCTGGGCAACGCAGGACGGCTGGCGGAGGCACAAGTTAAGGCACCTGTGGACTGACCACCAAAACTGTAAAAACAGGAGACTAAATAGTCATAGGCCCACCCCTGAAGGCATGCGAGGAGGGGGATCCGCCAAGACACAACGCAGCACACACGCTGCATTACACTAAGATACCTCCACCGGAGCCACACCAAAAAAGACGCCAGCCAAAGCACAGAGAGGCGGCCCAGGTACGTGTAAGACTGACTGAGGCTGCCCACATTGTGTGCCATAAATAAGTCGGACTGACCCAGGCAGCACTACATTGAACGACTCCAAAGGAGACCACCACCCTGGGAGAGAACAGTAGGGCCAGAGCACCCGGATACGACAGCGGATAGCCCCCATCACACTGAGCCCAACGTCGGATAGAAGCGAATAGCCACAATATTGCACGGCCAGGTCCCACCCACCCGGAACTGTAACACTGTAATATATCGGAATGGCATCCAAGCAGACCAAGATGAAGGGGAAACAGTCTACGATGGAGGACTTCACTAGAACTCTGCAACCATCGGAGGGAGCCAGGAGCAAAGACAGAAGCGCCCAGATGGATTCCTCCCCAGTACGGGGGGACTGGCAGATCCTAGAGGCCATTGCAGACTTGAAAGTGGCGTGGGAAACGAAACTGGAGGCTGCTATGACTGCACTAAAAGAGACGCTGGAATCCAAAATCGACGCAGTACAACTAGACGTGAACCTCCTGAGACAGGACATAAGAACTATAGCGGAGCGCACAGGTAAATTGGAAAAAGAAGTGAAGACAAACACAGCTAACTGCGCGTCGCATGCCTCGGAGATGCACACCTTACGACAACAAGTGAGCAATCTGGAAAACAGGGCTGAGGAAGCCGAATGACGGGCACAAAGAAACAACATATGGATCGTGGGGCTTCCGGAAGGAGAATAAGGCTCGAACCCAACCGAGTATATTGAAACCATGCTGCTGCAAGAAATAGAAGGGGGAACACTAACTTAGGGATTTGCAGTGGAGAAGCCGCATGGAGCCCTGGCAAGGCGGCCCACCACGGGGGCTCCCCCAAGAAAGTGGGACTTGATTATAGTCTTGTGACGCAAGAGGATGGCGGGTAAAATGTGGCATATGACAGGGAGACACAGAGTACCCAAACTCACACCCACTAGATAAGTTAGTCGGGTTACCAGTAGTGCGGTAACCCCCTGCTGGGTTCCCAGTTCCGGCTTAGCTGGATAGGATCAAATGCAGGCTCGCCTGAGATCCAGGGATGGAGCTGGGCAACAGTTGGGATTGGGACGGGAGGGAGGTGGGGGGGATTTGGGGAGTTTGTTGTGATAGTTGTTAGGGAATGAGCTTGCACCTACGTGCCTCTGTGCATGATCCACGCCAAGTACTCTTGGGTTGAAGGACAAGGAGGGAGGGAGAGAGGACGGGATATGGAGGATAATGGGGGACCTTAGAATAGTAACCTGGAATGTCAGAGGACTCAACAGCTACCTGAAGAGAAATAAGGTAATGATGTACCTGAGAAGGCAAAAGGTGGAAATAGCCTTATTGCAAGAAACCCAGATCACTAAAGAGAAAGAAGAGGTGGTAAAGAAAAAGTAGAGAGGGACCACCATAGGAGCAACGTATTCGGCATACGCCAGGGGGTAATCATTTGGGTGGCGCCACATGTGCCCTTCCAGATGCTAAAGACCATGGTGGATCCGGATGGGAGGATGGTAGTGATTGGGGGGCTGCTAGAGAACAGAGAACTGTGCATCATAAATACATAAGCCCCTAACCAAGACACAGTGGCCTACTTCAAGACGTTATATAGCAAGATCAGCCCCCACATAGGAGGTGCGATCATATAGGGAGGGGACTTCAATTGCACGCTGAACCCCAAAATGGATAGATCAGACACAAAACTAGATAAGCCCGTCCCCGCAGCGAAAATGCTACAAGCCCTGCTAAAAGACTTTGGGCTGAAACACATATGGAGGCAGCAACACCCGAATGATAGGCACTACTCACACTATGCCGCCCCACAGAACTTGCACACGAGACTGGATTACATGTTCACCACTCCGGAACTTGCTGGGGAATGACGGTTTCAGAATATAAGGCGAGAATACTATCGGACCACTCCCCCCTGGTCCTGGTGTGGCGACATCAGCCCCCAAGATGGAGGCTTAGAGCCAAGGCATTGAAGGGTACTGCATTCCGAGAGGACCTACGGGAGGAGATAATTGGGTATTTCGAAAATAATAAATAATACTGGAAGCGTGGAATCAGAGGGTACCCTGTGGGAGGCCTTCAAGGTGGTAGTAAGGGGTGCGGCCATATCCAAATCTAGAGGGCTCCAAAGGGGCATAGTACAAGAGTTACAGGAGATGGAAAAGAAACTAGAAGCAAGAAGGAAAAGAGGAGGCACCTCACAGGAGGACGCTGAATGTGTGAGCCAATTATAACAGGCATGTGGTGGGCTCTGGGAGAGGTTATGCAACCTGAATTATAAAAAATACATTGAAAGACAACACGCAGGGGGGGACAAACCAGGGAGGCTGCTTGCATGGCTATATAAGGACAAGACACCAAGATCAGTGGGCCAAGTCTGGAACACCCATGAGAGTGTGAACGAGGGATTCCTTAGATTCTACAAACATCTCTATGAAGATACAGGAGAGACGGGAGAGCAGGAGAATCAGGAGACGCTAGAAGACATAGGCTTACCTAAATTAAGTGTGGAAGGCAGGGAGAACCTGGAGGCCCCAATCACAAGAGATGAATTAGAAACAGTGGTAATGCATCTGCCCATGAGCAAAGCCCTTGGTACAAATGGGCTCCCCAGTGAATTCTATAAAATGTACAGACAAGAAGTGCTCCCCCCGCTACTGGCAATGTTAAACGAGGCCTTCGAGAAAGGGAGACTGCCGGAATCTCTGAGGGAGGCGGTAATTATTTTGCTCCTTAAACCTGACAAGCCAAGCACAGACTGTGGGTCGTACAGACCACTATCTATGCTAACCCAGGATAGTAAAATCCTCACATCTGTGCTGGCAAATAGACTTAAGCGGGTAATAAATAAATGTTTACACACCGATCAAACTGGATATGTCCCAGGTAGAAGCATATCCGATAACCACAGGAGGCTCCACCATATCATAGAACAGGCGGAGTGCGACCCAAGTGAAATAGCAGTAGTCTCGCTAGACGCAGTTAAAGCCTTCGACTCTGTAAGGTGGCCTTGGATGATGGCGGCCTTGAAAGAATACGGGATGGGACGGGACCAGGGCTGAAAATGGTGTATAGCTCCCAAAAGCCAGGGTCAAAACGGGAGTGATAATTTCAGACAAATGGCAATTTAGCAGAGGCACGAGACAGGGCTGCCCATGATGCTGTACATCCTTGCACTAGAACCGCTGGTGATCTATCTGAGACAGCAGTATGAAGAAATAGGGGTTTATACTAAAAGGGGACTGCACTTGATATCATTGTATGCGGATGATATGACAATGCATTACTTACCGTAAAAGCATTTCTGATGGTTGTATCTGCTTAGATTGACATGCTGTGCATAGTCCGACATCCAGTGGTCACTGCGGAGTATTGCATTTTGTTTTTCATAGTTGAAAAGGGGATGTAGACAAGGCGTGTCTGTAACACTATCCCTATAGTGACGTGCATTGTACCCACAATCCCTCACGCGTCGAGGTCCCGCTGTTTGTGGTTTTTCTGCCCTGAGGGAGCCTACTAGACATGAGTGAGTACGGAAAAGAGAGAGAGAGATAAAGGATGTCTATGTTCCTTCCATCTGAGCGGGGAGGACGGGTGGGCACATGTGAATCTAAGCAGATACGGTAAGTAATGCATTGCATTTTGATGTTTGTTAATCTGCTTAGAATCACATGCTGTGCATAGACTAGCGAGCAGTACCCGGAGTTGGAGGTGGGTTGTGAGAAGGAACAGTAGAAAAAATATGTCTTAATACTGCTTGTCCCACCTGGGAATCAGATCTAGAGTGGGCATCTAGACAGTAGTGTTTTGTAAAGGTGTGTACAGAACTCCAGGTTGCCACTTTGCAAATGGAGTCAAGAGGGACATTTGCAATGAATGCTATGGAAGCCCCAGTGCCAGGAGCAGAATGTGCTCTTGGCTTGAAGAGTAGTTCTCTCTTAGCAAGAGTGTAGCAGAGAGTGATGCATTGGGCAATCCATCTAGATATAGTGGATTTTGAAACTGCATCTCCTTCTCTTCCTGCTGCCACAGAGACAAAGAACTGATTAGTCTTTCTCAGAGGTCTAGTTCTTTCCATATAAAACATGACCACTCTGCGCACATCTAGTGTATGCAGGCTCTTTCCTCCTAAATTTGAAGGGTTTTGAAAGAACGTCGGTAGTTCTATTGACTGGTTGACATGGAATTTAGAAATACATTTTGGTGCAAAGCTAGCATGTGTGCGTAGAACGACCTTATCCTTGTGAACTGTTACAAAGGGTCACTCTTGCATTGGGCGCATGCGCAGGCACACATGAGGTACCAAATATATACATGACGCCATCATTCCTAGCAAACGGATTGCTTTGCGTACCGTCATCTCTTGACCGGCCACATATTGAGGGATCTGAAACAGCATATTTTGGACCCTCTCATTGGAGGGGAAGACAAGGCTGTCCTTTGTTTGAATTAGAGCCCCTAGGAATTGTTTGATCTGGCTGGGGTCTAGGCTGGACTTCTTCTCGTTGATGGAGAAGCCCAGTTGGAACAAAAGGTCTACAGTATTTTGGTTATTTGAGAAGCATGTCTCGTAAGAATCCCCTGTTATGAGCCAATCGTCGAGGTAAGGGTATACTGGGATGGACAACCTGTGCAGGTGGGCCGCTGCCACTGCCACTACTTTCGTGAATATCCTCGGCGCTGACACTATGCCGAAGGGTAGCACTCTGAACTGGTAGTGTTTGCTCTCTATCATGAACCTGAGGTATTTTCTGTGCGCTGGCAACATTAAAATATGAAAGTATGCATCTTTCATGTCCAGTGTTGTCATGTAATCTCCCTGTGAAAGCTGGGGGATTACTTCTTGTAAGGTCATCATGCAAAACTTTTGAGGTTTGACAAATGTGTTCGCTGGGTGCAGATCTAGTACAGGGCGCTTGGTTAAGTCCTTTTTGGGTACAAGGAAGTACACTGAATAAATAACTTCCGTTACCTGGGATAGAGGCACAACTTCTATTGCTCCTTTTTGTAGCAGCAGTTCCACTTCTTGAAGAAGGATGGCAAAGTGCTCCGGTGATAAGCGTCGTTCCCTTGGGGGTCTGTACTTGGGGGACCAACTGAATTCTATGCAGTAACCGCGGGCTATAGTTGACAATACCCAGCGGTCTGATGTTATTCACTCTCATGCTGGGAGGAAAGATGTTAGCCGGCCCCCGACCGGCGATGCATGGGAGGGGACCCGAACCTTCGGGTCATTTGGTGTTGGTAGCCAGGGATCCTCTGGGAGTGGGGCCCCGACCTCTACCCTTGCCACAGCGTTGTCCTCTTTGAGTGTATTGCCCACTGGTTCCATGAGTAGAGGACCAGTTGCCTGCAGTGTACTGCTGTTCGTGTTGCTGTTGTTGACGTTGGCCTCGAAAAAAGCATTTGTTGCCAAATCCTCGCTTATTGGGAGGCCTTGAGATTTGGTCTAAAGTCTTTAGGGTGTTGAAATCCTTCTTTGCGGTCTACAGTTCATCATCTACCACTTTCCCAAAAAGGTTAGAATCCTTTATTGGTTTATTAATGAGTGACGCCTGGGTTTCTGGCTTAAAACCTGACTTGTGTAGCCAGACATGGCGCTTCAGAAGTATCCTCTGGACATGATGCTCTGGTTAACGAGAGTTCCTTCTGTTACAGTGGTTAACAATCGAGTTCTTAAGGGCTCGGGGACTTCCTCGAGGTCTTGCCGTAACTTTCCCCATTGGGCATCAGCATAACTTGCCAGTAAGGTATTATTATTAGCAACTCTGGTGGAAAAAGCTGCTGAGCTGTAATTCTCTTACCCAGGGCGTAGAGTTTCTTTCCTTCCTTGTCCGGGGGTGCTTCGCTAGTTGATAGCGGAACCCCTGACCTTTTCCTTGTGGTAGTTACCACCAAGGAATCTGGTATTGAGTGACCCTTAATGTATAATGGGTCCGAAGGAGAGGGAGTAAACAGTTTTTCAATTCTCGGGTTGACCCCTCTAACCAACGCAGGTGTAGACAGCGATGGGATGATTCGTCTCTTAACTGAGGCGAGGAGGGGAATGGTCTGGCTAGTTGGAGGTTTTTCCTTAATGATTTTTTCTACAAAATCAATATCGGGAGTAATTTCCCCAGTCTCAATTTCAAAGTGCGCTCCTGCTTTCTGTAGTAGCGCATTGCAAAGTGGGTTGGTCGTCTATAGGTGATGGGATCCTGACCGGTGTGGTCTGAGGAGAGGAAAGGTTCAGGATCTCAGGGTCTGAAGACTCTGTTGGGGACTGCCAAGGCAGTGAGCCACCTTCATCTGGGTCTTCTTCGAAGCCCCCCCATGTCAGGGTTTTCCTCAAAACCTTCTTCGAGGTTCTGTTGGTCTCCAATATTTAAGAACTCCTCATGCTCTTGGAAATGAGAGTCTTCTTCAGTGAGGTCATAAGTATTAGTCTCCATTTGAGGGGGGTCAAATAGTCTAGGATATTTAGCCCTGGGGTCCTCATGAAGTACCTCGCTTAGCCTCTTGGGTGTGTTATGTTCAGGAGTGGACATACATCTATCCAGCTTGTCCATACATGATTGGAATCTCTCAAATGTCCAATGTGGTAACCCAGAACGGTCTGGAGGTGAAAAAGGAGGCTCCTCTGCCTGTAGCCGTCTAGATCTGTCCCATAACGTCGAGAATGAAGTCCCTTCGCCTTCTGAGAAACCTTCTCGTAGGCTTGGGCCTTCCTTCGACGGCGGGAGCGGTTCCTGCCTCCCTTACGGCATTCTCAGCGTCTCCAGAGGGAAACTTGCAATACATCTTGGAGGTGATGGAGCGCTATGCGACTCTCTCAGGTATAGCGGTGAACCCCAAAAAATCATGCATGTTCTCCCTGGGTAGGTACAGAGAAATCCCACAGGAGAACTTACCTATCTTGCAGATAGCCTGGCAGACCAGAACATTCAGATACCTGGGGATTAACATATATCACACGGCTGTAGACAAGCACAAATATACACAGAGAGGGCAGTAGAAGGTATCAAGAATAGCATGGGGTTCGGGGCAAAGCTCCCCCGAGCCATGGTGGGGAGGGCGCCTTGCTTAAGATGGTGGTCCTGCCTAGGCTATTAAATAAGTTCGCAAATGTCCCACACATGTTGTCCAAACACTTTTTTATCAAACTCCAGAGTCTATGCAGAGGTTTCCGGTTGCACAACTCCAGAAACAGGGTGACCCTATGGAAATTACAGAATACGTATGACAGAGGGGGGATAAACTTGCCGAACTTTGAGATATACCAGTTGGCAGCGCAGTTACAATATGCCGCTAGGTGGCTGTCGGAAGACGAGACAGCAGAATCTAGATTGCTGAGGGATGAATGCGACCCTTATTTCCTAAAAGAACTGATATGGCTACCCAAACCAGGGATGCATGGGAGATTGAGATTGCAGGCACTGGGCTGAAAGACTTGGCACAAAGCGTGCCGAGCTCTGGGAAACCCAGCCCCATGCTCCCCACAGGTGCCACTTGTGGCGTTATGCGGGTTAGATGAGCAACTAAGGAAAGGGATCTGCAAACACTGGGAGCCGGTAGGCCTAGCGACCTTGGGAGATATATGGCAAAAGGGGAAAGCACTGGACTTCCAAACGATAGTGGACGAAACTGGGATACATGTGGGATACATCACATATAATAGAATAGTTAAACGGGTGAAGGAAACGTGGTCCGAAATAGCAGTATCAGAAAAACCGGATACAGTCATGGAAACAATGTATGATATCTCGGAGGGAGGGCACAGAATATCCCAGATTTACGAACTGGTGATGTCTAGAGTGGGAAAGGAGCTGCTCCAACTGAGACAGGACTGGGAGGAGGAAGCGGGAGAACCAATGCAAGACGGGCAGTGGGAAAGAGCTCAGAGATATCATAAAAAGGTGTCAAAGAATGCGAAGCTGCAACAGGTTCAGTTATACATCACCCGATGGGCATACATGACCCCTCGAATGATCACCAAATTCGGAAGTACAGAAGTACAAAAATGCCCAAGTGAGGGGGGGTGGAGGCTGGGATGATCCATATGTTCTGGGCATGCCCAGAGGTGGGAACATTCTGGGAGGAAATCAAGCTACGACTATCTGAAAAGGGACTCAAACTAGACGTGGAATCCGTGTGGGCATGAATGATGGGAGGATTTACCAGACCACGCAACCTGAAACACGTATGCAAACTCAAGGACCTGGCCTACATTCTGGCCAATAGGAGAATAGCCATGAGCTGGAATGCTGCCTATAGACCCAGACTAGAGGCATGGTGGAACGATCTCTTAAAATGGGCAGACGCTGAGACAGTAGTATGGTAGAGGGGAGGATGATGAAGCTCTGATAGCATGGAGACAAATGGTAGCCACGTTGCCGGGGTCCTTCCATGCCAATTCCAGTGAATATGACATGCCTGAGAATGGCGAAGAGAATCAACCCCAAGAGGAGGGTAGCCTGAAGAATTGAGGTGGAAGCTCGAGTTCAAGGGAGGGGAGGGGGGAAGACATTAATAAATAACACGCAATGCATGCTAAGAAACTTGTAACTGAAAATGTCGGGTGTGATGGTTAAGTTTTGTTTGGTGTAAAAACCAATACAAATTATTTTAAGAAACAAAACTGTCAATTGGAAACTCTTCTTGAAAATACTAAAAAATAATGATTATAAAAAGTTTTAGTGTATGTTGAGAAGATGGTTAAACATTAATGTTAAAGCAGATCTGAATCCAATTGGCGCCTTGGAATGGCAAATGGCCATTGGAAAGCTCAACCATATTCTTGACCATCAATATGTGTCAGACTCTAAATATGTTGTTACTCTGGGTTTTAACTAGGGTTTTTCATTGGATGATATCTTATTGATTATCAAGTCATTGAACAACTCCAATGCCCAGGGCCCAGATCTGTTATCCAATGCCGTTCTCAAGGTTAATCCTTTATTTTGGGCCGCAAGTCTTGAATGAGGGGGCCATCCCGGACTACTGGAGAAAATCGTTTTTGATCCCTGTACATAAGAAGAGTGATATGGGGGACTGCTGGCAATGCTGGACGCAAGCCAAACGATTTTCTCTAACATCTTGTTGAAGAAACTCGAGAAATGGGTGGCAGCAGCCTGCCTGTTGTCACCGTGTCAGACAGGTTTTCGAAAGGGGCATAGTACCCTGCACAACATCAGTGCGCTCCAATTTGCAATCACTGCTTGTAAAAGCACCCCAAATGGAAAACTCTACGTGTGCTTTATTGCCTTTAGCAGGGCTTTTGACTCAGTATCTCGTCTACTGCTGTGGTCGAAATTGCACCAATGGGGCATTGACGGTACCTTGTTATGACATGCATTGCTTACCGTAAAAGCATTTCTGATGATTGTATCTGCTTAGATTCAGCTGCTGTGCATATAGTCCGACATCCAGTGGTAACCGCTGAGTATTCCATCTTGTCTTTCGAGAATCGAAAGGGGACGTCGACATGGGCGTGCCTGTAACACTATCCCTACGTGATGTGTAGTGTACCCAAAATCCCTCACGCATCTAGGTACCTCTGATTGTATTTTTTCTGCCGTGAGGGAGCCTTATGACTATCGTGAGTGAGTACAGAAAAGAGAGATAAGTAGTAAGACGTCTATGTTCCTTCCATCCAAGCGGGGAGGAAGGGTGGGCGCATGTGAATCTAAGCAGATACAATAATCAGAGATGCTTTTACGTTAAGTAATGCATGTCTTCTGATGCTTGTTAATCTGCTTAGAATCACATGCTGTGCATAGTCTAGTGAGCAGTACCCAGAGTTGGAGGAGTGTTTTGAGAAGGAACAGTAGTGAAAAGATGTCTTAGTACTGCTTGTCCCACCTGAGAGTCAGACCTAGAATGAGTGTCTAGGCAGTAGTGTTTTGTAAAGGTGTGTACAGAACTCCAGGTTGCCGCTTTGCAAATGGACTCTAGGGGAACATATGCAATGAATGCTATGGAAGCCCCAGTGCCTCGAGTAGAATGCGCTCTAGGCTTGAAGGACAACTCTCTCTTAGCAAGAGTGTAACAGAGTGGGATGCATTTGACAATCCACCTTGAGATTGCTGATTTAGAGACAGGATCCCCTTCTCTACCAGCTGTCACTGAAACGAAAAATTGGTTTGTTTTCCTCAGTGGTTTAGTTCTGTCCAGGTAAAACATGAGTGCCCTATGGACATCTAATGTGTGTAGGCTTCTTTCGGCCATGGTAGTAGGGTTCTGGAAGAAAGTAGGCAGTTCTATTGATTGGTTCACGTGAAACTTGGAGATAAATGTAGGCGCAAATATAGGGTGAGTGTGCAGAACCACCTTATCTCTGTGAACTGTAATGAAAGGGTCTAGGGCTGAGAGGGCCTGTAGTTCAATAACCCTTCTAATAGAAGTGATAGCCACTAGGAAGGCTGTCTTATAGGTAAGATCTTTGAGACTTGCTCTATGCATAGGTTCAAATGGAGACCCCATAAGTCTGGTTAATACCACATTCAGGTCCCATCCAGGAGCTGGATTAGAAATGGGGGGATGAATCCTATTGACCCCTTCCATGAAAGACTTAATAACTGGTATCTTCCACCACAACACCTTCTGTTGTGACGTGGTGTAGGCTGAGAGAGCAGATAAAACAACCTTTAGGGAATTAAAACCCAGCACTGAGTCAAGTACAAATGCCTCCACGACCTCGCCCCGCCCTACCTGACCGACAGAATCACCAGGCATACGGCCACCAGACCCTTAAGATCACACTATGTCAACACGATTGTCACACCCACCTCACGAAAGGTGCGAGCTGGAGGCTCCAGCTTCCCCACCCAAGCAGCCACGCACTGTAACGCCCTGCCACCTCACCTAAGACGGATTGAATCACACCTAGCCTTCCGCAAGGCTATTAAAACTAAACTCTTTGTCTGAAAGACTATCCATCATGAGTTGGCTCAACGGTTCCTTGCATTTTCTTCCGTTTAACAATGCTTTGCATGTGTGTTCCTCTACCTGCAACCAAGAGCCCACTGGGCACCCCCTGTAAATTGAATCTTCGCATTTTCTGTAACAGCGCCTCAATGCCTTATGGGCTGCAAGCGCGCTTTATAAGTGCAAAAAATAAAATAAAATAAAATAAGTAAGTGAGTCAGGTACATTACAATGTGCGTGGGAGAACAGTCAATGGGATTGACGCCCTTGGAATTGCACCAGATAACGAAGCGTTTCCATTTACTGGAATAGCAATATGGGGTGTTAGGTTTCCTTGCTTCCCTAAGTATGTCCATGCATCTATGAGGGAGTTGTAGGTGTCCGAACTCTATGACCTCAGTAGCTAGGCCCCAAAGTTCAATGTTTGCGTAATGGGTGGAGTGTCTCCCCTTTGTCCTGCGGCAACATGTTTTACAGGCAAGGTAGCTTCACTGGGGGAGAGAGGGACATCTCCATCAGATGAGCGAAACAGGGTTGGCAGGCCCACATGGGGGCCACCAATATCATGGTGACTGGTTCCTGGTGCATCTTGTGGACTATCTTGTTGACTATGTGAGTCAGGGAAAAGCGTAAGCAAATTTCCCTGACCATGTGATCCAGAGTCCATTCCCCTTGGAACGGTTCTGGGGTACCTGGAGGCGTAGTCTTGGCATTGAACGTTTTCCAGAGTCGATCTCTGGGAAACCCCATTCTGGGAAAACGTTGGAGATGATGTCTTTGTGTAATCGCCATTCGTACTCTATGGGTAGTGGGAAATCTCTGCTGAGTATGTCTGTCAGAAGATTGAGTTCCCGTGGAACATGTTGTGACAACAGGAACATGTTGTGTTTGAGAGCCCACTTCCAAATATTCTGGGACAGTTTGGACAGCCCTGGAGAGTGAGTGCCACCCTGTTTGTTCAGATAGTACATGGCCGTGGTGCTGTCTTTGAGGATCAGGACTGTCTTCCCTTGCAGTTGTGTCTGAAAGGCCTTCAGTGCTTTGAAAACTGCTAACAGTTCCAACAGATTTATGTGGTTGGATGCTATGTCTTACAACCAAACTCTGTGTGCTGTTTGTTGAAGCAGGTGAGCTCCCCACCCTGTGAGAGATGCATCTGTAGTGAGAGTGGCCTCCACTGCGGGGGTGGTGAAGGATTTCCCCTTCAAGACGTTGTACCTCGACCACCACCACAGCGAGAGAACGAAGGCTGGCGAGACAACCACTAGATCGTCCCATTGTCCGCTGGCCTGACACCACTGGCTGTTGAGCCACTCCTGCATTGGACGCATGCGCATGCGTGTGTGAGAAGCCAAATAAATGCATGACGCCATCATTCTTAACAGTCGCATAGCCTTGCGTACCGTCACATCTTGACTGGCTACATAGTGAGGGATTTGAAACAACATATTTTGGACGCTCTCGTTGGAGGGGAAGACGAGGCCGTCCTTTGTTCGAATTAGAGCCCTAGGAATTGCTCGACTTGACTGGGGTCTAATCTGGATTTCTTCTCGTTGATGAAGAAACCCAGGCTGAACAAAAGGTCTATTGTCCCCTGGGTATTTGACAGACATGTCTCGTAAGAGTTCCCTGTTAAAAGCCAGTCGTCGAGGTAAGGATAAACTGGGATGGATAGTCTGCACAGGTGTGCTGCTGCCACTGCCAGTACCTTTGTAAATACCCTTAGTGCTGAGGCTATGCCGAAGGGAAGTACTTTGAACTGATAGTGCTTGTCTTGTATCACGAATCTGAGGTATTTTCTGTGCGCTGGCAACATTGAAATATGAAAGTATGCATCCTTCATGTCCAATGTTGCTGTGTAATCCCCCTGTGTGAGCAGGGGGATGGCCTCCTGCAGGTCGACCATAAGAAACTTTTGAGGTTTGACAAATGTGTTTGCTGGGCGCAAATCTAGTAAAGGGTACATGGTGAGATCCTTTTTGGGTACAAGGAAGTACACTGAATAAATACCTGTGTTTACCTGTAGAAGAGGTACGACTCCTATGGTGCCCTTTCCCTGCAGGGCCTCGACTTCTTGTAGCAGGATGCGCAGATGTTCTGGCGTCAGGCGTCTTGAACGTGGAGGTCTGAATTGGGGGGAACGGCAGAATTCTACACAGTACCTGTGGCCGCCGGTCTTAAGTACCCACTGACCTGTAGTTATCCCCTCCCATGCTTGAAGAAATTATGTTAGCTGGCGCGACCAGGGAGGCATGGGAGGGGCCCCGGATCTGCGGGTCATTTCTTGCCTGAGGCTGGGGAGCCTCGAGGGTTAGAATTCCGGCCCCTTCCTTTTTCACGTCGTTGACCTCTTGGGGGATACGGTGTGGTGTAGCTGCTGGTTCCTTGGGGAGAGGACCAATTATTTCCTGAGCCGTATTGGTTCTGAGGGAAACGTTGGCCACAAAAGGAACTTCTCGATCCACTCCCCCTCCTTGGGGAAGGCCTCTGGGTGATCTGATCCAGGGTCTTGAGGGTGTCATGCTCTTTTATAGCAGTTTCAAGTGCTTAGTCTACTGCCTTTCTAAATAGATCAGTCTCCTCCACCGGCTTATTTATTAGTGAAGCTTGCGTTTCTGATTTGAAACCAGAGTTTCGTAACCATGCGTGCCTCTTCAGGAGGGTACCTTGAGCTAAGGACTTGCCAGCTGTCTCTGCCGCAGTGTCAGCAAAGGGATATTCATCCTGATTGTATTGGTGCACAGGAACCTCATCTCCAGTGAGGTCATAAGTATATATTTCTTCTTGTTTTTCCTGAATAGGGTCAAAGACTTTTTGAAGTTAAGCCAAAGGGGGAAAGGAATTCTCTTCCCGTGGCCTCTTGGGCGTAGACTTCTCTGAGAGTTGTACAAAACTCTCTAACCTATCCATACATCCCTCAGATTTCTCCCTGGTCCAAACAGATGCACCAGAGGAGTCTAGGGGTGGAAAAGGCTCTTGTAATGGATTTTCCATCTCAAAACGTCGAGATTTCTCCTTTAACGTCAAAGAAATCCCTCCAGTGCCTTCCGAAAAGTCCTTTCGGGGGACCGACGGTTCATGTGTGTCCTTGTGTCTGTCCTTAGGTCTATCCGTGGGTTCCGATGAATCCTCCGGCTTATCCCTGGATTTCGAAGAATCCCTAGGTTTGTGCTTAGGTATCGACGAATCCCTGGACCGTTGCTTCTGATTACACGCCAAAATAATCCTAACAATGCTTTCCGCAACCTCTTCATATGTGGAAAGGCATCTATTTCGGTCCTGCGGGTTGCGCGGTTGTATTTGACGGAACCGGGGCCTTCTTGACCGTGGCGCCTTCTTCTGATGCGTCTTGACCATCTCCTGAGTATTGGGGGCAGCACCCTTTGATTTAGAATGCCCGGGCGCAAGGCGCACCTGCGTCCCCCTCTAAATAAGGGTACCGGCATTAGCAGGCCCGCTAATAGCGATCGCGCTAATACCGGAACCAGAAGTAACGTCATTGCGCCGGAACAGGAACTGGCGTGGCGGCCATCTTGAAAAACACAATCCATTGCCATCCTCGATACACAAGACCTGGAGCCTAAAAAGAACACCAGAACATCTACCACACCACCAGCACAATGCCAAAGGCAATTAAGAGAGGGGCATCCTGGCAGCGCAAGGAGCGGTTCACCGAGGAGGAACTGAACATGTTCGAGGACACTCTGGCTGAGAATGCAGAGGTGGTCTTTGCCAATGACCTGAAAAGAGCAGCACAACTTAAAAAAAAGGAAATCTGGGAGCAAGTGGCCCAGAAAGTCAGTGTGGTAGGCACCACCCCCCACACAGTAAAGGACGTCTGAAAACGTTGAGACAACCTGCGCCTCAGAGTGTGCAATATCTTGTCGGCCAACCGGAGCCAGGGCCTGGCTACTGGTGGTGGATCTAACTCCCCAATCAAACTCAGCCACTGGGAGGAAACCTGCGCCAGCACAATCGGGATGGAGTCAATAGAAGGTGTGAGAGACATGGAACATGGAGCCACGTCATCGGCAGATGGAGGTGAGTGTCCTAAGGAAACACAGTATTGCAAAGTCTGATAATAGTCCACCAATGTGACCATGCCATGAGGCAATGCATGGCCCATTACACACACATGGACACATCCCTGCCTAGATGCCGTCCCCAGCACTTCTACATCCGCATGCATGCAGCATGCCTATGCCATACCTGACACACACCACAGACAGGGAAACGGCATGTGTCACACAGCACGCAGTCCACAACACAAAGGCATGTCTCACAGCAGACACCACCACACACATGTCTGAACCTAACATATGCCTGAGCAGCCCTACCAAATGGCAGATAACCTGTATGCCACAAGAGTAGGACAGCAAGTCCTCAAATGTGTACAACTGCACTAATACCATTGTATGCATGATGCATGTACAACCATCACTGATGCTGTCCCTCTTATGGTCCCCCACAGGCTGAGATACCGACAGCGATGCAGAGGACTCTGCAGCACAGGCCACCACACCTACCAAGAGGGCCAAGTCCAGGGAAGAAACCAACAGGCCTTCCACCTCCAAGGGCACTGGCAAGGCAGATCTGCATCTGAGGAAAAGACACCAATGGATGCCAGGGTACAGGGCTGTCATGGGTCTTCCACAACTCCACAAGTCCCAACACCTGTGGAATCCGCAGCTGTAGAGCCACTGGCAGATGGGACCCTGTCTGCAGCTACCGGTTCGGTTGGGGAGGCAGCTGCCACTGCGCCACAGAGTGGCGATGAGGTCCTTTCACAAGGCGAGGTCTGTGTCCCTGAGGAGGACTCCCACTCCATGGAATTCTTTGGCACACCAAGCCCCTCAAAAGAACACCAGTACACACCCATCAGCTCACCCGATGGCACCTCTCATGTCCAGTCGGGAGGAGAGGCTGTAGAAGAGGCCTGGAGCCCCACACAGGACACACCAGATTTGGGCCCATTGCCACACCTGCCATCCACCTCCACAGGGGTCCGGGACGGGGAGTTCAGGATGACGTAGATGGTGGCGCGCCAGCAGGAGCTGACTAGCCTAGTCAAACAATATGTCACTGATGGTGATGTGACGAGGAGGGAGGCCAGAGACAACACTGCGGCAATGAAAGGGGCCATAGAGGCGAACACACAGAAGATATGTGTGGAGCTGTCGGCTGTGTGGCAGGTCCTTGACAGGATTGCGGATGCCATGGAGGCTCTGCATCCTGCCCCGACAGTTGAGCATGCGCCCATGGGGTCTTCCTCGTGCTCCATGCAGACAAGCCCCCTGCGCTGGTCTGTGCGCACCATGCCCCGCCGCAACATGCCACCCCCGGAGTCAGACACAGGCCATTAGTTGGAGGCTCAGCCTGCATGTGCACACCTATGGAGGCTCGAGTGCCATAACATTGCATGCCATGTGTGGGGGAGTTGTGGGGGAGGGGGTGTGTGGGGTAGTTGTGGGGGGAGGGGAGGTTAGAGGGGGTGTGGAGAAGTTGTGGGGTGAGGGGGGTCTGTGGGGGCGTTGTGGACAGAGGAGGAGGGTAGAGGGTGTGTGTGTGAGGTGGAGGGTATGAGCACATTTTACTTCTTACTGTTAAATAAACCCGTTGTGGACCTGAAAAAATACTAGCCTGGACATACCTTATTGTGTATGTGTCATTTATTGGTTTGCAGTGCATAGTGTCCATGTACTCCCACGCCCAGTCCCCTCAGTTCCACATTCATGGCACCCTCAGCACCCATGTCTCTTAGAAGTATTGGCCAATCACTGACTGGCGCACAGGACGTCCCTCCTGTGCAGCGCCACCGCGATGATGTGCAACCACATCTTCTTCATCTTCTTCATCATCACCTGGTGGTTGCTGTTCAATGTCAGGGGGCAGAGGCACGTTCCGTCGGATGCATATGTTCTGCAGCATGACACATGCCATGATGATCTTGGCCACCTTCTCATGCCTGTAGAGCAGTGCCCCACCCGACCGGCTAAGACAGTGAAAACGTGCCTTCAACAGGCTAAATGTCTGCTCAATGACCACACGGGTACGGGTATGGGAACGATTGTAGTCCTCTTCGCGCCTGTTCTGCAGTTACGGACAGGGGTGAGGAGCCACGTCTTCAAGGGATAGCCACTGTCACCTGCATGGGTGCATAATAAGGTATGTGTAAGTCAATTCCTGATGGACACCTGTACTTATCACACATGCCTCAGATTTTTGTTGTTCACATGCACATGTCCCTGGTTGTATGCACACATTTCACCTTGCCACAATGTGTGCTGTGCCATGGTCTTATGGTGTGGGTTGTGTCTTCTAGTTGATATAGGGTGTACACTCCCTTGATGTTCTGCATGCACTGTGGATGTGTTCCGCTGTGTTTGTTATCATTATGTAATTTGTAGTGATTGGTATAGTTTTGTTACTGGCAGCGTTGCCAGAAGTCTCAGCATTATTTGTCATTCAGCGCTTATTATTTCCATGGTGACATGCAGCGCTACTGTGCTGGTGGCCCTGTGACAAGCAGTGTATACCCTTGGTGGAATTGATTTGTGCACTCTCATGGATGCTTGTCCTGTGTTGTGAATTGCTGCAGACATTTGCATTGTGCATACTCACAGCATGTTGGAGGTCTGATGATGGGTGGTGGACATGTTGTGGGATGTGGGCTGGTTGAAAGTTAGGTGTGCTGTAATTGGTGTGCAGCTTCCATCACTGCAATGAGGATTGGTAGTCATGTTCAGTTAGGGATGCTTTGGGGCACAGTGTTTTGCGATGTGGCCTTTGTGCTGTCACCACACCAATGACGCCATGGTAGCGTGTGCATCTCTCCCCCATTACACTGCTCTGTGCCTGTCATGCGATTTACCAAGCAGCCAGGCACGTCGTCCTGCATGTCACTCCATGTAGCGTGGTAGCGTGGAGTTCCGCAGGACCATTGAGTCATGAGTTGATCCGGGAAATCGGGCACAACAATGTGTGATGATCTTGCTGGAGTCACATAACATCTATACATTGATGGAGTGATATAGCTTACGATTGAGGTACACCACCTCCGTGGCATGTGGGACCACCAATTCTACATGGGTGCAGTCAAGTGCACCAATACAATTTGGCATGCCTGCCAGTGCATGGAAGCCAACTTTCGTGTCAATATCTCCTGGGCAGTCCGTGGTAGGGTTATGTAGTTCCTTGAGTGCTTCAGGAGGGCATCCAGCACTTGGTTCAGCATGCGAGAAAATAAGGGTTGTGACATACCATGCATGTGCCCCACTGTGTGCTGGTAGGTGCCTGTGGCCAAGAAGTGGAGCACAGACACTACCTTCAGTAGAGGGAGGATGGCGGTGAGTATTTCAATCAGGCTGACAATGTCGTTGTGTATCATGTCCACATTGGTGGTGATATTGACCCGGTCCAGATGGTACAGGGTGTGGATCTGCTCAGGGGTTAGGTTGAATGGACTGGCTCTGATGTGAAGGATTGGGGAATGCCTGCATGATACCACTGCCCGCACTGGTGGGGCTGGCTGGGCCTGTCTCACCCCCCTTCTCCTCCTGCGTCTCCTATGAGTTGCCTGTTGCTGTTGCTGGTGTGGCAATGCAAGCATGTCCTCCAGCCCCAATATTGCTACTACAAGAGGAATCATTTTGGTGGGGGAAGGGGTGTGGTGTGTGGGTGTGCTCCTTTTGTGCTGGGCCAGACTCCTGTGCTGATTGTGTGCACCTGTGGCAGTTGGGAACACTGCACATTGCTGTTTGCGGCATCCCAGTATCCCTTATTACCACCTTCATGATGCCAGTACTTGCATGTCCGCATGACTTGTGATGTCCTCCTGTTAGCGCCATCGGTATTGCCAGACCAGGGGCGTGTGGCAGCGCGCATGCCGGTACGGGGAGCACGGAATCAGCGGTGGTGCTAATACCGGGTTGTTGAGTCGTAATAGCCCAGGGTGGTATGCGGTGCCGATAATCCCTTATTGGCATCGTTTCTCCATTACATCCAACCTCGTAATGACCCCCACAGGGAACAAAGAGAGAGGAAAAGGAAAGGCATTCTCGGAAAAGGAAATGTCCACCCCGACCCCACTCTTCCAATTGTGTAGGCCGGCCAATTGCTCGGCAGCCCCGACCGGAACACTGTCCGTCGAAGGTCCGTGGATCCGGCTTCGGTGTAGATCAGGAAACAGCCATCAATGGAATGGAAGGTAGGAGAATAATTAATTACATTACGATATATGACCCAGGGTCAAAAGGATAACAATAGCAATGACCCTGGACAAGCTCTGCATAAGGCGACCAGTATGCTGGGTGGAAAAAAACAATCTCAGGGACCTTGACGCGTGAGGGATTTTGGGTACACTACACGTAGGGATAGTGTTCCAGGCACGCCCATGTCGACGTCCCCCTTCGATTCTCGAAAGACAAGATGCAATGCTCTGCGGTTACCATTGGGTGTCGGATTATATGCACAGCATGTGATTCTAAGCAAATTAACAAGCATCAGAAATTTCATTACACTGTTGCACTCAGGCAACACAGTGGTGGTCGGTATGAAACAAGAGGGACTTATTACCTCTGAGATCCCAGTAAATATGGGTGTGAAACAGGGATGTGCCGTTTACTATACAACTATATGTAAATGATATGGGTAAGGCAATTCAAGCAGTGCGTAAATTTGCTCTGCGGACAGGAACTAAGCTGACACACTGGCTCAGCTACGCTGTTGACATGGTCCTGCTGGATAGGAACCCAATTGGGTTGCAGCGCTCAGTAACCTCATTAGCTAAGAATGCTGGTAAGAATTATCTAAATATAAATACCCAGAAAACTAAAATACACGGTAACTGGACCACAGTCCAGGAAAACCAGATTTGCATGGGCTATGAATGGCGCAACTTTGGAAATTGTGGACCGATATGTGTATTTGGATTTCCCGATTCAAGCAGTGCGTAATTTTGCTCTGCGGACAGGAACTAAGCTGACACCCTGGTTCAGCTACGCTTTTGACACATTCCTGCTAGATAGGACTCCAATTGGGTTGCAGCGCTCAGTAACCTCATTAGCTAAGAATGCTGGTAAGAATTATCTAAATATAAATACCCAGAAAACTAAAATACACTGTAACTGGACCAGATTTGCATGGGCTATGAATGGTGCAACTTTGGAAATTGTGGATTGATATGTGTATTTGGATTTCCCGATTTGGGATTCCCCGACACCTGAATTGCATAAAGAAGCCATTTCTTTTAAAATATAGAAGAAATTGTATTCTTTAAAAAAATGTATACATCTTAATGGAGGTATTAATATTGAAGGACAAATTGCTCTTTATCTGAATAGCATTGTGCAGGGAATTCTATATGGTCTGGCCATCCTCCCTGAATTCTTGATGCCTTTGTTGGACAAATTAGAAGGAAAGATATTGAGATCTATCCTCAGGGTTCCACAATCAGTGCTGTTTGAGACACTCCGATGTGAATTAGGTGTCCAATCAATAAAGTCATGATGGGTAACACAACGTTGTACGTTATACATCACGATTATTCTTGCATCTGATGAATTGAATACACTATTTAGCTACCTAGAAACTTCTAACATGCAAGTTTGCAAAAATTAGTTAATATTACAACTTTGTAAAACTACATTAGCCCACCTTACCAACTTCAATCTCTCCCTGGACGAGCTGATTAGCCTACTGAATTGGTATTGCATCCGAAAAAAGAAAGCAAGGATGGCTGACAAATGAAATAGCATAGACTGCCTGTCCTCCAAGATGATGTATACAAAATATTCTATGCATGGATTTTGTAGTCATGCTCCTAGGTCATATTTAATGAAATTATACTCCTATGCGATTCACAGATTCATTATTTATCTGTGAATGAATATTCTCCCAACATTTGGGCATACTGGCAGATGGAAAAAAATTCCCAGAGATAAGAGATTTTGTCACCTGTGCAATTCGAGGGTTGAATCAGCGCGTAATTTGTTGACGTAATGTCCATATATTATGCTAAGGGTTATTCCAATTTCATAACTGACATGTTCCGGATAGAGTGTAACCAGTTTTGGAGTAACTTGCTGTAATCCCATTGTAACCTTCTTAATAATGTTAATCATTTTAATAATGTTAACTATTCTAATAATTATTGTGATGTAATTATTGGTCTTTTTAATCCTGTATGTTTTGTATTTTCTTTGGTAATTTCTCATGATACTGATTTGGTACTTTTTGATTAGATTTTTATAATGTATTGTGTATACGGTTTGTTTTTTAACCAATAACACAAACAGAAGAAATTTGAGGTGAAGTAGGATTCCAAGATAGAGGCAAGCTCTGCTCTCTACCCACTCCCAGGGCACACAAGGGGTGACTCTTGATGAAGATCATGTCCTGCCACTCTGCACCAAACCTACCAAGACTGGGAGAGCAGTAACTGAAAGGAGTCACCCTGTTCTAGGGCCCTCTAGGTAGGTCTCCCAGCATCTGGAGCGCCAAATCAGCAAGGATCCCTTTTCTATAGCATCAAACCAATGGAACCGCATTTGAACAGTGTTCAGAGTACTCAAACCAGAGGGACACACCAGTGCTGCTTTTGACACTTCATGAAACCTTCGAATGACAACTGTTTTGCAACAACCAAACTGAATCACTGCTGCATCATGCGAAGAAGAGCAAGTCACCTGTTTGGCTCAAAAAACCTGCTCATTACTAAGGACCAACTTGAAATGCTGCCTCTTCTAACCCTGCATTGGATCATCAAGGTCATCAAGGTCACTGTATCGAATCAACAGACCTTGATTCGAACCACGTCACTCACTGACCCATACCAGCAGTTACCAATGTCATGAGCCGTTTAGACCCTCGATCTGACCATGCAGAGCCATCCGAACCGCATGACCTAAATGCTGCATCAACCTCCCACTTCAAACCAATTAGATACCAGCTCGCCACTTCAGCCAGCACAACTCACCGCACCTGAATCTGGTTCGATCCGCACTGCATTACTGTTCCAATTCTGGTATGACACTGTCGAAGCGCCGAACATTGGATTAGGGTACCTTGAACTGACACTATCTCTATGCTCCAGCTTTTGGGGCCCTAGAGACTGGCTAAGTCCCTTTTGCACCCTTTTACCATGGAAAGGCACATCCTTTTTGAATTCCTTATTGCATTCCTTGCCCGTTTCCTTCCCTGCTGAAAACCCAGATTGCTGCACCATTACTTTCTGCATTTCTAGGTCTTTGCTTTACAGTGGTGGGTTTTTATAGATAGTGTTTTATAATTATTACTACATTAGTGTGGCTAATTAAAGTATATATATTTTTTTGGACTGTTGTACTTTACTATTTGGCTTACTGCTGGATCACATGCACCCCTTCTGAGAGAATAGCCTTCCCTCTGCCCACATTATCACAGAAGGTGAAGGAGGTATATATCTTAGCTGTGCTTGTTTTACCTTTATGATTGGGACGACTGGTGGTTTATAGAAGTGCAGGGGCTGAGTAGGCGGTTCAGCCACTACTCCTCCTTAGGTCCAACATATCACATGTCATGCACACACCATGGCAATGCAGGGACATGTTCAAGCCTACATGAACACACACCCACCCACCGACCAACATGTCACACATCAAGCACCATATTTGACGTGACACAGACATTGTCGTGCCTATGGGACACACCCCATGCTCAGAAAAGTCTAGTACCAGATCATTCCAGAACCAGACCACATGGAAATATTGGGAGTACAAATGTACTGCACTGGACACAAAACACTCTCACCTACACACGAAACTCATTATAGAAAGAAATCTCTCTCACTCATAAGCATCCCAAATATTACATAGTGAAAAAACTCACTACAACAAAACATTTTAAAAACAGATTTAGACAACCGACTTCCACCCCACCTCAGAAGGTGCAGGTAAGGATGACAATAGCTCACAGTCAGGCTAAAGTGTACCTCACAGGAGAACCTTAATAGTGTACATGGCGGTAAGTACAATGTAGCTCACTAGAAAACAATATCTGCGCACATTGTACACTCATGTAATAAATGAAAACAAAAGTGTTACATATCAATGCATGTAACTGTTGTACTATGCACGTGTAGACACAAATGTTATAACAAGGAATGGATTACTCGTGTAAATTGCTAATACCCTTGAACCATACGATAACTTAGGTTAATAAATTAGACACACGTTGCTGTAGAGCACTTTTGTTACAATAACACATTAATAAAATAACAAGCAACTATGTACATGTCACACACCAAAGACCTCCAAGACCTCCACAAGCAATGATGTTTTATCTGTCTGCAACGTTGGCACTGGTTATACCATACACAAAAGAAAACAGCAACTTGGTCCATGCTTTTCAAGCAGGTATACACTTTCATTTACAGTATCAAGTTAAGGCCAAATAAACAGCAATGTGAAAGAAAGCACCTGACACAAAAAACATGGCATATACACCTATCACCGGATGAATACATCAGGTAACTCAAAACAAAATCATTCCTTCAACACTTATTCTTTCCTGCATGGAGAATTGAAGGGATTCCTACGGGAGCTAGGGAAGATCACCTGCAACGTAAACAGTGGAGATTCTAAAGTAACAGTATCATTATGGGGAATAAACAAACTTGGCTCAGAGATCTAATCTGTCCTTAGTCCAATGTTCAATTCTCTATCGTAACCAGCAAGCTATAATGGTGAAAAGCATCCTTCAGCGCATTTATGTTCTCAGGGTATTTAAAGTGCCCCAGCGGGCTTCTTTCTTTGGCATTTGATCCAGAAGAAGGAGAATCCTCCTGGTTCTGCAGCTGTTCAGCACCCATCTATCTCTTCGCATTCTCTAGGGGACTCCTTTGATAGGATTATAAAGACTGGAGGGGGGTTATTGTACTTCTGCCCCCTATGTGGTTGGGTACAGGCACAAACACCCCAGCCAAGACTCTCAAATGGTGGTAATGGATGAGCAACCAAGGCTAAGACTCAAGGGAGGTGATGCAGGTTAGTTCTTAAGTACAGTGAATTCCCAGGCCCCCACCTAAGGAATGTCCAAACACTAAGTTAGGTGATAACACAGCTTCTTTATATAAAATAAGATTCTGATAAATATACACATAAATAATACACTTTGTACTTTAGCCACACTATCTTAATACTGGCAACAATATATTTACACTATGTGGTGCCATACTATATTTAGATTCACAAAAAATGCATCAAATGCTGACAGTTTTAAAAAGCATGAGAATTACTAAGCAAGGTGTAACTTCAAAGATCAGGGTGAAAATGCATATTACTTTCAGAACATAGACGATATACTTTCTTTAGATTCAAATGGTAATGCCGTGTGAGGATCCCCCACCTGGGAAACCTGCAAGAGAAAAGTTAGGGTGTATCTTATCTTGTCTATTACAGCCCAGTCCAAAAATGTTTAATAATGTTCTGCTTTAATTTTATAGGTTCCACCACCCCAATGTACCTCCTATGCCACAGGAGAACAGGATCTAAAATTAACCTGGGACCCCTGGACAACTCCTGAGGCTGGAAGATGCGCTTCCTCGTCACAGTATCTTTGGTGCTTTGGCAGGCAAAGTGGTGTAGTTTCTTGGCTTTACTCGAAGGGACTCCTCGAGGACAGACCCCCTTAGAAGAAGGATGTCGAGAGAAAAGAGGGAACCATGCAGTCCCAGAGGGGTAGCACTTTCGGTCTTCACAGTGGTCTCCTTTGGCCAGTCATTACTCTGGCTGTTGATGTCCCATGAAGGTGAAACTTGCTGTGGACTACGAAAAGGTCTGGCTGATGAAGATAAGACCCTTGGAGAACATGGATGACTTTCAGTGGCGACGGGTGCAGTGGCAGAAGTAGTTGTCAGGTTTCAGGATTTCGCAGTTGACTGACATTTGGTTTTTCGGTATTGCAGCCAAAGCACTGACCTCTGGATGGCTTCTAGTGCTCTGAACTTGACCACTGGACTGGACTGTGCACCCTCACCAAGTCTGTACCCTCGGGGTGTCTTCTTCAGATTCTGGTGGCGGGAAAACCAACAGCATACACACTTCTTCCCCCAGTGACCGTGGATCCTCTTGGGAGAGGAAAAGTGGTCACCTGTGGTGGCAAAGGTGTCCCTTGAAGGATTCTTCATGGAGTTGGAATTTTCGCAGCTCCAGGTGCTACGCAGCACTATGCCAGGGTACCCCCTCCTCAGGGCAATACACAGCAATTGGGCTTCCAGTCGTCACAAAAGACTCCTCCGGACCGTGGGGGATACCACTGAACTTCTTCGGATCAAGATGTCCAGGCACTCTTCTTCTGGACTCATGAAGACCCCTTTTCAGACGGTAGGCACACAGGACTGGCTTCCATGGTACTTCCGATGAAGAGCAGCAGTGGCACGATGATCACTCATAGCTCAGGAAAAGGTAGCCTATCCAAGTCCTCTCTTGATTCTGTCCTTGGGTCAGCTCAGCAGTCTTCAGATTCCTTGAAGAAATGCAGCAGCAGATGTCTTCCTCCAACTGCCCACATCCAGGCCCGCATCTATGGAGCCGCAAACAACTCGGCTGAACTGTTTAAAATCTGCAAGGAACTAGCCAATCCATCTGCAGTCTCTACCTCACCTCTTCCATCTCAGGCCCTTTGCACTGCACTTGCCATCCACTTCACTGCTAAAACTCAGGACATCCTACGTTCTCTCTCATCCCCTCCCTCCACCACTCCTCCCAACATCCTCCTTCCTCCCCGACACCACCCCATCCATCCACACTCTCTCCTCCTTTTCTCCTGTCATATCGGATGCAGTTACTACAGCAGTTTACTCTATTAAGGTTTCATCCAAACAGGTCTCACCCTGTTCTTCCAGAACAATCAAGGACAATATCTACTCCCTCGCTCCAGATCTCACTGATTACTGCAACCACTCTCTTGTTCCTTCCCTTCCTCTCCCATGCACTCCTTTGTGCACTGAAAGGAAGACATGGTATCAACAGTAAGACAGTGTTAAGATGGAGTTCCGAACTCTGACCTGGGAGGCAGAGGTTCAGAAGGCCAGCCTAGTTTCTTGGAACAGGGTAAGCTTCTGGACAAGCCAGACCAATCAAGGTAGCATTGGCGGTGGTGAAGACTAGGTCTCAGAAGGGCTGAGGGTGACTGAAAGCCCACAATGAGCACACACAGTAAACCACACTACAAATCACACCCAGTCAGGTGTATATATATATATTAAAAATACATGCACATTTGTTCAAGGCTTTTGAAATCAAACACAAAGCAAATATCAACAGTAATACCTCAAACCAATACAACTCTACTACAGCACATATATACAATACCAAATGGCCTAAAGGGTTAATGCACATAATTGGTCCACAACCTAAAAGGAAAGGGAGCAAGCAGTGAAAATAGACTTTAGGCAGTTCTTCATCAATCAATTCCTAAATGAGAGGCAGTCCAATCCCTACGATGAGTGGAGCCTAGTGCTCAAAAGTACTTTCAAACGCTGGTGCACGTGATAGTGCAGAAGGGCAAAAAAATGGGGTCTCTTGTAGGGGCTGTGGCAGCTCAGGAAGGTAGGTGAGACGATGAACAATAAGTTCCCACTATTCGCAGAGGGTCTCCCCGACAGGGCAGAACATGTTCCAGGAGTTGGGAATGGGACGATAGCACAGGCTACCTGTGGAAAGGTGAGCGGCCCACAGCGGACACTTGTGCGTAAAAATAGATGGATGTGCTAGGGGCCACAGGTAAGGGTTGCAAGTACTCACCAACCCCCGGTGCACTCCGGACCTAACATGGGCATTCAAGTCCACTTCGGTTGCAGGTTCAAATGCGGCAGTTGTGCGGCTCTGCAGCTTTCAGCACAAAAGATACAGTGATGATTCTGTGACGGGACACTGGCAATTTCTCTGCTCCTGGTAAAGGGATCAGGCCAGTTTCACTGCAGCAGGCTTCAGGGCAAAGAGGGGCACAGCAGAACGGCACCTGTGAAGTTCATCACCACGGCTGGGCGACTCGGTGACTGCGTATACTCCGGTTCGGTGGCTCTCTCTTTATTCCAGACCTGGGGATTCGGTGTGAGACCAACGAAAACAAAGAGTTTACGATCTACCAAGTTTCGAGTGTCAACTCGAAAACGGCAGTGGTTTCAGAGCAAAGGTCCTGCGCAAGCTGGTCAGTTCACTGGTTGGTCCAGGAACACTTTCGAAGAGACTTATTTGCAGGTTAAGATGAAGGTGCTGAGAATAGTTGATCCCACTATTCCAATTGGTCGAAGCGCCTTTGCAGACCTTCTGGTTCGATCCGATGCAGAGGGGTCCAGCAGGACAATAGCAGGCTCAGGGTGCCAAACCTTCCAGAGTCACCTTCCAGGGTCACCAGCGTTTCCTCGATTCGGCTTCTTAGTTTCAGGATACTTGGATCCTATCCTAGGTTCAGTGAGAACTCAAGAGATCGACCTGGTATGGGTGTTTGGAGCCTTCTCTTATCCAGAATCTCCTTCGTGCCAAAACAAAGAGGACCCAATGGGAGATCTGCTCACATACAGGCACACCAGACGTGGACCAATCACGGACCACAGTGGTCCCAGTCATTCCCAGCACACCAGACTATCTGGCACCCAGGATGTTTATTGGAACTAGACAGTCCAGCCCACATCCTGGAGGCACACACACAAGGCATGCCGAAGCCTGTGAAAGATTGGTGTTTGGCGGGAGAGTGCATGCCCAAATAAGGACAGACCTGTGTCTGCTCGACCTGAGGAAGGCAAAGGGTCAAGATGGCCAAAGGGAAGGACAAAGAACCTCATGGCATGGCCATTTTGGAGCCAGGCCACCTTCCTGTGCCAGCCGCGGTAAACGTGGTGTGCATGGCAAGAAAGGGTTCAAATAAGCAAAAAGATAAGCTGCCACCAGCCCTGTCCAAGGCACATCTGCACCTCTCCTAAAAAATCCTTTGAGGGAGTCCAGAGCAATGTTCCCTCTAATTATTTTTCTCTTAGTGCGGAAATTATTTTTCTTTGTGTGCGCATTATTTCCCCTGTGTGCAACTGAATAACGATCTAAGCCACTTTTTTGAGCATGCTTAGTTAGTGAGATACCATCTCTGAAGAGTTTGGAAGGCAATTTCCCCTTCCCAACCACCGCAATGCTTTACAAATCAGTGTAAAAGGAGCATCTTACAACTCTTTTTCTGAAAATGTAGGCTAGAGATCATCAACCTGTCCAAGACTTCAAGATATACCATAGTACCAAACAAAAGTATCCTGCTCTGTAGCACTGCTCAGTAACAATACAGAAAGTGCTTAATGTCATTGGGAAACAACTCATGTGTATGACAAAAACCAAGTATCGCTAATCACTGATGTGGCTGTGAAGAATTCAGAAATGAAGCAATGTTTGCAAATTGACTAATTGTAACTGAAAAGAATGTGTCAGAAAACATGCCAATAAGAGTTCATGTGCCGCTTTAATGGAGTAATTCAAGGGCCAGGAGAAGATGCATCTCATAATTTGTGTAAGGACGATAATTGCATCAGAATAACTGCACCACAGAATATGATGATCGGAATTCCTCGGCCTCTGCTCACTTTCCACATTATGTTGGTCTGTGAGTTGTGATAACATTTACTCAAAACCGGACTTACAGCTAGGAGGCATATACACCATCCATTTTACTCCCTAAAAACGGGGTAATGTGCCTAACAAAAACCGGAAGCCATGAACATATAGGAATCTACCCCTGCTTCTACCCACAAAGTTCCACTAATATCTTTTCGAATCAATGACCAGCAGAGCAGCGGCATTGGTAGAAACTCGAATAATATTACTGCCGATCTCAAGAGGAATTTGAAAGGGAAAGAACATATTTTAATAAGCATGAAATATTCCTACTAGCAAAGCCAACTACTTTCTTACTCTCTGAAAAATGTTTTGATTCCAAGTATGGAGTAAAATTGTATACGAACCCTGCTTGTAACCCCCGGGGAAACTTGGGGTGACCAACCCCAAGTTAATTGCAAAAATTCAGAAAAGGTAGCAGGCACCCCTCTCTCGAAAGAACATGGCATGATAACCTGTTCTGTGGTTTTTTTCCCACTTTGAGAGTCCGCAGCCATCGCTTTTTGCTCACTGTACTTTTCACAACAGAGGAATAACCATTTGCATATCAGTTTTTGGCCCGTCCACAGGTTATCATGCCATGTTCTTTTTAGAGAGGGGCGCCTGCTAACATTTTTTGTATTCAAGCTTGTATGGTAGGGCAATGTAAATCGGTTAGACCAGAATATCAAGAATAGTTAGTATAATTTATCTTAATTTTGAGAGAAAGCAAATATTAGGTAGCTGCTGTGTCTTGTCCCTTATTATCTCTTTTTGAATAGGTGGTAAGTGTCTGTGTGAGCTGCTAAAATTCTTCTGAGCGGCACCCGGAAGGAAGCTGGGCAAGCGCACATGCGCACAGCTTAGAGGGAACATTGGTCAAGAGCCTATGGAAACAAAAGGAAAACCCAAGCGCACTGTACTGTAAGGTACATTGTGCACTTGTAACATGTTGTAGAAAGGTTGCAACACTGTAAAGGATTAAGGGAAACAAATTCTACCAGTACTGACTGTCTTTAAGGGCATTGTTATTGTTATTGTTATTTTGCACTTATATAGCGCCTTATATACCATTGGTATGGTCTGAAGGCGCTGGTAGGTTGAACGCCCTTGGGAACCGAAGTTCAGATCAGTAGAGAGAGAAGGGAGAGTCAAAAGGTGCGTGTGTGCACCGGATATGTGTGCAGCTCGTGCGGTACACGTGTAATAGCTGGTTCTTATCGGTAGGTGTGGTGGTTGAGAGATCAGGAGAATGTGTTCGTTCTGGCAGGATTAATCCGGAACGGATGTGGCTGCGTTAGGCCTGGGGAAAACGCCTGGCTGAGGGTGTGAGACCAGCAGTGTTTACATAGAATGATGTGGAGTAAGCGGCGGATGTTCGTATGAGAACAGTTATACCGAATGGTGTCATAGTATCCCTGTGTTCTAGTTGAGTGGTGATGTAAAGGAGAGAGTAAGCGTGGGGTGTGGTATGAATGGTTATATGCTCTTTCAGTGTGCAAACTTCAAATGCAACTTTCCCAGATAGGGTACTGGGCGAACTTCTAAGTTCTATTTTCCACAGAGAGGCTACTAGGCAAACCTTTAAGTACATTTTTCCATACAGAGGCTATTGGGAGCATTTCTAAACTCAATTCATCAGCGATGCTACTGGGCACACTTCTAAGTGTAACTCTTGCAGAAGTTATTGGGTACACTTCTAAATGCAATTTTCGCACAGCGTCTACTGGGCACATTTCTAAATTCAATTTTCCAGAGAGGTTATTGGCGAACTTCTAAATGCAACTTTCCAGAGTGTCTATTGGATACACTTCTATAATCAACTTTCACAGATGCTATTGGTAGCACTTCTAAATGCAGTTTTCACAGCGTGGCTAATGGGCACACATCAATGCAGCTTTCACAGAGGATATTGGGCGCATATCTAAATTCAGTTTTCCACAGAGAGGCTATTGGGCGCACTATTAAAATCCATTTTCATCGAGGCTATTGGGAGTACTTCTAAATTCAATTTTCCAGTGAGGCTATTGGGAACACTTCCAAATTCAATTTACCAGGCTATTGGGCACACTTCTAAATGTAACTCTTACAGAGGCTAATGGGTACACTTCTAAATTTCATAGAGGGTTATTGGGCACACTTCTAAATGCAACTTTCCAGAGTGTCTATTGGGTACATTTCAAATGCAACTTTCCAGAATGTCTATTGGACACATTTCTAAATGCAATTTTCACAGAGTGGCTATTGGGCACACTTCTAAATGTAACTCTCATGGAGGCTAATGGGTACACCTCTAAATTTCACAGAGGGGTTATTGGGCACACATCTAAATGCAACTTTCACAGAGTGGTTATTGGGAACACTACTAAATTCACAGCGAGGTTATTGGGCACAATTCTAAATGCAACTTTCCCGAGTGGCTATTGGGCACACTTCTAAATGCAACTTTCACAGAGGATCTTGGGCGCACTTCTAAGTTCCATTTGCCAGAGAGGCTATTGGGCACATTTCTAAGATTTACGGAGAGGCTATTGGGCACACTTCTAAATGAGACTTTCACAGAGGATCTTGGGCGCACTTCTATGTTCCATTTGCCAGAGAGGCTATTGGGCACATTTCTAAGCTTGATGGAGAGGCTGTAGGGCACACTTTCTAAATGCAACTTTTATATGCTAACCTTCACAGTTCCATCTAGATGCGACGCAGGCCAATATTCATAATGCCATCTAAGAGTGGACATGCTTAACTTTCACAATTCCGTCCAGGAGTGGACATGCCACGTTCACAATTCCATCCAAGTGTGGACATGCTAACCTTCACAGTTCCATCCAAGTGTGGGCATGCTAACATTCACAATTCTATCTAAGAGTGGGCATGCCAACCTTCACAGTTCTATTCAAGTATGGGCATGCTAACTTTCACATTTCTATCTAAGAGTGGACATGCTAACTTTCACAGTTCCATCTAAGGGTGGGCATGCTAACTTTCACAGTTCCATCTAAGGGTGGGCATGCTAACATTCACAATTCCATCCAAGTGTGGGCATGCTAACCTTCATAGTTCCGTCCAAGAGTGGACATGCTAACTTTCACAGTTCTTTCTTAAGAGTGGGCATGCTAACTTTCACATTTCTATCTAAGAGTGGACATGCTAACTTTCACAGTTCTTTCTAAGAGTGGACATGCTAACTTTCACATTTCTATCTAAGAGTGGACATGCTAACTTTCACAGTTCCATCTAAGGGTGGGCATGCTAACTTTCACAGTTCCATCTAAGGGTGGGCATGCTAACATTCACAATTCCATCCAAGTGTGGACATGCTAACTTTCACAGTTCTTTCTTAAGAGTGGGCATGCGAACTTTCACATTTCTATCTAAGAGTGGACATGCTAACTTTCACAGTTCTTTCTTAAGAGTGGACATGCTAACTTTCACATTTCTATCTAAGAGTGGACATGCTAACTTTCACAGTTCTTTCTAAGAGTGGACATGCTAACTTTCACATTTCTATCTAAGAGTGGACATGCTAACTTTCACAGTTCTTTCTAAGAGTGGACATGCTAACTTTCACAGTTCTTTCTAAGAGTGGACATGCTAACATTATGGCAGTCTATGTTATTTGGAGGTAAAATAGAGTGGCATGGGCTTTCTGGAGTGGAGTGATTGCTCTACTCTCCCACCCATACCACACTCACGGTTTTGGTGGTGTCTGTTAGTTGCTGGCTTCATTGGCTTCCCCTGCGGACACCTGCAGACACATCTTGGAGCCGCCTCTGTTGGAGCCGCCCTTGGCCTTGGGGCCCTTAGCCGCTGGGGGCTGCCGGGCAGAGGGCTGCCCTGGGAGGACCAGTGATAAAGGACGAGGGGCCTATCAGAGGGGGGGGGCGGGAGGGATGGGATCAGGAAGAGGATTTAGAGGAGGGGAAGTGAGGTCCGACTCACCTGCTCCTAGGATGGGAAATAGGAGCAGGTGCAGGAAGCGGGTCGCTACACCGACGCTGCCTCGGCCGCAACAACCAATCAGGGGCGGGGGGCGGGATGGGAGGCGGGAGGGGAAGAGCCAGGAAACGGGCTGGGGAGTTCGGGGCATACGGGGGCCTGGGGGCACTATTTAGGTTTAAACACATGGAGAGGGGGGCGGGATGGGAGGCGGGAGGGGGAGGACCAGGAAGCGGGGCTGGGGAGCTCGGGGCACGCGGGGGTTGGGGGCATTTTGGCCATAAAAAAACACATGGAGTGGGTCGCGCAAGGGATCCGACTCACCTGCTCCTAGGATGGGAAATAGGAGCAGGTGCAGGAAGCGGGTCGCTACACCGACGCTGCCTCGGCCGCAACAACCAATCAGGGGTGGGGGTCGGGATGGGAGGCGGGAGGGGAAGAGCCAGGAAACGGGCTGGGGAGTTCGGGGCATACGGGGGCCTGGGGGCACTATTTAGGTTTAAACACATGGAGAGGGGGGCGGGATGGGAGGCGGAAGGGGGAGGACCAGGAAGCGGGGCTGGGGAGCTCGGGGCACGCGGGGGTTGGGGGCATTTTGGCCATAAAAAAACACATGGAGAGGGTCGCGCAAGGGGTCCGACTCACCTGCTCCTAGGATGGGAAATAGGAGCAGGTGCAGGAAGCGGGTCGCTACACCGACGCTGCCTCGGCCGCAACAACCAATCAGGGGCGGGGGGCGGGATGGGAGGCGGGTGGGGAAGAGCCAGGAAACGGGCTGGGGAGTTCGGGGCATACGGGGGCCTGGGGGCACTATTTAGGTTTAAACACATGGAGAGGGGGGCGGGATGGGAGGCGGGAGGGGGAGGGGAAGGACCAGGAAGCGGGGCTGGGGAGCTCGGGGCACGCGGGGGTTGGGGGCATTTTGGCCATAAAAAAACACATGGAGAGGGTCGCGCAAGGGGTCCGACTCACCTGCTCCTAGGATGGGAAATAGGAGCAGGTGCAGGAAGCGGGTCGCTACACCGACGCTGCCTCGGCCGCAACAACCAATCAGGGGCGGGGGGCGGGATGGGAGGCGGGAGGGGAAGAGCCAGGAAACGGGCTGGGGAGTTCGGGGCATACGGGGGCCTGGGGGCACTATTTAGGTTTAAACACATGGAGAGGGGGGCGGGATGGGAGGCGGGAGGGGGAGGACCAGGAAGCGGGGCTGGGGAGCTCGGGGCACGCGGGGGTTGGGGGCATTTTGGCCATAAAAAAACACATGGAGAGGGTCGCGCAAGGGGTCCGACTCACCTGTTCCTAGGATGGGAAATAGGAGCAGGTGCAGGAAGCGGGTCGCTACACCGACGCTGCCTCGGCCGCAACAACCAATCAGGGGCGGGGGGCGGGATGGGAGGCGGGAGGGGAAGAGCCAGGAAACGGGCTGGGGAGTTCGGGGCATACGGGGGCCTGGGGGCACTATTTAGGTTTAAACACATGGAGAGGGGGGCGGGATGGGAGGCGGGAGGGGGAGGACCAGGAAGCGGGGCTGGGGAGCTCGGGGCACGCGGGGGTTGGGGGCATTTTGGCCATAAAAAAACACATGGAGAGGGTCGCGCAAGGGGTCCGACTCACCTGCTCCTAGGATGGGAAATAGGAGCAGGTGCAGGAAGCGGGTCGCTACACCGACGCTGCCTCGGCCGCAACAACCAATCAGGGGTGGGGGGCGGGATGGGAGGCGGAAGGGGAAGAGCCAGGAAACGGGCTGGGGAGTTCGGGGCATACGGGGGCCTGGGGGCACTATTTAGGTTTAAACACATGGAGAGGGGGGCGGGATGGGAGGCGGGAGGGGGAGGGGAAGGACCAGGAAGCGGGGCTGGGGAGCTCGGGGCACGCGGGGGTTGGGGGCATTTTGGCCATAAAAAACACATGGAGAGGGTCGCGCAAGGGGTCCGACTCACCTGCTCCTAGGATGGGAAATAGGAGCAGGTGCAGGAAGCGGGTTGTTACACCGACGCTGCCTCGGCCGCAACAACCAATCAGGGGCGGGGGGCGGGATGGGAGGCGGGAGGGGAAGAGCCAGGAAACGGGCTGGGGAGTTCAGGGCATACGGGGGCCTGGGGGCACTATTTAGGTTTAAACACATGGAGAGGGGGGCGGGATGGGAGGCGGGAGGGGGAGGGGAAGGACCAGACCAGGAAGCGGGGCTGGGGAGCTCGGGGCACGCGGGGGTTGGGGGCATTTTGGCCATAAAAAACACATGGAGAGGGTCGCGCAAGGGGTCCGACTCACCTGCTCCTAGGATGGGAAATAGGAGCAGGTGCAGGAAGCGGGTCGCTACACCGACGCTGCCTCGGCCGCAACAACCAATCAGGGGCGGGGGGCGGGATGGGAGGCGGGAGGGGAAGAGCCAGGAAACGGGCTGGGGAGTTCGGGGTATACGGGGGCCTGGGGGCACTATTTAGGTTTAAACACATGGAGAGGGGGGCGGGATGGGAGGCGGGAGGGGGAGGACCAGGAAGCGGGGCTGGGGAGCTCGGGGCACGCGGGGGTTGGGGGCATTTTGGCCATAAAAAAACACATGGAGAGGGTCGCGCAAGGGGTCCGACTCACCTGCTCCTAGGATGGGAAATAGGAGCAGGTGCAGGAAGCGGGTCGCTACACCGACGCTGCCTCGGCCGCAACAACCAATCAGGGTGGGGGGCGGGATGGGAGGCGGGAGGGGAAGAGCCAGGAAACGGGCTGGGGAGTTCGGGGCATACGGGGGCCTGGGGGCACTATTTAGGTTTAAACACATGGAGAGGGGGGCGGGATGGGAGGCGGGAGGGGGAGGACCAGGAAGCGGGGCTGGGGAGCTCGGGGCACGCGGGGGTTGGGGGCATTTTGGCCATAAAAAAACACATGGAGAGGGTCGCGCAAGGGGTCCGACTCACCTGCTCCTAGGATGGGAAATGTCAGTTTCCTCATAATAAAGTGAGCAAAAGCCCAGGGGAGTGCAGCTTAAGGCTGTGCTCCACCGATAAAAGTCAGACTATGGTGTTTAAACAGCAGCAAAACTTTGGGGGTACACAACTGGAGGGAAAAGTACACATAAATGGGCCAAGGACAGGGGGAATTAATCCACCCCTGGTTGAGTCTCATGTTCAGGTTGGTTAAACATTCTGGACAACCCATCAGCATTGCTATGTTGGACACCTGCCCTATGCTCAATGGTAAAGTCAAACCCTGGCAGGCTGATGGACCACCAGAGCAACTTTGGATTCTCCCTTCATGTTCATTAGCCACTTTAAGGGCTTATGGTCAGTTTGCACAGTGAACTCTACTGTGGACCACCTGAGCGCTCTGTTCTTAAGCTGGCGACTAATGAATCCAATAGGGTGTTCATTACCCTTCTCATCTACTTGTGATAGTACAGCTGCTATCCCAGTGTCAGGGGTATCTGTCTTCACAATAACAGGTCTTTGTTAATCAGGGTCACTGAGAACAGGGACCTGGCACAATGAGTCTTGTAAGCCATTGAAGGCCTTCCCACACTCTTCAGACCAAGATACCTTCTTGGGTGTCTTTGGAGTTGTGAGAGCAGTCAGAGGGGCAGCTATGGTTCCATAGTCTGCCATTATATTTTGGTAGTACTCTGTGAGTTCTAAAAAGGCTCTCACCTGGGTTTGTGTAGTGGGGGTAGGCCAGTTTTGTACGGTTCGTACTTTACTGGGTAGACGCTGTATCCTCCCTCCACCTACTCCATGCCCAAAGTAGACCACTGAACCTTGACCAATCTGGCACTTAATGGCCTTTATGGTCAAGTGGGCCTTCTGAAGAGCCTGCAACACAATTCTAAGGTGTTTCACATGATCCTCCCAGGTGGTAATGAAAACTGCCATATCATCCAGATATGCTAGACAGAATTCATTCAACCCATTAAGGACATGATTCACAAGCCTCTGAAAAGTGACTGGTGCATTCTTCAACCCAAAAGAGATTACCCTGAACTAGTAAAAGCCCTCTGGAGTTGAGAATGCTGTCTTCTCCTTGGCATGTTCTGCAAGGGCTATTTGCCAATAGCCTCCAGTGAGGTCAAATGTGCTGAGGTATTTGGAGGCATCCAAAGTATACACCAGCTCATCTGTTCTAGGCGAGGGGTGTCCATCTGTCCTGGTGACAGCATTCAGGGCCCTGTAATCCACATAGAACCCCAACTCAGAGGAACCTGCTTTTGGTATCAAAAGAACTGGGCTGGACCAAGGACGACTGGAGGATTCAATCACCCCAAGATCGAGCATCTTGTTGACCTCTGTCTTGATGTAAAATCTTACTTTGGCTGACATTCTGTATCCCCTACTTTTAGTAGGTACATTATCTCCTGTGTCAATGTCATGTTTGCACCAAGGTGTCAAACCAGGAGCTAGGGAAAACAAGGGGGAGAATTGCCTCAGCAAACTTCTCACCTCAGCCTGTTGAACATATGTCAGGTAAGGGGCCACTTTGACACCCTCAATGGGGCTATCTGAAGGACTGCCCTGGAACAGGTCAGGAAGAGGTTTCATACTCCTCCTCCTCAACATCTGAAGCCAACAGTGGTACAGCTATTTCAACTCTTGGGATGAAAACCTTCAGCCTATGTACATGGAACACTTTTGGAGCCTGTCCAGCTCTTCCAAGGTCCACTAAATAGTTGACCACACCCAGTGACTCTGCCACTGTGTAAGGGCCTGACCATCTGTCCTGCAAAGCTCTAGGCCTTATAGTATTCATGATCAGGACTTGTTGGCCTGGTGGGAAGTTGATCAGGGAAGCTTTCTGGTCATACCACTGTTTCACCAGAACTTGCCCAGCCTTCAATTTCTCACTAGCCTGACCCATCAGGAGTACCATTCTTTTTCTGAGTCCCAGCACATAGTCCACTACATTGGTAGTGATCGGAGGAGTGGGCATCTCCCACCCCTCCTTGACTATGGCCAAGGGTCCCCTCACAGGGTGACCAAAAAGAAGCTGGAAGGGGCTGAAGCCAACACCCTCCTGAGGTACTTCTCTGTAGGCAAACAGTAAGCATGGTAATAGAAGATCCCATTTTCTTCTTTGGGGCTCTTCGAGAGCCCCAATCATGCTTTTAAGGGTTCTGTTAAATCGCTCAACTAGACCATTGGTTTGGGCGGTATGCGGATGAGAACTTATAGGTAACCCCACATTCCTTCCGCATGGCCTGCATATACTTTGACATAAAGTTGCTGCCCCTATCAGACACAACTTCTTTAGGGAAGCCAAGCCTAATAAATATGCCAAGTAAACCTTTTGCAACTGACTTGGCAGTCACAGTCTTCAATGGGATGGCCTCAGGATACCTGGTGGCATGGTCGCCCAACACCAGGATAAACCTATTGCCTGGGGATATTTGGGGGTCAAGAGGACCAACAATGTCAATCCCTACCCTCTCAAATGGTACCCCACAACTGGGATTGGTACCAATGGAGTTTGGATTGTTGTCCCGTTTTTCCCAGATACCTAGCATGTGGCACAACTCCTGCAGTGGCTTTCTACTTTCACCCCCATCTTGGGCCAGTAGAAGTGCATGGATAACCTTTGCAAGGTTCTCTTGATGCCAAGGTGGCCAACAAGGGGGACTTCATGCGCCAACTTCAAGAGGAAGGGTTTTACAGCAAAGGGAACCACCAACCTCCTATGGTCTCCTTCTGTAGACTCTGTGGGCTCACTGAAGAGGAGCGCACCTTGCCAATAAATCCTGTGCTTCCCATGAGGTTCACCCTCAAACTGGGAGCAGGCCTGTCTCCTCAGGCCTTCTAAAGATGGCCACTCAGGTTGGCCATTACTGAACTGAACCCTATCAGGACCACCTTCCACCAACAAACTCTGTAGTTCAGGATGGTCATGGGGATTGAGGATTTCAGGCAACACCTCTTCCTCATCAGGTTCAGGTGTTTTACCAACTACCTCCACCTGTCACGCTCACCTGGATTCCACAGGGGCGCCGAACGAAGCTGGACTGCTGCGGTCTCCACCAGTGTGACTCGTAGCGAAGTGTTGATTGACTGCACTTGCCCACTCAGTTTCATCTGCCTGGCCCTCAAGAGGATTTTCCTAGAAGCAGTAAAGTGAATTAGCCACCAGTGCTAGAGAGGTTAACACTAACACTATCTTCCCGAAAACTTCTAGTATTCTCCTTCGTAAAGTCTCACCTTATACTTAGGAAGGATGAACTCACCATCCTGCGTTTGGAGTGCAGGAGTGCATAGAACTTCAGTTACTTCACTGATCTGAAGGTATTTGGCAGAGTTCCAGACAAATTATGACTTTGAGGTAAGTTGTGTGTAAACCAAATGTATAGTTCTTTTAGAGTTCAAATGTCTGTTAATTCACTCATGCTCCTTTCATACATTTCCCACGCAGCGTGGTCCAAGGAGCGAGTTCGCCTCGATGGATGAAGGTAGCGCCTTGGTAAGAGTCAGTTTGCACCAAGCACTGTTTAGAAAGTAATATTGTTCCAAGTGCGATTAACCAATAGTTCTCTATCTTCATTGCAGATGCGGCGCCTTTGCGAAAATGTCGAGCGCAGTATGGTGACCAGCGCTGCCTCAAGCGGTAATATGCCAAGTAAGTATCTTGCGGTAAGTAAATGAATGCCTTTGGCGGAACCCCGCTCACCTTTTGTTTGTTCTTGTTTTTTCAGATGCTGATGTTGCGAGCGGCGATTCAACGGGCACCACACTGGGTCGTGAATATGCTCTAATGATAGGTGAGTATGGCGCGGTGCAGCATCTGGCAATGCGATGCGGTTGTTTTAAATGTTTTTTCCCTTTCTCAGAGGTGCGGCTGCTCCAGGAGAAGATGATGACCAAATGGGAATCTTCCTGTTCTAAACTTCTCTTCTTCTTTCCTTTTCTCTAGGATCAGCTCCGGACACAAACGGGTGTAGCTGTAGACTGAATACTGGACTGCAGACACGGTGAGCGTTACGCTGCTAAGATGCAGAATAACGAGAAGCGTGTGCTGCTCTTCGGGCGTGGTTTAAATAGCATCAAAAAAGTAGTTCCCAAGTAAAGAGTTCCAGTACCACACCCAAGTAGTAAAATAGTTCCTAAAGGAAAGTAGTCCCTTCATGGCCTCATGATGGCCTGTAGGTGAGTTCTTTGCAGGATGACCTGCACAGTTTAAAGATGCAATATGAGCCTGGCGCCTGCGGCGCCAGGACTGAACCCATATAGCCCCTAGACGGGGTTTCGGGAATTCCTGGGTCTTTGTGGATGCCACAAGGCCCCTCCTAAGGCGGTTCTCCTTACTGGTCCCGGCTTGTCAGGGAAATTCTGGTGGAACCTTTTCACCAGTCGAGGTGGATGAATATTGTCACTTGGTTCCCATGACCTTTCTTGTGGACCATAACCTTTCCAGTCAATCAGATAAAAAAGTCTTGATTTGACTATTTTTGAGTCCAAAATATTTTTAACTTCAAATTCTGGTTCTCCATCTATTAGGATGGGATTAGGTGGTTTGGTTAGTCTTGTCCCTGGCTGTACTGGCTTTAAAAGTGAAACATGAAAGACTGGATGAATTCGCATATTTGAAGGTAACTCCAATCTGACAGCCACGGGATTAATAATGGCTTTAATAGTGTGTAAGGTCCCAAATACTTGGGGTTAAAGGTGCGAGTCCCCTTTAAAGGTATGTGTCTTGAAGCTAGCCAAACTTGGTCTCCTATCTGGTATTTCGGAGCTTCACTTCTATGTTGATCTGCGGTTTTCTTGTATCTCTCTTTAGCCTGTTTCAGATGTTCGGTTGCTCTTTTAAAAGCCTGCATTATAGTGGCGTGTAGGTTGCTCACGGCAGGCATCTCTAAGTGTTGAGGCGGGTCGAGTTCAGAGGTTCGAGGATGCCATCCATATATAGTGTAAAATGGACTTTGTCCTGTTCCTGAGTGCAATGAGTTGTTGTAGGCATACTCAGATATCCACAAAATTTCCATCCAATTGCCTTCGGTTTGATGTAACATGCACTGTAGATATTGCTCTAGTGTTTGATTGGTCCTCTCAGTTTGACCATCGGTTTGAGGAAGGTGGCTGGTTGATAGTCTTACATCGATTCCCCTTTTGCAATGGCGCAGACGGGCTAAAAAACGGTGGTGTGGAAGGTTGCCCAGAGCAATTGCCAGTGGTTTAGATTCATTCGAAACCTTCCACCCATCACTTTTGTGGTCAGTTTGTATCTCCTTGTGAGAGAGGGTATGCCCAGACGTGGGTCCCTTGCTCGCTGCGCCACAGGGAACCAGGCTGCACCTCACTGAGGAGGTCCAAAAAGGCCGAAACATGTCTGGGGTTGCTTGCTTTTCTGTGCAGAGGGGACCTGGCCTAGCAGTTCGGGCTGGGCTGCTACCTTCGGTGGCGGCAGCTGCTGACTGATTTGCACATGGCTGGTCCCCTTTTGCAATGGCGCAGACGGGCTAAAAAACGGTGGTGTGGAAGGTTGCCCAGAGCAATTGCCAGTGGTTTAGATTCATTCGAAACCTTCCACCCATCACTTTTGTGGTCAGTTTGTATCTCCTTGTGAGAGAGGGTATGCCCAGACGTGGGTCCCTTGCTCGCTGCGCCACAGGGAACCAGGCTGCACCTCACTGAGGAGGTCCAAAAAGGCCGAAACATGTCTGGGGTTGCTTGGTTTTCTGTGCAGAGGGGACCTGGCCTAGCAGTTCGGGCTGGGCTGCTACCTTCGGTGGCGGCAGCTGCTGACTGATTTGCACATGGCTGGTCCCCTTTTGCAATGGCGCAGACGGGCTAAAAAACGGTGGTGTGGAAGGTTGCCCAGAGCAATTGCCAGTGGTTTAGATTCATTCGAAACCTTCCACCCATCACTTTTGTGGTCAGTTTACATCGATTTGGGCCAATTGACAGCATTTCCTCCAAAATTGAGAAATGAACTGATTTCCCCAGTCTGAAACTAGTACGGAGGGGAATCCGTGTATTCGGACAATATGTTCTAGAAATTCTTTGGCCAAGTTCAAGGCTGAAGGTAAACCCTTTAATGGAATGAAATGGGCCATTTTGGAAAAAAAGATCCACTATTACTAGGATGGTGTTGTACCCATTACATGGGGGAAGGTCAGTAATGAAGTCAAGGGATAAGGTATGCCAAGGCGTAGGTGGAATGTCCAAAGGTTGTAATAGACCTGCTGGTTTCTTCTTCTGGGTCTTATTTTGGGCACAAATACCACAAGACAGTACAAATGACTTAATGTCTTTCTGCCAAGTAGGCCACCAGAATTATCTTTTGATCTTGGCGATCCCAGGATGCCCTTCTACCAAGGACTCATGATAATTGGAGATAACATGTTCTTGTAGCATGGGCATAATTTTAGGGGGGGACGGGGGTGTTTGTCCCCCCCCAACTTTCATGGCACACTTTTTTGTCCCCATTCATTTGAATGGGGGTACCTTTTCTTCGTAGGTCATGTCCCCCCCAACATTTTCAGCAAAGTTTCTCCACTGTCTTGTAGTTCTTTACTTGGTAGGTAAAGACGTCCTTGATAGTATGGTAGGTGATTGATGACTTTGCCTTTGTTTAACCAGCTTTGTAAGGCTGCAGGGTCGAAAAGCTGCTGAATCTCTTTATGGACATCGTCCAGAGTCTGTAGAGTAGTTATTCCAAGAATTCTTCTCTCTGAAATTATGGGTACAGGTTCTGGATTTGAATATGCTTCTCCCATTCCAATACGAGATAAAGCATCTGCTTTGCCATTTCGACAACCAGGTCAGTAGGTTATCACGAAATCATATTCGGCAAAAAATAAGGCCCATCTAAGTTGGCGTGACGATTGAGCCTTGGCTGTCTTTAAATATTGTAAGTTCCTGTGATCCGTGATTACAGTGATGGTGTGTCGAGCTCCGAGAAGATAATGCCGCCAGGCCTTGAACGCCAACTTGATGGCCAGTAATTCCTTGTCGGTAACTGCATAGTTTAACTCAGGTGCTGCAAATTTCCATGACCAGAATGCCACCGGGTGAAGTTGACCAGTCTCAGGATCCTTTTGGGAAAGGACAGCTCCCATGGCTAAGCTGGATGCATCTGTTTCAACCACGTATGGAAGTTGTGGGCATGGGTACTTTAAAACAGGAGCTGAAGTGAATTTCTGTTTTAGGTCTTGAAAGGCCTTTTCTGCTTCTTCAATCCACTGGAAGCGTTTATTCTTCCACAAAAGAGCTGTGATGGGGTGTACAAGATGTGAAAAATTAGGAATGAATCTGCGGTAAAAATTAGCAAATCCAAGCATACTCTGTACCCCTTTAATCGAGGTAGGTGAGGGCCACTTGGGGATTGCATCCACCTTTCGTGAATCCATTCGAACTCCATTTGGGGTCAGGATAAATGCAAGGAATTCGACTTCCGAAGTATGAAAAACGCACTTTTCCAATTTCGCATATGATTTATGCTGACTTAGTTTTTCTAATACAGCACGAAAATGTTTCACATGGTCTTGTTCAGATGAAGAGTACACTAAGATGTCGTCTATGTACACAACAACACAGATGTCTATGAGTTTGCGAAGGACATCGTTCATAAAATACTGGAAAGCTGCTGGTGTGTTGCAAAGCCCGAAAGGCATCACCTGGTATTCGAACAATCTGTATTTGGTACGGAAGGCAGTCTTCCATCCGTCGCCCTTTTTTACGCGTACCAGATGATACGCCCCTCGGAGGTCCAACTTAGTGTAGATATGAGCATCTTTCACTTGGTCCAGTAGTTCTTGGATCAGGTGCAACGGGTATCGTTTTTTTACCGTTATTTGATTTAATGCGCGATAGTCAATACAAGCCCTGAGGTCACCTTACTTTTTAGGAATGAAGAATAAAGACGATGCCGCCGGAGACTTGACGGGCGAATGAAGCCATTAGCTAGGTATTGATCCAAATATTGCCGTACATGAAGATTTTTGGATTCTGTGAGGGCGTAGATTCTACTGCATGGAACTTGAGCGCCAGGTAGGAGATCGATCTGGCAATCGTATGATCTGTGGGGTGGAAACGTGTTTGGGTGGTCTTTTTGGAAAACATCCTGAATTCCTGGTATTCCTGGGGTAACTGAGTTGTCGGATTCGTGACCGTAGCCAGTTTTTTGATCAAATTTCTTTCAGGGTAACAAGTGTGTGCACAATCCGAGAAGGTCACTCTCTTTTCTTGCCAGTCAATACAAGGATTATGAGTTTCCAACCATGGCATCCCCAGAATTATTTGGAACTGTGGGCCTTTGATTAAGTCAAACACAATGTTCTCTCGATGCCCATCTTGACTCAACAGTGTCATCTCCATAGTTGAATGAGTTACTGGGCCGGAAGCTATTTCGGTCCCATCGACGGTGGTGATTACATCAGTTGTGGTTTTTTCGCAAAGAGACAGGTTCATCCTTGTAGCCAATTCTTGATCCATATAGTTTCCTATGGCTCCGCTATCAATGTATGCTCTCACTGCGTGCATACGAGATGGCTGTCGATGATCTATAAGGACCATTGGTATAATTAGGTGCGAGGTCTGAGTGTCCTTCTTCATGCTCGGCAAGCAGAGCTCTACGCTTGTCGGGCGTGGTCGTTTCCCGATTCTGATTCCATATTGATTTTGTCGGTGACTCCTATCACCTTCTTAGGTGGTTTCACTGGGCAATCCCGTAAAAAATGCCCTGAGGTTCCACAATACAAACACAATTATAAGTGTCGCCTCTTGTCCCTTTCTTTTTGAGTCAAAGGTCCTTTAACCCCCCAAATTTGCATGGGTTCTGATACATCAGTTCCTTTGGGGGTGACATTGTCCTTAGGTCTTACCAATACTCTATTCTCAAATCTAGCCCGATCAGCCTTTAGATTCTGAAGTCTGTGATCTAACTGAACAACCAGGTCAATGTATTCAGCACGTTCTTGAGGTGGGTTCACTACTTGTGCTAAAACGTCTTTTAGTTCACCTCGTAGCCCACGATGAAATAGCATAATCCGCTTGACTTCTGGCCATCCGGTTTCTACCACCAACCTATTGAAAGTTGCGATGTAGGTCAGCAAATCCTGGTTACCCTGACGCAAGAACAAAAGTTCGTTATCCAAAGCTTGGCCTTGAGAATGTCGGGCAAATAGTCTTTCCATGCTTAGTTGAAAACCCTGAAAATCTCGAAGAAGAGGGTCATCCTGGTTGACTAGTGGAATAGACCAATCGGCTGCACTGGCGCTGAGATACGATAGTACAAAGGCCACCTTTGCTTGATCATTCGGAAAGGCTCCAGGTCTACATAAAAAGTGCAGGCAGCACTGGTTCATAAACACGGCGAACCTTTTAGGGTCCCCCGCAAAGCATTCTGGCGGTGCTAAAGGGACTGTCCCTGGTAAAATCACTTGTTCTGGATTACTTGATTGAGCTTGGGCTTGAAGTAATTGTCTGGCGAGATCATCCGTACATTCTTTTGCCACAATCAGTTCTCTCCTGAGAGCATTAGTCTCTTGACGGGCGGAATGCATTTCAGCCCTAAATTCTCGCAGTAGTTGAGCTAATTGGTCAGTCTCTGAGGTCTCCATGATGCCCGGGTGATTTGTAGTAAGGCTTCGCGTTCTGTCACGCTCACCTGGATTCCACAGGGGCGCCGAACGAAGCTGGACTGCTGCGGTCTCCACCAGTGTGACTCGTAGCGAAGTGATGATCGACTCTCAGTTTCGTCTGCCTGACCCGCAAGAGGATTTTCCTAGAAGCAGTAAAGGGAATTAGCCACCCGTGGTAGAGGGGTTAACACTAACACTATCTTCCCGAAAACTTCTAGCATTCCCCTTTGTAAAGTCTCACCTTATATTTAGGAAGGATGAACTCTCCATCCTGCGTTTGGAGTGCAGGGGAGCGTAGAACTTCAGTTACTTCACTGATCCGAAGGTATTTGGCAGAGTTCCAGACAAATTATGACTCCGAGGTAAGTTGTGTGTAAACTAAATGTATATTTCTTTTAGAGTTCAAATGTCTGTTAATTCACTCATGCTCCTTTCATACCTTTCCCCATGCAGCGTGGTCCAAGGAGCGAGTCGCCTCGATGGATGAAGGTAGCGCCTTGGTAAGAGTCAGTTTGCACCAAGCACTGTTTAGCAAGTAATATTGTTCCAAGTGCGATTAACCAATAGTTCTCTATCTTCGTTGCAGGTGCGGCGCCTTTGCGAAAATGACGAGCGTAGAATGGTGACCAGCGCTGCCTCGAGCGGTAATATGCCAAGTAAGTATCTTTCGGTACGTAAGTGAATGCCTTTGGCGGAACCCCGCTCACCTTTTGTTTGTTCTTGTTTTTTCAGATGATGATGTTGCCAGCGGCGATTCAACGGGCACCGCGCTGGGTCGTGAAGATGCTCTAATGATAGGTGAGTATGGTGCGGCGCAGCAGCTGGCAATTCGACACGGTTGTTTTAAATGTTTTTTCCCTTTCTCACAGGTGCAAATGCTCCTGGAGAAGATGATGACCAAATGGGAATCTTCCTATTCTAACCTTCTCTTCTTCTTTCCTTTTCTCTAGGATCGACTCCGGACACAAACGGGTGTAGCTGTAGACTGAATACTGGACTGCAGACACGGTGAGCATTACGCTGCTGAGATGCAGAATAACGCGAAGCGTGTGCTGCTCTTCGGGCGTGGTTTAAATAGCATCAAAAAAGTAGTTCGCAGGTAAAGAGTTCCAGTACCACACCCAAGTAGTAAAATAGTTCCTAAAGGAAAGTAGTCCCTTCATGGCCTCATGATGGCCTGTACGTGAGTTCTTTGCAGGATGACCTGCACAGTTTAAAGATGGCAATATGAGCCTGGCACCTACGGCTCCAGGACTGAACCCGTATAGCCCCTAGATGGGGTTTCGGGAATTCCTGGGTCTTTGTGGATGCCTGTTCCCTGGATAGCTAGATCTGTTCCGGATGTCTGGGGGCAGGCATCGTGACACCACCTCAGTTGTAGGTGAGTTAGGGGGAATACTCTCTTTCCCTCTTCTGTCTTTTTTTACTCCTTTAGCCTTGGGTTTCCCATTTGGATTGGGCTTTGCATTGGACTTGGCTAGTGCAGCCCTTGTTTGTGACCTTGTGCATGGTCTCTCTGCTGTGTCACCCACAAGACCTAAGTCTTTGAGATCATTCCCCAGAAGGACCTTTCCTGGGACTTGCCTTTGAATGCTCACTGGAATCCTGACCACTGTACCATTTATAGTGAAAGTACTCACTCCCCACAATACCAATAAAACTCAGAATTAAGAACACATCCCAGTAGGGAATGAGACCACGAGAGAAGATTGCGAGTAGTCAAAGATTTATATAAAATTCAGCATCCAGAGAACTCTGCTGTCTCGAGAGCGCCCTGGCAAACAATACAATACAATGGGCCTCATTACACGGATGGCGGTGGACCAAGGTGCTACTAGCACCTTGGTCCATGCCAGTAAAATACCGGCACCGCCTTGGTGGAAAGGGTAATTACCGCCCTATTCCAAGGTTGGTGGGGCGGTAATTCCCCCTTCCCCCATTGCCCTTCCCCATTCCCATTTTTGCCCCATAGGGCTCTATGGGAATGGGGAAGGCGCTAATTACGGTGCTGCAAATTGCGGTACCGTAATTAGCTCCCTGGTCCCTTTGCGGGTTGGTTTTTAACGCCTGCAAAAATGGTGTCCAAGTGTATCTTGCAATAGCCCCGCCTCTGCTCCAGCTGAGCCCTTATTCCTCATGGCAGAAAAAGGGCGATGTGGCGGGGGTCTTCAATTTCATCTAATCCCAGACCATGGTATGCATCATAATCCTTTCTTTCCACCCCCCTTTTCCCACCTCCTACTCCCCCCTTGGCCATTGTGTAACTTTTTCACCTTTTAGGAAAAATGTTCATCCAGGTTTCATCATTCTGTTCGCTCCCACCCAGCAAAGATTGTGACACAGGGTACATTTGGGTAGTTGGGACATAGGGTATAAAGTGCATTTTATCGCCATCTGAGGTAGGCTCTTCATTTGTGTGCATATTTATGTATGGCGATTCCGAAATACCGAACATAGAATAATCATCATTGTACTCATTGGATACGTTATCAACATCATAACCCATAGAAGCATATGTAAAAATGGGGGGTTTGACTGTTCGGTTTTTGTGCAGAGTGGTTAAGTTAGCATCCACTGAAGCATTGTGGCTCCAAATAACTTTAAAGCCATCCCAAATGAGGCTCGACCCTTCTCGTATTAAATGTACCCCGTACCCCCTCCTTTCTATCCCCCAATATAAATGATATGCTCCAGTACAGGCCAAGGCAAAATAACATCACAGAAAAAAACTATTGCTACAAAATAGAGGCCACAATCATAATTGTGATTCCTAGTACTACTAATTTCTTCCTTATCACTATCTGCATTTGTGGCGTTGTTAGTGAGGGCCCACCTTTCTGTCATATTTCCACCTGAAGGGGTGATATAAATCGGTTAAGTACACAAAATAATCCACTTTTATCTTCTTTCTTGTTATAACATATCATTATATTCATTTATATCTTTTCCATACACATTTTGAAGCAAAACAGGCGATGATAGAGAACATAAGAAAAGAGTGCAGGAGAGAACTATCCATGAAGAAAACGTGCTATGTCGGGTGTGATTGAAAGATACTGAGAGGGTGAGATATCAAGTGAGGCGTAGAGAGAGAGAGAGAGAAATAGAGAGAGAGAGAGAGAGAGAGAGAGATAGTTATATATGTATACATATTTATAATCTCATTCCACTTGTATTCATTGTTCATTACTCTTGTTCCTGTGTTACAGCCCTAATTTTCATCATTGCCTTTACTTCTTTAGTCCCACTTTTCTTTAGGGAATAGCAACCTCTTGTTCCTGTGGCTGTTTTGGGGCACAGTGCTCTCATTTGCCTTTCTTATATCTGAAAGGTGCACCCAGTACTTCAATCCCTTAACTTTTACGGCTGAGGGCGTACAGTAGATCACTTCATAGGGGCCATGAACGGTGGGGAGTTCCATCTCGAAACTGCGCATGTATACCTGTTCACCAGGCATTAGCGGGGCTGCTGGGCTGTCTTGTGCGGGTGTATTTGCATCCGTTTGGTGTTCTTGTGTGAATGGAGGCGCTACCTGTTTTGCTATACTCTTCACTGCCCGTGTCAGTTGGGTGAGATATTCCTTAAATTCATCCCCTAGCACTGTAGCAGCTCTATGAACGTCTGATGCTCTCCTTACTGTTGATAGTGGTGTTTGAATGTACCTTCCCGTCACTATTTCATGCAGGCTCAAATGGTGGTCCTTACTTGGCTGTGTTCTGAGCTGGTACAGTGCTAGAGGCAAGCAATATACCCAATTTTTCTTAAGAGTGTGACATAATTTAGACAATCTGCTCTTGAGGCGGCCGTTTATCTTTTCTACCTTTCCGTTAGCTTGCTGGTGATAAATCAAACAGTGTTTATGCTTTACCCCTAACAATGTGGTCACTTCCTTGAATAGGTCATTTACAAAGTGTGTGCCGTTGTCTGAACGGATCACATCACAGATCCCCCACCTCGGGAATACCTCCCTCACCAAAAATGTTGCTGCACACTTGGCATCTGGGTGCGCGCACGGTCCTGCTTCAACCCAACGTGAGGAGGCGCACACTACAACTATGAGGACCTTGCTCTATTGCATCTTTCCCCCATGTCGGCATAGTCTATGTGTAGTTCTCGAAATGGTCCTGATGGGTGTTGGAGTGTTCCTCCCAATGTTCTGAGTGTCATTCCTGAGCTGTACTGACAGGTGGTGCACTCTATTATTAATTTTGTTAAGTGTTCCTGCAGATTGGGTTGAACCATTCTTCTTGGATGTCTGCTGCAATGTGCTGTTTTGTTACATGTGCTGGAAAGTGAAGTTGTTGGAATGCAATCTGTAGTAACTAACTCTACTGGCATCACCACCTTTCCAGTCATTTCCTGGTGCCATAGTAAGTCTGTGGATGATTGCTTGCACCCTCGTTTCTCCCATAACTCTTGCTCTTCATGTGGGGCGCGTCTCTGTAACTCTATTGTTTGAAGTATGGGTGGAGAGCTGTAACCCTCTTCCTTGTCATCATGTGTTGTTGTTTTTACTATACACTCTGCTGATGGTGGGATATTGAAGTATGCTGCTTCTTTCACGGCGGCATCCGCTGCCGCATTCCCGAGTGAGATTGCATCTGTGTTATTTGTGTGTGCCTGGCATTTCATTAAGGCCACTACTGATGGTACCGCTAATGCATCAATGAGGTCATTTAATAACGCTGCATTTTGGACAGGGGAGCCATCCACTCTCCTGAACCCGCCAATGTGACAAAACCCTGAGTGTACCGTTGTTGTCACATATGGCAAGTCAGAGTATATCGTCATTGCACATCCCTTTGCTGTACGCAATGCTTCAATTAATGCAATGAGTTCTGCTGTTTGTGCTGAAAAATGTGAGGGGAGGCGAGGTGTTTCTGCACTATTACTTCGTATTCTTCCCCTTCAATTCTTACCACAGCTGCCCCCACATGTTTTTCTCCCGTTTTGCAATCAACAGACGCTGACCCATCCATAAAATATATTTCACCTCCTTCTAGTGCATTTTCACTTGCTTTAGGGATGTCGTCTTCCTCTCCTTCATTTGTAGCGCTATCATGCGCTTGCATATCCTCCACTGTGCAGGGCTCTGTAATGAATGTGGCTGGGTTTACAGTTTTGCACCGTACAACATGTACGCTTGGGCCCGATATTATTATCTCATACGCAGTTGCTCTCTGTGTAGAGAGTGTGGATTTTTACCTTTCTAGTATGGCAAATAGAGAGTATTCAACAGTGTGATCGAGCAGCCCATCATTATGGTGGTGCTTTTCTCTATAGCGAAGGCGGCGGCTGCGAGCGCCTGTTCGCATGCAAACTGTCCCTGCATTACAGAATCTACCACTGTGGTAGGCCAATGGACTGTGACCTAGTGATGTTTTTTGTGTGAGCACTGCTGTCATTAATATTCCATTACAATGTGAGAACAGGTAAATCTCCCGATCATAATCTGGAGTCGCTAGAACGGGTGCGTTTGTAATGAGGTCTTTCAATGTATAGAATTGTGTGATCATTTCTTGTGTCCATTTTATGGGTGTGCTGTTCTTTTGTGCTTCTTTTAGTGCTTGGAGAAGAGGGCGTGTGTATGCAACATAATCTAATATCCAAGCACGGCAATAGTTGCACATGCCAAGGAATGTCTGCATCTCCTTGACAGTTTTAGGCATCATGGTGTGGCGTATGGCTGCTGCTCTGTCTGGTATGATCCTTTTACCATCCTTCGAAATTAACTGTCTTATATACAGTACTTCTGCTAGGCAGTATTGCAGTTTACCTTTGTCTGCCTTGTACCCTTTTACTGCTAGCAGGTTCAGTAATGTTATTGTGTCTGCTCTGTATTGCTCTTCACTCTCACTGCATACAAGGAGATTGTCTACGTATTGAATTCCGGTGCTTTTTACGTCAATATTGCCGAGGTCTTTGTGCAAGATTCTGTTAAATATGCTGGGACTTTCACAGTACCCTTGAGGTAGCCTGCAATGTTCATACCATTTTCCCCCTAAGGTGAATGCTGTCAAGTATTGGCAACTGGGGTTGAGTGGTACTGAGAAGAAACCATTCTTCAAATCACCACTGTGAAATGGATGCAGGGTTTGGCACTAACGGGAAATCTTTCTGTATGACATCATTAAGTGGGCGGAGATCCTGTATCATCCTCCATGTCTCACCCCTTGCCTTTTTTATAGGATAAATTGCAGTATTACATGGTGAATTTGATGGCACAATTATCCCTTGTTGTAATAATGCACTTTGTCTCTTTTATTCCCTCTTCCGCTTCTCTGGACAGTGGATATTGTTTTACGCTAGGTGGGACCGCGCCTGGTTTTAGTTTAATTTTTATAGGTCTTACACCTTGCAAAAGACCTACATCATGTGGCCCTGTTGTCCACAAGTCTGGTGGTATCTCTCCCATATCTTGATCAAAAATGGAAGGTGGTGTACTGACACTGGCCATGAGGGGGTTATGTATCTCTCTGTGTTGAATCATTAGGTCCCATGGCACGCATATCTCCATTATTTTTTCCCTGTCAGTATCATTATCAGTAAATAGCTCTTTGTCTGTCAAATCTCACAGCGCTATATTTGGGTCTATGCATAATACTGTTCTCCACTCACATCCATGCGTGTCCAGTCCTATTGCCACAATACGTCTGCCTGATACCTGCACCACCTGTAGGTCAATAGAAAGGATGGTGCTGGGCACAATCTCTGGGCTTATCACAGGGCGGAAAACAAAATCAGATGGCACCCTCCATTCTTTTTGGGTGACTTCTGTTACCACTCTAGCCAGAACTTGTATCCCGTAGGTAAACATGTCAACATCTGTGGGCACCCCTCTTACTGCAACCTCGTTTGTCATTGTGCTGATCATTAGCATTGCTCGCACTGGACACACCCCTGGGGTGAAACACACTATTCCCCTTTCTGTAAAGGAGATGGTCATATTAAGCTTACTAAGGCGGTCCCTCCCCAGCAAATTTATGGGAGAATCTTTGTGATACAGCAGGGGCACCTAAACCATTCCACCCCCCCCCCCCACTGTTACGTCCAAATATTTTGTGTAAGGAACTTTTAACATTGCCCCAGAAACCCCTGCGTTTCCAAATCTTTCCCCCAGAGGGGAAACCGGCCCTCCATGAGGCATGATTTTTCCGCTCCCAAATCTACCATAAAGATGACTTGTTTGTTTCCTATCTACGCTCCCACTAGTGGTTCCTCTTCTGCATGTAGGGTAGTAGATAGGATTGGATACACAAATGCTTTCTGTGGGCTGTCCTAATCGGGGTATGTGTTGGTTCCTGTAACGGAGAAAACGCTGTCGCCAACTACTGCTGTACCGCGAAACAGCACTGGTGCGCCATTGGCCGTGGTAGCGAAAATGTTAGGGTGTGTGTTCCCCATTGTATTCTGACGTGCTGGTTGGGGTGGCATGCCTTGTGGTTGTGCTTGTTGTCTGTGTTGAATATGTTGTGTTCCTTGCGGGTAGTCATTATAATTTTGCTCTTGTTGTCTATTACCTCCCATTAGCAATCCATGGGGGCTGCCTGGGTGAGGGTGGCCGAATTTTTGTTCATTTCCCATGGGAGGGGCTCCTTGATAATATCCCATAGGCTGTGCTCGACATTCCCGTAAAAAGTGTCCCCACCTCCCACAGTTCCAGCAGGACCCTTGACCTCCTCCTCGCATTCCTTGTCCTCCAAACCCTGTTTCCCTGACCTCCAAATCCCCCTCTCTGTCCCCTGTACGCACCTTGTCCTCTTGTGGGCCTTCCCTGCCATTGGGGTCAATCGTACTGCTCCTCTCCAGCCCATTGCTCCTGTCCGTTTGCAGACCATGTGGCTACCATCCTTGCTAGTGTGCTCCTTGACTCCTCCTCCCTGTCTCTCAGTGGGTAGGGCTGCGTTAATTGCAGCGACCTTCACTAGTTTATTCTGTACAAGCTTCGCCTTTTCTGCCAAAATCCTCTGTGCAATTTCTTTCTCTCTTTCTTTGATCCTCCTACAATGATGTACTATAATGCTCTGAATCTCAGGCCAGCCTTTGGCTTCTATCCCAGCTATTTTATCCGAGGCCTTCTGTACCTCCTTTGGGAGGCCCCTTTTGATGAAAAAGTAAAAGAGGAAGGTGGATTGGTCCCAAGCCGTGCCCATTTCTGATCTCCACAGGTCCTGCATCTGAAGAATGAATTACGCAGCCTCCTCCTCCTCCCCCATTATACATCGCATTACCAAATGTAAACCTGGGGTATATGGGAAGGTTCTCCGTAGTGCATTGCACACCTGTGCTCTCACGTTGTTAAAAGCTGACCCATCATGGCGGTCGCAATGTATAGTTACTCCCAGGAAATCTGCCTTCACCCATACCCCGTCTGCTTGGTTTCCTACCGCAGACACTAATAAGCTTTTTACATCCCCTATGGCCATAGGCACTCCTGCTGTGTTCTTTTCAAATGCACGTATCCACTTTCCTGCCCCTCCTGAAGGTGGGGGAAGGACCTTCAACAAATTATTTTCGTCCATTTGTGCCCATGGTATGTAATGGGGTCTCACTGCTCCCTTGTGGATGAGAGGCATTTTCAGTCTTGCTTTACTTCCTTTTTTACTTACCTTTACTTCTTTTGCTTTGCCCAATGACATATTTCCCAATGTGCTCCTCAACCTTCCCTGCCACCTTTCCCGTATTACCCCATCCTCTGGGTCCTCTCGTAATGGCAAGGATAATCCTGCTGCTGCAGCTCCCTCTTCGTACTTGTCTAAATCACTCCACATCTCATCTATTTCCCTCTCTGAATCCCCACTTCCTTGTTCCTCCCCTGCTGGACTGCCTCCTCAAGCTGCCCGCACAATCTGTATGGGGGTATCATTAAGAAGAAAGAAAAACTCTCCTGACTTCCACTCATGTTCTGGCACTGTTGGTAAATTCCCCTGAGGTAGCGGTGAAGGTGTTAGCCCTCCCGCCACGCTTGATGGTGCTTCCCCTCCCCCAGGCAACATCTGTCATCTGTCACACAATGCCCGTAATCGTCAAGTTGTCTTTCCAAATCCCCATTGAGACGTGCTAAGTGTACTGCAGGGGCGCTCGTAGGTCTGTACAGCCCTCTAGGATCATAAGGAGGCGGGGCTGTGGCTGCAGGGGGTCGGCGGGGCACTTAGTTTGGGCAAATAAAATGGGTCACTATACCCCGCAGAGGGCCTAGTCAGTAGTGGGCATAATCTAGTGAGGTCAGTATCCCCCGTTTTACCGCTTTTTCCTTTGTTCTTACTCCCCCCTCCCCTGTTGGGGCTGGTGCCACTTCTGTCCTTTCCTCTTTTATTACGTCATTACCAGGGGCTACATCTTCAAACATCCTCCAGAGATCCAATATTTCACGTCTATTTTAAAGCTGCTTACCTCGATATTTTGCTAGCAGGTGGCTTGTCACAAGGTCTAACACTCTTTTATCAAATGAACCTCCTTCTGGCCACACCTGAGAAGATCCCTCTCCCTTTATTTCCGTGAGCCACGGCTCATGGTATTTTTGTATATTTTCGCTATACAGGGGGATGTGCTGACGGATATGAGCTAAAAGGTGTTTCATGACACCCGAGGTTACATTTGTGGTTACTCGTGTGTGTGTAGTGCGTCACAACTATACTTGAGAAATACATCTGTTTACTCTGGCAATACTTCAACACTCACTGTGTATTTATCACAAAAACCCTTGTTACTTACACCTCCTTGCTTCTATATGAACAACAAAGAACACACTTTCAATACTTCTTTCATGTAGGACACACTTACGTTTAAATTTTGAACGTACCAACAAATTTGACGTTGACGACAGTTAACATATAACATGTAGGTTGCTTTGGTTCTAATTATACTCCTGCCCTATCCTAGTCGCACTTATCCATATTCTGTTCTCCCATTCACTCGCCTTGCCCTGAGTCCACTTGGGCTGACTTCTAAAAGAGTTACAATTATGATAAAAAGAATTTACTAAAGTTAATAGTATCTCCCGAGTCTACTCAATATATGAGACTGCTATGTTTTTTATCTTCTCTTATTTCCTGCACTGGTTGAGACAATGCTACGTGGCGCTGCCTTCTACCCCCCTTCGGAGCTAGGTTCCCGTACTCTTCCTGTATTCTGTTACCTCTGTATTCACAACCTTATGGCCATATAAAGAAAAGATGAGAAAAAAGCCTATCAATTACACTCACACAGTCCCTAGACCCAAAATCTGACTCCCTACTATGTTACTTATCGCTATCCTTATACCACTTATATTTCTCTTCTTTGAAGTTCTCGCAACCAATACTCAAGTGTCCAAGGTGGTCCGAGAGCCTCTGTTCACAGTCTATCCACAATCGGGGCTGCACCCCAACTAAGCCATGACTCGCATTGGTGAGCAGTCGGGTATTCGCAATGCGAGGGCTCTTGGAACCTCTTCTTTTGTGCGCACACTGGTCAGCCACAGGAGGTCATGGTTTTACTGGGCGCATCCCAGATCTCGCCACACGGCACGGGGGCTTCTCTCGGTTCACCCTTGATCACGTTGCGGGGGTCACCAAGTGAAAGTACTCACTCCCCACAATACCAATACAACTCAGAATTATTAAGGGCATGGCTGCCTCCAAACTCGTAATGAGGCACAATGTGTTTTTAAAACGTTACAGCATCATCGATGACAAGTTCTATACAGCCAGCAAGTTACAATATCATTGGTTAAAAGGGAGGTGCACATATAGTTCTTTATGGGCAGGCTCCACTGGATTGGTCCATGACTTGGCAGGAGGTTGGACATCACGTGATTCAGCTGGGCCGGTCCGTGCGAGGTGAAGTTTAGGCCAGGTCAAGAGGCGGCTGGACCTCACTAGCTAATCTATACACTTATTCTAGACATGTAATAAACAATGAGCATCAAAATACCTTTGAATACATCTTAAAGGCTTATAGGTTGGACATACATAACTACATCATCTCACATTGGGTCATCCATAAGGTGAAGGGTGTTGGGGTCTTGCCTTCTGTGATAATCTGGGGACTGGTGTGGTCTGGCACATCAGGGTGAGGCGGGGAGTAGAGTGACACATGTTAGTTTAGGACAGGATATACTGTGACAGGGGTCTGGGTTTATTGGGGGCACTCTGGGGTGGTCAGCACTGTGGGGGCACACTTCTGTTACATCAAGAGAATACCTTAGGAGGGCACAGTGTTACACAAGCAGTCATTTTCCAACAGAGAGGGTGAGGGGGCAAGAGCAGGTTTGTGGAGATGGATGAGCTACAAGTCATGGTTTGGGTCAGTTCACACACAGGACAGTGATCTCAGAGGAAGAATGATATGATACATAGTTACAGTTAGCTTCAGCGCATCCGTGAGAAAAGGACTTGGGCCATGCAAAAAAAGCTGGGGGCGGTTGGTGCTCGCTGTGCGCGGCGCTGCAGAGGGGAGAGGAGACTTCGTAGTGCCGAATTACGGCCTAGTCCAAAGATTGAGTCGAGGGCGCACAAAATGGAGTCCAAGTGTATCTTGCAATAGGCCCACCTCTGCTCCATCTGAGGCCTTATTCCTCATGGCAGCAAAAGGGCGATGGAGGCGTCCACCACTAGTGCAAGAGCAAGCAGTTCATCTTGTGTAGAATGTATGGGGGGGCTAATTTGCCCCTTCCTTCCTTACAACAGGCATAACTGGGAACTTGAGAGGGGGACCATCAGCTAACTTAATGGGCATCAAAAGAGCTCTTGCAAATTCCTCTGGGTCTGAAAAGGTGGAATCCACTACTGTTCTGCTGGCCCCACGATCTCTAAGGGCAGGAGTGTCAGCACACTGTCTTTGAAATAGTGCTTAGTGTTCTCTGGAATGCTAGCATAAGCCTCTGAGACTTTAGGCTCCCATGAACCTGGGGAAACTAGGATTACCTCAGATGATTCTATACCCACTAGGGAATGAACCTGAGGAGAAGGATGCCCATGTGATCTCTTCCTTCTAATAGAAGGGGAAGGCCAGACTCACAGAGTGGACCCCCAAGGTTTTGACCTTACATCTGTGGTCCCCCTTCGCATGTTCACTTGCTCTACAAGCCACACAAGATCCACTGGGTCTTGGGACATAGGGAGGCCTACTATAACCAGAGTTCTGTTTGTTTGGAAGAATAACTTCCACATCCCTGAACTTTCTCTTGGGACTTACCCTTACATTTCTTTTGTGGCTCTTTTGGGAGGAGGTTTTATCAGATCCCCCACCCTCTTTATCTTTGGACTTTTTCCCTGCCTCCTGCTTCTACAATGAGTCTTGTCTTTATGGGACACTCCATGGGGCACCCACAAATATGCTGCTATGGCCAGCTTCTTAGAATCTAACTCCTTTGAATATGCCAAACGCTGCTTAAGTTCTGGGGAACAAGATGCAAAAATATGTTCCAGCATGACAAGTCATATCATACCCTCAAAGGTGGAGACCTTACAGCCTTCAAACCAGCCAGTCAAATTGTATAGGAATCAGTAACATAAGACACCCAAGTGTTACCTTCTTTCTTCTTGTACTCTCTAAACCTATTCAAGTATTGGGCAGGAGTCTTAGAAAAATTTAAGATGCAAGTCTGCTTCAATTTTGAAAAATCCACTCTTTCAGCTTTTGACATCTCCATAATAGCACTGCACCCAGAATGGGGTAGTCTGCTGAGCAGCAATACAATCTTGTCAGCATTTACAACCTCTTGGACTTCACATGCATACTCAAATGCATTTAACAAGTCCATAATGACATTCTTCTCATCATACACACTGAGCATATCTTTAGGAAATCTTGGATGAGAGGAGGACCCAGACACATGACCACAACCCTTGGACCCATTTGAAACTTGAAGCTTATCCAGTTCCAACTGGTGATCCTTGCCCTTCTGTTTTTCTGCCTGTTCCACTTTCAGCTTAGCCATGTGAAATTCAAGCTCGTTCTGCCCAAACAGCAGCTCTTGCTTCTTGAATTCCAACATGGCACCAGCATCAGAGCTGGCAGAGGAAACCTGGGACAACACATCATCTCTGTCTTCCTGGGTACCATGCATAAGTGCAGCGACAGATCTGTCAGTGAGAGCAGCCCCACCTCTTTCTGCACTTTCATCTGTGGTAATGGCATTGAGTTGCAACTCTTGACAATCTATGAGCCTTTGAATCATTTCAACCTTTGTACCTTGAGCAGGCAAGCCTCTCTCAGTACACTTCATTCTCAATGTTTCAGATTTTGAAGCATTCAAAGTTATATTCATAATTGTTTCCATAATTATAGATAGGTCTATGGCCTTTACAGTTACCTACTACTAAGGTCACTATGTGTCCTGGGTAGGGATCATCTGAAATGTCTTCTTCACTGTGCAACAATGGGTATCTTCAGTCCCATCCCACTGCTGTCCACACATTTGTTAAGATGGATTTCTGAACTCTGACAAGGTGGGCAGAGGTTCAGAAGACCAGCCTAGTTTCTTGGAACAGGGTAACCTTGTGGACAAGCGAGACCAATCAAGGTAGCATTGGTGGTGGTCAAGATATAGGTCTCAGGAGTGGTAAGGGTGACTGAAAGAACACAATGAGCACACACAGTAAAGGACACCACAAATCACTCCCAGTCAGGTATATATATATATATATATTAAAAATACATGTACATTTATTCAAGGCCTTTGAAATCAAACACATAGCAAATATCAACAGTAATATTTAAAACCAATACAACTCTACTATAACACATATATACTATACCAAGTGGCCTAAAATGTTAATGCACAGAATGGGTCTACAACCTAAAAGGAAAGGGAGCAAGCAGTGCAAATAGACTTTAGGAAGTTCTTCATCAATCAATTCCTAACTGTGAGGCAGTCCAATCCCTACGATGAGTAGAGCCTAGTGCACAAAAGTACTTTCAAACGCTGGTGCACACGATAGTGTAGAAGGGCAAAAAACGGGGTCTCTTGCAGGGGCTGTAGTAGCTTAGGAAGGAGGTGAGGCGATGAAGAATAATTCCCACTATTCGTGGAGGGTCTCCCCAAGAGGACAGAACAGCTTCCAGGAGTTGGAAATGGGACGGTAGCACAGGCTACCTGTGGAAAGGTGAGTGGGCATCGGATGTATGGATGGATGGATGGATGCGGAAGGGGCCACCGGTAAGTGTTGCAAGTACTCACTGACCCCCTGTGCACTCCAGACCAAACTACGGCAGTCGAGTCCACTTCAGTTGCAGGTTCAAATGCGGCAGTTGTGCGGCTCTGCGGCTTTCAGTGGCGAAGATACAGTGATGATTCCGTGACAGGACAGTGGCGATTTCTCCGCTCCTGGTGAAGGGATCATGCCAGTTTCACTGCAGCAGGCTTCAGGACAAAGAGTGGAACAGCAGTAAGGCACCTGCAAAAGTTTGTCACCACAGCTGGGCGACATAGAGACAGCGTATACTCTGGTTCGGGCGCTCTTTCTTTATTCCAGACCTGGGAAAGCCAAGTGTACAAAATTCTGTGTGAGGGTGCCGTGAACAGAGAGCCTACTATCTACCAAGTTTCAAGTGTCAATTCAAAACGGCTGTGGTTTCAGAGCAAAGGTCCTGCGCAAGCTGGTCAGCTAACTGGTTGGCCCAGGAACACTTCCGAAGAGGCTTACTTGCAGGTTAAGATGAAGGTGCAGAGAATGGTTAATCCCACTATTCCAAACGGTTGAAGTGCTTTTACAGACCGTCTGGTTCGATCAGATGCAGAGGGGACTAGCGGGACAACAGCGGGCTCAGGGTGCTAAACCATCCAGCGGGTCACCAGCGGTTCCTCGACTCGGCTTCTTAGTTTCAGGATACTTGTATCCGATCCTAGGTTCAGTGAGAACTCAAGAGATCGACCTGGTATGGGTGTTTGTAGCCTTCTCTTATCCGTTATCTCCTTCCCGCAAAACAAAGAGGACCCAATGGGAGATCTGTTCACGTACCGGCACACCAGACGTGAACCAATCATGGACCACAGTGGTCCCAGTCATTCCCAGCACACCAGACTCTTTGGCACCCAAGATGTGTATTGGAACTAGACAGCCCTGCCCACATCCTGGAGGCACGCACAAAAGGCATGCAGAAGATGGCCGAAGGACAGGACAAATAACCTTGTGGCATGGCCATTTCGGAGCCAGGCAACCTTCCTGTTCCAACCGCAGTAAACGCGGTATGCATGAGAAGAAAGGGTTAAAAAATAAGCGAAAAGATAAGCTGCCATCAGCCCTGTCCAAGGCACATCTTCATATCTCCTAAAAATGTCTTTGAGGAGTCTAGGGCCTTTGGAAACGAAAGGAAGACACAAACGTACTGTACTATATGGTACATTGTGTACTTGTAACATGTTGCAGAAAGGTTGCAACATTGGAAAGGACTAAGGGAAACAAAATCTCCCAGTACTGACTGTCTTTAAGGGCATGTCAGTTTCCCCATAATAAAGTGAGCAAAAGCCCAGGGGAATGCAGCTGAAGGCTGTGCACCACTGGTAATAGTCAGACTATGGTGTTTAAACGGCAGCAAAAAGTTAGGGGGGTACACAACTGGAGGGAAAATGACATGTAAATGGGAAATTGTCAGTGACCACAGTTAAAGGGTGTTTATTGAATGTTCACAATGGTGAGATAAAAGCCTATCTAAACCCAAATCTACAGATGGGAGCAGGTTACGACCATCAAATAATAACAATGCAGTCCCAGTGGAGTCTTGTCAAATTAAAAGGGCCTATACTAAAAAAAAACTATTGCTAATCCTTACTACTAATTTACAAATAATTTGGGGGGATGTTCATGAAAAAGAAAGAAGTGTTCACAAAATGATAAGTTAGGATGCTCAGGCCGCTGGCCTCCCTTCACCACGTTTTCAGCATGGGACAATGCGGTTCACTTGAGCAAAGCACACACTCCGGCTTCTGCGGCACGAGGGTACAATTCCATTTTCACCGTTCAAGACACTTCTGTGTCCAAGCCTCTTTACTTCTTGCAAGTTTCTTGACTCAGAGGGTCTGATATATAAAAACAACACAAAAACATTATTATCCTTCTCCAGTATTCAATTTGGGTGTTCACCCTGGATCCCCCTCTGCCAGGCTCAGAGCCCTTTCAAAACAAAAGTTCAGCGTTGGATCCCCCTCTTCTGGGCTCAGATCCCTTTCAAACAAAGGTATAAATAATTCCTTCTTGGGTGACTCAAGGTTCACCCCAGATCCCCCTCAGCCGGGCTCAGATCCCTTTCTTTCACTCGATTAGTCTCCCTCAGCCGGGCTCGGACCAATCGTGGTGTACTTTAAACTATCGAAGACTTTCGGATGTGCATGGGATTTAGCAAGACCTGTTGCATGACCACTTCAATCTCAGTATTACTTTTTTTAACAGTCAACATCAGTTGGATACCTAACGGAGACCTTAGAATGAGCACCCTCGTGGCGCTGGACCACTCAGTTTATGGTATCTTGGGGTGCTTCCTAAGGATCAATCACAAAGTTCAATTACTCCTTTGGTTCCAATTATATCTGCGTCGCTCTTTGCAAATGCCTCACACACTGTTTTCTTTGTACAATGTTGCAGTTTCCGTCCTTGGTTCAAAACAGAAGCTCGTTTGGTATCGGTCTCTCCGGCTCACCGGCTGTGCTGTCTTTTCTGAAGTTGCTTTGTTGTAGGAGCAAACGACAGCACCATGGCGGCAATCGCTCCTCCCCGCCTTGTTTATCGACGTGGGAGAGCCCTGGGTACCTCCGACAGACTATGCAGGTTTGATCAGCCTTAGTTCGTGGTCTTCAGGTTCTTACTTTCCAAGGCTCACAAAAGTAACAGTCTTTAGAGGTCACAGGTACTTCCCTCCTTGCGACTCTCTCTGGTCTCAATGTCTTTCTCCTTGTATTAAACTGCCATCTTGGAACTGCTGTTTCTTCATGTGGTTTGCCTCGCTCAGAGTGTGCTTTCGAGCTCCGCCTTTTATCTGTGTGGGAAGTGTGATGAAAGTCAGGTGTGTTTAATGATCTGTAATTACCTGACCTTGCCTGACTGTGGTGATGGGAAATGTCAGGTATACGGCTCTGGTATTAGTCCGTTGTCGCTCCCGGTGAACTGTCCGTGAGATGGTGTTTGTGTCAGGAAAGGGTTTGGGGGTGGTTGAGTTCCTAGGTATCTGTCATGGGCGCTACTCCCGAGGGGCCAGGACTGGCCCAGCGCCCTCGGAAGCAGACCCGTCTTCCACTACTCCGGACCCAGCAGACCCCTAATGGGGCCCTTTGGACCGTGCCCTGGAGCCTTTGGCGCCAGGCTCATGAAGGGTTTCAGTCCCGGCGCCATAGGCGCCGGGCTCATATTTATAAACAGTGTAATAATGCTTGGGTGGACTTACCTGAGGCAGACCATGCTGCATATTTACCCAGAACAATCCAGTCTGGTTGAAGTCCCCAGCCATCAGGGCTGGGAGGAACTATTCCCTCCATTCAGGAACTCTTTTCTTACCTGGGTGGAACCGGTGGAAGAACACACACTGGAAGCACTTCTCTGCTATTTAAACCACGCCCGATGGAAAACACGTGCTTCGCGTTATTCTGCAGCAGCAGCAGGAAGCTCACCGAGTCGGCTCCTGCATTCCAGGTCCAGAGTCATCTTCAGCTTCCGCGCAGCAACCTGTGGATGAAGAAAGACACAGAACAATACTTACCAGATCCCGGAATCCAGTCACCGGCAAAACCTGCAAAGAATAAACATAAGGTTAGAAAAGTGCAACTCGCTCGCAGCCGCGCCCGCTTACCTGATCCATCCGTGATTGAAACGGAGCTAACCGCAGCCTTCTCTTCGGCAGCTTCTCTGCACCTGAAAGGCAAAGGACATAATTAAAAAGGGGTTCGGGTGACGGCAGTCGCATTCATCTTAACTTACCAGTTTTTGCACGCGCAGAAGCGGCTGCATCAACCGCAGCATCCCGGGACCTGAAAACTAGAAAAAGGACATTATTAGAGGTGCCATTAAAAGCGGCCAACGATCATTATACTTACGTGCATCGGCACGTGCAGTGGCAACGGATATAAAGCCCGCAGCATCCCGGCACCTGAAAACTAGAAAAAGGACATTATTAGAGGTGCCATTAAAAGCGGCCAACGAACATTATACTTACGTGCATCGGCACGTGCAGCGGCAACGGAAAACTACGCCCACAGCATCCCGAGGCCTGAAACAAAGGAAAAGGGACATTATTGAGGTGCCCATCTTTTAAAGCCTAAAGACTACAGTATACTTACAGGCATCCGCTCCTGCAGTAATGGCGGCATTGCTCTTCGGCATCCCAGCACCAGTGCCACAACTAAGGCCGCAAAAGACTTGAGCCTCAACACTGAACTCATCCAGTGACGTAACTGGAATCCACGCACCCCTGCACCAGACGCAGGATGGAGAGCTCAGCATTTATACGTCTAAGGTGAGAGCTCGCCGAGACAAGTAGAAAGCTAGGCTGTGGGAGAAACTGGCGATTGGTGGGAGAAAGAATCCCATCAAACGGTGATTAACCCTTTTTCTTCCACCTGCAGAAAACTTACCCTGCAAGTCATTCGATAAGAGGAAGCCCAGTCCTGAGAGTCGTCCGAGCTCTACGCTTCTCAATTGAAGAAACGATAGCAGCCCAGCCGGGATCAGCGCCTCTGTGGGAATCAGGTGAGCGTTACAGAACGCGAAGCCCACCAATAACCTCCTACCCAGGCGCTATGGAAACTTCCAACACAGACCAACTGGACCAGTTATTAGGGGAATTAAGAGCTGAAGTTCATGCTGCCCGCCAGGAAACGAATGCCCTTAGGAGGGAATTGATAATATCAAAAGAACGAACTGATGATCTCGCCAGACAGTTATTACAGACACAAGCGGGGCAAACCCTGCTACCTAATTCAGGAGGGAGCTATATCCCAGCGGCTTCAGCCAATCCTGATCAAATCAACCTACCCGGAAATGTGCCATTGGCACCGCCTGAACGCTTCTCTGGTGACCCTAAAAGGTTTGCGATGTTTATAAATCAATGCCGATTGCACTTTCTTTGTAGACCTGCAGCCTTTCCGACTGACTAGACTAAGGTAGCCTTTGTGCTTTCGTATCTTAGCGGCAGTGCCGCTGATTGGTCGATCCCTCTGGTTACACAGGATGACCCGATCCTTTGTGATTTCCCGACCTTCCAGGCAAATATGGAAAGACTTTTTGCAAGGCATTCCCAGGGGCAGGCCCTGGACAACGAACTCCTTTCCCTATGACAGGGCAATCAAGATCTTTTGGCCTACATTGCATCATTCAATAGGCTAATCATGGAAACCAGATGGCCTGAGGACAAAAGGATCACGCTTTTTCACAGGGGTTTGCGTGGCAAACTGAAAGACGTCCTTGCCCAGGTAGTGAATCCTCCTCAGGATTGTTCAGAGTACATTGATTTGGTGGTCCAATTGGATCACAGACTACAAAACAGAAAGGCGGATCGATCCAGGTTTGAAACACGAGTGTTCCCTAAGCCTCAAAGTCACACCAAAGGAGTTGAAGCCGTCGAACCTATGCAAATTGGGGTTGTAAAGGGTCCCCTAACCCAGAAAGAACGCGACAGGAGACGACAAATGCAACTATGTCTCTATTGTGGAAATTCAGGACATTTTCTTCGAGATTGCTCGGTGAAACCACCTAAGAAGACAGTGGGAGCTTCTGATAAGAGTTCTGAAAAGCCTGAGCCGGGAAACGACCTCGCCCGACAAGTGTAGAGGTCTGCTTGCCGAGCGTAAAAACCAGTTCTTTGACCTCGCACTTCATAATGCCAATGGTCCTTGTAAACCCAGAGCAACCGGATCGTTTGCATGCAATTAAGGCATACATTGATAGCGGAGCAGTTGGAAATTATGTGGACCGCGAATTGGCTTCCAGGATGAACTTACCTCTTTGTCCAAAGGTGGTTAAAGACGTCATTACCACGGTGGATGGGACGGAAATCGCCTCCGGACCAGTGACCCATACCACTACTGAAGTGACGATACTAGGCCAAGACGGGCATCAGGAGGTAATTGTGTTCGACGTGATCAAGGCTCCTCAATTCCAAGTAATTCTAGGGATTCCTTGTTTGGAGAAACACAATCCTCAGATTGATTGGCGAGCAAAGACGATAAAGTTCCCAGAGTGCACACCAACTTGTTATCCACGACCCAACATTGGCCTAGCGTCAGTAACGGCTGATGGTCCACAATTACCTCTAGAGTATCGAGAGTTCCAAGATGTTTTTCAAAAGGAACAGGCTAACACCTTGCCACCCCACAGATCATACGATTGTCAGATAGATTTGCTACCCGGTGCAACTCCCCCTTTCAGTAGGATTTACGCCCTTACCGAGCCTGAGAACCTTCATCTGCGACAGTATTTAGACCAGTACCTGGCCAATGGCTTTATCCGTCCGTCGAAGTCCCCTGCATCCTCGGCTCTGTTCTTCGTACCAAAAAAAGAAGGTGACCTCAGAACCTGTATAGATTATTGTGCTCTGAACCAGATAACAGTAAAAAACCGGTACCCCTTACCTCTGATCCCGGAACTCCTTGACCAGGTAAAAAACGCCTGTATTTATACTAAGCTTGATCTCCGGGGAGCTTATCACTTGGTACGGGTCAAGGAAGGAGATGAATGGAAGACGGCCTTTCGCACTAAGTATGAGCTATTTGAATACCAAGTGATGCCCTTTGGACTATGCAATGCACCGGCCGCCTTCCAATATTTTATGAATGATGTCCTCAGAGAGCTCATTGATGTCTGCGTTGTCATCTACATAGATGACATTCTTGTGTACTCATCTTCAGAAGCTGACCATCGAAATCATGTTAGGGCGGTCCTTGAAAAACTTCGCCAACATAAACTTTTTGCCAAGCTCGAAAATTGTGTTTTTCATGTCACTGAGGTCGAATTTTTGGGATTTATTCTGACACCCAAAGGAGTCCACATGGACTCGAGAAAAGTAGACGCTGTCCTCAAATGGCCGTCTCCTACTTCCGTGAAAGGCGTTCAAAGCATGCTAGGCTTTGCCAATTTTTACCGTAGATTTATTCCAGAGTTTTCACGAGTGGTACAACCCATCACCGCCCTCTTAAGAAAAAATAAACGCTTTGAATGGTCTGCAGAAGCAGAACAAGCCTTCCAAGAGCTAAAGGCTAAATTCACCTTGGCGCCAATACTGAAACACCCACGCCCGGACCTCCCTTACATCATTGAAACCGACGTCTCCAGCTTAGCAATGGGAGCAGTCCTATCACAAAGAGATCCAGAGACTAACCAACTGCATCCTGTGGCATTCTGGTCTCGGAAGTTCTCAGCGCCTGAGATGAACTACACCATCACAGACAAAGAGCTTCTAGCGATTAAATCAGCCTTTAAGGCATGGCGGCATTATCTCCTCGGGGCCAGACACACCGTCACAGTGATCACCGATCATCGAAATCTGCAGTATCTGAAAACTGCCAAGGCTTAATCCTCCAGACAGCTTCGCTGGGCTCTATTCTTTGCTGAATTTGACTTCGTGATCACTTATCGCCCCGGCAATAAGAACGGCAAAGCGGATGCTCTTTCCCGAATTGGAATGGGAGATAACATTGCCAATCCAGAACCTGTACCAATAATTCCTGAACAAAGGATTGTGGGTCTGATTTCTTCACAATCCATTGAGGATATTGAAGAAAAAATTAAACAACTTGTAACCTCACCAGACTTACTGAACTGGTTACAAAAAGGAAAAGATTTCACCGTAAGCAATGACTTGCCTTATTTCCAAGGACGATTGTTCCTACCACACGCCGATTTACAAAGACAGGTAATCTCCTGCTATCATGATTCATTAATTGAGGGTCACCCTGGCATTGCCAAAACCACAGAAAAGGTGAAGAGACACTTCTGGTGGCCTTCGTGGAGAAAATACATAAAGGAATTTGTGATGTCCTGCGGTGTGTGCGCTCAAAACAAGGGTCAGAAGAAGAGGCCAGATGGTCTTCTGCAACCATTAGACATCCCACCGTGTCCCTGGCATACCCTTTCCATGGACTTCATCACAGACTTACCCTCCTGTTCCGGGTACAACACCATTCTTGTTATTGTGGACCTGTTTTCTAAAATGGCCCACTTCATTCCGCTAAAAGGCTTACCTTCAGCATCAGTCCTAGCCAAAGTATTTCTTGAAAACATCGTCCGGCTACACGGCTTCCCGTCAGTACTAATCTCAGATAGGGGGAGCCAGTTTATTTCCCACTTTTGGTGTAGCTGTTGTCGATTAGCTCAAATCGATGTAAGACTTTCGACCAGCCATCATCCCCAGACCGACGGGTAAACCGAGAGAACAAACCAGACTCTCGAGCAATATTTACGATGCATGCTACAACAGTCGGAGAGTAACTGGAAGGACATCCTTTGGATAGCTGAATATGCTTACAACAATTCAGTTAATTCGGGTACCGGGAAGAGTCCCTTCTGCATCTTGTATGGGATTCATCCTCGAACCTCCAACCTTGATCCACCTCAAGATCTTGGAACACCCGCCGTTTATCAATTGCACACCGTTATTACCCAAGCTTTTAAGGAAGCGACTGCACATCTACAACAAGCTAAAGAGAGGTACAAAAAAGGAGCAGATCAACACCTAAGCAATGCCCCTCAATACCAGGTTGGGGATCAAGTCTGGCTGTCCACCAAACATTTATTGCTTAAAGGGCCTCGCACCTTCAACCCCAAATACCTGGGACCATATCCAATTACGGCCATAATTAATCCAGTGGCCGTTAAATTATAATTGCCAACCTATATGAGAATACATCCTGTATTTCACGTATCTCTTTTGAAACCCATGCAACCTGGAACCAGATTGACCAATCCTCCAGAGCCCATTCAAGTGAATGGGGAGCCCAAATTTGAAGTAAAAGACATTTTGGACTCTAAAATCATCAGATCGAAGCTATTCTACCTAATCGACTGGAAAGGCTACGGACCTCAGGAAAGGTCATGGGAACCCTATGACCACGTCCATGCTCCTCGTCTAGTCCAGAAATTTCACCGAACCTTTCCCGATAAACCAAAACCCCCGGGGAGGACAAGTTTGGGAGGGGCCTTGAGGGGGGGTGCTGTCATGGGCGCTACTCCCGAGGGGCCAGGACTGGCCCAGCGCCCTCGGAAGCAGACCCGTCTTTCACTACTCCGGACCCAGCAGACCCCTACAGGGGCCCTTTGGACCGTGTCCTGGCGCCTTTGGCGCCAGGCTCATGAAGGGTTTCAGCCCCGGCGCCATAGGCGCCGGGCTCACATTGATAAACAGTGTAATAATGCTTGGGTGGACTTACCTGAGGCAGACCATGCTGCATATTTACCCAGAACAATCCAGTCTGGTTGAAGTCCCCAGCCATCAGGGCTGGGAGGAACTATTCCCTCCATTCAGGAACTCTTTTCTTACCTGGGTGGAACCGGTGGAAGAACACACACTGGAAGCACTTCTCTGCTATTTAAACCACGCCCGATGGAAAACACGTGCTTCGCGTTATTCTGCAGCAGCAGCAGGATGCTCACCGAGTCGGCTCCTGCATTCCAGGTCCAGAGTCATCTTCAGCTTCCGCGCAGCAACCTGTGGATGAAGAAAGACACAGAACAATACTTACCAGATCCCGGAATCCAGTCACCGGCAAAACCTGCAAAGAATAAACATAAGGTTAGAAAAGTGCAACTCGCTCGCAGCCGCGCCCGCTTACCTGATCCATCCGTGATTGCAACGGAGCTAACCGCGGCCTTCTCTTCGGCAGCTTCTCTGTACCTGAAAGGCAAAGGACATAATTAAAAAGGGGTTCGGGTGAAGGCAGTCGCATTCATCTTAACTTACCAGTTTTTGCATGCGCAGAAGCGGCCGCATCAACCGCAGCATCCCGGCACCTGAAAACTAGAAAAAGGACATTATTAGAGGTGCCATTAAAAGCAGCCAACGATCATTATACTCACGTGCATCGGCACGTGCAGTGGCAACGGATATAAAGCCCGCAGCATCCCGGCACCTGAAAACTAGAAAAAGGACATTATTAGAGGTGCCATTAAAAGCGGCCAACGAACATTATACTTACATGCATCGGCACGTGCAGCGGCAACGGAAAACTACGCCCACAGCATCCCGAGGCCTGAAACAAAGGAAAAGGGACATTATTGAGGTGCCCATCTTTTAAAGCCTAAAGACTACAGTATACTTACAGGCATCCGCTCGTGCAGTAACGGCGGCATCGCTCTTCGGCATCCCAGCACCAGTGCCACAACTAAGGCTGCAAAAGACTTGAGCCTCAACACTGAACTCATCCAGTGACGTAACTGGAATCCACGCACCCCTGCACCAGACGCAGGATGGAGAGCTCAGCATTTATACGCCTAAGGTGAGAGCTTGCCGAGACAAGTAGAAAGCTAGGCTGTGGGAGAAACTGGCGATTGGTGGGAGAAGGAATCCCATCAAACAGTGATTAACCCTTTTTCTTCCACCTGCAGAAAACTTACCCTGCAAGTCAGACATTCGATAAGAGGAAGCCCAGTCCTGAGAGTCGTCCGAGCTCTACGCTTCTCAATTGAAGAAACGATAGCAGCCCAGCCGGGATCAGCGCCTCCGTGGGAATCAGGTGAGCGTTACAGTATCCTACCTGGTAGGATGGGGAAATGGTTTTATAGGGAAGGGGGTACCACGTCTCACCCTCCTGTGTCCCACTTCCACTCCCTGAAGACCCCTCATCCAGGTGATCCTCCCACATTGGTCCACCCCCAGAAACTGTATCCAATAGAGATGGCAGTGTCCTGGTCACCTGGATGACAGATCCCCGGCGACTAGAGGGTTAGACACCTTTAGGTTTCTCACAGCCCCCCCTTCTAAAAAAAAGCCAACAGGTGACCCCTTGTGTCCAACAAATTATTGTCCTATCTCTATCACTCCCTTCCTTGGGAAATTCTGGGAGAAGTTGGTCTTGTCTGCATGACCATCAATCTGGATTCTGAGCATCCAGATGCACAGAAACTCCTCTTCTGAACATCTGTGAAGAACTACTTGAAAATCTTGATTCTAACTCCCCAGCTGTTCTCATTCTCCTTGACATCTCCTCTGCCTTTGACCCTGTTAACCACTCTATCCTCATAAAGCGGCATTGTGATACTCTTGGTATCTCAGGCTGGCCACTGGAGTAGATGGGCTCCTTCCTCACCGACCACCCCTCCCAGGTAATATTTGGCTCCTTCTCCTCCTCCACCTCTATATCTGCCTGTGGTGTTCCATAGGGCTCGTGCTTTAGCTTTTAAATATCTACCTGCCCCTCTTGCTCGCCTGATCTCCAACTTCTCTCCTCATTTCCAGTACTAAGCAGATGACACCCAATTCTTCTTCAAACTCCCTTCTTCTCTTCCTACCTCCTCTATCATCCCTGACTGCCTATCCGCTATCCAGTCATGGTGCTCCTCTAATGATCTCTGTCTCAATGCTATCAAACCTGAGATCCTCCCTATTGGGATGCCTGCTCCTTGCCTCCCCCCTGCGCTCTGTCCACCCTCAATGGGTTATTCTCCCTCTCCTTCCTCTGAAGCCAGAAATCTTGGGGTCTTCTTCAACTCTTCTCTTTCCTCCACTACTCATATCTTGTACCTTGCTAAGAAGGCCCATTTTCAACTTCACCTCCTTGGAGGCATTCTACCTTTCCTAACCTTCCCTCAGAAGCTCAATGTCTCTACCGCTCTGGTCCTCTCCAGGCTGGACTACTGCAACAGCCTCTTTCTTAATCTACCCTCTTCTTCTTTCTGCCCCCTACAACTAATTCAGAATAGGGCTGCACGATTTATCCTTGGCATTAAGCACAGGGACCGTATCTCTCCAACCCTAAAATCTGTCCACTGGCTCCCGGTTGCTGCAAGGATCAAGTTCAAATCCCTCTGCATCATCCACAAGGCTGTATGGGGTCTGGGACCACGCTATCTGCAACTCACTCTTACTAAATACTCTCCTTCTAGATCCCTTCAATCCTCTGGCTCCAACTCTCTGCTGGTTAAATGCTTCTCCAAGCAGAGAGATGGTGGCAGATCTCTTTCCTCATCTGTCTCCCTCCTTTAGAAAAGCCTCCCTCTCCCTCTCTGTCTTGAACCGGATCTCAAGTTCGCAAAATTTTCAAAACTTTCCTCTTCTCCTTTTCCTTCCCTCTCTCCCTTCCGTGCTAGCTCCCCTCAGTCGCTTGAGATTGGCGGGCAGGTACCTTATGAGTGCTACCGGATCCTAGCCTACTGCCCAGTCGCCTTCAGCATCCGCCCCCTCCTGGCACTTGCCTTCGGGCCCTCTCCTGTCTGTGGAGCTGTATCAGGTTTGCACTTATTGGTCTGGCGCCTGGCATCCCCTCCATGGGCTGTCACCACATTACACTTGCCTGTTCTCTCCGCAGTAGGCTCCCTTGTACTTCTCCCCCTGGGGCACCCCTAAGCACTTACCCCCACCCCTTTTTCTCTTTCCCCTCCTTCTCTGCACTCGCCCGTTCTGAATGTCAGAAGGCCTAGTAGGAGAGTTACTGTCTTGTTTTATTCATTGTCACTATCCTGTATTGTCATTATTGTTCCCTTGTTCCCCTCCCCTTCTTGCCTTGTGGTGCTTTGAAACACTATTCTAGCTGTATAAGCGCCTTATAAATGCCCAATAAATAAACTGGACACAGGATGCAAGCTTCAAGTTTCAACTTCAGCTTCTGCACAGAACAATTTGGTGAGGGCGGGGTCCCTTCATATGCACATTTGCTCCCCATTCACTCAGGCTGAGCAAGGCTCCGTCAGCCGAGCACACACCAGTGCATTCATGCATGCAGACAACCAATCAGTCTCACAGCCATTTAGGCCATTCGCCCAAAACCAGATACCCTTAACACAGAATGTGGATTGGAGTAAGCACCCAGCCTTTCAGAGCACTACACTGAATTCATACCAGATACAGAGCCTCATTACGACCCTGGCGGAATGGGTATAACGGCGCCGGTAAAGGTGCCGGTGCCGTTAAACCCATTCCACCCTATTACGAGGTTCCCTTGCAGGACCTGCTCTGGATGTCTGGTCAGACCTGACGTCCTTTGCGGGTCCCGCGAGGGGACCAGGGAGTTAACAACGGGCCCGTTATTAACGGCCCGTTGTTAGCTCCCTCCCCATTCCCATTGAGCCCTCTGGGGGCTCGAATGGGAACGGGGAAGGGTACATTGATTGAGGAATTACCGGGTCCTCCAAGGTTGGAATGGCCCGGTAATTCCTCATTCAAGGAACCCGGACCTGAGTTTGGAGGCAGCCATGCCCTTACCAAGTAAACTCGTAATGAGGCCGACAGTCAGGGCAGGTGCAGGCATTGTGTTACACAACCAAAACCAGACACCCACAACACAGAATGTGAGTTGACTCCATACTCCATTCATACAGGTCCCACCCCAAGGGTGTACCCACAGCACATATTCCCTAGGAAGGCGCCAGTCAGTCTGGCATTGGCAGCCCACCATATGTATGGTCCTTCCACCCAACAGACATTCAGGGCAAAGGGACCGGAGACAGGGCTTCCCAGAACGTTGGGAAACAAGGGTTAAAGGCAATAGAAACCATGTTGTGGCCATCTTGCCTTTGTTCAGGAATCCATTGATTCCTATGGCAGGGCCTGGGAATCCCAAAAATGGAGGACACCTAGAGCCACTGTCAGGTCAGCATGTAGCTGCCACCAGCCCATACACTGCCCTTTAGTCAACACACAGGTGCCCAAAAACAGACAGAAGACACACATAGAAGTGGTAGGACAAGGACTGGGAGGACCTGTCCCTCCAAAAGGCATTTCCAGCATCACATGGACCCTTCCTCCTCATCCCCCACGTATGCTCTTTTCAAGCTACCATGACCATCACACCACCCCTTATCCCTTGACCGCCAGCCAAGGGTCACCCTCCTTGGATGGGGTCTGCCGCAGATCTTTTCAGGTTTTCAGTATTAACAGCATGATACAAGCTGCACCACTGCAGGACAAATAGCCCCAGGTAGACTATTTTCGCTGCTACTTCTCAGTGGTCTCTGGCTCTTGCCAGCTTCTGACTCAAAGCCACCAACAGTTTCCTTGCTCCACTCTATTCTTTAAGTCTTCTCAAGGTCTGGGGTATTTGGCCTAGCCACCTGATATTCTCTCCTGCTTCCCAATTTCTGTAATTAAGCTCTCTGAGTTGTGGTTCAGTTTGCCCATTAGCCCTGAGTCTAAGGATTGGTTTGGGCTTTGTGGATCCACATCTCCCCCATATGTGTCCGCTCTCTTTCCCACTAGAATCAGGTGTTCTGTATTCCCCAATTGCCCATGTTTTCCGGTAATAATGAGCCTTCCCTCATCTTGTAGTCAGCGGTAGCTGGTAGGTCCCACATTACGGCTCCCAGCACCATCTGCAACTGTACTTGCTCAAATATGATCATTTCTGTGCTATGCGTGTATTCCATGCTTGTTCTCCCCTGCTCACAAATGCCTGCTGTTCCTCAGGCTGCCATTCATATTCCATCCTGGGGCATCTGTTGTGGTTCCACAGACTAGGTCCAGGGAAAGTGGCAGTTAGATGGTTAGTGAATGGAACTGAACTTGTCCCTGTCTCACACATAAAATATTTTGGGTTTTGACATGGATGCAGCCCCAAGTAAAGCAGGTACCCTGAAACGATTGAAACACAAAGCCAACCTCTTCGCTATCCAAATGAAGAGAGTGAACAATGACTTTTGCACATTTTCCATTCTGCCTCTCATTGAATGTTATCAATTAAAAGTTGTTCAAACTATTATATACAAAATGGAAATCTTCCACTTGGTATGGGAACTGGATTGGGACCTTTTTGAGCCTGCCCATAACATCCTTAAGATTCAAACTGGGCCTAGTTTCACTTAGAGGGCAGCACTGTTGAAAGGTACTCTCATTGTACCGAAAGATACTGGTCCCTCCACAAGGCTCAATCTTTGAGGATATCAAAAATGGAATAACAGTTGGTATACGGTCCGTTATTTAATTTGAACAACTTTGAAAATTACATTTGATCAAATACTGCACCGACCCTGGATATCCTGATTAATGATCCAATCCTGTCCAAAATAATACTGTGTGTCTGATTGGATCCAAACCATTGGTAGGATTCGTGCTTACTCCCTTTATAGAAGTTTTCAAACGGTGATAAGTTTTTGGGAGTTATACCTCTGTACCTGAACACATTTCCTAATTTGCATTGGAGATGCACCTTTTTGCGATTTAGTCTAACAGGGTCATCATGAGTTTGGCGGTAACCCTTAAATGTGGGGGTAACGCTATTACCACCACATTTAAGGGTCCACCAAATCACGGGTTTGGCTGGATTTACCTCCAGCACTGAGCTGTGGGTAAATCTGAGCGAATTTGCAGATTTTTGGCGCTATTATGCTGCGGTAATACCGCTGACGGTAGTGGCGCTAAAAATTCCCCTTTGGGCCCAATGGGGAATTCCCGAATGGGACCAATGGGGAATGGGGAATTACTGTTGCACCAAACCCATGATCTGGCGCTAATAGCGCTGGGGTTTTGGCGGTACTGCTAATAGCCCCAGCAGTATCCCGTCGGTAATACCGCCGGGATACCGCCCAACTCGTGATGAGGCCCTAAATCTCCTTTCTACTAATGAAGCATTGGCAATACAATTCAAAACCAAGGAAGTACCTAATAGTTGTAGCTTCTGCAGCTCCAAAAGGACTGTACAAAGTCTGTAACGTATATTACTCACATGTCCGGCACTGGCTAATATAAACATGTTAACGTTTGGATGTTTTACCAATGATCCACGATGGCTAATGACTGAAGAATTTTGTGATTGCCTTTTGAGTGGTCATGATACCTCTCTGACTTTGACTGTACTAAATTTTTAACAAAGTCAAATGTGTGTGCATTAACAGAAGAAGTAGTAGTATTTGAGATGTTTTTGGGACCTCTTCCTTTTTTCTTTTCTTTTTTATTCTTTTTTTTCTTTAGACAGATTTTATGAATTTACTGTTTTTAGATTATGTTGTCGAAATTGTATAGGATCATATGATATGATCTGAACATTTTTTAGAAAAGAACACAAATATATAACACAATTGTTGTCCTCAGCAAAACTTTATTTTTTCATCATAAAGCAGTTGCTGTGTTATGAGTTGAATTTCCTGGATTCTCCCCACGGTGATATACCTTATAATTGAATTCAAAATGGGGTCTTTTGCCTAGGTAGTTTTCCTGGTAAGGATGTGGCTTTTATTCCTATTCCTTGCTATTCCGACACGTGTTTCTCTGTCTCTATAGAGACAGTTCTTCAGGGGATATATGGTGTGTTTTGAATCCTCACAAGTTTGGTCTAATTCATAAACACAGACCTGAAAGAATATATAAACATGGGTAAACGTACATTGTAAAAGGAGTCACATATTCTTTGTTATAGCAGGCAAAATTAGAAAGAAGCGGTTGCAGTAGTCCAGCCTAGAGAGGACCAGAGCTCTGGAGACAGTGAGCCTCTGGGGGAAGGAGAGGAAAGGAAGAATACCTCTGAGGAGGTGCAACTGGTAGTGTGACTTCTTGGAGACATCAGAGATGTGAGCAGAGAAGGAGAGTGTGGAGTCGAAGATGACCCTGAGGTTTTTAGCCTCACTGGTGGGAGCAGGAAGGGGGCCAAGAGAAATTGTTTTTATATGTTCTTGTTCATGGTCTTTTTAAATATCTAGTGTAGTGATTGTTGTTATGATGTTGATACCATGCTCTCATGTGAAAAGTTAACTTGTGTTACCATACCACAGTAAAATAAAAAAAAATAAAAAAGAAAGTGTCAGTCTTACAGCATATAGTCTATCCTTCACAATACTTTACTTAGTTTGAGGTTTTAGGTCTCCCTGCCTTCTGCTATTACTTCCTTTAAGGCATATCACTTTGAAGAACCCTTCATTTTTTTCCAGACAATACACCATATGGTGGACACTATTGGGAGGACTTCCTTGAATGGGTGAATGTGGAGTCCGCAAAATCAGGTGATATGATAATGATCATCTCTGGACCCCAATATATCACATCAAGAAGTGGCTTCCCCTTAGTTGCCCAGTCCCCCTTCATGGTCTCCCTGATAATTGACTGTTACACACCACAAAAAGCTTTGCTTATTATAGTTATTGGAAGCCTTATAACCGATTAAGAACAAAAAAGCGACATGCATAGTACGAGTAATACAATGATACTAATATAAATGCAAACCGTTAACAGAAATGTAGGACTGTAGAGAAGGTAAGACAGAAATATATTCCTAAGGTTTATGACCACAAATACAAAACCATACACACCAAAGTATAACATATGCATATGTACTTACTGCCCCCAGCTTCATCACAGTCATATACAGCTGCTGCAAGACATCTCTCGCAAGCGGACGAGGCATACACAAATCGCTTACATGCATAAAAAAAACATTGCGCAATAAACATGGTTCTATTTTGAAACTTGCAAAATGATCCTAAAAAGAAAGTAGTAGTGGCTGAAAACTATTTATAAAACAGAGCTAATGATCCAAATGTAAAGCTTGCCAATACTATAAATACCAAGGTACAAACTCTCTGTCTAAAGGTGACAAAAAATAAAGGATATCAATAGTTTAATGTGAGTTGATGTTCAATTAGTAGTATGATGGACTTTGCTTGTATTATAGAATTAGTTCATTATATGTACAAGGGAGTGCGGAAGCCCTTTTACTGAGAACAAACATGGGCCGAATACCCTGCTCTATGGAATTTCTTCCACTCAGGAGTGCCTATAACCACGGTTTACGTCACTGCACCCTTCACAGAGGATAAATATCGATTTGCATATCAGTCTTTGTCCCACCCACAAGGGCAGTCCAGCACCAAAATGCTAGGCAAATCTCCTCTGAACAAGAGTACCGTCAGCAACACCAGACACGTGTTTCGGCCTAGTCGGGCATCATCAGTGAGGTGAAGCTGAGCCTCTCCAAAACACAGTGAGCAAGGGGTTCACGTTGGATTAACATGGGTTACTGATGGTGAAACCCCACGTTTTACAGTTCCAAAGGAGTGTGGGAGCTCCTCTACTGAGAACGAACATGTGTCAAATACCCTGTTCTATGAAATTTCTTCCACTCAGGAGGGTTGATTATATGGTCTGGCACAGTGGCTTTATGTTATACATTTACTTTTCTTTAATATTTGAACAATAGAAAGAAGCCCACAAAATTACATCTCTCATGAATCCTCTACTGGCCTTCTCCACCAGTTATCATGTCCTCTTTTCTAACTGTTCCCTGTTGAATATTAATTAATACGCTGTTTTTGATCATCCAGCTTCAGGGCCGCTGAGGATGTATGAGCAGTGCATGTAATGGTAGACAGCAGGAGGAGTGCTCCGTTCCCTGTGCAGCCTCAGTGGCCCGAAGCATGATTTAGACTCCAGGGAAGTGCTAAGCACATGAGGACGTTCCGCCAAGGGAACACAGAGCAGGGCTGGGGTGTGCACGCGGTAGGCATCAGAAGGTAAATCGTAAGTGATTACAAGTACAGGTACAGGGTAAATCATGAGTGATTAAAGGTGCAGGTACTGGGTGGTTCTGTGCTTTAAATCCATTGACAGAGCCCTGTCATCTTTGAAGAGGATTTTCTCTCCATGGGTCTCTTCCAGGGCCGGCCACAGCAGGAGCTGTATGGCTGGTGAGGGAGCTTGTTCCTTTGGCTCCTCCTACCAGGAAAAGGGATATTTCCATCAGTCCCAACAGTGGTCTACGCCCTTCTGCTCTCAGAAATTGCCTTAGTCCACAGGCAGAGGTGGAAGAGGTTCTGGCAGTGGAGCGATGGGGTAAGTTACTCCAGCATACCAGACTGAAGGAAAGCTGCGTGTTTTGTAAAGAAGTGATGTCTTATTTCTGCAGTTCTGCAAGCATTGCAGGTGTTCAAGATAGAGTTCATATGAAAGCCTTACCAGGGGAGGTACAGGAGGATGTCTTTTTTCCCATGAAAACTGCAGGCTGATATAGCAGAAAGGGAGGGAGTTGTTACAGAAAAGAGTGATAGAAAGAATATAATTGCACCCTGGTGCTCAGCAATATCTTTCTAGCAATGAAAAAGGACAATGGGTTTCATCCGGTCATCAACCCCAGAGCAAAAAACAGCTCTGTGTTATATATCATCATTTCACAATAGAGAAGACTGCCACACAGAGAGACATGCCGAGGCCTGGAGATTGCTTGGCTCGATTATTACGTTACATTACTGTTCTCTCATCAGCAAAGGCAATTCCTCCAGTTTAAGTTGGAGGGAGTAATGTATCTATTCACTGCTCTGCCTGTTGGACTATTTTCCGCTCCTTGGTGCTTCACCAAACTGCTGGAGCCAGTGACAGCCTTCCTTGGGTGCAGGGATGTCTGGCTTCTCAAGTATCTGGATGATATTTTGATCACGGCTGAATCCTCCCAGGAAGGTGCATAGTTAAACTCTTCCGATGATCATCCTATTGGATTTATTGGGGTTTGTCATTAACTGACAGACATCTGCTTTGATTCCCCCACAGGCTATGCTATTTCTGTCGTTCAAGTGGAGCTGCAAAGACTCCTCTCTTTGCCTCCCAGCAAACAGTATGAGTGCATCTCAAGAAGGAGCTTTGGCGAGTGCTCAGGCAATCAGGGGTTTCTCTCCAACTTCTGGCACATTGGTTAGGGCTTCTTTCAGCATCCAATCAGGCCCTTTGTCATGGCTCTCCTCATCACGGAACCCTACAAAGAGTTAAAGACTAAACTTTGCATCATGATGTATAACATTCCAGCTGTGTCCTGCTTTCTTCAGAAGCAAAAGAAGGGTCACTTTGGTGCGTGAATCACATGGACATGTGCAACAGACTGTATCCCGCCTCAACACCCATCACCATCTTCTGGTGGTCTTCAGCTGGAGACCAGGTCCTTTTGCCCAGGCAAAGGACGTCTTCTTTGAGGTTTGGGGGGAAGGGGTTCATTACACTTGCTGCTAGATGTACACCTGCACAGGATGGCATTTGTACAAGGAACGCTGACCTGTCCAGCTCAACCTTGTTATCTGTTAGTCCTCCAAATGAACGTGGAGCCCCCAATCCTGTTACCACAGTTCTGAGGCATTTTGTTAGATCCACTAGTTCATCCTCATGCAGGGGAGTTGGGGGCCGCCCTTCAAGTAATGGTCTGGAAAATTCCAGGGTGGGAAGGGAATGCGAGAACATTTCAGCAGAGGCTTCAGGTTTCATTCAATGTCCATGGGCACCCAACACTGTCAATACCTATGACTAGGCATGGAAGGTATGGGTTTGCTGGTGCCTTCGAAGGAACCTGGATTTTCTTAATTCTGGATTATCATAGGTTGTAATTTTATTGGAGAGAAAGGCTTCTACACTTTCCTACCATACAGTGATTACTTAAATATCAGCCATTTCCTACAGACATTGCCTGGTGAAGGGTCTTCCAGTGGGGAAGCATCCTTTGATGTGCCATTTGTTTAATGGAATTAGGCTCAGCAATCATCCGTAGGACAGGTCTGTAGAATATGAACTGTGTATTATCTTTGATCGAGTATTTGCCATATAATGGGGGCGTACCGTTGAAAACACTTTTAGCTAAATTGGCTATGCTCCTGTGTCCAGGTTCCTTCAAAGGGTGTAGTTGATGTAAGAGCTTTGAATTTGTCGCTGAGGTCTTTTTCTCCTGATGGGGTGTCCTTTATTATTTCCGATAGGGTTAAGGTGACGTCTAGGCTAGTGGACCTAGGCTCATTACGTTCCCTAGCTTTTAGGATTTCCCTAAACTTTATGTGGTCCAGTGTCCTAAGGAATCGAATCACAGGCGGGCTTGCTGGGGGATTTTGCAGGTGAACATTTTGTCATTTTCTATAAACGTTTCCACCCAGTGCCTTCCATATACTGTCCAGGTGTTGTAAATGAGTGATGTCTTAACAAGACACACAGCTGTATGGGGCACATTCAGAGAGGGGCAAATACAGCACATTTTGGCAAATACAGCTTGACAGATACCTAAGAACATGAGTGGATGACACAAGGAAGGCAGAGCCACTCCCATCCAGGTCATGTCATTGAATACAAGAGGATTTAGGTCTTTTACGACTAATAGTGACGGGCAGGCTTATGTTTTGTCAGCAGACATTCCTTTTACAGGAGACCTGGGTGTTGGATTGTTACTCGATTGATGGTTATCAAATCACTGAAAGGTTTGCGACATGCCTTAATAAGGGTAAGCTCTCGGGGGGTCTGGTCATAGGATTAAAAAATCATCTCCATATGAAAGAATATGAATTGTCGAACAAGAACCCAAATATCTTGGCTGTTGGTGTGGACCTCTCCAAGTCTAATAAACAGGATCATCTCCTTTTTACTAATGTGTATACCCCCCTGGCCAGGATGATTTGAAGGTGATAATAGACGTGTTGGAGGCAACTATGAGTGAGTGGTATATGCAATGGCCACAAGGCTTTTGCATTATTGCTGGGGGTATTCATTATCAGCTGTTATACTGCAGAAATAAGAGTATACCCTTCTGATATTCCCCTTTAATAAATCAGAATAAGGTGAATGGTATAGATCATGTATTGGAAATTTCATCTTGTGGGGAGGGACAATGGCATGAATCTTTCACAATAAAAGATTTGATTTTGCTAATGGAAACTGCGAAAAATTCAAGCCAACATTCCTTTACGTGGACTAATGGGCATAGATTCTCACTGATGGACTATATTTTGTTAACCAAAAACCTATTTGAGAACATTACGGGATTTTTTTTTTTTTTTTTTTTATTTTATTTATTTATTTGTTTACAATTCAATGAAATGAATTTTTACAAACAGTTGAGAGCGACAGCAACCCTTAATGAGATGCGCCGCGAGCTTTCATGTAGTTATGTCAGATTCCTGGTGAGAATAGGATTACCTCTTCCAGGTCAATGTAATGTTTAGATGGAGTTGGTTGGGCTCAAGCGGACGTAAAGGGCCGAATGCGTAAAAGATACCAGAGGAAGCTTAGTCTCCCTGATTACCATTATGGTGATAAAGTGGTGGCTTTGGAGGTATTGCTCTCATTACGGGATTTCAGTTCTTAGATACAGTGCTTAGTGACCACAAGATATTATGGTTTCAAATGGATTTGAAGAGGAATAAAGTATGTGAGAAGTTGTAAGCGACATTCAGGTAAATAATGCATGTAACGAGGTGACATGGTCAGAAAATAATGTTTCTGCATTTAGTACATGTTGTTTTGGAAACTCCATGGAAGAGAAGCTTTTGTCTTTTGTTAATGTCCCTGAATATGAAGTGGTTATTAGTGATACTGGGCCTCATTCCGAGTATGGAGGTAATCACAGCGCTATTTGCGCCATGACTACCTCCAATACTGGTACCGAGTCCGCCCTGGTTCAATGGGGACTTACCAGTCTATTCCGACCTTTGCGGGACCGGTAAGTCCCCATTGAAAAAGCCATTCCCCATTCCCATTTGAGCCCCCATAGGGCTCAATGGGAAGGCGCTAATAACGGTACTGTAAATTGCTGTACCGTTATTAGCTCTAAACTCCCTTAACGGGTCCCGTCCTTAACGCCTGGTAAAACCAGGAGTTAAGGAAGGGACCCGCTAAGGGAACTCGTAGTGGGGCGCAAAGGGATTACCGGCACCGATGTCCTTAACAGTACCCGGTATCCCCTTGCGCCCAACTCGTAAAGAGGCCCACTGGCTATATCATGGTCCCTCGATTGAGGCAAAATCATTATCAAAGATCTTGTGATGAAGAAATTAATGACATGGCAATAGTCAGCAGGAAAAACAATAAAGAAATGTCTATTAAATATAGGAGACAGAAGCCAGTATCTCAGTTGGAAAGAAATAGTGAGGTTGCACATTTAAAGATGTCCTATAAGAACTGGATTAATGTGCATAAGAGTTCTATGATGTCGGTTCGCTGGATGATTATATTTAAGGCACTTAGAAGTTCGGATCCAGAGAAATTGCGGTCACTTATTAAAAGATATACCTCCCTGGTTCTTACTAAAAGGGAAATTAATCCTATACAGGAAACCACTTGGGTTACTTATAAACGAGCTATGTATTTTAGAGTGACAAAGAATTTGATATTTCTCTCTAACATGATAAACTGGCAGGTGAGGGTCCCTTGGACATCATAGTGGAGGATTTAGAACATAAAATAAATAGTCTTAAATCTTCTCGGGCCCTTGGACTGGATGGTTTGGCGAATGTGGTCATAAAAAAAGATCCTCAAAAATGGGCAATGGTTAAAGATAAACACATTTTTCGTTTTGGTCACCAAGACAGGAATCATACCTCAGAGATGGAGGAAGTCTATTTTTATTGTGATCGAATAAGAATGGAGCCTGGGATAACCCAGATAACTATCGTATATTAGCCATGGTAGATACCAAGGCCAAGATATTCTCCTCCTTTTTGCTTGATTCCTTTAATAGTTGGGTAAAGGAATACAAGATTCTAAGTATACAGCAAGTGGGTTTCCACAAGGGAGTGGGTACCATTGCTGGGCTATGGACACTGATGTACCTGGTACCTAAGACCAAGGAAGAAAGATCGGCCTTGTTGTACATATGTTGCATAGACTACAGCAAGGGGTTTGATTCTGTGTATCAAAAAATGGTGTGGCATACATTGGTTGGTTTGGGTATTCATCCCCAGATACTGTATTTTTGTTTACAAAGTTTATGTACCAAGACTACAGATCAAGTTAGACTTAGCCAAGATGGTATTCTTAGCCAAAGCATTATTGCTAATCATGGTCTTAAGCAGGAGTGCACTCTAGCACCCAGGGTATTTAATTAGTATATCTCGGACCTTGATATTGCCTTGGCTAAATTTAGGAATTTTCCACCCAGGCATTAAAACCAATGCCATTGCTTGGTTAGCCTACGCAGATGACTTGGTTATATTTGACACCACTCCCATAGGTCTACAGAGGAGCATAACAACTATAAAGGAACACACAAAGCTAACAACTTAATCATCAATCTTAAAAAGATCAAAATTATGGTCATTAATGCAAAAAGAAAGTACAAAAATTTCAGGTGGAAAAATAATGATGAAATTATTGAAAAGGTTGAGAAATATACATATCTGTGCATTCCACTTAGGATTCTCTCAGCATTAATAAATTGGCATCTGACATCAACAGTAAAGTAGTCAAAAAGTGTAATGTTATAAGAAGATTTGCTGATTATAGGGGAACCATTTCTATGGAAATCATGAATTGAGTATATAAAAGCTGTACCATACCAAGTGCCCACTATGCAATGGAGGTGTTATGTAACAACGAGGTTAAGTGGCTTTCAAAACTGGAAATTAGAATTTGGCGTGTTACTTTGGGCCTTTCCTCCTCGACTCCCATTAAAGCTATTCGATGTGAGCTAGGGCTCACATCACTTGTTACTTTGAAAAAGATAGGCACAAGCATATTTTATGTAAAGATGTTTGAAGCGAGTACTCAACATACCTCGATATATAACCTTTTTGATAAGTTACTCTATTTAAGGTCTCAGCTCAAGACCTTAAAGAAATGGCTGGAGGACATTATAAAGTCTTTTCTTGATATGATTGGTTTTGAAATTAAGGGGCTAATTCATGGAAGCATTTTATAATGACAAAACCCCATTGGAAAATGCTCTGTGAATAAGGGCCTCAATATTCAATAAATATTGGGATTGCAGCTAGAGAAATAAAAAGGAGAGCCGAAATTTGGGAGCGAGATAGTAACTTCTGAGAACTGGGGAAGAAAATCAACAAAGTTTTATTATTGATGGACCAGCCAAGTATTTTGTGAATATCAGGGAACCTGGGCTGAGAAGATTCATTTTACAGCTGCGGGCAGAGCAGTTGCCAACCTGGTCTCGACTTGGTGCCTGGTTCGCCATTCCTAGACATGAAAGACTTTGTCGTTTATGTCATATTGAAACAGAGAGCAAGACATTTGTTAACAGGTTATCCAACATTGACGGATATTTATCATATTGTTATGGATGTTTTAAGAGTTTTAATAACATAAGGGAAGATCAAAAGTGAGCATATATTTGCGTAGGTCAAAATATACATTTATGTTAAAATCTGTATTATATGTGGCAGCTCATGATTAAGAAAATTGAAAAGGTGGATAGATGATTTTAATAATTTTAAGTATTTTTAACATATATAAGATTTGTAGGTATTAGATAAAAGTATAATGAATTGTTAAGCATTAAAGTTTAAATGCATTATGTGATGATATGAGTAGTTCCACATTATGTGTATTGTTTAATTGTGTGTAGTTTTTAAGGTTTTTGCTTTTTAAACCAAAAACACTTTAATAAAATAATAAATAGTGGAATTCGAATGATAGTTTGATATAATGAAGAAATTATTTTTTATATGTTGAATGAGTGTTATTTTGTCAATAGTGATCTTGTATATGAATTAGGTAGATTGCATTGAATTGTTGTAAATCTTATATGTTCATTGTGGAAGTTATTTGGTGACTACTTTGCACCAAAGAAAGCATGTTTACTACCCACAACTCAGAATTATTTCTAAGGCTTCCCAACTTTGATAGCTAAAGTAAGTTAAATTGAGTTGTCCAGGATCACACACTTTGGTCAAGTGGTGCAGTCGAGACATGAGCTCACCTTGCAATTTTGGCACTTGAAATAGAGAATAGATACTACCAACCCAGTTCCACATCCACCTACCGCTCCATAGTAGGAGATGGTAGGCACTCCATAAAATACTCACTACGATAAATATGGATCAGCGCAGCACCACCACAGCGAGACGAACCATAAGGAACAGCCAACAACCCCACCTACAGGGATACAAGCCGAATGGAACCAGAAGTACCTGACAAGAAACCTGGCACCAGGATACAGACCCCAGTAACCCAACCCTCAACTTTCTGCATACTTAATCCACACAAAGTCACACAACCATTTCTCTCCCAGCAATCCGCACGCACTTTACCACACCACAGCAAAAACACATAAACAGCACCCACAGCACACAAGGTCTCACCCGATCCGATACTTGTACCAAAGCCCAGCACTCGGTGGATACCGAGCTGAAGCTGCCAACAGCACACCACTTCTCCCACTCTCCTACTCCCCTCCTCCCGACTAACCTTACCCGCCCTCCTCCTGTTTACAGATCCGCCAGAGCGCCTGGGACAATTCCGTTGGTGACGGTGCGCTATATAAACACCTTTAACATAACATAAGATAACTTGACCATACAGCTTCCGAGCTCGTGTGTACAAATATGTGTTAACAATATCGTAAACACATCCTTTTGGAGTTTTACAGCTGTACTATGGATATTTACACACAGTGAAAGAAAAAGCATAATAAGGTCGTCTCTACATAGTCACTGTTTTACACAGCACCCATCACGTGTCTAACCACACACATTTGCACTTCTTAAGGTACATCCCATTATAATAAGGACTCAAGGTTGTGCCTAACAGTCACCCACTACTGGTCCCTGCCTTTATAAAGATGCTCTGCTGAGACATCTTAAAAAAGCATTTCAAAGACTGTCATTTTCTTTCTTTGTATTTAAAAAGTACAGAAAAAACACTCAGTGACAGAGATCATGACTTAGTCTCAGAGCACTGCCTAGGAACAGCTGATACTGCGGCCTGAAAGTACCTTCTGCCTGGACAGCCTCAGCCTCCCACAACAGGAAATAGCTGCACATATGTTGGTAGCCATATACTGAAACAGAAAACTGTAAACATACATTAGCCACCTTTATAAACACTTGAGTCCATTCTGAACTTCGGTTAGGAGTCACTGGGCCTCATTACACGGATGGCGCTAAGGGATTACCGACACCGGTAAGGGCACTAGTGCCGGTAATCCCTTAGCGCCATAATACGAGGTCCCTCAGTGGGTCCCGTTTTAACGTGTGGCAAGACCACACGTTAAGGAAGGGACCCGCTGAGGGACTCCAGGGCAAATAACGTTACAGCTAATAGCGGTACCGTTATTTGCTCCTTCCCCATTCCCATTGAGCCCTATGAGGGCTCAAATGGGAATGGGGAAGGGCCTTGGTGAATGGGGAATTACCACCCCGCCAACCTTGGAATGGGGTGGTAATTCCCCCATTCACCAAGGCGGACTCGGTAAAATACTGGCGGCAACCATGGCGCTAATGGTTGCTGTGTAATGAGGCCCACTGTCCCTGGAACAGACACAGCCTTCTTAGGAGATTATTGCATTGTGAGGACACTGGGGTGTTTGCAGCCCAAAGCTGCAGCACGCCATGGCTGAGCATGCTCCTTTATTGCTTCCTCTGGAGGCACTCATGGCAATGAGGTATCTATCATGCGTGTGCCTCGTGTAGCCTGGGAAAGTGATTGGGGGTGAGTGAGATCCATATAGATGGAATGGAAGTGACAACAATCATTGCACCATAAGAGCTTTGCAGAGCAGAGCTGGATAGTGAACTCACACCCTGTTACCTGTCCCATAATGTGCAATATTATTCTGCAGCTTGGTTTTTCATTTGGCATCACTGTTACAATATGTGTAAAGTTCGCAAACTTCTCTTAAATCCCAGTCCCTAAGGTTCACATGTCAGCCTTTCGTCATTTACACTCTGATACAATGAGTGTCATTATGGACGATACTAGCAACTGGCCTAAAAGAAGTTTAGTTCAAATGTACTTCACAAACTCTATTTTATGTGATTTTTTTCATTGGTTCTATAAAGCGCTGCGTAAAATGCTGGTGAACAGTAGCCCTGCAGCCTTAGCAAAATATGGAGGACTGTCATTTTATAAAAAATCATCCAGGGTGAGATAGCTCAGCAATGAGAGATTACAATGTCAGTAAAATAGCTCTGCATGTTAGTGTGCCTGCTGCAAAAATCTGTGAGTAGCCTGCTGGTTACATGTTCAATACTAGTTAGAGCTCAGCTGGCTAATGCATTTGAAGAAGTGCTCTCACGGGGCCCCCACAGAATCTTAATCCAATCCTGCCATATCTCCCTCCAGTTTCAGTCTATTTTTTTAGAAATGTGCACCTTCCGGGTATCTTTAAGTCTGTATCCTCTATCTATGCTATGGTTTGGGTACCTTCATCCTGTCTTGCAATCCATTTCCTGCATATTTTATTCATTCTACATAATCTAAAACTGTTAATCTGTGTCTTGTATATGTAACAGGACAAGGTCAACTTTCTTTCATCAAAGTACCTACTCCCTGTGCTGCATTCATGCTAGAGCATGTATGCCTTCCTCCTGGCCCCCAATATATATCTTGCATCCACGCTGGAGGACATGCACATTATATATATATGGGATACATTACTCACCGTAATCGTATTTCTGATGCTTGTATCTGCTTAGATTGACATGCTGTGCATAGGCTGACATCTAGTGGAAGCTGCAGAGTATTACAGTTTGTTTTTCGAAACTCGAAAATGGGTGACGACACATGGCGTGCCAGTAATACTATCCCTAGTGTGACGTCCACTGTACCCATGATCCCTCACGCGTGTATGACCCTCAGATTGTATTTTTTCTAACATGAGGTAGCATGAGGAGTAGCGTGAGTACAGAAGATCCAAGCAGATAGATAGAAAGATAAGACTACAAGCATCCATGCGCCTTCTCTCAGAGGGGAGGAAGGGCGGGCGCATGTAAATCTAAGCAGATACAAGCATCAGAAGTACGATTACGGTGAGTAATTTATCCCTTCTGAGGCGTGTGGAATCTGCTTAGATCACATGCTGTGCATAGATTAGCGAGCAGTGTTAGAAGAAGGAGGTGGGATGTGAGAAGGGTCATGAGCAAATAAATGTCTTACAATCGCTTGTCCCACTTGAGTTTCTGTCTTGGAATGATTGTCAATGCAGTAGTGCTGAGTAAAAGTGTGAATAGAGCTCCATGTAGCTGCTTTGCAAATGGTGTCAAGGGGAACATTTGCAATGAAAGCCAGAGTGGCCCCAATGCCTCTTGTAGAGTGGGCTCTTGGCGTAACAGGCAGAGTCTTTTCAGAAAGGGAGTAACATAGCTGGATACAATTAACTATCCACTTGGAGATGGCACCTTTAGAGACGCGATCTCCTTCTCTGCCTGTAGCTACGGAGACAAACAGTTGGTCTGTTTTCCTTAGCGGCCTGGTCTTGTCTATATAGTAGAGGACCGCTCTTTGCACATCTAGAGTGTGTAGTTTCACCTCAGCAGAGCTTTTGGGTTCTTGGAAGAAGGCCGGAAGCTCAATGGACTGGTTAACGTGGAATTTAGAAATGAACTTAGGTGAGAACCTAGGGTGTGTTCGTAGAACCAGTTTATCCTTATGAACAGTAAAGAAAGGATCCTGCACTGACAGAGCCTGAATTTCACTGACCCTTCTTATGGATGCAATGGCTACTAAGAAGGCAGTTTTATAGGTCAGGTGTTTGAGACTGGCTTTATGCATGGGTTCAAAGGGTGGGCCCATGAGCTTAGCAAGCACCACATTAAGGTCCCATCCGGGTGGTGGGTTTGAAATTGGAGGGTGGAGTCTCTTTACCCCTTCCATGAAGGCTTTAACCACTGGTACCTTCCACCACAAAACCTGTGTGTGAGGTGGTGTAGGCTCACAGCGCTGCCAGGTGTACCTTGAGTGAGTAAAATACCAACCCTGCATCCAGCAGGTGGAGCAAGTATGTGACAATATTGGAAGGAGTTCAATCGGGTTGATTTGTTTATTCTGGCACCAGATAACAAATCTTTTCCTTTTATCAAAGTAACAGTGCCTCGTGTTAGGTTTCCTAGATTCCTTTAGGATGTCCTTACATCTCTGTGGTAAGTTGAGATGTCCAAACTCTATGACTTCAGGAGCCATGCTGCCAGGTACATTGAGCTGGGTTGAGGATGCACTGTTTGACCTTGGTGTTGGGACAGTAGGTTGTACCAGCACAGGAGTCTGATGGGTTCGCACACCGCTAGTCTGCGTAGGTGTGGGAACCACGGTTGCCTCGCCCACATGGGAACAACTAGGATGAGTGTCATCGATTCCCTGTGGATTTTGTTGACCAGCTTCCTCGTGAGAGGGGCTGGTGGAAAAGCATAGGCAAACATTCCTGACCAGTTCATCCACAGGGCGTTCCCCTTGGAGTCTGGCTGAGGGAACCTGGATGCGAATTCTGGGAATTGCCTTGTGGCAAATAGGTCTGTAGTGGGGAAACACCACTGTGAGAAGATGTCTTCTACGGCTTCTCTGAGTAGACACCATTCGTGTTCTTCTGGGAGGGGATCTCTGCTCAAAGCGTCCGCTAGCGAATTGAGATCCCCTGGAACATGTTGAGATGACAGGTAAATGTTCTGTCTGAGTGCCCATATCCAAATTTTCTGGGCAAGCTTGGACAGATTTGGCGACCGAGTGCTTCCCTGTTTGTTTAGGTAAAACATTGCTGTTGTGCTGTCCATCAGGATCTGTACTGACAGGTTCAACAGGTGGGGCTCAAACGCTTGAAGCGCTCTGAATACTGCCATAAGCTCTAGCAGATTGATATGATTCTTGGCCACTGTGTGAGACCAGAGAACCTGAGCTGTGTGGTGAAGGAGGTGTGCTCCTCACCCTGACAGGGATGCGTCTGTTCTGACTACAGCCTGTATCTCTGGATCGTAAAAGGGTTTCCCTTTTGACAGGTTCTCTCTTGTCCACCAGTGAAGACTTTGTACAAGTGTTGGCGAAACGACCACTAGATCGTCCCACTGACCACTTGCCTGAGACCACTGTTTCGCCAACCATTCTTGCATGGGTCGCATGCGCAGGCGCGCGTGGGGGACCAGGTAAATACATGACGCCATCATGCCTAGCAAACGCATCGCTTTGCGCACCCTTATCTGGCGACCGGGCTGGTATAGAGGAATTTGCAGTAGTAGATTCCAAATTCTTTCCTCTGATGGAAAGGCCAACCCCTCTTGAGTGTTTAAGACAGCTCCTAGGAACTGTTTGGAGGTGCTTGGCACCAGACTTGATTTTTTCTCGTTTACGGAGAAACCCAATTCGAAGAGTAGGTCAATCGTTCTTTGAATGTTTGATCTGCAAATTACTGGGGTCTCCCCCGTGATGAGCCAGTCGTCCAGGTAAGGGTATACTGGGATTGCCTCCCTGAGTAGGTGTGCCGCCACCACCACCGCCAGTACCTTGGTGAATACCCTTGGAGCTGAGGCGATACCGAAGGGCAGCACCTTGAACTGGTAGTGCTGACTGTCCACCTTGAAGCACAAGAATCTTCTGTGCGCTGGGAACATGGAAATATGAAAATAGGCATCTTTCATATCCAATGTTGCCATGTAATCCCCCTTTTTTAGGACGGGGATTACCTCTTGGAGAGTAGTCATGCGAAACTTCTGGGGCTTGACATATTTGTTTGCAGGGCGTAGGTCTAATACTGGGCGCATTGTCAAATCTTTCTTTGGCACAAGGAAGTAAGTTGAATAAATACCCTTGTTTACCTGGTTGCCCGGGCCCAGTTCTATCACGTCCTTTGCTAGAGGATTGACGAACTCCTCGAGGAGGATCTTTTGGTGGTCCAAGGAATGTATCTTTTGACGTGGAGGGTGGTTTCGGGGACACTCGAGCAGTTCTATGCAGTATCCTGCGGACACTGTGGACAGCACCCATCTGTCTGATGTGATCCCTTCCCAAGTTTGGGTGAAGTTGGAAATGCGTCCCCCTACTGGGGATGCGTGAGAAGGGACCCTGAGCGCAGCGTCACTGTTTTGCGGGAGGCGTGTTGCCTCTGCTGGGGCTGTCTCTACCTCTACCACGGCTCCTCTTGTTTCCTCTGCCATAACTTTGGGTAGTCTGCTGGTTGTTACCCCATGATGTACCCTGCCCCTGTGTATAATTGGAGCCCCTTTGTGAATTGTGGCCGCGTGGGCGACGAAAATTACCATTGCCTCTTTGATTAGGGGGCTTGTTGGTCAACTGTCCCAGGGATTTCAGAGTATCATACTCGTCTTTGGCAGTTTATAATGCGTCCTCTACCGCTTTGCCAAACAGTAGATTAGGTTCCACTGGCATGTTGATTAAGGATGCTTGTGTCTCGGGTTTAAACCCTGACTGTCTTAACCAAGCATGCCTTTTAATGACAGCGCTCTCTGCTATTAGCCTGCCCGCGTTATCTGCGGCATCAAAGGTTGCCTTAAGGATGCAACCGAACATGGCTCTCCCCTCCGACACGACCTGGGCTAACTGGCCCTTTAATGGTTCCGGTGCAGAGTCAATGAGGGCAGCTAACTGCTCCCACTGGTGTCAATTGTAACTTGCCAGCAGAGTGGTGGAGTTGACAATCCTTGCCTGGTAAGCGGAAGTGGAGGCTACCTTCCTTCCCAACCCGTACAATTGTCTTGCTCTCTTTGTCTGGGGGGGCCTCAGATGCTGATAGAGGTGTCCCGCCCTCTTCCGGGTTTTAGTAACTACCAAGAAGTCAGGCTTCAGTTGACCCCTTATGTAAAGCGGGTCTGATTGGACTGCCGTGAACAATTTCTCGATTCTGGGGTTTACTGCCCTGGTGAGGTTAGGAGTGAGAAGGGAAGGATCAATTCTCTGTTGTATGGACTTGAGAATTGGAATGGCTTGGGCAATGGGTTTCTTTTCTCCCACTAGTTCCTCAGCAAAGTCCCTCTCCTCCTGTGCCCCCTGAGTGTCTATGCGGAAGTGCTCTGCCGCTCTAGTCAAGACCTCATTTAGGAGGGGCTGGTTGTCGACTGGAGAGTCAGTAACTTGAGGTTCTTTGCCGACAGGGGAGTCTATTCTGTAGACTTCTGGGTCATTTTCCTCCTCATCTTGGTCCTCGTCGTCCCCATAATAGTCCACCCCAGTTTGGTCGTCCAGCATTAGCAAGTCTGGATCCTCATCCTGTTGTGGATCCTCACTATACTGGGTGTAAGGCTGGATGTAAAAGGGTCTGAAGTCAGACCTTGCGTTGGAGTATCAAACCGAGGATTTTTACCAGAGGGCTGCGGGTCCCTAGATCCTGAAGGAGTAGCACCATCAGGGGTATAGGTGAGGAAGTGTTCTGAGTTCTTGGAGTAGAAGTCTGCTAGGGAGGTCATTCTAGTCATAACCCTGTCTATATCCTCACTGGTCCATTTTTTGGAGCTGGGAATTACCATTTGTTGAGAGGGTTCCCCTTCTATTCCTTGTCTGGACCTATGGGCCTGTACAGAAGTCTTGCATTGATGCTTATCTGAAGACCTAGAACTGTATTTATGTAACTGTGGTGCAGAAGAAGGGTGAGATGGTTTCTTCTGCTGTTTACCCCCTTCCCCATGAGTAGAAGAGTGTTTTCCTGATGTTTTCACCTTCTCAGTGCTTTTCGACGCCTGGCGTTGAGATTCGGGTGTAGTGTCCCTTTCCTTCGAGAGAGGACGCCAGGACTCGGAAGCAGCCGCTGAACGGTCTGCCGGAGCCAACTCCTGGTGTGCGGCCTGGGGCTGGCAGTCATTTTCGTCTTCTGATGAGCGTACCTCCATGACTTTGGTGAGTGAGGCACCTTTGGCAACTGTGGACGGTTGCCTGGTGTCGTGCGGCGATCTTGACCGAGAACGCCCAGAGGACACCAATTCGGTGGACCGCTCTCTGCGTGCCTCTTTCCGAGAACTCGACACGCGCGTCGAGTCTCGGTTGGACTTTGAGTGTTTAGGTGTAGAAGTGCTGTGGGTAGTGCTCGTGTCCCCGGGTGTGCTCCCCATAACTGCCTTGCCGGACAATCTTCCGAGGTTGGGGACTTGCGCTTGGGCGTCTTTCGACCCCTCCTTGCCCTCGCCGTCCGTAAGCAGGGCGTTGCTGCCATCACTGAAGGCGCCCTCCGCTTCCATGGCCTCGAGTTGCCTGGCGTGGTGGGCCCAACATTTGGTCGAGAGGTCCTTTAGTGTTTTAGCCTTGAACCAGCTACACGCTGTGCAGTTCGCCTCAGGGTGATCCCTCGGCAAGCAGAGGTTACAGGTGGCGTGTTTGTCAACCCAAGGATACTTGCGGTTGCACTTGGGTCAAAATTTTAAAGGGGTACCCTCCATACGCACCCTTGGCAGCGGGCTAGTGTGTGTAGGAAAAATAAGAGTGTAGAGTATGTTTCCACCCCCACACTCTCCCTACTTGCAGGGCAGAGGCCACAGGCCTTTCAAGGCCCGGGCTGAGGCCAGAGGCCTTCCGAGGACCAAAGTCCGTCGTGCAGCTCTCAACGGTTGTTTGTTCTCCGGACCGGCGTTGAACGTCGAACTTCGATGTCTCGACGTGGGAGTGGAAGAACGGGGAAATTATATGATATTTGAAAAATATGGCTGAAAGCCAGGGAACTCTGCGCAATGCTTCCGACAAGTATGGCGGAAAAAAACAATCTAAGGGTCCTACACGCGTTAAGGATCATGGGCACAGTGGACGTCATACTAGGGATAGTATTACTGGCACGCCCTGTGTCGACGCCGAGTTTCGAAAAACAAACTGTAATACTCCGCAGCTTCCACTAGATGTCGGCCTATGCACAGCATGTGATCTAAGCAGATTCCACAAGCCTCGGAAATATATACATGTTATGTGTTTTCGCACATATACACAGCTCACAACATTGCAATCCTGCCTCACTAAATTGTATTTAAAGAACGTAATATATACATCATGAATTTTTGAAATGTGAGTGACACTGCCTCAGCCCTACTGGCTTTTTTGAGGTAATTTGCCTGTAGCAATGGACTCTCCCTATTATTAAATAAATTACTGCAGTAGTCCTCATTTAAGACAACTCAGCAGTAGGAAACTTCATGTACCCCTGATGCAATGCATGACTGACTCTTCCCCATCCCTATAGGCTTTTCAGAGGGCCATGTCTGTTATGAATTCCCTAAATTGTAAACCTATATAATGCACAGTGTGTTGACCGCTGAATGAAGAAAAGCAGAATTAGGCATGCCTCACATGTGACTGACTGCTGGTCTGACATGCAGTCTTACAGTTACCCACTGACACTTTACTACTTTGATGAATTTCAGAAGGCTGAAAGGCTTTGTTTTAATGCAGATTCAAACCTGGGACCTGCTGGTTACAAATAGATCTCGGCAGTAGGTTCATTAACTTACAAGAAATATTCCAGCAGGGTTTAATTTGCTGTCCTACTAGTACCTGGGTAACATCAGAGATGTACAGGACTCCATTTCTTCTTGATAATCCACTCACCTACTCTTACCCAACACCTCTCTTTCCCCTAACTTTTGTCTTCCTTCCTGCTGCCTTTGAAGCAATTTTGTGTACATTGTTTCCCACGAATAACCCAAACTTCTCCTGGGGACTATGGGCATCATTACGACTTTGGAGGTAGCCATGGCGCTATTAGCACAATGGCTGCCTCCAAAATCGGGTCCGGGTTCCCTGAATGGGGAATTACCGGGCCATTCTGAGTTCGGAATGCCCGGTAATTCCTCCTACTGGGAACCCGGGCCCGGACCTTCCCCATTCCCATTTGAGCCCCCATAGGGCTCAATGGGAATGGGAGAGGGAGCTAACAACGGGCCGATTCCGACCGGCCCTTTGTTAGCTCCCTGGTCCCCTCGCAGGACCCGGTAATGACGCCTGGCTTTACCAGGCGTCAATAGCGGGTCCTGCGAGGAGACCTCGTAATTTTGCGGAAATGGTTTATCGGGTCCGCCTCCATTAGCGGAGCCCGTTAACCCATTCCGCAAAAGTCGTAATGAGGCCCTATGAGCCTATGATTTAAGCTGGAGGAACAATCCGTGGCAACCCACAAACCTACTCGAATCTAGCAAGAAGATTTGTCGAAGACCACAGGTCACTTTTTAGAAGGCTCGGCCAGCCAGGCTTACTCATAACACATAACTCATAACACATGTCTTAGTACCTGTGCCTTCTTGCTTATGTTCAATCTGAGTTCTGGATTAAGTATGGGGTGTGTGTACCTTTTTCAAATAAATAACCCGGCACTGCGAAGGCCCCAACACTAGTGACATAGTGCCGACAATGTGCAAATGACCAGCTGTGCAAGTGTCCTAACAGTGCAAAAGGCAGACATTACAACATGCAGACTCTACTACTTACAGATTCACCAGCACTGCAAATACCAGACACTCAAATGAAAATCCTACAACATACAGATTATGAATAAAACATTCAAAAAGAATATACTCACGGGCTTGAGTATTCGTAACACTTCTTTAAGTGCCTTTTCCACGCTGTTCACCGAGCATAACACAGCAGTGGAGACCACCACTTCAACCGAGGCATCGTCCACCTCAGACAAATTCTCAGCAGGTGCCACCAAATTGGGCTCGAAGTGCAGGTGATCATTTTCAGCCTGGCTCTTTCTCAAATACTCCTGGAAATGGGGGTTTGCATCAGTGCAGGTGACTTTGGCTCCTCGTGGATAAAACGGGAAATTGCTGCCTGGTCCGCACCCGAGCTCCAGCACTTTTAGCCGCCCCGAGGGACCTGCGAAATCCGGCAGGCAGCTAAAGAGCTCCTTCTTACAGGAATGCAAGGCTGCGTGGTAATCTACTGCGAGTTTGACAAAGAGGTGTGGGAAGAGCAGCATAGCCAGTGGCTCCCACAGTCCCAGAAAGTCCAGAAGGTGTGCTGGCAGGGCCAGGAGCCATATAGAGAGGTGGACGGCCAAGTCAACGAAGAGCCCCATCCCCAGAAACACGATTAGGGCTTTCTGGTTATGAGCACTGAGAGTTGATCAGCTTTATAATTGACAGTACACTCTCTTTTGGCGCCGCCGTTTCGCCGCGCCCATTTTGGCGCAGTAGCCTTTCTGGCGCGGGCGACGTCTAAACACCCTCAAGCCAAATTCAAAAGCATAATTCTTTGCAAATGCAGCACGTTGACAGGTCCCTGTTAACGTGTTGTATTTGCAAAGAATGATCCACCTCTGAGGGATGGAAGCAGGGGGGCAGGGAAAGGGGGAGAGCAGTAGGTGATGGAAGGTGGGAGATAGGAGGGGTAAGAAAGTAGCTAGAGAGGCAGGACTGAAGGCCGAGGGGAAGTAATCATTAAAAAAATTTTAAAAGTAGTGTGCTTCCCTGAGCGATGGTGGCAAAATATGTAATAAACAAATAAATAAATTAAAATATTGAACTGCAATGCAATTCCCTATGTCAGAGTGGCCCAGTGCATTGCAGCGCACAGTTCAGGCATGCATGACCGCAATATTTCTAAAAAGGTAGCTGGCGCTCCTCTCCAGAAAGAACATGGCATGATAACCTGTTCTGAGATGAGAGTTTGCAGCACACGCTTTTTGCTCACTGTGCCTTTCACAGATGGGAAATAGCCATTTGCATATCAGTCTTTGTCACGCTCACATGGGCAGTCCAGCACCGAAATGCTATGGCAATTCCTCTCTTAACAAGCGTACCAAAAGCAACCCCATACACGTGTTTCAGCTATGGGTATCCTGGGTACAGATGGCTTACTCACTGAAATGGGGCTGAATGTTGAGCTGGAAGCTCTCAAAGTGCTGTCACGCTAACATCTCTCAACGAGCTGCGTCTCATGTGGGTGGGGGTGCAGTTCTCAGAGATCAACCATGGTGTAGGCATCAAAGTGTTTTTAGAGGGACATCGCTCAAAGTGCTGCCAGAAAGTGAGCCCCTCTCAAAATACTAACATCATTGGGCCCCATCGATCTCAACGTACTATCTGGGGCAGCCCCCTCAAAGTTTCACCAGCGCCTAGGTGTTACAGTGTGACCAGAGTAGCTAGCCATTCTTAAAGGGCTTCCAATGGGTAGTGCTGAAAGTGATTAGCGGGTCACAACGTGGTGCCAAAGCGTAGTTGCGAAAGTGCTGCAAGTGGGGCAGCAGAGTAGTGCCAGAGAAAGTCAGATGGATCATAAAGTGCAGCCAGGCGAGCAGTTCTTAAAGTGCTGCGATGGGATGCCTCTCAACGTGTTGCCAGGAGTGCAGCTCTCAAAGAGCTGAGAGAGCTTAGATCTCGTTGTGCTTCTGGAGGCGGGGGCGGGGCATAGGCAGCTGCAAAGTGCTGCTGGGGGGGGGGGCAGCTATCAAAGTAGCAGGAGAGGAGTGCGACTGCTACGAGAGCAAATACCTTTCAAGTGTGGTGCAAGAGGGACAGATCTAGCGCTGACAGACGACAGCCTCCAAAGAGTCACCACAGGATGCTGCTCTCAAAGTGCTGCCAGAGTGGCAGCTCTGAAGTGGCGACAGACAGACAGCACTTGATGTTCTGCCAGGGAACATGCCTCGAAGTGCTGTCAGAATGGAATATCACAAAGTGCTGCCTTTGCAAGATCTTGGAATTCTGCCACGGGGTAATTGCAGAGGATGTTGACAGGCGCGGCCCCCAATAAATGCCAGGTGACGCCCAGGAAGCCATGCCAGAGGGCTCGTTATCAAACAGATGAGTGCGTTTTCAAAAGGCTGTCAGAGGGTGTAGCTCACACCAGGCGTTCCCAGGAGGGGACTCTTTCATAGAGGATACAACCCACAGCAGGGTCGGACTGGGACCAGATATAGGCCTGACTACACACACAAAAGTGGCCCAACCCTCGCCTCACGACCCTTGACCTCTGATGATAACCCCTGCAGCCGTCCATTTGCCTTTGCTCCCAAATATCTTTGCGCATGCACACAATGTTTTCACCCCCATGAATTGGCATGACACAAGATTTCAATTGGCAAAATTGGCCGCAGTTTTATTTCCATGACAACAGAAGTATTTGTACACAATAGTGACCTCATTCTGCGCGTGTGGCGTTTGCTTGCCGGATTTCCTTTGCTTCCCCCTATACTTGGTCTAGTAGGCCCCCAACTCCCCCGACCCATTGTACCTGTTCCTATCCTGCCCGTGCAGGGGTCCGTGGGTGGGGAGAGCGCCGTTTGTTTCCGGGGGGAAGCTGAGCCTTGTTTGTTCCTACCAGGCGCCCCCGCCGTTTAGGCCCAAGAGGCGCTGGTCCAGAAGAGCGAAGACCCATTCTGTTTCCTTCTGGCTCGTCCGGAGTCTATCATTTGTGCTTGGTTGCCCAAACACCGCCAGCTTGTCATTTCTGACCTGGGTGCCCTGCGACAGCACAACCCGGGTGTCCTCCTCCTTGTATTTCGCGGGTGGGTGGGTGGAAACGAAATTCCTTGTCCGGTGGCGGCGACCGGGTCCCAGTGCCGGAGCGAGATGCCTGGTCCCTGGTCCCGCCTGCTTATATCCAGCAAGCCCCGCCCCCTTCCCTTTGTTTATTTTTCGCGGGCTTCCCGGCCCATTCAGCTTTGGCGCCGTTTCGCCCCCTTTGTCCTTTCCCCTTCCGGGTGAGGGCCTCCGCTCCCGGCGACATGACCCCGCAGGGGTTACCCTGCTGCCTCCTCCATTTTGCGGACGTTTTCCGTCGTCAGCTCCATAACCCCTGCAGCCGTCCATTTGCCTTTGCTCCCAAATATCTTTGCGCATGCACACAATGTTTTCACCCCCATGAATTGGCATGACACAAGATTTCAATTGGCAAAATTGGCCGCAGTTTTATTTCCATGACAACAGAAGTATTTGTACACAATAGTGACCTCATTCTGCGCGTGTGGCGTTTGCTTGCCGGATTTCCTTTGCTTCCCCCTATACTTGGTCTAGTAGGCCCCCAACTCCCCCGACCCATTGTACCTGTTCCTATCCTGCCCGTGCAGGGGTCCGTGGGTGGGGAGAGCGCCGTTTGTTTCCGGGGGGAAGCTGAGCCTTGTTTGTTCCTACCAGGCGCCCCCGCCGTTTAGGCCCAAGAGGCGCTGGTCCAGAAGAGCGAAGACCCATTCTGTTTCCTTCTGGCTCGTCCGGAGTCTATCATTTGTGCTTGGTTGCCCAAACACCGCCACGCCAACCGGTGGGTTCTCGCCCTCCGTTGGCTCCCTTCTCCCTCATTCCTTCTCACAATTCCAGCAATTTGGTGCAAATGTTCCAGAAAAAGAGCTCCATTCCTTTAGGGGATAAGTGCACCCCATCGGCTAAGAAATACTCGGGAGTCTTCCCGTCAATCAGCCCATGCCTGATCTGATAGAAACCTCTGCCCTTGCAGAATTTGGCCATCGCCCCGTTCAGCTTCCTCCTTGATTTCTCTACTGCCGAATGGTCTGCTGCTCCCCTCCATTGCAACCGCGGAATCACCTCGGACCAGATGATCTCCGTCTCCCCCATCTGTGCTGATATTTCCTGTAAAGAGCTTGTGATGTCTCTCAGCAAGGGCCCCCTCCCCAAGCTGGTCAGGTCGTTCCCTCCCAAGTGTATTACCAACACGTCCGGCTTCCGCCGTTTGTTTAGCAGCGTATGCAATTGCCCTATCAGCTGGGCCCATTTCATCCCTGGCACCCCGTGCCATTCGATCTTGAATTCTCCTGCCGTCAAGATTTCCTGCTGCTGGTTCCAGCTTGCCTTTGCCCTTGAGATGAATGAGTGCCCCACCACCCATACTGTGCGTCGCTTCCTTTGGTGCACTGCTGGTAAATGACATGGAGGGAACGGCATGGTTATCTTTACACTTTTTCCGGCCTGACATAACGTTTATAACATCCTGACGACCATCTCCCCAATCTCTTAATCTCTTCGGCCCCTAGCCCCCCGACTGATGCTGAGGTGGCGGCCCCAATCCGAAAGGAATGTGTCCCAAACTGGCCCCCTGCCATACCCATTTTCTCCAGCCCAAGAGACATTACTTTTCTGAACTGAAATCGGCTCAGTGCGGACCCATCCCCGTGAGTGAGCCATGGCGCCTCAGCCCCTGATGGCCGTCTCTGTCGCATAAAGTTTGCCGCTGCCGCCACCGGGCAAACCCTGCTCGCTTGAATGGCCTGTACGGTCAGTGCCGTACCCTTTCCTTTCTGATCCGTCTTTGACCGCCTCACATAAATGACGACCTGAGCGCCCCCCACTTGGATGTCCCTGACGCGCAAGAACCCACTCCCTTTGCCGTTCTTGTTTTCCGGCACCAATTCGCTGATTCTGAGCGCCCCAAAAAATGCCACAGTAAAAGCCGCCGAGAAGAGCACACGCTCTGATTCATCCCGACATACTTCCCCCAGGCATTTAATTAATCCGTGCAATTTCCCAATATCGATTGGCCGTCTCTCATCCGGTTTTGCTGTGCTTTGCCTCGCCCAGCCCTTCATGGCCAGCATGACATAATGCTCCTTAGTGGGGTCCTTCTCCCCGTGTACTTTTGCATGATGTGCAATGGCTGCTAGGTGATAGCTTACCCAAGCCCGAGTCTTCCCTGTCTTCCAGCACCAGCCTATGAATGCTCTCACCGGGTTCTCCACGGGGTCCCCCGCTAGTACCTCCTTTTGGATTTGTGCAAACCGAATCCAACAAGCCCTGTACCTCTTGGTTGTACCGGGTGCCAGGGCAGTTTCAACTAGTGCGGTCAGATCGCCCCAATCATCTCCCACCATTGTACCTTGAATGGGGTCATCTCCTCCCTTGCTTCGGGGCAGCTCTCCCGGAACCGGTCCCACTGTAAACGAGACAGAGAATCAGCGGCCGTGTTTTTTATCCCTGGAATGTGCCGTGCTCTAACCTCAATGTTTAACTCTAACAGACTCCTGGTGAGTTCTCTGAGGAGCCTCAGCACCCTCGGGTTACTGGACGATCCTGTGTTAATGATCTGTACCACAGCCAGGTTGTCCGACCATAGCGAGACCTTGGAATTCTGCAGCTGCCTGCCCCACAGCCTGAATGCAACCACTATGGGGAATAGCTCCAGAAGCGTGATATCTTTTGTGACCCCCTCCTTGTGCCATTCCTCTGGCCATGCCATGCCGCACCATCTGTCCCCCAGAATTGCCCCGAAACCCAGGGACCCGGATGCATCCGTGAACAGTTTGAGCCTCTGACTGCTTGCCCATTCCGCCCTCCAGATTGCCACCCCGCTGGACTCTGACAGGAAGCCATCCCACATTCTGAGATCCTCTTTTACCTCTGCACCCAATCTGACGTGCTGCGCGGCATGTTGTAAACCCACCGTTTTTAGTTCTATACTTCTGGCAAATGCCCTCCCCGCTGGTATCACTCTGCCTGCAAAATTGAGGTTTCCAGCCAGCACTTGCAATTCCCTCAAGGTTGCTTTGTTTTTACCCATCAGCTCCCGAATCAAGCCCCTCAGTTTTTTAACCTTGTCCTGAGGGAGCCTACACTCCCCTTTAACTGAATCGATCTCGATCCCCAGAAATGTCAATGTCGTTGCCGGCCCCACGGTCTTTCCTGGTGCAAGGGGAACCCCTAGTCGTTCCATTTTATTTTGAAATATCTCCATCATGGATCTGCACTCATCCGTCCCCTCCCTCCCCACGAAGAGAAAATCATCCAAGTAGTGCAACATTCCCCCATCTTTTATCTCCTGCCGCACCGTAAACTCCAGAAAGGAGCTGAATGCCTCAAAATATGAGCAGGAGATGGCGCACCCCATGGGGAGGCATTTGTCATAGTAATACTTATCCCCCACCTTAAAACCCAGCAAGTGGTGACTATCCTCGTGGATCGGTAATAGCCGGAAGGCAGATTCTATGTCAGCTTTCCCCAGCAATGCCCCTTCCCCTGCCGCTTTTACCATTAGTATCGCATCCTCCAGGGAGGCGTACTGCACCGTGCACTGTTCCTCTGGGATGCCGCTGTTCACTGACTGGCCTTCGGGGAAGGATAGGTGGTGTATCAGGCGGAATTGACCCTCCCCCTTCTTCGGCACCAGTCCTAGTGGCGATACTACCAGATTGCTCATGGGGGGCCTAGAGAATGGGCCGGCCACTCTCCCCAGCCCCACCTCTTTGTTAACCTTCCTTTCCACCACCTCAGGATTCTCCAGAGCCGATCGTAAGTTGGCCGCCTCCCTTCCCCCTTGAGAACCTGCCCCCGGGATCCTAAAGCCCCACCTGAACCCTTGCCATAGCAATTTTGCGTCGGCTTTGTTATGGTACTCATTTAGGCAGGGAGTCATGGCAAGAAGGCTAACTGGTGTGGGCAATGCCCTTTTAATCATACATTTGTCATTCATTGTTACCACAGCATTGCCTTGTTTTGTCGGCGCATCACTCAACATTCCCTTTATTCTTTTGTTTCCCTCCCTCCCCGGGTTTAGCCTCTCTCGGAGTGGCCCTGCGGGTGCCCGTACCACCGCCCCTCTGGTGCTTGTACCTGCATGTTTTCCCGTATGAGCAATACCCTTCTGCAAACCGCCAGCAGACTTCTGGCTCCCCCTGGTGGGCTGCTGCCCGGTACCCCCAGGAGGAGGGCCCGCGAAAGGACCCTCTGCCCCGTTGAGGGAACCCGCCTCTGCCTCTCCCACCCCGAGACTTCTCTCCCGGTGACTCGTCCTGTGATTCCCTGCAGGGCACCACTTTGTCCATGTACCCCCCAACATCCATCTCGTCCCATGACATTGCTGGCCATATCTGCATTTTTAATCTAAAGCCCCGGTCATACTCCAGCCATCCCTCGCCTCCATACTTCTGATACAAATCATGCACATATTGCTCGCACGCTATCATCGCCAATGCATCCTGCGGGTACCTCTCCATCATTACTGACATATACATCCTATAAGCTTTTAGCCAGTTGTTAATGGAACGCTCCACCTTGGTGGCCTCCCTGTCCCTTTTCTCTTTTTCCTTTTCAGACAGTTCCTTCAATCCTCCCCCGGTGGGGACGATCCCCAACAAATCAAAGATGTCAATGAATTCCTTCCTCCACAACCTCTCCTTGATCCCCCATGGAATGTGCCACACCAGCGAATTCACCGTAGCCCGCATAGGTGCGAACCCTGGCATTGGCCTCCCATACTGGGTTGCCTGCCCCCACAGACCCCCGGTTTCACTGCTGCTCAGGCCTGCTGCTACGGGCTGCGCCGTGCTCAGCCCCCCTACCAAGACTGCACCAGGCCCTGCCTCCTTCTGCGTCCCCTGAGCCCCTGCCGGCGACCCAGAAGCCAACTGCTGGGCTCCTTCCCTGCTTACCGACGCCCCTAGCCCCTGGTTTGTCCATTCTTGACCCCACGGGAGCCCTGCCAACTGTGCTTGCTGCCCGCCTCCCATAGGTGGGCCCACACTGGGCAGCCCGACAGATAAGAAACCCCCGGGCGGTATCCCCCTCTTCTGCGGCAATTGACTCATTCCACCCGCCTGTGCCCAGCCTTGCGAGCTACCGCTGCACCATGGCCCTCCCAGCCCTTGTGATGCCCCCAGATGCGTGGCTATACTTCCTTGAGACAGTCCCCCTACCACCATACCAGTACTGGGCACAACATTCGGCATTTGCCCCATTTTCCCCCATGCTTGCATGCATTCTAACACCATACCTTTCACTGCCTCCAGGGATGTTGCTCCTCCACCCGCGACATCCACCGTTCTGGTCGCAGGAGCGTCGGGTGGGCTCACTCGATTCCCTGGAGCCTCAGCAGGTGTAGGAGCCGTTAAGGCCGCATCCTCCTGCGCCCTCCCCTTCTGCCGTGGTCTCTTGGTGCTGCTGGCCTGCTCCCTGCTCGCTTTAGCCCTGGCCGTCATTGTCCTTTTCCTTTTGCTCCCCTGGGTCTCCTCTTCATCTTCTTCCTCCCCCAGGCTGTGGATCTCGGCCTCGATCGTTGTGGCCTCGCTGCCACTGTCCTGAAACATCAGGGGGGAGCTTTCCACCCCCTGGCTGCGCCCCTCCTGACTAGGTTGGGCCACCATCCTGGACATCCAGTCCGGGCCATGAGTTGCTGCTGCTACCCTGGCCAATTCCATGAATGACGCCAGATCCATTTGTCGGCCTCGCAATGGGTCAACCGCCTGCCTCTTGCTTCTCCTGCTTCTCCTGGGCCGCTCGACGCTGTTGTCTGTATCCAGTGTAGCCGCTCCTCCCCTGCGGCTGCCTCCTTGCGGCCTGCCGAATGCTTCCGTCCTCTTGGAGGGAGGGCGTGGGCGTCTGCGTGCCCCTGTGCTGGCCCCTCCGCCCGGCACGTTTCTGTCCGTGAGGGTTGGGCGGGGGATTTGGGGGACCGTTGAACCCTCCAGCGGGCTCCCCCTCTACCTGCTCCCCCGACCGGGTTGCAGCCTCCGGCGGGCCGTGTGACCCGGCCGACTTTCTTTGTCCTCTGCCTCCGGCCGTCGCTAGGCGGGCTCCCCAGCAGCTCTGCTCCGCCTTCAACCCTCGATACCTGGTCCTGAGCTGGGCCCGCCTTCTCACGCCGCTGCTTCGGGTCAGCCGCGCTGCTCCTCCGTGTCCGCCGGCTGTCTCTCCCTGGCTGCGCGATCCCGCCTGCCGGCTCCTTGCGGTCGACCTCCCTCCGCGCTCCTGGCTCTGCTCGGCTCCTTCTGCTAGGCGGGCGATCCCGTCAGCAGTCCTCCGTCTCTTCTTCCAGCCGCGCTGCAACTCTCGATCAGCTGGGCCGCCCTTCCACGCCGGCCGGCTGTCCTCCCACGACTGCACGATCCCGCCTGCTGCTTCCTCGTAGCGCTTTCCCCGACGCGCTTCCTGGCCCGGTCACTGGTCCTCCTTCCTTCTGCTGGGCAAACGAAATTCCTTGTCCGGTGGCGGCGACCGGGTCCCAGTGCCGGAGCGAGATGCCTGGTCCCTGGTCCCGCCTGCTTATATCCAGCAAGCCCCGCCCCCTTCCCTTTGTTTATTTTTCGCGGGCTTCCCGGCCCATTCAGCTTTGGCGCCGTTTCGCCCCCTTTGTCCTTTCCCCTTCCGGGTGAGGGCCTCCGCTCCCGGCGACATGACCCCGCAGGGGTTACCCTGCTGCCTCCTCCATTTTGCGGACGTTTTCCGTCGTCAGCTCCATATCACCGGAAGTGATATCATTTGACCCCACCCCAAAGTGACATCCAGGAAGCGATGAAACATGACCTTTCACCCCTTGACTAAACAGGAAGTGGCATCAAATTGCATTGTTCCTAAGAACACTACGAAAAATATGGTTATGATTTCACTAATGTGATATACATTTCATACAATAATGGATCACCATATGTATCATTAATATCTGTGTGCATAGATCCATATTGACAAATGACTGTGAATGCAAGCAGACGTCCAAGGCCAAATGATATGTTATTGTATAGCACTTACGCTTAAGCTCTTTTCACCCAGCCTGTGACTCATTTATCGACCTAAGGAGGATGAAAGGCTGAGATGGCCTTGCTGGGATTCGAACCTGCAGATTACACACACATCACAGCAGTGAGCGCTCAACCCACTGAGCTATCATATCGGCTATAGTAAAATGAGAAATTATTCTGTAGTGGATACCATTAAACTGGCAACTGAGATTTAACAGCAGACCAGTTAAATTAATCTGCAGGTCTGGTGCAAAGTCGGCTGCATGTCAAGCCTGCATGCATCTACGCTATACCCTGTATCTATTCCCCTACCTATCCTCCCTCCTCACTTTCTATACTCCTTCTCGTTCTCTCCGCTCTGCTGATCTCTTCCTACTCTCTCCTCCTCCACCCTGCACCCCTTCCCGCTTCTGCTCTTTCCAACTGCTCGCTCCTTTCCATAGGAACGGCCTCCCCCTCCACATCCGCTCTACTCCCTCCTTCCCTACCTTCCGCACCTCTCTAAAATCTTCTCTTCCATTCACCTCCCTAACACCCTTTGCTTCCTCTGTTACTTCTGCTACTACTTCTACCCACACATCCTACTCCCTTTCCTACTTCTGTACCTCCTCACCCTCTCCTTTCACTCTACTCCCTCCTACCCCACTTCCTGCACTTCTCTAATTCTCATCTCGTCCATTCTTCTCCCTTAGACCCTCTGCTTCCTCTCTTACTGCTGCTTTTACCACTACTCATACCTCCTACTCCCTCTCACACCTTGGTCCCTCTCTACTCTCATCAATCCTCTTCTATAATGTAAATAGTTTTTTGTACTGTTTTCTGGTTTAATTCAATTGTTATTTAATGCTTGTTGTATCTTGCTTGTTCCTCTTGTAAAGCGTTTTGGATTAAAACGCCATATAAATTAAATAAAATACAAATACAAAATACAAATCTACTTTCAGGCTTCAGAGGTTGGCAAAATAGGGAAAGCAGCGCACTCACAGGACATCCCATACTCTGAGCACTCGTTATCTCATACATGCAAACAAACATCCTGAACAGCATGCCAGGGAGAATGGACAGATAGACACATTGGGCCTCATTACAAGTTTGGCGGTAGCTTTGTTGGTAAAACCGGCAGGCTGCCGCCGAACATGCAGAACTCATAGTTTTCCGGTACGGTAATAACCGTACCGACAAGCTTACCGGTACCGTTGTTACTGTACCGGCAAACTTGTAATGAGGCTCATTACAACAAAGCATTCATTGTGGCACAATGAAGTCAATGGCCACTTGATGTGCTATGGTCAAATATTTCTACACTGTACAGAAGCTTTTAGGCACAAGGATTTTGTCAAGTGACCGAGGACACCGAGATGGAATGTCTTGTAATGATCGTAACAGAGACAACGGCAGAAAAAAAACACATTCTATTAGTGCAACTTGCGAAAGGCAAAATACATACTCTGAAATGGATGCTTATTCTACTCTAAAATTGGTAGTTTATCACTAATATCACTAATACATATTTACCACTAATACAACAGCACAGCAACTCCAGGGGGCACCGCGCCCCATGGAGTGGCGACACGGTGACAGCCGCCAGCCCGGCCGCGGCCCCTCAACTTTGCATGCTGCAGCAGCATGTGAATGATGCATACATCATAATTTATGATGCACACATCATGCATGCAAATAAATCATCAAAGCAAGGTAACATATGTTACCTTGCATTTATGAATTATGCCGTTGAATGTGTTATTTTTATTATTTTTATAAATATTTTTTGGGTAAAATTCTTTTTTGTCAAATTTTTTTCACAACTGTCCCAGGTGTGGCCAGATACCAGCCCCGATACCCCAGGGACGATTACGGCCTGGCCACGAGCCAAAAGGTCGAGGGTCCAATCCGACCCTGACCCACAGTCACGAGGGAGGGGCAGTCATCCCAAAGCTCCCGGAACTGGCGTCTCTGCGAGTTCCACTGGAGGAGCTGCTCTGAAAAGGGGCGAGAGAGGCGACTCGCCCACAGCCCATGAAGTGTTCTCAGAGGGGCTGTCTCGCAACATGTCTCAAAGTGCTAGGTTGCTGATATTATGTTGTTTGCTTAAAGAAGAATATTCCTGATAATATAAGGAATTAATGAACAAATAAACGATCGAATTACTATCACTCACAAGGAATTCTTTTGAATATAATTTCGTTAAACTCATGAATTAACCCATTAAATTGAATAAATCCCTTTGGGATCCAAGGGTCTGCGGCCCACACCGATGGCTAGTTAGCCTAGGTCTTTTTTAATCACATGTGGCTATCAGAGGGATTTTCGGCATCCCTCGCACCAAAACATACCAGTGTTGTATAGTATCCTGCATCCCCATGGCAGCCTGAGGGAGGCAGTGTTCGACAATCTTCGGAAACAAGATTACTTGGATACCCCCAGTGGTAGAAGTGTACCAAAAAAGTAGTGGAACTTCGGTGGCAGACAGAGTAGGAATGAAGGGAGCAACATGCAACACATTTTTCAAGGGTTGCAGTCTTGCTGGTTGACAGCCAATTGTTTTGAAACATATTTCACTTTGGCTGTAACTGATATCCAGTGGTAAAGTGGAGAAGTGTGCTTTAACTTCTCAAAGAACAGTCCCAGAATGGTGAAAATGGTTGCAAACAGTAGTGGAGCTGTTATTAGTAAAAAAATAAAAGTAGTAGAAAACCGCTCCTGACCGTTCCCGCTCACTTCGATCACTGGATACCCCGCCCACCCACAGATGGCTTCAGCCATACAAACAGCGTAAATATGAAAAATTTGAAAATAAAGCGTGATAGCCCGCCCTCCAACAGCTCCAGTTCCTGGGATTGGCCAGTGATGATCTTTGTAGCTCCGCCCCTGCCCATTCCTGTCATCCGCGGGGGGATGCAGTATATCCTACAACACCAGGAGCACAACAAAATGTTAGCTGCTAACAGTTCAAATGATCAGGGCACATTTTGTTTCTTCCAACACATTTCTTTTGCAGCAGCAGAGGCTTTCTTATGCATAATGGTGAATTTCCAACTGAAAGACCACCAGTCACCTTGCAAATCTGTGACAGTTAAAGCGAGCAACACAATAAAATCCTATGAGACTCCAATGGGTATGGGCATTTACCATTTACCGGCGCCTGACTTCACGGAACAACGAGTCGTAATCCCCTGGGGTTTCCGGCAAGCCAGGTGCCGGTAAATATTGCAAGTCCTTAAACTTGGCCTGGGTATCAGGCATGCAAATGGACAGTTGTGTAGCTCTCTCCAGTAATGGGGTGTGGTCTGGCGCTTGTGCATCTGCTATGTTATTTTATCTTGCATTTGTGTAGTGCCTCCTGACATTTATTGTGTTGAAGTGCTTTTGTCTATCAGAGAGGCAAAGGAGTATGACAGAACATTCAGTAGTGGTAGGGAGCAATTAAGTTGGGTAGATAGTTGGGAAGATAGAGAAGATGCTCAGAAAGGCATGAGAAGAAAAAAGTGAAAGGGTTATGTGTACAATTGGATAGAATTTATCATGGGACTCAACTGTATTCTATGGGGTGCAGCGCCGAAAGGAGAGATAGCTGGAAAAGAGAAGTTCACTGTGCCAGGAGTTATGTCTGAATGTACTCACTGCATGTTGCTCCTGGGCATGTGAAGCCATTTTAAGATGGGTTGTATGGCAGAAATCCAAATTTGTCAAGTTTGGAAAAGCTCCCTGAAAAGCAAGCAAAAAAAACGTCACTTTTCTGGTTTCCTCATTTATGTCATGGTTACCAAACTCAAGGCTTGTGCTTGTGTGCAATGTGCTTAGGGACACAAAGCCTGTCTCTGTCTTAGCCATGTTCAGACTTCTGAGTTTTTCACAGTGTCATGTGAGCCAATACATGTAGAAACCATGCTCAAGAAAACACAGCGTGCAAAGCCCCTCTGCTGCTCCCCTAAACCAAGAACAGCAAGTTTGTTTAGGTGGGTTCTGTAGATGGGAAAGCTGGAAGGAAACATGGGCACATTTCACTGAGGGTGGGACCTCGACCACAGCTTCCTTGGGAGTAGAACCTACATCCCGCCTTCCTGGAGGTTTTCTGAGTCCTGCTAGGAACTATAAGGTAATGGTTATATTGGTGTGTGAAGCAAGAATCTGCTGAGGCTGGGAGGTTATAGAAGTTAATTTACATAATTTAGCCTTTGACTAGTCTTCTCACCCTTGGCTGCATGTATTGTGTCCCTTAATAGAGGGCATAATTTAAATGTTAGGTCAAACAAGCGTGCATGGTCTTGTTAACAGAGTAGAGTTCCAAGTCTAACCTTCATTCTTTTTTGTTGTGTATTTAGGGGGTTTCTACATGCTGTATCATGGCTGCTTCAAAGGTGCTTGAAAATGTGATATGTAAAGCAAAGCATTCTAGTGAAACCTCAACATAATACAACATGACCTAAAAAAATAGTATAAAAGGAAACCAACATATTATTCTTCCCCCTCTTCCAAAAGGAGTGACTAAGCACATGCAGTAGCACTCAGGTAGATTCTAGTTAACGTGCATTTAGTTTTAGGAAAAGTACACATTGATCCTGGCAGAACAAGACATTACACAATATGTTCTACAGCTTAAAACATGACATGGTATAGCATAACATAACACGATGTAGCATACTAAACCTAACTGAGTGTAGTACTTCAAAACCGGGCAGGGTCTAGACAATACGGCTCAGTGCAGGCACATAGCAAAACATTTACAAGACAATAAGTAACATATGTGCTCGCGCAACCAAAAACAAATGGTTGTCATTGTCTTCAAGTTCCGCAACGACAAGATAATTCAACCCAGTTCTAAGAGCAAGTACCATTTCCCATAGAGGCCAAAGGTGAGGAGGGGATGACAGCCCATGAAGATGATCAAACAACCAGGAAATGTTTTCATTCACGTCAACATGCACCTAACAAACAAGGCTACCCCACAAAAAAACAGATTATGTAAAAAGTCTATGACTTCATCGCACACTCCACACTTGTGACCCTCTTCTTCAAACCGGGCCTGGGAATCTGGCAGCCGGTTGAAGTTGACAGGTATCAGAGATACTCTATCTCCCTGCAGAGCTCGGAAGCGAAAACCGAATTGAAATGGAAACAATACCAGCGTCAACAAATGAAGAATTGTTGTCCACAGAAATGTCAACCCCAAAACAAGGACAATGACACCTACTGCTTGCATCGCTTGACACACCTGGCAACATACACACCTGCACCCACGCTCATCGCCGCAGTCAAAGACCCATCAGACTAGAATAATCCAAAGAAATACTAGCACCATGCAAACTAAATAAACTCGATTGCCTTTCACTTTTAGCTGGGTGCCTGGCTTTGTAGAAGTGCAGGAGTTGGGCTTGGCGTAGTACAAAAATAAAGAGGCACCAGCAAATACCCCTGCTGCCGTGGAACGGTCTGACAAAATCAGTACAAGCTAAACATTAAAAAGCAAACCGCCCCATCAGTGACACAAGTTACAAAAGTTACAAATCCAAATATCTGGTTGGCGTGACCCTATACATAGGCTTCCTGCTCCATAAGGGATGCCAGGCCATTGGTCCCAGCCTCTTCGGTCCATCTTCTTCCACATGGGCTCCTTCTTGCATATCATCGTCCGTGAAGCCACCGTTAATTGCTAATTATAAGCAGAAAAACAATAGATTCTCTATCTCTGACCTAATGTGCACCTGGTACTACAGACATGGGGGCAGAGGATACATCCGAGGTCACTATGACTTGCAACCCTAGCCCGATCACAGACACGTTGGTGCCTTTCCAGAGCTCTCCACCCTCATTTTAGGTTTGTTGTTTTGTCCCTCCCCGCACCTCGCAGCATAAAAACATGCCCTATCGGTTAAGGTAGCCAGTCCCTGCTTTCTGATCTTTACTGATCAATTGGGGGTCTAACAGCTTTATGGTCGGTAGTCTGAGACTGGCTGGTACCTTGGAATGCTGAGGTCTTGGGACGGGGCATATGGGTGCTATAACTTAAAGCTGGGACTGGAGAAGGTCGGAGCCTTATACCTTTTTGCAGGGCACTCTCAGCCCCCTCTTGGCCTTGCAGGGCGCATTCCTCCTGGGCTACGAAAGTAGGCAACTTAAGACAATGAAAGGTCTATTAATCTCTGCGGCTGTGGCCTTTCTCACTGCTGTGCATGTTACAACCTATTCCCGCATGCATACCCTTTCTACATTTATGGCCTGGGCCCGCTGCCTGGCTGCCATGCAGCGTTAGGCAAAGGCATCGATTTCAATATGGCTGCTACTTTCTAAGATGGCGTTTCATTCCCACTGTGATCCATACACAAAGTATGTGCTAACCTATCCAAACTATAGTCCCTGTGGACACCTCCTCAATCCTGTAACCTCCCCAAGACACTACACCATGCTTCCAGGTCTATGCCTCATCCGAAACTACTTGGGGCCTGGGTCGATCGCCCCCCCTTGCCAACATTCCCCCCTTTCATTAATACTACAATAAATAACTCCCAGGTGGGTCTTTCAGCTTCCCAATTTTCAGGGTCTAGTGAGAGAGTCGTGGGAGTGCCTGGGAGGTGGAGGCGTTTCTCTATTTCAACCATGCGGGGCCTACTCGGGTCATCAGTGTGGACCTGACTGTCTTTTATACAGAGAGGTGCACCTGGTACCCCAATTGAAACCATCATCCTTGCGCTGCTAGGCATTGCTTTGGCACAGCATCAAAGTCCCACTTCGCAGGTGCAGAGGATCACCCACACGAACACCACCACAGACACCACGATTTTCACTATCGCCCTCATCCATGATGGTGCCCAGGAAAAAAGATTGTTGAACCAGTCACTTTTCGGTATACCAGCTTATGTGTGCATATGGGTTCCAAGAGTGTGCAGGGCCTCTATTATTTGTGTAAGGGACCTATTTTCAGCATTGTTTGGATGTATAAATGTACATTAAGAATTGCCAATCATGCAGGAAACGACTCCCTCCATTGTCCAGCACATTGCAGTTCTGCAGCGTCATTAATCCGATAGCTCGCATTTGTCTCTTCTTTGTTATACAGTCTATATTGATCTGGTATTTCTTTCAGCAGCTGCGATGATTCTTGCGATGGATAGCTTCTGTTCAGTCAGGATACAATATATGGGAGGCTACACTGAGATCGCTGTGGGGGCATCTGTCATCTGTCATGATGATGTCGTTGGGGCGAGCCAGCCCTGAGGTCCCACTATTAGATGTTCTTCAGGGATCACGATGAGAGCTGAGTGCAGCGTCATCAGTGAGCAGGTGCCCCTCCATGATGGCGGGAAGTGCAGTAACGCTTGCTGACCACAGACCCAGTAGTTATCCATCACTGCTGCTGTGCCTTTCTTGAGATCTGGGATGTATAGCGTTTGCTGCACTTGCTGTTGGTCCCCACAAAACATTTCCTTCTTGTAAAAACACAGTTCATAGTCTTCCAGTTTCGGCACCTTCACTGGCTTCTCCATGGTCTCGATCGGTATGAGTTTGTCACGTGCTCATTCCAATATTGTCTGCACACGTCATTCACTCTTGCAATGACCTCTTCCCTGAATCCCCACACGTCATTCACTCTTGCAATGACCTCTTCCCCAAATCCCACAAGTCCTCCTGCCATGCAGCTCATTGTAGTTTCCTGCCACCTGTTTGCCACAAACTTCATACCTTCCAGCTTCAGTTAGGGTCTTTGCAAACACTGCACACTTCTGGAATTACGGGCACATTGCAGTTAGTCAAGGTCCATCATCTTGAGTCGTACAATATTTGCCTGAAAAGTGCTTCGCAGACTACACAGAGTCAGATGGACCAAACGTGGATCCTCCAAAATTGGAGGTTCTTGCGCCATTAACACCTCGGGGGCTCCCGATGCGGGTGTTATCAAGAAACAGACATAACAGCTCCCATTAACCCTCTTTTTCCCCACTGAGCTCATGTCTGCATACCAACTATTGCTTAATTCTGGACGGTGCACATCTTCTATTGAATTTAAACCGAGCCCTTTGTACTCATCGTACTTGGCCCTTCTCAGCTGTCTTTTAAAATCTTTCAATGCAGTAACATGTGGACCAATAGGAGAAAAATTAAGATTTGCAATCATATCAGAAAACACATTAGGAAATAATACTACCATAAGTAAATTAGCAAGCTTCCCAATATTTTGCTGGGTGGCCGATGTATTATTAGCAATTGCATTAGCCTTGGTTTTAAGGACCGCCGCTGCAGTATTATTAATTGCTGTTACTTCGTTTAATAGAGCGACATTTGAAGCATTGACATGCGTCAAAGACCTATTTGTAATGTTTGCCTTAGTAATATTTGCATTTTTATTTCCCTCCTTTTATACGTCCACCCCATATAAAATGACATCCTAAATATATACCTAATCCAAACATTGAAAGAGCAAATAAACCAGATACACAGTGCATAATACAAGTATACCTGGAGGGAAAACACTATTATAAGAGAATATTCACGGACACAAGAATGTGGCAGTTTATTAATTGAGTTGTTAGAACCATGCATGTCCATTGCGACGCAAGAGAGAGAGAGTGCAACTAATGCATAGCAGCGTTTTTGTATATCATGGAGGTAGATCAGTTGCAGGATCATATTAAAGGAGACACCACACAGTCTTTGGGTGCACTTCTATCTTCGGAAACATCAATGAAATCAAAAGTTGGGCGTCTGTTACTGCTATTACACCTTCAGTATTTTCTCAACTTGGGCGGGGAGTGTGGCATGGGGTGCTCGTTGGACATCAGTCAGATGCACCGAATAGCGCAAATCCCAAACTTTCACCGCAAAGGGAGTGGCATAGACGACCTCGAAGGGGCTGTTATATTTATTCTCACTCCACCGGCAGATGTTTTTTACATATATCAAATCGCCGGGAAAGAGCTGTAGAGGAGGTGACGTTCTTGGTGTATCAGATGCAGTGCTGGCCGTTTCTTCAGTACTTGGTGGCGCTATCTGTTGAGAAATAAATGTTATTGCTTTTGTTAAGGCAGACAAATAACTTTTATATTTGTCCCCAAGAACTGACGCAGCCCTGTGAGCATCAGGCACTCTCCTGATAGGAGATAGGGGCGTGTGGATTTGCCACCCTGTTACCACCTCATGGGGAAATTAATTGTGATCCTTATAGGGCTGCATGCCCATGCTAAACAGTACAAGGAGCAAGCAGTGCACCCAGTTCTTCTTTGGAGTGGTGCAGAGCTTGGACATTTTACTTTTCATTAGACCATTGATCCCCTCCACAACCCCATTTGCCTGCAGTGGTAAATTGTGCACATCCGATGTTTGATGCCCAGTAATGCTGTTACTTCCTTAAACTGCTAATTGAAAATGTGTGTGCCGTTATCAGACCTTAATACATCGCACACACCCCACCGAGGGAAAACTTCTCTGACCAAAAACTTGGCCGTACACTTAGCATCTGGATGTGCACAAGGACCTGCCTCCACCCATCATGAGAAAAGAGATAGCACTATGATCAAATAAAGAGATCCATTATACCTTTCCCCCATATCTGCGTAATCTATATGTAACTCGCGGAATGGCCCAGTAGGGCGGGGCGGGGTACCTCAGACAGTTCTTAAGATGAGGCCAGTGCTGTAAGTCTGACATGTGGTGCAATGAATAACCATTTTAGTTAATGTCTTTCGCAGTTTGGGGACAAACCAGTTCTCCTGTATATTCGCGGCAATATGTTGCTTTGACACATGGGATGGATGGTGCAGCTGGTTGAATGCGACCAGCAGCAATTCATACGGCATAACCACTTTGCCTAATGTTTCATGTCGCCACAATAAATGTGTAGGGGACTGCTTACATCCCCTCTTCAACCATGGATCCTTCTCTTCCTGTGGGGCACGGCCCTGTAACTCAATTAATTGTGCAATTGGTAAAGAATTATAGGAGGCTGGCAGCTGTTCTTTGCCCTGTGCTACCACTGGTTACTCAGAAACATTTGGCACAGAGAGATATGCTGCTTGCTTTGCTGCTGTATCCGCAACAGCATTATTGAATGAGACCTTACCTGTTTCATTAGTATGGGTGGTGCATTTCACCACTGCCGTCAAGGAGGACTGAGACAGTGCTTCAATTAGTTTGTTTAACAATACTGCATGCTGTACCAGGGATCCATAAGCTCTCCTAAACCCCCTACTCTTCCAACGTGCAAGCCCTGAGTGCACTGTGGTAGTGACACAGGCCGAATAGGAGTAGATGGCCACACCACACCCTTTAAACACCTCAATAAGTGCTATGAGTTCTGCCGCTTGGTCCGAATAGTGCATGGGTAACCTTTTGTTCACTAATGCCTCATACAATCCATCTACTAGGTGGACAACCACCACACCAGTATATCTCAGGCCAGTCCTCTGGTCGATAGCTGCTGACCCACCAACAAAAAGAATCCCTGCCCCCTTCGAGTGGGCTATCTTTTGATTTTGATATGCAATTTCTTCGTCTTCAAATGTCACACAGTCATGCTTTGCAAGGTCTTTGTCAGTGCATAATTCTGTCAGAAAGGTGGCAGGATTCACAGTTTTGCAGCGCACTATATGAATGTTTAGACTGGACAGGGTGCTCTAAATTGTTCTCAGTGAAGGGGGATGGGGCGACTTGGGCCATCAAAGAACATTGTACTTTGCGATATTGTACCATAATGTTGCAGGGAATACAAATTGCCAACACAATTTCCCCTTCCTCAACCCGATCCTCAAACAATTCTGCATCTGTTACTTCTTTAATGGGTACCGTTTGTTGAATACACAACATAGTACGCCACTTACAGCCATCAGAGTCAATCCCGACCACAACAATCCTTTTAGCTGACACCACCAGGCCCTGCAAATCTAGGGAAAGTGTTGTTCCTGCCACAAGCTCTGGGGCCACCACGGGTCAAAAGATGAAATCAGACAGCAGCTGCAAACACGCCTCAACAATCTGGGGCAATGTGGCAAGCATAACCGTGACTCCATACACAAGCATATCTGGGTCCACGGGGATGCCGCAAACCACCACCTCCCCCTGGCCTGTGTTATGACTAGCGCCCTCAAGGCGCACATGCCTGGGGTGGCACCTACTACCCTGTGATCTGTGAAGGATATGGTCATTTTAAGTTTATTCAACAAATCTTGCCCAAACAAATTTATCGGGGAGGTCTATGGATACAATAAGGCTGCATGCACCACTTTTCCTCCTATTTTGATTGCTGCCTCTTCTGTGTCAGGAATCATTACAACAGCTCCAGATCAGCCTTGCGTGTCAAGAGTTTCACCTGATAATGGGAGGTTTCCCTCACTGATGCACGATTTATTGGCACCTGTGTCGACCAAAAAGATGAATTACTTATTACCTATCTCAGCGCCCACCAAGAATTCCTCGTCAGGGTGGGTACTCATGGACAGGACTGTGCACACAAGAGCTTTCTGTGAGCTGTCCTAATCAGGGTATGTATTGGTACCTGGGAACGTGAAAGGGTTGCCTCCCATGACACTGACCCCCCTGCAAGGTGCTACTGTTCCATTTGGCACTACATTAGTTGTGGATATCTGACCTCCATACGAGGGGTTCTGCTGAGCCACTTGTAGTTGGGCGTTAGGTGGGGCTGGTGCCTACACTTGTGGAGTCCTCGGTGCTAACTGGGTATATGCCTGGTGTATCCCATAGGGTATGGAGGTGGCCATCAGGGTTGGAAAGGAGTATCGCGGTGCATGGCCGGGATGGTTGTATGTATTGTATCCTGCCCCCTGTCTACTTCTACATTCTCTTGTGAAATGCCTCCACTTCCCACAGCTCGAGCACTGAGAGGGTCCTCACTGCTAACCTCATTGGTGCAATTCAGAATAATGCGACTGAGGTCCGCCGCCCCACTGCCACGTCCTGTGTCCGACCAAAACGCTGCTATTCTCACATCTGCGCGCTGCAGCCTGCTCTGCCAAGTCTGCTTGGGTAGCTGCCATTACTGCTCCTTCAACTGCTATTTTAGCTAATTTCTTCTGCACCCATTTAGCTTCCTCAGCCTGCAATCTTTCAGCCATTTACTTTTCTCGTTCTTTAATCCTCTTACAATGGTCTATAATTATAGTGTGAATTTTGGCCCAACCCTTCAACCCTATGCCCACTATCTTCTCACGTGCTTTCTGAACTTCCTTGGGCAATCCTCTCTTAATGACAAAATAAAAAAGCAGAACTGATCAGTCCCATTGGTCACCAGTCTCCGCTCTTCACATATCCTGCACGTCTAATATATATTGCTCGGGGTCTTCGTCATCCCCCATCGTGTATTGCATTATGGACAAAAGGTCTGGTGTGTTTGGGTACACCCGCCACAATGCATTCCACACCTGCGCTTTGATATTATTGAATAGTGGCCCGTCATGGACATCGACATCAATATTTAACCCTGGGCACCCTGCTTTTACCCAAACGTCTTCTACTTGATCTCCCACTATTGCTACAAGTAGGCTTTTCATGTCTAAAACCACTAAAGGAAACCCAGCGGTCTGTTTATCAAATGCGTATATCCATTTCCCCGCTCCAGAAGTAAGGGGCAGGAGTACCTTAATCAGATTGTTCTTATCCATCTGGGCCTAGGGTACGTGCTGCGCCCTCCCACGGCCTTTGTGCAATTATTGAAATTGCATGCCCATCCCCCTTCTCTTTTTCTTATAATCACCTTCTTTTTTCTGTTCTTCAATCATGGGCCCCACAAGATTTCTATACGTGGAGTACACTCTAGCGCTTCCTCCTCACCCTCGGAATCACCCACTGTAGCCCATTCTTCTTCCTGCAGTTGTTTGTTTGTTTCCCCATCTGATCTCACAGTTCCATACAGTTCCACACAGTTCCATACCCTATGCTTTCTGCATCTCGCCCATCATCTTTCCCCTTTTCAATATGTACATCTTTGAACGTAGTACCGCCCAATCTAAGCAAAATGTACCTGGCCCTCCACTAATATAGGCCACACCCCAATTTACTCCCTCCTTCCCCTAAAGCCCGCAATCGTGCTAACTCTGCTTGCGATGCCTGCAAAGCTTATTCTAATTCCTGTTGGGGGTGGTATTCGAGGGCACTGTGGTATTGGTTTCGTATGGGATGGTGCTGTGATGGGTGAGGCTACATAGGTTGGGTTGGTGTATCCTGTAGCGGGTCGGGCCGTGAGCGGGTATAGACCTACTTGGGGCAGTGGTAACTGTGTTTCCTCTGGGGCCGTTGGCGGCACTACTCTCCTACATAGGGGTCTGTGCTCCTTGCTGTCCTCAATGTCCTCTACCATTTTCCACAAGTCTAAGATCACCTTTCTCTTTTTTTTTATTGTATTTGGTTTATACAAACCTTTACAATCATAAAAAGAGTACAAAAATTAGCAAAGTAATGACCACCTTTCAACATTTGAACAATTTAAAAAGAACGTACAGCTGATAAAACTCACATTTCTATACAGCAGAATATTATTCCCAATTCTCATTTTTTTTCTTTTCTTCACAATAAACACATGGAAAATTCATTTAAGCTTGTTTCAATATTTGACAGTAATTCGATCAATTTCAGATTAAAGGAGAGGCTAGTACTACTCATGCAATGATTCCAGAGTGATTCCATATCATTTCCAGTTTGGTTCTGAGCATTAAGATCGAAGATTTTGTTCCGAAGTGATGAAAAAAAAGGACAGTAGATGACCATATGTTTGAGTGTTTCATCTATTTCGTCATCCTCGCAAAAACGACATGAAATTGAGCAGTTTATTGGTGGTACTCTGTTTCCAATTTTTAGTTTTAGACAGAGTATGAATCAAAAGATTTCTACCAATTGCAGAAGGAAATTGAATTAAATAAAATGAGCGATCACCCCATTTCCTTCGAAATGTATTATATTCCGAGTAAGACGGATAAGTACCCATTTTGTCCGTCAAAATGCACCAAAAATAAAACTCGTATTTTTTTTTTCGAGCAGGATGCTGCATAGTCATACTGTTTGGCGTTTCATTGATAGCATTTAGAATTGTGTTAAGTTTGTTGGTAGCAGCTTTCAAAGATTGACTACTCGTGTTGTCTATCAGTTTAAGTAGCTCAGAATATAAGGTGTTTGTCGGGGATCTACCATCTTAATGTAATTCTTTATATTGCGCCAGTTTCTTTTTACGGAAAGAGGTAATAGATTCAATTCATGACAGATGAATACATTCGGGATGGAGTAAGCAAGTCCCAAAGCAGATTTCCACATTTTTCCCTGAAGTATATCAAGAAAGGAATCAATTTCATGCAAATATATGTCCAATGGATATAACAAACAGGGTCCAAATTTAAGTAAGTAAAAATGGATAAGAGGTAACAAAGAAAATAAACAATATTTATGAAAAATGATTTTCATCTGCAACGCTAATGTTTTTGCCTTATTGTTAAGAAATGTTTGCCACATACTTAGGGAATAGGAGTCAGCCAGCGGATAACCTAAGTAACGAATGGATGAGGAATAAGGAAGTGCAATACCCTGTAGAAACCATGAGAATTTATTCACTTTGCATCGCCCATCATAGAAGGTAAGAATAGAAGATTTGGTTGGATTGACTGTGAGATTGCGTTTTTGAGCAAAATCTGCAAATAGGTCTAGTTTTTTCTGGAGGCCAAACGAGGTGCGATCAAATATTAGTAGATCGTCTGCAAAGCCAATCCAATTGAGCCTGATTGACCCTAGTTTAGCTGGAAATACAATTTGCTCTTCCCAAAGTGAATCTATCCCATGTAAATACAGGTTAAAAAGGACTGCCGCCATATTGCAGCCTTGTTTAACCCCCGTTTCAGTAATGATAGAATTCCTTAATGCACCATTTCGATTTAGTCAAATTCGATATGACGTCTTAAGGTGCAGCATGGCAATCAAGGCGACCAAAGAATGAGAAATTCCTATCTCAATCATTTTGGCCCATAGAATTTCTTGGGTAACACTGTCGAATGCAGACGTGAAGTCCAAGCTAGCCATATACACGGGCCCCATATGTGCATTGGTGATTTGAGACTGAAGATGTGCTAAGATGGTTGCATTCAATGGGCAACCAATTTGCTTTCTAAATCCACCTGGAAAATTGAGAGTAAATTATTTTGTGCAATATAAGTTTGAAGCTCCTGCAAAAGTAGGAGAGAACATATCTTAGAAGAAGCATCAGTAAGAGCGATGGGACGATAATTGCAAGGTAACTCAGGAGGGCCCTTTTTGTAGATGGGAATAATGTGTGCTGAATGCCATGAAGATGGAATTAATCCCGTTTGTAAAATCAGATCAAAACGGATCTTCAAAATATGTGCCCAGAAAAGAGGATCGGATTTATATACACACGGGGGAAGCCCATCCGGGCCAGGCGCCTTAGAATTGTTGAGCTTATCGATTGCATCTATGATGTCATTAATCGTCCATCTGGAATTTGTATAGCAAGTAAATGTTGGGTGGTGATTTTTAATAGAAAGGAAACGATCTGGCAATTTAAATTTCAATTTTATGAAGTTGGTCCACTCGTCAGCAGAAATTACACATTGAAAATCAACTTGTGGGCCTGATTTTATAGAACGCAATAGCGTCCAAGAATGCCTAGTGTTATGTTTTAGTAAGTGATACATCATATTTTGATTATCAGCGATATACATAGAGATTTTAAGGAATTTCATTCTGTTTTTGAAGTTTTGCTTGATTCGATTTAGCATTATTGATCTAGATAAACAGTAAGGCATAGATCTTATCATCTCCCTGATTGGTTGGTTCTTCTCTCTCTTTGCTTTAGCAACAGAAGTATTGTATTTATGAACATGACTTACATTTGGTTGGAAAATAGGCGGTTTAATCAAAGCAATTTCTAATAGATGAAATTGGATATGCTTCATATTATTTACCTCAGCTTCACATAGGGAGAGGGAAGAGCCACTAAGGTCAGTAATGACAAATGGGTCTGCCGCGATCATTTGCAACAACTTACGGCAGACATTCGGATTCCATCGAACTGATATTAGATGACGATCTGATTCAATTAAAGTTAGGCTCGGAACAGCTTCAAATCTGATAAAAGGTAGATTAATGGATAAACAAATTACCATATGATCGCCAGGGTCTGAAATAATAACCGGCTTAATGGAGGAGTACAAGCATGAAGAGACAAAAAAGAAATCAATCAAAGATTTAGATTTTCTTCTGTGCCAAGAGTAATTATATGGCTTTAGTGTTACAGGTGCTGGTTGAATGTCCCATTCCAAAAAGAATTCGAGCCAGAGTTGCCCGTTATGTGCAGAAGAAATACAATGGCTAGGAATCAAATTCTTTTTGCATTGTAATACATCATAGCATAATGCATTAAAGTCACCCCCCACAATTATACGGAGAGATGGATTACGTGCAAAAGCTGCTACCAGAAGTGAGTTCAACTCATCAATGATAGTATCAAGAGTAGAGGACAATTTGTTCCAATAGATACAGATTAACAACAGAACAGCATTAGGTGAATTCCCCGGGGTTAACTCAACAGCCAGTAATCCTTGCGCACTGGATATGTATTTGGCGACGCCTTTGGTTACGGTATTAATTAAAATAGCAATCCCTCCAGAGGGTCGCCCCAAAGAACCATGCAAAGCCACATGTGAGAAAACATGGAAACCCTCGATTGTGAATGGTAGTCGACACATGGTTTCCTGTAAAAAAACAATATCCGGCTGAGGACGATTCTCTTTATTCGTCCAAGTCCAGAAGTTATTAAGGTCGCATGAGTTCCAGGACAGGACTAGTAAATTCCCAGAGCTAAGAGTGTCCTAACAACCCATTGTTTGGACTCGAGGAAGCTGCAGTGGTACCTATTGATTGAATACCCTTAAGAGCAGATATAATTGCTAACAATTGCGTAAGGGTATTAGTATCAAGGTCCAAAGCTCCTCCTTGGTTTTTCAGTGCAGAAGGGCTTTGAACTACTGGGACCTGGGTATTAACGAAACTTTCTGCGTCATCAATGGAAGAAAATAGTGTCGGTACTAAGCCTATGGAAAGTAAATCCACCTTTTATTCCCAGATCAACTTCAAAATCAAAGGGGAATTGTATCTGCAGATCATTTTGTTGTTATTCGTTAATGCAGGTTTAACCCAATCAATGTCATTAGATCTTATCATTCTTAAGGCTGGAATCGCTTGCACGGTTGAGATAAAATATGAGCGATTCAGCCTAGCTTTGCCATGGAGTTCAATGTCACTTTCCCAACCCATCACGACAGCTGATTTTAATTCATCAGCTATGTTATTCGTAGCTCTAAATTCGGTACTGACTCGTAGCGGAGAGCAATGAGCAGTTGTAATAGTCAGAGTTGGGTTGGCATTTTATATAACCTGATTCACCTCCAAAGGCAATGTTTTGGGCACTTTTCTTTCTGAAATTGCAACATTATTGCACGAATTTGTAGTAGGAATAGGAGCAACCGCTTTTGTTATTTGTGCTTGTGGAATTGGCTGGCTTTTTGTGGGCGCATCATTGCATAGACCACGAATAACTCTGTCGTTTTTTTTTGTGGCTAACAGTGGATAAAAGTTTGATAGCATCGCTTGTTAAGCAGCCAAGTGTCCCTCATTGAACGTGGGTAATGCAATTATGGGTTCAGTTTCCACACACGAGTTACTATTTGCAACTATAGTTTTTTTTTTTTGGGAGGCTGGTTACACATTGATATGTCACCTCTTGGACGATCATCTTTTGAGCATAATTCTAATGAATTAGCGATAGATGGAAGTGGAACAGAAAGGTTAAGCACTGCTTTAGATTCTGCATTTGGTTGATTCAAATCAATGGTACCCTCCCCACTGGACAGATTACAAATCTCTTTTATATTAGAGTTGTGATGATCCGGTTTGGGAGCACTCTGGTTCTTAGATTTTTTTTCCGCTTTTTGTTTCAATTTTTTATCTGCCCCTTTCCACTTTTCGACCCTTAATTGTGCTCTTTTTTGTTTTCTCGTAAGCACAATAGGTGGAGCTTCACAAGGAAGGGTTGCAGCGATAGATTTGTCGCATGCCGGGTTCAAATTAGAAGCATTATCTGAGGTTTCAAGTAGATTAATGAGGGCAGTAGGGCTGTCAGGGGTAGATAACATTGGGCGTTCCATTGAGGTAAGCTCCCGATCATGGTTTGGCATAGTCACAAGCATTATTGTTGACTGAATTTATTTAAATGCAGACAATAGTTTCTCAATGTTTGCTGCATTGGATGCTACTAGTTGTTCTATTTTGCTATTCGGGGAATCAGAAGAAGAAAGCAGTGCTTGCGGAGTATCAGAAACAATTTCTGCAAAGGTTTTCGTCTGAGTACCTTTGTCACTAACATTGAGAAGAATAGTAGGTTTTGAACTAAGGACAGAAATTGCATTACACGCAAATATCAGGCCTTCTATCTTGTTAATTTTTGAGGATATTTCAGTATTTTGCAAATGAAGAAACCTAACTTCTTCATGCGTGCGTTCGTGTCCTTTATCAAGTAGATTCAGAATTCGTGTGATAATAGGAAATGCCTCTGGATTAAATGGAAAATCCTTTTGGAGGTCTGAATTCTGAGTATGAGTGGAGTCATAAGCATGACCTACATCCCCTATTGGATGTAAATGAAAATCCTCATATAAGAAAGTAGCATGGGGTATTTCCGATTGTGGTTTTGTTACCATAGGGGGCTTTGTCATTTGTTCAGGACAGAACAAATTCAAGGGATCAGATACAGAAGAAATACCTCTATTTGCAACCCTCTCTTGTGATACAGATACTTGAGAGGGAGCAGACAGAGGATAGAATGGGTCCTGAGTGGGAAAGTGTAACGGGCCCCCCTTAAAGCTTCTTTGCGAGATTGGTGAGGGAGGTTCATGTTATAATCTGATTCGCCTACCCAAATCAGTTTCAATCATAGAGGGTAGCGTGGAAAAATCAGTCAGGTGATGGTGAAAACTCTCAATCCCATTTTTCTTTTTAATAGCAGCACGCACAATACTATCCTCCAAATTTGCACTATCATCCATCCAGCCATTTGGAGAGCTGGAATGAATAGCATTGAGATCAGAGGTCACACCCGCCGGGGCTATTGTGGATACCGCACTCAATTTTACTGAGTTCACTGTCAGAGCCGGTAACGGAGCAAGCTCCTGTTTTTTGTTTTGGATTACAGGCTCTCTTTGCTTCAGCTCAGAGTTAGTATCCTGATCACCAGATTGGTTGCCCAAATCAGGTTGGGTGACTCGTAGTGTATTTAATTCAACAGTGTGCTTTGAGATAGGAAGTGAAGCGCTAGAGTCGCCAGACACCATATTGTCAAGCAACTCCTTACAAATCTTCTGTGGGGTTAGGTTCTCAGGAAGTTTAAACTCCATAACGTCAAGAGGAGTCAACTCAGTATCAGGCTTAATTTTAGACAAGATATCTATAGCCTCCATGACAGAGGAATCGATCACAATACCCCTCTTAACGTTGGATAGCAAAGAGCGATTTCTTTTTGAACGTTTTGCTGGAGCAGGAGAATGTAATTTGGCTCCACTGCGTAGTCCACTAGACATTACCTTAATGGGAATAATCGTGTGGACTCAAAGGTGCATGATGTTATATATAAAAGAAGAAAATGCAACTTAGACCTACCCACAGACCGCAGCACCGCGAACAGCGAACAGCAAACAGTACTTTTTCGGTACTTCTGCGGTGCGTGCTTGGTGCGCGGTCAACTGGGTTGAAATAGGCAGTGGAGAGCACGTCAACCAGGAGGGGAGGAGCTCCAGAAAGAGGAAGTGCCCTGGAAGCAAAGAAAAAAATGCTTAAGAATGCCGTATGGTGAGGAAAAATATAATAAAAATGAAATTAAAATTCCCCACCCACACAATGCAAATCAGACTATATGACAAGATAGTGCCAGAGCAAGTGGGCACACCATACAGGTTTGGGCACACAGCATAGGGCACACAGCGTTGGGCACACAGGATATAAGTTCTGAGAAAGGACACCAACGCTACGTGTGCGATTGAAAATGGAGGGGAGGGAGGGCAAAGAGTAACAGTCACCTCAATGAGAGGGAAGTCAGGCAAAAGTCTGTGCAGCAGGCAAAGATGTCCTCCACAAGTGCGGACGAAGGAAAGGCACAGCTCACACTTCCAATTCCAGGAAATGTTGTAGCAGCGCGGCGCGGTCAGGATAACCAGCAAACAGTATTTTTTTGGTACTTCTGCGGTGCGCGCGCGGTGCGCGGTCAACTGGGTTGAAATAGGCAGTGGAGAGCACGTCAACCAGGAGGGGAGGAGCTTCAGAAAGAGGAAGTGCCCTCAATGAGGGGGAAGTCAGGCAAAAGTCCGTGCAGCAGGCAAAGACGTCCTCCACAAGTGCCGACAGAGGAAAGGCACAGCTCACACTTCCAATTCCAGGAAACGTTGTAGCAGCGCAGCGCGGTCAGGATAACCAGCAAACAGTACTTTTTCGGTACTTCTGCGGTTTCTCTTTTTAAGTTTTTTACCTTTGTATTTAGCGGTTAGGAACGTGCTCATGTGTTCCAATATACCTCTGTTATTAGTGCCTTGCTCGGGCCACGGGCAGGCATCACCCCATGTCTTTGCCACACACTGGTTGTGGTATTTCTCAATTCTATGCATAAACAATAGCAAGATACTAAACATATACTCCAGCGGAGTCATCACCCGCATGTTGGCAATCGTAGTGTTAAAAACTGTTAAGCCATATGCCAAAAACAACTTGTTATAACCCTCCTACCAGTCCGTTGCTCCCGTTCCCCAGTCGCCCCTTTCTCTCATCTTCAACACACACACACCTCTCTCCCTCCACACAACACACACTCACACTGCTACTTCCACAGACCCCCCTTTACCTCCACCCATTGTACAAAAGCAGAAATAGACTAAAACAATAAGCTAAAACAATTAACTAAAATAACAACCACTACTTTATCTTGTTCCCCCACCAGGGATATATTGGGCACAGGAATCTGAGCTCTGTAATTATATGGAGCACCTACTTTTGTATCCCCTTAACACAATATAAATATGGCGCCACCTTTATCCCACACTCCTGTTTCTCTCCTCAGTATCCTTGCAACAATAATAATATTTTTAAAAAAATACTAAACCGCCACATGGTCTTTTGAATCTCATTTCACTCAATCATACCACATCTCCCCATCCACTCTTGCCCCTGTTGTCGCTCACAAGAGGTGTATTTACATCTGCGTATTCACCCGAGCTCCTCTGTCATGGGCTCCCAATAACGTCCTATACCTTCCTAAGAGCCGCGCCTCGCTCCAAAGAGCAGGCAGGAATTCGGTAGAAATGGCTCCTGTACACCACTACGGATTGTGTGCTTGGGACTGTACACTGCATGTGGGTGCGGCCCCTCCAGAGATGCAGCCTGGAATTCTCTGTCTTCGCAGGGGTCACTAGGATCACGTCGGGGTCACCAAAAATTTAGAGAAGCCCCTCAAAGATCACACCAGAAAAAATGCAACCCATAAGGGAAAAAGGCCCAGCAAACCTCTTGCAAGGAGAACAAGGTTTATTTTAATAAAAATAAGGATGCACCAGCTCTGCTGCCGGGGAACGTTCTGGCAAAATCAGTACAAGCAACACATTAAAAAGGCACACTCCATCATCAGCGACGTAAGTTCCATAAGTTACAAATCCGAATGGCTGGTTGGAGTGACCCTATACATAGGCTACCTACTCCATAAGGGATGCCAGGCCATTGGCCTGAGCCCCTTCTGTCCATCTTTTTCCGTGTGGGCTCCTTCATCACGTCATTGGATGCAAAGCTACAGTTAATTGCTAATTATAAGCAGAAAAACATTACATTCTGTATCTCTGACCTAATGTGCACCCGTGACAGGGCTATCTCTTTGTTTCATTGATTCCCCTTCGCTCTCACCTGTGAAGGAGACTGAGTTGGACTTGTTGGAATCCTCCATAGTGGTGTGCTTAGAGCAGCTCTGGAGGTTTCCCTTCTTCTGGAAGAGATAGGGTCTGTTCTGGTATGTCGCCACAATTTCCTATGATTTATACAAAGAGGAAATAATGGCGGGACCTCCGGAAGCAGCCCAAATTCAGGGAAAAAGCCAACAGGCGTAAAAAAAAACACAAAGTGTTAATCTCTGATGGTAGAGCGGCTTTGACTGAATACACTTGGTAGTATGTCCAGCATAAATGTCAGTATAGTAGAGTGTTGAGCAAGCAGGTGAGGAGGACAATAAATAGCTGAGTGCAGATAGAGATCAGCGCTAGGAGAAGACTGTAGTAGGAAGGTGAGGATGCAGCAGAGAGAGTGGCAGTATAACAGGCAGAAGGATAAGCCGTTCCAGGGCTCAGACTGTGCAGGAAACAGAAGGCAGCTGTGGGAAAGCGGAAAAGGCAGTAGAAGGTAGGAAAAAGAAAGTGAGTAGGAAAGTAAGACATGGAATGCAGAAATGCGTGGAACACTAGTCCCGGCAGCGCATTCTGAAACAGGCATGACAACCAGGTAATGCAGATATGGGCATGGAGTATACGTTCGAGGTCCCTATGACTTACAATCCCAGCCCGATCCCTGACACATTGGCACCTTTGCAAAGCTCTGCACCCTCGTTTTAGGTTGTTTTGACCCTCCCAGCACCTCGCAGCACAAATCAAATTCCTTATCGGTATCACGGCCCTTACCCCAGACCCCCACTGTCAAGTCCACTTGCCAGATAGGATCAGGGCTCGGGGCTCCATTAAGGCCTTGAAGGCCTGGCACCCACTCCCAAGACTCTCTTGGAGCCAGTCCTGGCGCCTCTGGCACCAGGGTCATACTTTTGAAGAACGTGTGTAAAAGGGGACTACTTTTTTCATTTGAGCCTGCAGCTAACATGGAGGCACCCACATAGCTTGGTTCCTAGGAACTAAGCGGTATAGTGTTTTGGGTGTGGTGGCCTGGGACTACTTTACCTGGACTACTTTGTTGAGCTATTTAAACCGCACCCAAGCAACAAAGCACGCTTCACGTTACTTTGCAGACTGCAACGTGACGCTCACCGTGTCATGTGATACCCACGAGCCTCGGAGAAGCGAACCTGCAGAGGAGATAAAAGGGACATTGTTAGAAGCATCTTACCCGCAATCTCCATCCTGTCATCCACTCCCAGCTCCAGTGAACAGCTTCTTCCGGACACCGAATACCTTCCGGATCGAAAGACCTGAAAGAGAAAAGGAGAAGACAATATTATAAGGCATACTCTGGCATTGCTAAGCTACGAACAGCACAAGAAGTTACCTGGCTGGTCGCCTCCCGGCCGGCACCGCTCCGGAGTTCCACACACGCTGGAGAAGGACTGGGACCTGTAAGGAAGAAAGAACACAGGTTAGCACAGGTAAGACAAGCAGCGCCGTGCATAGCGCTTACTTATCGCATTACAGCACTCATCACGCGCCATCATTTATCGGCAAGGCCCAACTTGGCCAGTTCGCCACGCTGAAGCTCTGCACACCTAGGGAGAAAGAAAGACATTATTAATCGAAAGAAAGGCATGCAAGGATAACAGTGCTATACAGAACTGCTGCAATAAGACCTACCTTAGAGACACTTGAACGGGTACGCGCCAGTGAAGTAACTTGGTCGCCCATGCCCACTGAAGACAACGCGCCCCTGCCAAGAAGGCAGGACGGAGAGCACGCCTAATTCCATAACAAGGTGAGGAGGGGGCCCAGAGGGGCTGAAGCCACAAGGGGGGGTAGGAGGATACTTACCTCAGTTGGCCAGTCTTGAACCCAGCCCTCCTGTGTTTTCAGGCTGAACATCCTCCGTAGACAACATCCAGGGAAACTGGGGAGCAGATTCCGGCAACCAACCCAGGCTGAGTGGCGTCCCCGTGAATACCAGGTGAGCGTAACAGTCGGTTAAGGCAGCCGGTCCATGCGTTCTGATCTTTACTGATTGATTGGGGGTCAGTGGTCTTGGACTGGCTGGTACCTTGGAATGCTGAGGTCTTGAGATGGAGCATCTGGGCACTAAAACTTAAAGCTGGTACTCGGGAAGGTCGGAGGCTCGTGACCTCCTTCTTTTGGGATAACATTTCACAAGGAGCTCTCAGCCCCCTCATGGCCTCACAGGGGGCATTCCTTCTGGGATACGAATGCTAACAACATAAAACAATGAAAGGTCTATGAATCTTTGCGGTTCTGGCCTTTCTCACCGCTGCCCATGTTGTAACATATTCCCGTGGGCATAAGCTTTAATACGTTCATGGCCTGGGTCCGCTGCCCTGGATGCCTTGCAGCGTTAGACCTCGATTTCAATATGGCTGCTACTTTCTAAGATGCTGTTACATTCCCTCTGTTATCCTTACCCAAAGCATGTGCTAACCTACCCAAACTGTGGTCCCTGTGGACACCCCATGGGCCCTGTAACTTCCCCCTTCCCAACAGTTTCTATTGCCTTCACCCTTAGTTTCTCAAAGTCCTGTCTCTGTTCCCCTTCCCCTGAATGGTTATTGGGTGGGTGGACTATGTATGGTGCTGGGGCTGTCTCCTGCCAGACTGGCTGGAGCCTTCCCGGGGGCTCTGTTTTGTGGGTACATCCTTGAGGTGGGACCTGTGTGAATGGAGTTTGGAGGCAACTCCCATTCTGTGTAGTGGGTGTCTGGTTTTGGTTGTGTGACAATGCCTGGGCCAGCCCTGACTGAAACTGGAGTGAATGCAGTGTAGTGCTCTGAAAGGCTAGGTGCTTTCTCCAATCCATGTTCTGTGTTATGGGTGTCTGGTTTTGGGTGAATGGCCTGAATGCCTCTGAGCCTGATTAGTTGCCTGCGTGCATGAATGCACTTCTGTGTGATTGGCTGACTGAGCATGACTCAGCCTGAGTGAATGGGAAAATAATGTGTATATCTAGGGACCCCTCACTCACCAATTTGTTCTGAAGCTGAAACCTGAAGCTGGAATCTTGGGTCCAGATGGAGGAAGACGTCTGCGACTGCAACTCTTCAAGGAATCCAAAGACTACTGAGCTGACCCACGGACAGATCCAAGAGAGGACCTGGATAGGTTACCTCTTTCCGAGCTATAAGCGACCATTGTGCAACTCCTGCTCTTCATCAGAGGTACCCTTGAAGCCAGTCCTGTGTGCATGTCGTCCGTACAAGGGATATTTGTGAGTTCAGAAGAGGAGTGTCTGAACATCTTGAAGCCAAAAAATTAATCTGTGTTGCTCAGTTTCCGGATGAGTGTTTGTGAGCACTGGAAGCCAAGTTGCTGCGTATCACCCAGAGGATGGGGTACCCTGGCATAGTGCTGCTTGACACCCTGAGCTGTGAAAGTTCCACATCTGTGAAGCATCATTCAAGGGACATCCTTGTCATCACAGCTGAACTCTTTTCCATGCCGCAGAAGGTCCAGGTTTGCTGCGTGCAGAGGAGTGTCCGCCTGTGGGTTTCCCTTCACCACAATCCAAAGAAGATGTCCCAAGGGTTCTGACTTGGTGGAGGGACACAGGGCAGTCCAGTGGTCATCTCCATGTCACCAGAACCTAGCCAGACATCTGTGCGTGGTGGCAGCACCGAAGAACCAAAAGTCAGAAAAACGCACAATCCTGAAACCCGACACCTACTTCTGCCACTGCACCCATCACCACTGAAGATCATCCAAGGCCACCAAGGGTCTTATCTTCTTCAGCCAAGCCTTGCCGAGGTCCACAGCTAGTTTCACCTTCATGGAACATCCACAGCCGGAGTAACGACCCGCTAACGGAGACCAGTGCGAAAAATGAAAGTGCTGCCTTTCTGAGACTGATTGGTTCCCTTCTTGTTCTCGACAGTGACATCCCAGTGACTCCTTCTTCCATGGGGGTTCCATCTTTTCGGGGCCCTGTCAAGTGAAACCAAGAAACCGAGAAACTTTACCCCTTCACCTGCCAAGGTACCAAAGGTACTGTGACGTAGAGCGTCTTCTAGCCTCAGGATTCATCCAGGGGTCCCAGATTCACTGTGGATCCTGTTCTCCTGTGGCAGCTCAGGTACTTTGGGGGGGGGTGAAACCTGTATAAAACAAAGCAGACTATTATTAGACATATTTGGACTGGGCATAATATACAGGATAAGGTACACCTTTAATTTTCCCTTGTAGGTTGCCCAGGTGGGGGGATCCTCACACAGTATCAGTTACTAGGTCTAAGGAAAGTATACTGCCTATGTTCTGAATCTAATCTGCCTTTCTACAGTACAGCCTATGCAATTATCCAGTATTTTATGTTTCCTGTTCTTTTTAATAACTGTCAGCAGTTGGTGCATTTTTACTGAATCTAAAGTATTGTGGTACTGCATAGATGTGCATATATTTACCATTATTAGGATAGTGTTGCCTGAGTACAAAGTGTGTTATTCATTTGTATATATTTATTTGAATCTGATTTATCTAAACCTTGATGGTAGTATAAGGATTGTGTTATCATATAACATAGTGTGTGGACATTCCTTTGTGGGGGCTTGGGGATTAAGAACCAGCCTGCGCCACCTCACTTGAGTCTTAGCCTAGCTGCTCGCCCAACGTTACCCATTGAGATCCTTGGCTGGGGTGTTCTGTGCCTTTACCCAACCATATAGGGGGCAGAAGTATAGATACCCCCTCCAGTCTTTACAATTCCCAAAAAAGGACATAGTCCTGCTGGCTTTGCCATAAATAAAATGCCATGCTACAACAAGAATACATGTCCAAACTGGCTGCAGCAAATTGCCAGTCTAACACCATAGAAATGGCTTGACTGGCTGCACAAAAATGCCAGCCTAACCACTTAATAACACATCATGCTTGCTTTAGCGTAGATGCCCTGAATAAAATGCCATGTCACAGTAAGAAATGGCTAGACTTGCTGCACCTGAATGCCAGTCTAGCCAGGTAATAATAATTATCATGCTTGCTTAATCATAAATGTCCATTAAAAATGGTCATGCCACAGTATGAAACGGCTAGACTGGCTTCACCAAAATGCAAGTCTAGCCACATTACACATAACATGCTTGCTTTATCAAGGTTGGATGGCCATTAAAAATGTTGTAGAAGCACAACACTCCCTTCACCCTCCAAACTCAGCTCCTCTGTGCCTGCCCATCACAAACACATGCGTACACCCATTTACACACAATTCACTCGCTCATTCACATTCATACCGAGACACCCATACATCATATACTTACTCTGACATTACATAATATACAACACACATTTGCATGCTTGCACGCATACATACACGCATACCACATGTTTTTTCTTTCCTGCTCTGGACTGTATCCCTCTTCCCAGAGGAAGGCTTCCACCCCGCTGCAGCAGCCGGCTACCACGCTCCAGCCTTCACCATGCAGAAAGGAATGAGGAAGCAGGGAGAGCTTACTGGATTCTGTCATGTGCAGTTTGGCCGAAGCGCCGGGTGCCACAGCTGGAACATTTCTTTTTGAAGTCTAAGCGCAAGCACTCGGACTTCAGAGGGAAATTGAATCATTTATTTTTGAAGTCAGAGAAATTAAATGGTTTCTTTTTGATGTTTCTTTTTGCTTTGTGGACAGCCATGTGGAAGGATGTGGCAGGGAAACCAGTTTGGAAACAACTTTAGAGGTTGGTTGATTGTGAGTGAGTAGTTTCACAATGATTGTAATCCATTTTTGGCCTGCTTTATGCACTCTTTTGGAGTGGTGTGAGTGTTTCTTCAAAATGTTTTAATTAATTATTATTTATTTATTTAATAATTTATGTATTTATATTTTTGGGTGAGCACTGTGTGCTAATTTGGTGTCTGTCTAGTGTTTCTTTTGGCCTCTGAACCTGTTTGTCTCTGCTGGGCTGCATCCAAAGGGTGCAGTCTGTGGGGTGTAGTCCTTTGTTTGTGTCTGGCTTTTTCCCAGAAGCACCCTCTCCCTTCAACCCACCCACCTCCCCTGATTGTTACATCCACCTGGTCATAACTTACCTTCCCAAGGCAGCCCTCAGCCCCGCAGCCCCTGCGGCTAAGGGCCCCAAGGCAAAGGGCGGCTCCTACACTGGCAGCTCGAAGATGTGTCCGCAGGGGAATCCAGTGAAGCCATCAGTCAACAGACACCAACAAAAACTGTGAGTGTGGCATAGGTGGGGTGTAGAGCAATTACTCTACTCCAGAAAGCCCCTGCCCCTCTACCTTACCTTTCCATAAAGAAGACTGCCATAGACTTACACCATGCATACTTAGAGAGATTTGTTACCACCAGCATAAATCTATTCATGGCTGGACTGTAAATGTTGCATTGCATTACACACTAACATACTTGCCAATGTTAACTACTGCCACACCTAGAGAGAACTGTGAAGATTGCCCTGCATCACATCTAGATAGGACTGTGAATGTTAGCATGTGCCACACTTAGATGGAATTCTTAACTTTAGCCTGCATCGCATCTAGATAGGATTGTGAATGTTAGCATGTGCCACACTTAGATGGAATTCTTAACTTTAGCCTGCGTCACATCTAGATAGGATTGTGAATGTTAGCATGTGCCACAATTACATGGAATTCTTAACTTTAGCCTGCATCGCATATAGATAAAAATGTGAATGTTAGCATACGCCACACTTAGATGGAATTAGATGGAATGCTTATATTTAGCCTGCGTCACATCTAGATAGGATTGTGAATGTTAGCATGTGCCACACTTAGAGGGAATTCTTAACTTTAGCCTGCTTCACATCTAGATAGAATTGTGAATGTTAGCATGTGCCACACTTAGATGGAATTAGATGGAATGCTTATATTTAGCCTGCGTCACATCTAGATAGGATTGTGAATGTTAGCATGTGCCACACTTAGATGGAATTCTTAACTTTAGCCTGCGTCACATCTAGATAGGATTGTGAATGTTAGCATGTGCCACACTTAGATGGAATTCTTAACTTTAGCCTGCGTCACATCTAGATAGGATTGTGAATGTTAGCATGTGCCACACTTACATGGAATTCTTAACTTTAGCCTGCATCGCATATAGATAGAAATGTGAATGTTAGCATACTCCACACTTAAATGAAACTGTGAATGTTACCAAGTGCCACACTTAGAGGGAATCGTGATCACTAGCCTGCCTCACATCTAGATAGGATATTGAAGATTAGCAAGTGCCGCACTCAGATGGAATAGTGAATGATAGCAAGCATCATACCTAGACATAACTGCAAGGACAGCAATGCCAATTAACCGATCCACTAACAATTTCACCCCTCTGCATACACCTCTCAAACTCTAACCAAACACAACCACAAGCCTACAACACAGCAATCCGCACAAACTTCACTACACTGCAACAACAAAACAAACCACACATAGACTCGCACAACAGCACACGACGACTACCGACCGTAAAACACCTCAAGCCCAGTCAACGGACCCACCGGGCTGAGGCTGCCAACAGCACATCACTGCTCTCTTGTACTTTTCCAGTTAATTCCGACTAATACACCCCGCCTTCCCTTTTTTCAGAGCCACCAGAGCGCCAGGGGACCACTAAGCTGGTGATAGTGTGCGGTACAAATATCCTTTAACATTAACATGTCAGATCGCTAGCACTCTGACATCACAGAAAATGAAATCATTGATTTGTGAAGTTGGAGTGTTTGCATTCCGACTTCACAGATAAATGAAATAATTTCTTTGTGAGGTCAGAGCGCTTGTAATACGGCAGCGCTTGCACAATGAAATCATTTCTTTGTGAAGCCAAAGCACTTGCATTCCGACTTTAGAGCAAAATTAAATCATTTCGTTGTGAAGTCAGAGCGCCTGCACTACGACTTCACAGATACATTAAATACTGTCTTTATGAAGTCTCAAGTAATCATGGACACAATAGTACACACACTAGCGCATTCATACTACAAGCATATACATAGGACGCACATTCACACAAGCATACAGATATACATTATTTTTTGTTTTAATTGACCTGTCCTCAGAGGCAGATGATGGCATCTTCTCCCTCCTTGGTCATGAGCTTACCTCAGCAGAACGTTCTCCACACAGCAGGGTTAGGTCCCTTCCTTCACTGCTCTCTTCACCCCTCCACTTCCTGTTGTGGAATCAGGTCAGGGGTGGGGTCAGCATGCTGACACTGCCTCTGGATTGAGACAGGCAAGGGAGGGGGATGGGCGAAGAGGCTTAATCTCTTCCATACACCGGATTTTCTAGTGACCATTGTAGTGTCCTGGGCCCAGGGTCCAGGACACCGTTGCTGGTGGCACCCAGCTGGATCACTTTCTGGAGACATTCCGGGCGGGCTCACGGTCACACATGCCAACCCGTGGGGTGGTGGGGGCACCCAGAGTTGCAGGGGGTCACCCCAATGTCATGTCCTGGACCCACAGAGCACCAGGATCCAGGTTCACCTTTATTGGGGGCACCCAGCAGACACAGAAAGACAGGGGGCACCCTGTCAGACCATAAGCATACAGGCTCCATACATGACATGAGGCTCTTCCATGGCATGGGAGCACCCATGCCATCACAGCCAGTGATGCCGCAGTTGCCCAGCAGGGGCACGAGCTTGTACTTGCAGAGTTACCCCTCAAGGGCTTTACTGAGACAGTGAGGGGCATCAGGGATAGTGTTGGCCTGCAGGGGCACTGTCCTGGTGGAGGGGCCTGCTGCAGGCCTCTGCCTGCTATGCAGTGCCAGCATCGTGCTGCAATAAATGACACACAGCAGGCAGGAGTCAGTTAACATCGACTGATGAGCGGGAAGCCGCTCATCCCTTTTATTCCGTAGGTCACATGGTCACCAATATGTGACATTAGCACCAGCCCTGGGAGGGGCACGTTCTCAGCAAGGTGTGGCACACCACACCCATGGAAGGAGATCAAGCATGTGACATCAGCGGACTCCATATTTTTCTATTTGCTCTGCTTTATGCTTTTACATCTTTCCACCTCTCTTCATTCGAGCTTCACAGGAGGCAGGGACAAGTAGGCTGAGTTTTATTTTGGCACTTGTATGCTCATCTCCGAGCATAGAGCAAACTTTTCACAATCTTTCTTCTGTTTAATCTCTGTTCCTTGAAGATGGATTTTCAGGCTTTCATTTACAACTGGACGTCACTAGCAAGAATCTGCGCCACTGGGTGATGTGTATTTGTGTTTGTACTGTGCCCGGAGAATCAACTGCATCCAGGTGCAGGTGATAATAACAAGTCATTTTTAGGGAGGATTCTCAATATGTATTAATTTCCCTTAACTTTTGCGACCCCCAGCAATTTTGCTGGATTTCTAGGATTTGATTTTTCTACCAAGGAAGAGTGTGAGCCTTTTTTTTCCCACTCTTCCATGCATTTTGTGTGTGTTTTACTTTTGTGTTCTTTGGTTGTGGAGTTTTAAAACAACTCCAGTGGCATCATCTTATTCTGTGTGTCACAGAGCACCTTCAGTGCAATGGCACAGGGGTGTCTTTCAGACTCCCCAAGGTTTAAATACCTTCTCTGGGACTGACTACTGTCTCCCAGAGCATGTAAAGTTAAATTGACTTTACTAGTCTCTTTAAATGTACTGACCCAGCACACACTATCTTCCTGTAGGGTGCTGCAGGGGTTGCCTAGCTTCTCCTGAGTCAAAACACTCATGTAACAGTAAAATGTTACCTTTTCCTATTTTAAATGGCTGGTGGCAGTGGTTTAGATCAACTACCGTGATTTTTCCTGACCGCTAACAATGGTAGCTAAAAATCGGGTCAGCCATGTTTTTCAATATGGCGCGAAGACCTATCTGTAAAAACAGACTCGTCATTTTTTTTGCCATTTCTTTTAGGAAAAGTCCTTCTTGTGTTTGTCTCTGCACGCCAAACCAGGTTTGGTCCCTTTGTTCATGGCCTTTGGTGGGCTTCAGTGCTGAAGCCCTCCTCTGGCACCCAAGTGTCTGGGATGGACAGGATGTGAGGGATGTGGCCAAAACTCCCTGAGCTTAGTCTCATATGAAACCTGAATGCACTCTAGCTTGATTGGCTGGCTTACTGTCCGGCAAGGACAGCCACCCTGCTGGGTGAGTTACAGCCAGGCTGAATGAATGGGGGAAAACTGTTTAAAAGCAGACCTCTGGGACTTGGAAAGCACAGGCGACCACTGGAACGAAAGAACCGAAGACGGAAGGAAGAAAGACGACTGCTGCAACTCCTGGAGGACCGGTGAAGCCCTGCTGCAGGTCCGAACTGCCAGAAACTCCAAACGACAGAGAAGCCCTTTAAGGTTAACTTCTTCCCTTGAGTTTGGTGGGAACAACCAACTCGTAAGATACCTGGACACCGTCCCGAACTGGTCGAATTTCCAGCAGAGTGCTGTTGAAAACTGGATAGCCAGTCGGAAAGAAACTAGATCATGGACTTTAAGGCACTCACACCTTAAACCGACGTCTTGCTTTTGGCCTCATCCCTGGGCGGTGCAGGAACCTCCCGACGTCCTCGTTCTTGTCCCCACGACTGAAGCTCAGGAACAGCGAGATCTGCTCGAACTGCCAGGATCAACTGCCTCAGCTACCGCTTTCTTCATTGACAAGGTACTGTGCAAACGCGGTCCGGAACTATTTTCAGCCATCGAGAAAGTGTGTGAAACTTTCCTCAACTTTTGAAGGCTCGTCATTCCCTAAACATTCGTCAAACTTTTCGCCTATCCAAATTCTTCTAAACTCTGTGGCAAAGACTTAACCGTTATCTACCAGAACTGTGCTATCCTATACAAAGACTCTGAACCATTGACTTTGGCCCAGGCCTATGAGAAGAATTGCTGGTTGTATTTAACCGAAACCCTTTTCCCTGCCCATGAATGTATTTGGGCTGTCTATTCTTATAACCTTGTCTTTTTATCCCTTTAATAAGTATTTGAATTGCCATTTTGCTCCCAATTCACAAGAGAGCCAAACTTGTTAAATTACTTACCGGTTGGATTTTTGTGGTTTATTAGTGTGTGATATTGAGCTGCTTATGCTAGTGTAATGTTTTCTAACTGACTGAGTAAATAAATGTATATTCTTTTACCAAGAAACCTTGAGTAAGTGTTTACTTGAATCACTGTATTGGTTGGTCTTTTGTGTAACTTGTTCTACTGCTCACTTAAACTCTTGAGATAAGTCTGGATGCTCAGCCATCGCTATCACTTTACTGTGTAGTACAGGCTTGTACCAAAGGTGAAATTGTGCTTACACTTTTAGTCCTAATTGCCTGTAGTGTTCCCAAAGGGCGCTGCAGGTGATTCTGCCTAACAGTCATTCACTAAAAAACAGTAATGGGGAAAGAAGTGGAAACGCCAGCTGAAAAGATGAATCTTTAGCGCTCTATGAAAAGGATAAAGGGTATTGATTGAACGTAAGTGCAACGGAAGTGACTTCCACAAACAAAGAACCAGGACAGAGTAGTGTATATCTCACTGCGACACGTATCGGGTTCTTGGAACAGCCTGTAGGCATTGAATAGTGGAGCAAAGGGTGCAAGATGATTCATGCTCCTGTAAGTTTTGAGAGGTAAAGTGGTGCCAAGCAATGCAAAAATGTGGCTTCATTTTAGAGGGCAGACCTAGAAGCAAAGCTACATCATGTGACTACTGATTTGGATGTCAAGCTAGCTATACTGCATTTTAAACCAATGACCGGGATTTCAGAAGGGACGTCATTTCACCAAAATGCCAGGGTTAGCGGAAGTGACATCACACAACGCTTGACCTCTGAAGACATCACAGGAAGTAATGTAATCTGACGCCAGCCCAAAGTGACATCATGGGAACGATAGAACACAACCTTGTAACAATTGACAAAAAAGGAAGTGGCATCACAGCATTTTTTCTAAGTACACTACGAAGAATATGGGTACGATATCAGTGTAAAGTGATATATATTTATACAAGAATGGATCACCATATTTATCATTAATATCAGCGCATATAGGCCCATATCACCAAATCACTGTTATTTCAAGCATACGTCCAAGGCCAAACGATGATAATGTGTTATTATATAGCACTTACGCTTAAAAGCTTAATATATAAGAAATATATATTGCCCAACCTGTGTTGGTACTCATTTATCATCCTCAGCAGGATGAAAGGCCGAGTTGATCTTGCCGGGATTCGAACCTGCAGATCACACACATATTGCAGCAGCAAGCGCTCCACCCTCTGAGCTATCTTAACGGCTATAGCTATCAGAAAACTAGCCACTGCAGAAACAAAGAGCCACATGCTGCTGGCCACAGCACAGGAGCCTCAATTTATTTTATTTTTTTAAAGAAAAAAATGTTCTGAAAATTTTAGGCGTAGCAAGGGAGACCATATGGGTAGCAAGGGAGACCTCTGGCGACCCCTAAATGGCGTCCCTGGATTTCAGCGCTTTCTGGTGCTTTCAGTGCTGACACACAAACAGCTGCTTTTAAGTCCGAGGATGAAAGGTGATGCCACATTTCTATGCATATTTCCTTCATTAAGCTGCAGAAAGAAGGGATATTGCTTACATGCAGTGGCAAAGCAGGGGACCCTTCAGGCCATAGCGGGGACAGCCCACAACTGTGCCGCTATTGATTGTAGCATCCATCACTTCATTCTTCGTACTACCCTTCCCCACCCTGCAAGGACCTCCTGAGGATTCCCTGAAATAAAGAGGCAGGACCAGTTTTCAAAGGTGGAAGTCACAAATGCCACAGCAAGCTTTATTAAAACATCAAGCCAGGAGTTATTTTACAGGTGATCCATTTCTCCACCACATCTCAGGATTATTCTACACTGAGTGTGGATTTTTAATCACTCCCCAATCCCCCACCAGTGTCCAGAGGACCCTGCCGGGTAGACCAGTCCCTCCTCAATTCATACCCTCTCTACCCATGCCCATTTATTTGTTTACTTTTTCTTTTTGTTATTTTCTTTTCTTCTTTCTTTCTTCTATTCATGAACCTTTCTTCCATTCTATCTTTCTATTCATTCACACATTATATCATTCAATTTCTATTGCTTAGTTTCTTTCTTCTCATTCTACCCTTCTTCGTTGTTCTCTTAATAACCATTTTATTTTCTACTTTCCTTTCTTTCTTCCCCCCACCCAGGCCGCTTCCCCCTCTAATCCCCCCTTCTGTCATTCCAAAGTCTCTTTGACCCCCCGCAGTGCTTTCACCCCCTTTGGTTTTTTCCATTTCTGCCGCCCCTTGGTTCCAGACTCAGTTCATTCGAATCCCCAAGTTGCCTACCCCCCCAGTTCTTCCTAGGCCCACCTCTTAGATCCCCAATGCTTTGCCTGCCACCCCTAGTTCCTTCTATTGCCAATCAAAACCATCCCCCAGTCCCCTCATTCTTCTTCTCCGGCTCTTCCTGTACCACCATCCCCCAACAAGTCTATACCAACCGCATAATTCCTTCAAGACCTGGAAATCCTTGCTCCCCCCAGATGCCTTTCCATCCCCTACTCTTCACCTTTCTCCCAGATGATTCCCCTTCCCCCAATTCTTTCCTTCCCCAACTCCTTCCTTACGCCCCTCCTTATCCATTCCCCAAACCTTCCTTCCTTTACCCAATCCTGTCGCTAACCAAATTCTTCCATTCCCCCACAACTTCCCCTCACTTTCCCCCCAGTTTCTGTTCTCCCATACTTTCCCCACACCCCCTCCGAGTTGGAATTGGAAGGACTTCCAAGCCTCCCAAACGCTTCCCCTTTCCCAGGGCCTCCCCTGAGTCTAGTACACCTGGGTGCCGTACTTCTAAGCTATTGGTTGCGCAGTCCCCTTTGGGATCTGTCAGCGCTTTCTGTTGGGATCGACCTGTGACTCCGCCATGACTCTATACTGGTTACTGTCAGCAGAGAGTACCCCCCAGACACCAGGTTGTGGCTTGCCCTGGGGCAAGGTGTCACACTCACCTGTGTCTCTGTAGGAGTGATGGACGAGCCTCCCTTGACCCTGATTCTTCACTTCCCCTGTTTCACCTGGAGGAATACCTGTCAAATACAAGGTGTACACTCAGACCTGAATTCACCCGATTCCCCTAGGCACTTCCCTTCTCTTTACTGTGTGCTGTGATGTCCCCCTATGGGGTCACCTTGATCTTTAGTAGGGTGTGCACTCCATACTGCATTTGCAGGGGCGCAATTCACTCATGTGATTGGTGCCAATGTCTGTAGGCTGTGTTCAGATGCCAAACGCTGTTTTATGCCTTCACAGCGAGGCCGAAAGTTCAAGGCGCCAGTTTCTTCACTGGCTAAAAAGTCCTTCCCACAAGTGAACGTTGCACGGAGAATGTTGAGTGTCCAAATTGTCCCTATTGTCTTTGTTTGCCAGTATTTTTGTGGGTGAGTAGCGCTGCGTGTAGAAGCTAGCTGCTGGTAGGTTTTACGCAGCGCCTTCAATTCGAGTGCGCCTGGTAATGTCTCTCCCTTTCCCTTGCAGGAGAAATTATGTGGTATTAGCGCCTCAAGTCTGGGTTCAGAGCTACTGGATACCTGGTGGTTAGGTGAGTATGCACGGAGGCTTTTGGTAAGTATGCACCGCGTAGAGAGAGAGAGAGCGCAGTGAAATAAGTGTCCGTGTTATTGGAGCGAGCACAATGAATAATGTCTCTTATTTCTTACAGGGGTTTGTGCGCTCGTGCAACTTACCTGGATTCCAGCGTTGCGGGGAGATTCGGTGAGTATGCGCAGCGTTACTGATGTGCGCGTGTTAACGCTGTTCTTCTTTGTTCTTACAGGTGCCGATGTAGAAATCCCCTCTTGACTGGAGATAGCTGCGGCATGGAGTAAGAACCAGGTAAGCTGAATGATCCGGAGCGGGTAAGCAGAAGCAGGATGATCCGGAGCAGGTAAGCAGAAACAGGATGATCCGGAGCAGGTAAGCAGAAACAGGATGATCCAGAGCAGGTAAGCAGAAGCAGGATGATCCAGAGCAGGTAAGCAAAAGCAGGATGATCCAGAGCAGGTAAGCAGAAGCAGGATGATCCAGGGCAGGTAAGCAAAAGCACGATGATCCGGAGCAGGTAAGCATAAACAGGATGATCCAGAGCACGGAAAAGTGTGTTGCTGATACAGCTCACAGTAAGCAACACGAAGCACTGGAAGAATCTTGGCTGTGGTTTATATAGCCAGATACCCATGACACAAGGGACTGCTCACAAACTTCTGTTAACACCGCTTAACACCACATTCCCATTCATCACACCTAATGCCATCAGGAAGGCCACTCCGGATTTGTCCGGCGGCGTGTCGAATCTTGCAGAGGGGGGCTTTGCTGCTATCATTCCCTTTTATGAAAACCCATCACACTGTTAAGGCTGCAGCCATTTAGCCCCTGAACCCTAGTTCTACTTCCCAATTTCCTAGTCTCTTCCCACACCTTTGAGGGGGGGGCTGAAGGACCCTCCCCCTCTAACCTATGACGGAAGCGCATTTGCGTTTGTGATTTCGTCGACTCTGCCCCCTTATGCTCAATGGCTTGTTCATACACACCCTGTGCCTACCAAGGCTTCTCTCAGCTGCATGGTCATCAATGCCACACCTACATCAGACAAGTGGGTCCTATCCTCCCAAAATAACTTGGTGTTTACAAAGTGATCAGTGGATGTCTGATACAACCCATGCTCCCATTCTGGTGTTCAACTTTCTCCTGGATGTCTCCATGCCCTTGTGACACAGCGCAACCCGCCATTCCTGTCTGGGTATTATCTTGGACCATAATAACTCAGTGCCTAGAAACTCCTTCCCCACCTGTGTAAGAGTTCCCTGCATTGCGGTAGATAATCCCATTCTTCCCAGTGACACCAAATCCTTGCCCACTATCTCTATAACCAGGATGTTTGGTGGGCTGTGGTGCTCTAAGGCCATCTCTAGTTCCCCCATGGTTGGCCCCGTCACAACCCTCCCTTTGCGATCCACTGAATTTGCATCTGTGAAAAACCCAGGTTGCCATCCCGTCTCGCCTTCCTTGCTCTCTCTGCTGCTCTGGCAACAAACGAGTGGCCAACAACCCATACCGAGGTACAATCTGTGGAGAGTTGAGCGCAAGTGACCCCAATGCGGGCCGTTGGTAGTGCCCCAGTTGCTGCCCTTTAGTCCATTGCCAATTATAACCCCCAAACACCCACCCACCTAGCTCCCCCACTCCTCCTTGCCACATCACTAGCCAGCCTACTGCGCTCCCCCTTTGGGTCTGATGTACAGTTTGAAGCTGTCTGAATCCCATCTCCCTATGTTTTTTTATCAATTCATCCCCCAGACCTTCTCCGTGGACTGTTGTGGCCACCCCTATCCAGAATGAGTGGGGGTGTGAAGGGCCAGGTCACATTATATCCTGGCTAACGTTGCCATCAAGACTCTCCTGAATTGAAATTGTCTGAGGGGTGAACCACCCTTGTGTGAAAAAAGGTAAGATGACCCACCCACCCTAGCATCAAGGAATGTGGACATTGCCACCAATGGACAAAATGCCTCCTGTCCCAAACTCCTAATAATCCCCTTGGCCCTTTCATCTGTTTTGGACAGCCTTATCTTAACGTGCAAGGCTCCCCCCACTATGGCCATGTCATTCTTCAATAGTGCCTTTTGATCTGGATCCACCTTAGCCCTGGCCACCAGCTCGCTAATGCGCTGGGCCCCAAAGAAATCCAATGAAAAACAAGCTTTGAACAGGATGTGTTCGTACCCTGAATAACAAACAGACCCTAACAACAAAATTATCCTTTTCAAGACGTCGAAGTGGATGGCCCCCCTCATAGCGTCTCTCTCATGGAAACTCTTGGTTGGATACCCGTTCCCCGCTAGCTGGCTGTGGAATACGATAGCACTGAGTTTGGCTGCCATCCAGGACTTTGCCTTCTTTGTGTCCCTGGCCCATAGCAAGAATCGCTGGACTTTGAGGCCGCAGTCGTCTGACCCTGTGTCCTTGGTTGCCTGCAAGAAGGTGCTAAAATTCCTGCTGTATCTGTCTAGTCCCCTCCAGCAGGGCCAGTGATGCTAGCTCCCTCATGCCTTTCCCCAGCTCACTAGGTTCCAAAAGTGGTGTTACGCTCACCTGATCTCTGCGGGGATGTTGGGGCATGGTTGGAGTCCTCCGTGGATTTGGCTCCCCTGGATCCGGGTCTACCCTCAGCTGCTGCAGTGTGGACTGCTCTGGTCGCTGGCAATGCCCTGTTGTTTTGTAAAGATGAGCTCTCTGTCCTGCTTCTCTTCAGCAGGGGCACTGTAGATTGACCTAGTTGCTTCACTGGTCCGAATACGTGATGGCCCAGACCGGCTGCGTCCAATCCCCTTTGAGGTAGGTTTTTGCAATGTCTTTTCCAATGATTCTTGCCTGTAAATTCCCAATAGATATGAAGATGGCCCCGCTGTGTCGCGGTGTTGGAAATGAGCCTGCACGGTGCCAGAAGGGAAATGGATCGGCTCCACTGGAGGGTAAGTTAGGTTTCTAGATAATACGCAACGCTTAGGTATTGCGTGGCCAAGCATTAAATGTTTATGCAGTTTCTAACTTTGTGCGTTCCTTTGCTCTTGCAGGGATAGCCTGGCGTCGAACGATGAAGAGCAGTGATCCGAGAACCTGTCGGCAGCTGGTAGATGGACGACCCATGAAGATGCTGGATGAGAAGAAGACACCCGCGTGGGTGCACTCGGACAGGTGAGGATGAGACGAGCTGCAGGCGATGGATTTGCAGAAACAAGCGATGGTATGGCTGGATTCGGGTAAGATGCGTGCTCTGCTGTGAGCAATGGTATGGCTGGATTCAGGTAAGGTGCGCGCTTTGAAGATGGTGTCCGGGCCCTGATGGAATGCGTGGTGAGCTGGAAACAGGTAAGAGCTTCAGACGGCGGTAAGCGTTACGCTGCACAGAGCAGACTAACACAAAGCCTCTACATGCGAGTGGGGCTGGCTTAAATAGCCTGGCTCCAGCCACTCCCCTTTAGCTCCGCCTTGTGGCCCCACCTCGCCACTCCCATAGATTTCTACACATGCCTTCCAATGCCTTCTAATGGCCACGCCCGGCCTGGGTGCACGTGCTTTGGACTCAAAATGTGCAGAGCACACTTTCTTATTGGCACCAGGACAGGGTCCATTTGGACCCGTTGGAAGATGAAAGTGATGGCCCTGGGTTAGTGGCCATGACAGGTGGTTGTTGTTGAATGGTGTCATTGTTGCCTGGGCCCCTGGGTGGTCCTTCCAGAAGCAGCCCATCTGCGAATGAGAAAGTGCATCAACTGCAATGTTATGTACCCCAGGGATATGGCGCGCTTTTATGGCAGTGTTTATTTATAGGTTTACTTTCACCATGTGTCGTAGCAAACTTAGGGTTTCTGGGCAACGCGCCGAATGTGTTCTGACCACTTGTAACACTGCCAAGTTATCAGACCATACTGCTAAAAACTTGTTGGCCAATTCCTTGGGCCATAAGTGTAGAGCCAGCACTAGGGGGAACAACTCCAGAATGTTGATGTTCCTTCTCCAAGCATTGGGCCAGTCTCCTCTGCACCATTCCTTCCCCAGGATAACCCCAAACCCGTGCCGCCCTGCGGCATCAGTAAAGACCTGAACTTGGGAGCAAGCAACCCAGGGGGCCTGCCCTAGGCAAACCCCATTGAAATTCCTTACAAATTCTAGCCAAACCTGAAGATCCACCCTTAAACCTGCGCTTAGACGCACCTTGTGCCAACCTTTCGATACATCCCCTGAGGCGTCTAGCAAATACCCTCCTTGCTGAGATGACCTTTTCATTAGGAAGGCGGCAAATCCGTATGCATGTGTCGATCTCAATGCCCAGGTACGTCAGCCTAGTGCATGGGCCCTGTGTTTTCTCCCCAGCTAAAGGCACCCCAAGCTCGCCCGCCAAGCTTATGAATTTGTTGAGGAGTGTGCTGCAGACGTCCGACCACCGTTCCCCAACAAACAAGAAATCATCCAAGTAATGGGGTTTCCCCCCTTGGCTTTCCATCTCATTTAGAGCCCATTCCAAGAATGAGCTGATTGCTTCCAAATAGGTACAGGATATGCTGTACCTCATGGGCATGCACCGGTCAACATATACCTCCCCCATGAACTGGAAATCCAATAAGTGGAAGCTTCCTAGGTGTACTGGGAGCAATCGGAAAGCCGCCTCTATATCCACTTTAGCCAATAGTGCCCCCTTTCCAGCCTTTCCGGCCAGGCTGATTGCTTGGTTGAATGAAGCATAAGAAACGGAGCAGGAAGCCTCATCTAACCAATCATTCACTGAGTGCCCATTGGGATAAGACAAGTTGTGGATCAGCCAGTATTTTCCCTTCCCCTTCTGAGGCACCACCCCTAAACGGGAAATTATTAAATCACCCAATGGGGGCACTGGATAAGGGCCTGCTACTCTGTCCAGTGACCTCTCCTTGTCTTACCACTTCAGGGAAGGCCCTGGCTGATCTCAGATTCTCTGCTGTCTGAGCTCCCCGGGGGGCCTTGTAAGTTATATCGAAACCCATTGTAAAACCGCCAACCAGGAGATCCCTCTCTTGCACCAGGGGGTACTGAGATAACCATGGTAGTAGTTTTTTATATTGATCAGGGAGGGGCCTCTGGTGGTAAGCACCCCTGGCAATCCTTCCCCGCCCTTCTCATAAGATTCCCACCAACTGCCCTGGCATCCCCCCTCCGCCGGCCCCCCTCTGCCCAATTCCCCCCCTGAAGAGCCCCATTTCCCACACTGTAGTCTGACCATTAGCATTCTGCTGGCAAACAGCTGCATCAAAGGCTAGGTGAGCCCCTCGTGAATTTCCTCTAGCTGCCCAATACTCGTTGCCACCTTGAAAAAGAAAATTGTTTATTTAGTTTAAGTCATGACAGATTAATGCATACATAACATTACTTAACAGTCCTTTTCCCAAGGACCCCATTTTCGTAAATTCGGATAAAAACTATGCATCTGTTTGCTACTTTCGTTGATCGCTACTCACCCCCCCCCCCACCCCACTCCCGCAGCTCCTTGCTGGAAGCCTGAACATTCTGCACGTTGAACAGCTGTGCCGGTAATGGCAATTGGGTCCCCAATGACACTCACTGTCGTCGTAAAACATGCATGTAAACAGGGGACGCCCATTGGCCTGGTAGCCTGGTCCCCCTCTGTCCCTGAAATCCCCCCAAGACGCCCCCTGCTGAGGCCTTGGCCGGGTCACTGCTGTGTTGGGGTCCCAATTTCGCATGGAAGGTTGAACAGTGCTGCTCGCCCCACCGCCCCAATTTGACGCTGGCCCCCTGCCCTCACCTCCCAGACACCTCTTTCTGTTTGTGTTTCGACCTCGATGAGGCTGCTACACCCTCTGACTGTGTTGCGCCAGATAGAGACCCGCCGCCTGTTGTGATTTTCGCGTAGAGTTTGTTGCTCCCTTTCTTGGATCTAACCACTCCTCTACCTGTTTGTGGTCCCATTTCATGAGTGGATCATTCTTCATCCTTTTGCGGAACCGGTGGTCCGTTAGTAGCCATACAAAGCCCCCTAACCTCCACTGCTCTTCTATTACACATCTGCTGTAATTGTATAAAGCTGACCCCTGATCAGGTTCCGCCTGCACTATGATTTGGGCCATTATTTTGAACCCCTCCAGCTAATTTTCCAGGTTTTCCTCCGGCCTCACCCGCTTTCTGGCTTTCACTGCTTCCCTCTCTCCATTCCCTTGCAAGGTGTCGTGGCCCTTAGTCTCGTGCTCAAGCAAAGAGCATATATATCGATAAACCTCCTCATTCAAATATCGTTCTTTACCCCTTCTGGAATTTGCCAGCTCAAGTAGTTATTTTCAGTGATGGTTGGTATTCTATTGTTGGTTCCCCTAGATATGTCTGGCACCGGGCTAAGCTGCTCCCCTTCGACAAGCCCTGGCATGCCTTCAAAGCCCTGCTTCCCCAGACCCAAGCCTGTGCCCTTGCCTTTACCTATTTAAACGCAGCTTGCCCCTGTCACCGCCCGGCTGGCGTTATGCACCACCTGGTACCTCAGTGCCTCACTGGCCTGCATGCGAGCCCCGTGTACTGAATTGTCCACATGAAGCAAAACCACAATTTTAGCTACTTTCTTCATCAACTCCAACTCACCATCTGAACTTGCGGTCTTGTCTGCTGATATCCTCACCCCTCTACACAGGATTGTATCCTCAGATATTGCAGTTTGAGGTTGCATAGGTTTGAGTAGCGTAGGGTGTGGTAGGTGCCACTGCCCCTGTCAATGCCATTACTGGTCCGCTGATGCAGGCGTTACCGCATTCAATTCTTCCTCCTGTTCTTTTTTGGTCCTTTTTTCCCGGGGGACCACCACTTTGCCTTTCGCGATTATTGTTCGGCTTGTCTCCCAGTGATGCCTGCGATTCCCCGCTAGTTTTGGGCGAAGGGGATGTCAAAGCCTTTGTGCTGTTCACTTAGTTCTCCCCGGAGGGTCCCGATATCAAAGCTTTTGTGCTATTTGCGTCGTTCCCTATGGGTGGTCCCCCCATCCTAGCCATCGCTGCTTCCCAGCCTATCTCTCTCGCCATGGATGCAAATTTCGCCCACGATTCCGCGTCCATCGACCGGCCTGTCGGAGATGCTCCCCCGACTTCTTCCTCTACTAGCTCTTCTTATATCTGTGTGTCCTCCACAATCTCAATGCCTGGACATCCTGGCTAAAACATGGTACCATGGCGGAAAGCAAAGAGGTCAACCACTGCTGTCCATGATATTCGTCCCCCCAACCCTCCTGATCTCCTGGCGAGCTTGATACTTAGTGCCCCACTACACATTCTTGCGCTCGTACGACCGGCCTCAAACGTCTCGGGGCTCTGCTCACTTGGTGTGATGCCCAACTTTCTCCTGTATCTGGGGAAAAAAACACACATGTGTGAGATACGGGTAGTGCCTTAACTGTATTCTTGCGCGCTGCTACCATTTCTGGCAATTTGTTTGGTAACTCCAACTATTTTGGTGGTGCCTGATCCTGTTACTGTGCCGCGCTGCCCCTGACTAAGTGCTGTATCTTTGGCTTCTTGTTGTTAACATCCCTTGCCGCTAAGACATCAGGCTGACAATGCCGTATTCCTCAGGCCCTGGAGAGTTGCACTTTACTTACCGAGGAACCCGTGCGTACATTGTCCTCAATGCAATACCAGGCTATGTTCCCGACATCTAATTTGAAAACCAAGCTCCCAGTTTGTACACAAAATAATTGAATTTCCTTTGCGTTTAACCCCCATCCATGACAGTATGCTGAGAGAAGTGCTCGCTAGACTTTCAGGGTTTGGACATGGTTTTCTCATCTAACTGCCCTATACATTTACTGGGAAGTTGCTGCGACAATCAAAATTCCCCCCCACTCACATATTTGAGCCTAACCATAACATTTAAAATCTTCCTTTCCTTAAATCAATAGTACACTTGGTATCCTTATTTTCTTGTTCTTGCAACAATACCTAAACCAACGCTGGAGCTTTGTAGAGCCACCCCCCTAGCCGAGTGTGCCTTGTCTGTATTCCTGTCTCTCTTGGCATGCAATGAGCTCAGCCCCCCCCCCCCATCCCCCTGCTATGCTCCCGCCTAGTCTCACGCATCTAGCCTAGGGGCCCCTCAACTGAGCCTGGACCCACTGATGCTGCAGCCTCTCTGCTCGTAAATGCCACATATTGACACAGGTGAGAAACCTCCGCCTTACCCGTACTGTGTCCCCCGAACCCACTTCCAAATGCCTGCCCGCGGCAACCCGCTTTAATTAACCCTCACTTCATTACTCACCCACAGTTCTTATCCCCAAGTACATTAGGCCGTGGAAGCAACCCTCACCGGAGGCACCTCAGGTGGGTGCTGTACCCACAATCCTCCCAAAGAAGGCTACACCAACATAAACACAAAACATTAAAGGGACACCAAAACCAGTGCTCCATTCCCCCTGAATCGACGCCCTTCATAATGGTGAACGACTGCGAGAAGCCCAGTTGATCCTGCCACCTTGCTCAAAACATGTCACACCCGGCTGCCATGCTCCTAACGCCTGCTGGACCCTTACCCTGCATTTCCCAGCGACCAAACTTCTTCCCCATGTACTGCACACTATTCACCCTTCTTATCCTCCAACAAGCAGGAGTTGAACCGTGCACAGGCCCTCATAGTACCTGTGCATGCTGTTCAATTAAACAGCCCTGAATTGTCAACCTAAACCCATTCCGGCTAACAGTTCCGAAAAACAAGGCAGCCCCACCTCGCAAAGCATGGCGCTCGTTCGAATCACAGCATGGCACAATGATGTTTGAAACAATGCGGCATAAACACGCATTAAATAAAATATTATAAACTACGCAGCCCGGCGACCGCTCTGTTCGTCCCTTCGCCTCATACATAACAAAAAAATTGCGGCACTGTTGGGGGGCGGTCCTGAGCCCCCACTGCGTGCCCGTAAGCCCCCTCCCGAAAGGACACACACACACACAGCCTTTCGGTTCGGGCTTCCCGGTCGCTCCCCTCGCGGCCGGGAACGCCCCTTTATTTATAACCTGGGCGGCGGCGTGCAACGTCACGCCGCCACGTAAGCCCGTCATTACGGGCAGCGCCACACTCCTCCTTTTTCGGGAGGAACCACAACAACTGCACTTTTAACTATAACAACCTTTAACACACAGCTACACTACAAACCACCACTGCACACCCAACACCCCTTTATTGTCAACCACCCGGATCCCCTCATCACAGTTTACTGGCTAAGTGTCCAAGTACATACTCGCTGAGGTAAGCAGGTTTCCCTCGCCCAGCCCTCTGGGGGTACCTCCTGCCTACCTCCGGCCCATGATGTCCCTCCGCCGCGGCTCCCCGGATTGGGGGGTCTGGGACATCCTCCCGAAGATCTCCATCATCGGGGTCCTCTGGTGGGTCAGGTTCAGGCGGAGTTTCAGTCCGTGGATCACCCAGTTTCTTGAAGAAACTCACATTCCGGGTGACGGCAGATCGCCCATCCGAGGCCGTCACCATGGATCCCTTGACCGCCACAACATCCAAGGGCTCGGGTTCATAGGGGAGTGAGAGTTTCCCATGGGGTGTCGGTTTCGGACTAGAACTTCGTCTCCCGGCTCAAGCCGTTGAGGCCGTAGACCCCTTCGCAGGTTTTCCTGGTCAATTCTCACTCGCCTTTCCATTTCAACCCGCTGGTTATCAATCACTCCAGGCTCTTTCTCCACAGCCTCGGGTAGCAGGCCCCGGGGGCATCTCTTGAACAGCGCTTCTGCAGGAGCCACTCCAGTTGAGGCATGCGGGGTGGTGCGATACACCCGCAGGAATTGGTACAGGGCCCGTTGTAGGGGCTGACCCTGTCCCTGGGCGATTCGGAATGTCTTGTTAAGAGTTCGCATGAGTCTCTCCGCATCGCCATTGGCTCGGGGCCACAGCGGTGACACCTTCCTGTGCTGCACCCCGCAGCTCTCCATGAGCTCGGAGAACCGCTCACTTTGGAAAGGAGCCCCATTGTCTGAGCACAGAGTGTGGGGAAACCCGTGGGCTGCAAAGATCTTCTCCACCGCCACCACCACATGCTCAAACGCCACGGATTCGACGAACTCCACCTCTGGATATCTAGAGTACTCATCGACAATTGCCAAGAAGTGGGTGCCCACCGACGTCGATCCAAAGTCCGCGTGGACGACCTCCCAAAGCCGTGTGCCTCGGGGCATCGCTTCTATTGCCGGCTCCCGTTGCAGAGGAGAGGCTGCCTGACACCACACGCATGCCGCTACAAAGTCATCAACCCTCTTCTCTAGTTCAGGAAACCAGACCTTTAACCGGAGCCGCGCCTTGGTCTTGGCTGCGCCTTGATATCCATGGTGGGCCAAAGTGATGACCTCCTTCACTTTTGACAGGGGAACGACAATCCGGTCACCCCGGAGCAGCAGACCCGACTCCGAAAACGACAACTCGTCCTTCACTTTCCACAGCTGTTCAAGAGTTGTTCTGGCCTCTTGTGTCCGCCCGGCCACGGCCTCGAGGACGGACTTCCAGGAGCAGTGTTGCATCGAGTGCCTCAGTATTTGAAAGCATTCGTCTTGGGCCGCCGCGGCCTCCAGCTCCGCCAGTGGCATCGCGTTTGGTGTGGCCGCCTCCACCACCATCCGTACATGGCTGTCAGCCTCTTCTTCGCAGATATCATGCCCCTCTCCCCGCACACCCCCGGGTGGCGGGAGAGGTAGTCCGCCGCATTGTTGGCCCCGGGCCTGTATACCAAGGTAACGGAGTACTCAAGGAGGGCGAGCATCCATCTTTCAATCCTGGCCGGGGGCTTTGACGATGACCCAACCAGGATTGGAAGCAACGGTTTGTGATCGGTTACCACTGTCACCGGACGACCCAAGACATAAAGTCGAAAATGTCTGCAGCCCCACAGCACCGCAAGGGCCTCCCGCTCGATCTGGGAGTACCTCTGCTCAGTCTCTGAGAGTGCCTTGCTGGCATATGCCACGGGGCGAACTCCCCCGTTGCGATCCACCTGAGTTAGCATGGCCCCCAGGCCAAAAGGGCTTGCATCAACAGCGATCTCTGATTCCAGGGCGGGGTCGAAGAATGCCATGGTGTCTTCCGTCGTGAGGGCAGCTTTAATGTCCTCAAAAGCGGCCTGCTCAAGTGGGCCCCAGTGCCACGTTGACTCCTTCTTCGTCAGGGCCCGGAGTGGTTCCGATCTTGAGGCCAGATTCTGGATGAAACGCCCACAGTAGGTCACCATCCCCAGAAAACTCCTCACATCAGACACCGATTCGGGAGGTTGTGCCGATTTCATGTCCTGGACCTTTCTTGGATCGGGCGATACCCCTCCCTCCTTGAACACAAAACCGAAGAATTCAATGGAGGTGCACATGAATTCGCATTTTTCCTTATGAAGGGTAAGGCCCAGTGACTGGAGCCGTTCCAGGGTCTTTCCCAGCCTCCTCATATGGGCCACCTCTGTTTTCACGAACACCAGAATGTCATTGCTGATGTTGAGGACGCCCTCGAGGTCTGCCAGGGCACCCCTAATAATGTTCTGGAACACCTCGGCGGCAGATGACACTCCAAAACTCAACCTCTTATATCGGTACAGTCCCCGGTGGGTGGTAACCGTTGTTATGTACCTGGACTCGGGGTGGAGAACGACCTGGTGGTAACCTGCTCGGAGATCCAGTTTTGAAAAGAACCGAGCCCCTTGTACTTCCGCAATTATGTCGTCGATCGTGGGTGTGAGATGCCGCTCCCTCTTTATTGCCTTGTTAGGGAGCCTCATGTCGACACAGATGCGGACAGAATCAGGTTGCTTAGGTTTTCTGGCCACCACGATCGGAGACACCCAGGGGGTCGGGCCCTCCCCCTTTTCGATGATGTCCAGGTTTACCAAACTGTCCAGCTCCTTGTCCACCTGCTCTCTTAGATGAAATGGTACCCTACGGTGTTTCAGGGCAATAGGTTGGACCGACTCATCAATGTGAAGCCGAACCGGTTCACCGGTCATCTTTCCGATCCCCCTGAAGAGTGCTGCATACTTGTCTAGGAGATCATTGATGTCTTCCATGTAGACTGAATAGGCGAAACTGACAATCCCCAGGGCCTCGGCAGCGGCACAGCTGAGCAGGGTGTTGTCACTCACAGGAGTTACATAGAAGCGAGCCTTGATCTGTGAGCCGTCATGTTCAACACTGGCTATAAAGGCACCATCCAGTGGTATCGGCTCCAGCCCTCCAAACGCAAATATGCGAGCCTTCGGTGTGTCCAGACCTGGGAGGGGTTCAAGCGTGTCATAATGTCCTCTGGCCATTACATTGACGGAGGCCCCCGTATCCACGAGCACCGGGACTGGGGAGTGATTGACCTCCACCACACATCTGGGCTGCCTCTGGCTCTTTCTTTTCAGGATTTCCACGCTCGAGACGAAAAAGATGTTCTCCTCGTCTTCCTCCTCGGCACCCTCTACCTGGGGATCCACTTCGCCCTGATCTACCTGGGCCACATTCGGCGGCGGGTTCTGGCGTGGATCCACGTCCGTGCCTGGCCTCTCGGCACCATCACCGGCAGGGCTGCACGGCATACCCTTGAAAAGTGATCGGCCAGTCCACATCTGCCACAGGTCTTTCCCACCGCCGGACATTCTGTCGGGTGAGGAAGGTCGTACCCGCATTTCTGGCACGACTCCGCGGCTCTGCCTGCCCTGTCGCGGGGTCCTCCACCAGGACATCTCATGCCTCTGCCACCTCGCCACACGACGCACACCTCCTCCGACCTCACTGACCGGGATCCTGCCTCCATCTTATTGGCCCAAGCCTCCGCCACCTCATGGCAACGGCTGAGCTCCAGTATGTGGGGCAGAGTGATGCCTGGCTCTCTCAGGACCTGCCTCCTGAGTTTGCCGGAGGAGCATGCCTGGATTAACATTGTGCGCATCATGTCTTCCGCATCCATCCACGCACATCCTAGGGAGAGGCGGCGCAAACGACCATAGAAGGTATCCAGCGTCTCATCATCCTTCTGTTTGGCTGACAGCATAACAAATCTCTCATAGTCCACATTAGCAAGGGGGAGGAAATGTGCAAGGAGTGCCGCCTTGGCCGCATCATAGGAGGCATTGGCAGGTGTGAGGGATTCAAATATTTCCTGGACCGCAGGCCCTGCGGAGTACAGCATGGTGGCCACTCTGCTGTCATCGTCCGTCACCTGAGAGGCCCTGAAATACATATCAAGGCAACTCATCCATCTCCTCCACCGGGGGCCCATGCTCGAAAGTGGCCCCGATGCGTCAAATTCCGGAATGGGCTGCAGAGCAGCGTGGGCCGCAGGTGCTCTTGCCTGCGCCATGATGGGGGGTCCAGGTTGGGCAGCTGGCAGCACTGCTGGAGGTCCTTGCAGGGGCAACTGTGGAGCCGGTATCGGCTGTTGCATTGGAATTACTGGAGGCTGCCCAGCCTGTTGAGGAATCGGCGCAGCCCCTGCCCCGTCATCCGAATCTTCAGAGTCAAACATAGGTCTGAGCGCACAGGCACCCCCACCAGTTGTCCTGGAAGCCGCAACTCAGCCACCCTTCACCATCCACAGTGTGAGTGTCAATAACAGTCAAATCCGATACCAGGTACACACTACGAGCCTAACAGCTCACCTGGGACGGGCACCAGCTTCAAGGACCAGGAACAAAGCGTGCTGGTGTGAATGTCTCTCAATCACAGCCTTCTCCGATGATGAAGATGACGAAGAAGATTGTACAGCCACTTGATGATGAAGGGGACGAAGAAAAATGCTGTCTCCATCCGCTGGCATCCACCAATGTATAGGTGTTCCAAAAATTAAGCCATAAGCATGGAGTAGGCTAAGCAGGTCCAGCCATGTTAACCCTTCTCCTGGCTTTCACACGACGTAGTAGCACCAAAACTACATGAAAATCCACAATCCAACCATGGGTGTGCAGATCATGCTGCCTGCAAGCGGAATTTCCAAAAATTTGGCCCGGATTCACTTCCCCCTCCAAACCGGAGCTCGGAGAACATCCGCGGCCTACCAGACAAAATGGCCACCGGCCGCGTGTACGAGCCGCAGCCACGGCGTAAGACGGAGCATCCAGGCGCTCCGTACATGCAGATAAAAATTCGGAAGCCTGCACCGCCGGGCCCGGGCATCCGCACTCGCTCGTCGCCACTGTTGGGGGGCGGTCCTGAGCCCCCACTGCGTGCCCGTAAGCCCCCATCCGAAAGGACACACACACACACACACAGCCTTTCGGTTCGGGCTTCCCGGTCGCTCCCCTCGCGGCCGGGAACGCCCCTTTATTTATAACCTGGGCGGCGGCATGCAATGTCACGCCGCCGCGTAAGCCCGTCATTACGGGCAGCGCCACAGGCACGGAGAACGCTTCATACTTCTCTGTTGATTTGTCATCGCGCGAAATAAGCAGCGATTGTACACTCCCAGAGTGACTTAACGTACAATCCCTTACGGTATTCCGTGTCCAACCACGAAAAACAAGCTGCACATACTCGAAAGCATGGCGCTCGTTACACTCTCCCATGCGACGCAATTAAGTTCTGCTAATAGCGCGCGTAGACCGCATTTCATACAATATTGGAAATTACGTGGCACAGCATGGCGTCTTTCATCCATTCGCAACCTGAATTGCATAACACGCGGCAAGGGGACCACATCTTACATCACTATATGCGAGTATACTAGGGAAATAAGCGGCACGGCGACTTTGCAATATTTATAGTGACCCAGAAAAATCAGGATAAGCGTTACAGCAATGGTGCTTTCATACCATGAGAACGGAGCAAGCCATTAAATGTGGGCCTGCAGCCGTGAAAGGCACTAACCCCCTCAATGCAGATGCTACACCGAGCGCTACTCAATTAGTTGCTGCCTGTGGTCATGCAATTCCGGCACTTCCAACCATCCCGCATGCATCCCAGTAAGACGTTTTTGCAATTCAACCAATAAAAATAATAACCATTACTGTTCCGTGATTTATGCTGGTCGGTAACCAAATTGACTATTCACTCGTACCTCACGCACATGAGCATGAACCAAAAACAACCCTTTCCACACCAAACCAAAATAGCAAATTAACAAATCCCCACTCCATTGAAAACATGGCACTGGCTAAGGTCACCCATATGACACCATAATGTTTGGCAACAATGCAGCACGGAGACCGCATACAACACAGTAGCTGAAATTACGCAGTACGGCGATCGCTCCTTTCGTCCATTCGCCTCACAAGTATACATTGCATAAACCTGCACCACCCTCGTAAAGCATGGCGCACCCTAGGATGCAGGGACGTAGGAGAGACATAAAATCTGGGGGGGACAGGGGACATCTTGGGGACTTTGCTTTATTTATTTATTGTGTTTTAGTCAAAGAACTCGACTTCACAAAATTAGAATTAAAATAGCAGTACGTATTAAATTACAAATATCACTGTACAAAAGAAGAAAAAGAAGAAAAGAAAACAGAAAATAATTAAAGGATGCAGCAGCAAAGAACATGTCTTTGTATGTTGCATTTCTGGATTTTTCATCTGACTATGAGCTCATGGTAAGAGAGAGGAAATAACAATTACTTCCAGTGGGCCACAGCTAGGACACCAGCTTGTTAAGAGGCAGATCACCTGTAAGTGGACTCCTGCCAAATAAAGGAGTTGAAGCCTTTTCTACCAACTGCAAGTTGCTACTTTTTTGTGTGGGGCAAGGAGACGTGTGTGTCTCATGGAATGGAAGGATGGGGGTTTCAAAGGAAGAGGAAATCGTGTTTGTACCTCTGAGTAAGCCCTGTTATGGGAGTAGAGGGACCAGGTGTGTGATGTTGCAGCTTTGACTGTCCTCCGGGGGAGGGAGGGTACAGCAAACAAGGAGGATGAGCGATCGCAAGCCCACCCCCTTATAAGCACTCCCCAGGTCCGCGGCCGGATGTGTCGGACCCGGGGGATGCCTAGTAGGTGGGGTGTATGTGGACCCAGGGGGTGGCCAGAGGGGCAGCCAGCTATGTGGGCTGCCCCTCTAGCGCCCCTGCGAGGGACGGGCCAGCCTCTCACGATGAGTCTGGTCCCTCTTATTCCATCTCATGCTGGCTTCAGAGCCTAGCCTTTCTTTGCCTTTGTTATTCTGAAGCAGAGCTGGACTCCGTTCCTTTCTCGTTTAACATTTGCTGGAAAGCCTGATCTATTTGATTCTCTCATATGTTATTAGGACGGCAGAGCCCCTCTGGCCTTTCTTTGCCTCTCCCTTGTCTCACTGCTTGCTTGCTTAATACATACCTCCTTGCTTGAACACTCAACATATTCTCCCTAACACAGCAAAGGCAGCTGCAGTCTGTCTTAACTTCTATTTGTTCTGTGTCTTGAATTGGCCTCTTATTTCCACTTTTCTGTCTGCAGAAGAAAGGCATTTGCCAGTCACTGCCATGATGGTTCTACCTGGCCATAAGAGGGCAACAGCTAGCCAATATCCGAAGAACATGGGCATATTATGCCAGAGGCTGGCAACTGCCTTCCTAATGCCTAGACAAGAGGCACAACTCGTGCGTTTGTTTCTAACAGTAATTCAGTGGATGAAGAAACGCGAGAGCACGCATATTGCTTATAAAGGAAGGGGATGATGTCACACTTGGTTAAGACATTTTGATCTTGATGATAATATCCAGCTTCAATTAAGCGATTACCTTTTAGACTTATGGCTTTAAATAACGTTAGTATCACCGGGAAAGCACAGAGGTTGCTCAACAGGGTTCCTGGAGCACGAGAGGTACCCTACTCGTGGGCATGGATGATTGGAGGGCATTCTTGCCCTGTTTTGGAGCCTTGCCCCTACAGCCGTGATGGGGGAAGAGGCTATTACTTTTGGTTGTACGTACCCTTTGAGGGTGGGCAGACATTGCCTCCTGCTTTAGCCCACTAACAGCTCTGCTTTGCAACTTTATCACACATACCTGTCAGGTGGCATGTAACTCAATGCTACTAATGTTATTAGCCTCCGAAGTCTGGAATCCTTTGCCACATCAACTAGGGTACAGGCTTGCCACCTGAGAATTACCCATGACTGAGTCGGCATCTGTTTCTCTGTGGGGAAGACACACACAGAAAGAGCAGGGCACAGTGCCCTTGTGGGTTTTTCACATTTCTTCCTCAGCGTGGGCACAATTCACTCCGCAGAGAAAGTGGCACATGCTGGGCAACATTCTCCCACTTTGACAATGTCACCCAAAGAGCGAAATTGGCAATTTGAAATACCTCTGTCGACCTATTATTGCGCAATCCACACTGATGGGCGCTTAACGCGAGATGGCAATTAAGGGCATTTGTCAACGCATTCAAGAAGCACAGGACACCCTCTTACCAGCGACATGCCATGCTCACTCATTCTGCTCACAAATTGGCATTTATCTGGGGTCATGTTAAATGCATTTATTTATTTATTACATGTGTAGCATCACGCAAAACCCCCAAGCATCAAGGCGCAAAGTAAACTGCATGGAGTGGACCACTTCCATTGGTGCACGTTTTTACTTTTCCGCCACAAAATGGAAGATTTTAGCATAAAAGGCAGGTGAAATCACATTGCTTTTCCACTTTGGAAGAGTGTAAATACCTCACGCAATTAGCGATTGCTGGCGGAATTGACAATGGCTTCCTCTGGACTCTGCCTGCTTTTACCAGGTTTCATTTCCAAGCAGATCCCAGAGGAATAACTTTCCTTATTTCCAGCATGAGAATAAATCCATGCTGGCAGTAAGGCCGCATTTGTCTGGTGGAGCGGAAAATACAGGGGGTCCTGGTGTGTCCACTCGACTCCCGAACTCCACCCAGAAAATGCATGAAAATCTGGCCAGTTAGAAAAAGCGACAGTAATAGTGTTTTCCACCACTTTTTCTGAACCAATTGACGTGGAAAATGCTGTGTTGCATCGGAAGCTGAATGAATTCACGCTGCCTATTATCCCACCGGAAGATTAAGCCAGGTGCTGAACACAGGTGTTACATATTCCTGTGCACAATCTGCATTTAGAGAATTAACTAACTGAGCTACCTTACAAATGATATCTCCTATTTCCCCCCAGTGCCACAGCCTTTTTTGGTGATTTCGGTGTGCCGCCATTCAATCCCTTGTAACTTCTTTGTTAAATGAGATATCTCGGCCAAAGTTGGCCCCTTTTTTCCCACATGTAGGTGGTCGTAACGCCACCCAGGAATCCTAGTTTGCTGTAGGGGGGTGAGAGAAAATAACCAAAAAGGAGAACATTTGGGTTTTTTTCAGAAAATGGCAATAAAATGTTGTACAAAGAAGCCTGTGGTGTTTTCCTTGTATGAGCTAGGAACAAATGGTTTGCTGTGCTGGATTCGCCATTTTCCAGGCTTTCAAGAACAGATTGAGTGGAAACCAAAATGACATATTTGATATGCTAATCAGCCGTTTTGTGAGAGGTAGGCGATTTTGGCGTTTTTTGTCCAATAGGACATGCGTGGACAGAATGGAAAAAAAGGGCATACATTTCTGAAAAGTAGACAATATTCCAAGTTTAGGAAGGGGTGTTTTGCACAGGTCAGGCAACAACTAAGTAGGGAAAAATGTCATAGTTTGGGGGGAAATCGGGAAAATGACAGAAAAAAAACACAATTTCCGCACATTTCACTCTGGTCACCCACCAAAACACACAGCCAACAACACATGGCCTACCTTCCCGCGTTTCCACAGGTTTTCCGATGAAAACGGTACCTCAAATGTGTGGGTGCACAGACTTGGGTGCAAAGGGAAAAGTAGTGATATCTGTGCTCGAAGAGGGCAGATTGGATCTGCCGGGCCCACGAAGGTGGGGTCAGAGCTGCTGGGAGCTCTGGCAGTGTGTGATGCGTACCTGGATGAGGAAAGCAAAACTTACCAGTGCGACTGTGACGGTGTCGGCGAGGTCGGGCTCCTGAATCGGGTGATGGCCGCTCCAGCAGCAGGATCCGGGACTATGGCAGCTACATCAACAGGATCCAGGAAATGGGCAGCAACAGGCTCGGCAGATCTAGCAGCAGACTCCAGATGACAACGTGGCAACTCCGGCTCCTCAAGATGGCGCATGGTACGTGCAGGCCAGGCCCAGCCATCCTTAAGAAGGCCTGTCCTGGTGTCCTGCTGTTGTGTACAGTTAGGGAGGCGGAGCCAGAAGAGGACACTTGGCGGCAATGAGCTGCTCCGCCCCCCCTACGCCATGCCATTGAGGGAGTATTTTTTTCAAGCAGTTTTTTTCTTGTTTTTTTTTTTTTTCAAACCAGCTGCAAAGCATGGGTTTGGTGTTTGGGGCGGTCGACTCTGGCCAGATCTCGAGATCCGGCTTCACATCTGGTGCCGGATCTCGGATCCGGCGAGAGCCGGCCCAATGACCAGCACTGGTGCCATTCATTTGCCAACATTGATTCACCTCATCGCCGTTGCATATGTTTTCTTTGCCAATCTTTGAAATTCTCACACACCAACTGAAAGCATAAACTGTCTGTTTGAATTTCAATAGTAATGCTTAACCTGCTCGCTTACTTACTTCTTACGACCGTACATTTCCTCTTTTTTTTCTATCAACTTGCAAATCAGATACCGCAACACGGCTCCTACATTGTTTGTTAACCGAGTGCCCATAATGGCCAGAGACATTCATCCACACCTCCCTCACATGAGACCGTTACCACCCCTTCACACGCTAACCAAAACTATCAAATTAACGATCCCCACCCTATTTCCTGACTACAAACCCTGCCTCAGATATTTACCTCCTATTTCCTTTGTCTCCATGATAAGGTAACTCATTCCTCAATTGGAACACAGAATCCTCTTCGACTGGAACTTTCCTCAACTGCAACCCGGAACCTTCATCGACTGGAGCACCGGAACTGCTTCTTTCCTAAACTGGGAGGGGGAGCAGGACCAAGAGGGCGCACCTAGGGGGGAAGAGGCCTTATGCAGACCCCCCTCCTGGTCCTGCTCCCCCTCTGTCGCCCCTTGTGACCTGCTTCTGCCCCCCTCTCCCCTGCCCATGGATGGGGGCCTTCTCCTTGTCCCTCCTTCCTTTCCACCTTGGAGTGTTGGCTGGGTGGGTGTCCTCTCTAAGGGCGGCACCCACCATTTGCCGTCCTGATGGTGCGTTCGCCTGGCATGTGATGCAGGGATCATCGCAGTTGCATGTCCATGGGAGGCCTTGCCTGAGCCCTCACCCTGACTGAAGTCAGGGTGACTGCTTTGCTGGGGCTGACTGTGGATGGTTGGAGGCGTGAAAAGGGGGTCCCTCAGTGTCTGGCTCCCCTGCAGACTCCAACTGGAACCAAGAAGTTCTCCCTGCTGAGTGGCCTGGAGAAAGAGCATTGACTTCGGCAGACCGAATGCAGGAAACATGTAAGAATGTTTTTATGTGTATGTGTAAAGTGTGTATGTTTGTAATGTGTGTATGGTGCATGTGTGTGCCAGATGTGTAAGTGTGTATATATGCGTGTGTGCATGTGAATGAGAATGCAGTCTGTGTGTGTGTGTGAATGATCTGAGTGGGTGCCCGTGAGGATAATACAATGTGAACGTGAGAGAAGGTGAATGGGTGAATAAGTGTTGTGTGAATGTGTATGAATGTGATTGTGTGTGAATGTTCTGGGTGGGTGCCAGTGTGGAGAATGCAGTGTGAGTGAAAGTGAGTGAAGGTGTATGGGTAAGTGACTGGTGGGTGAATGTAATTGTGTCTGAGTGATATATGGGGTACGCTTGTGCAGAATGCAGTGTAAGTGCAAACAACCTATCAGGCATGCTCCACGCACTTCCCTTCTACATCTCTCTGCCTTGCCAGGCTCACCCACCAATCTCACCACCAAACAGCCTCCTCTGTCAATTTTAAGTTCTCAACTTCGATTTCTGTAGCTTCTCGTGCACTCCGAGTCCTATGCACAGGGCCTACGGGTGACATCACCACTTCACTAAATAAGGGAGTGCTAACGATCACTTACACCACGCACAATCATAATTTCTCTTTCTGCCTCCTAACAGGGGATGCCAATATTTCTCGTGTTCGATCTGTACCTACAGCGTCGCCTTGTAGATAAAACGCCTCTGCAAGACTTAAACAGAAGAACACCTTCCACAATCTAGGCTAGCTCCATTTGCTAAGCCTTTACACAGGGATACCATCATCCATGAACTGAGCTAAAACGCTCAATTCACAGGGAATCCAATATTCACATAACTTCTGTCATCTGTACCCTTTACTCAATAGTCGTGGTTATTCACCTGAACCTTTTACCTTAAGCCTGAATGTTCCCTAACCACAGAGATGACAACCACCTCCGCTCCTTTCCCTACTATGCTTCACAATACTCAACACTTCAAGACAATACTCAACAATACTTCAAAGATACTCAACACTGCTCGTTATCACCCTGCACCCACTGTTACTTTCCCACTCCCCTTAGTTGCGGTGTTGCTGAGTCAATACTTTCACTCTGTGATTTACTGATGCTGTTGGGCTACCGGCTCCGCCACAGCTCCCACATCAACCTTCTGGTCTGCTGGACTCCTCACGGACCGCAGGCAAGTTATTTCCAAGCTGGCGCCTGAGGATATTTGTACGGGGGTGCACTGCCCGTTGGGCACGAATTCCGCTAGGCACCCCGCAGCCCACCAGGCGCTGCGGCGGAAGAGGCGGCTTATACCGAAAAGGCACAGTAAACCATCCCTCTGCTACCAACATTTTGCCTTAGAATTTCCAGAGGTCTGTGGGTTACTACGAGCGTACTTGTTCAGCTCCCAGGGCTCAACAACCCTCTCCCAGTAATTAACGCAGGAATCAGCCAAGGGCAAGTAAGGACTGTCGTTTATTACACAAATCGGCAGTGTTCATACAGGGCATTTGAAGAATTTCCAGAATCACCAACCCCCAAGCCTGTGTTGGGCCCTTTTGATGTCCTATTGCGTCACAATATGAGCCCTTCCCCGAAAAACTTATCAGTCTTGCTGGTTGGGTGATCGGAGTGTCATCCCTTATGGATAACAACTATAGATTTTAGTTGATTGGCCCTCGCATGTCAGGTGGCTTGCCTGCTCCTTACCCAAGAAATGATCTATTATGGTTGCAGGTCACAGGATTACCATTGGTCCTTGCCATCTGCCATCCAGCGCTGGGTTTCTCTCCCCTGATTGGCTGGAACTGATCTCACCAGGCATTTACCCAGCTCTGGTCTCAGCACTCTCTACACCTCTTCAAGGTGATGAGAGTGACAATGTGTTCCCAATGTAACTGTTATCAGTGCCACTTTTGCCTGTGAGGGTGCCTTCAATGTTAACAAATCCATGTGTCACTTCATGTCTGTGTTGCTGAGAACGGCTCGTCTTCCCACCGGGGTTGAATGCACATTGTCTAGCTCGGCTGCATCACATGGTTGAGGACCACGTAATTGAGCTCTTTGAGTCTGCAATTCAGGAGGATTTATTCTGTTTATCTGCAGATGGCCATTTGTCGCTTTCGGTCTGGAAATTGTTCCTTGCCTCTGACCTTGGCTGCGAGCCCTGGCCTGCTGTTCTGTAAAGCCTGATTCTGCTTTCCCCCCTTCTCTCGTCCTGCGACTTGGGGCCTCATGTGATCCTCATTATACTTATACTATGATTTCTAAATCTCTATACCGTGCTGTGTGATCCATAGGTCACTACGACAGGTTAGTTGTATTTGGTCCTTCCAGGCTCCTTATGCGATCCTGTAGTTCCATAGGGTTGGTTGCCAGAAGCATCTGCAAGCTTGCTCTGCATCTCTTTGTTACCTTGTATTCAACGTTTCTGTATTCGACTAATGAAGAAAGAATAGAAAGCTTTTGACAGTATGTATATGTATCTGTCCTCTGTCTACAGAAATGTGTAAGCATGTTCTTCGTGTGTCACGTGTATGTTTGTGTAACTTCGTGCATGGTTGAGAGTGTACTTCGTGACTAACGTGGCCATATAGCGCATTGGTTTCTCGGCATTAGTCAGCACCATCCATCGAGGCATTTGGGTCCATAACCAATGTTGAAGCACCTGTATCCATAAAGACATTGGGCTTCATTACAAGTTTGCTGGTCCGGAAATCAGGGTGCCGGTAAGCTCACCGGCACCCTTGTGTCGGACCAGCAAACTACCTGTTTGCCTGCTGGAACAGCTGTGCCTGACAGGTCTGACCCTGCCGGGCACAGTGGTCATGGGAGGCAAAGCTGTCACGGAAGCACCAAAGCACCGGGCTCTATGGGAATGGGGATTAACGAATCTACCGGCGCCTGACTTCCCGGCCGGAGGACTTGAAATAGCCCGGTGGCACCGGGAAGTCAAGCGTCGTTAATTTTTTACGGGTCCAGTGGCAACCCACCAGTAGCACCGGCAGGGTTACCACCAGACCCGTAATGAGGCCCATTGACTGGATAAGGTTTCAATGGCTGTCTACGAGGATATCTTTCTGCAGACGTGGATATTACTGGCCGTCCTGGGGGCTGTCTGAATAGTGGGTGGCTCCATGCATTTTTGACTCTTCGGGCCATCATGTTCATGGGGGTGAGGCGGGGCATTCCAGGGACCCTCTTTTCACAATCAGTAGACCATTTGCGCATACAATGAATGTCTTTTCATTTACTTTGTAGCTGTAACTCTGAAAACAGTAATAAGTGAGTCCAGTCAAACAGAATTGGAGGTAAACAATTATAATGTTCCACTTTATATCTTACTAATTTGTTTTAGACTTTCCTTGTAAATTTGTTACTAGAAAGTATCACCTCAATTTGCAGGGGACGTACAAACAAAAGGGCCTAGAACCAAGAACCGTGGTAAGCCTTTGACAAACTATAATTAAAATCGGATTTGCCACTATTGACAAAAGGCATTCAGTAAATGGGTGTTTTTTCCATCTTCCCTTCAAATTACACATGAAGGGAGGTCCCTGAACTGCTTGCACTCCCGAAGAGGACAAGGATGTGGATGGAAATTCTTTAGCTTTTATGAACGAATATGCATTAAAACTGTGAAAAACGGTTAGGAATTAAAGATAAGCCTTTGTGAGATAACAAATGTGGTGTTAATGCTATTACGCTGCACTTAAGGATCCGCCCAATCTCGAGTTGGGCAGAAAGTTGGAGTTTTACCTCCAACTTTTTGCTGCAGGTAAAAATCCAGATTTCTGCCCGTTTTTGGATGTTTTGAGCAAGATTACCGACAGCGCTATTACTGCTAGTGGTAATAGTAGCCCAAAAAATCCCCATAGAGTCCTATGGACTCTAAAATAAATTGAGAATTACAGTCATGATCTGACACAAATTGCATCGTACCGAGCAGCGGTATCGCTATCTGCATTGGCGGTATCCAAAGCAAATTACCACTGGGATACCGCCAATGCTGTGATAGAATTGTTTGTGTCCTCCATGGAATGGACTGATAGGTTACACACATTATACATTTTTATATGATCCCTTTATATGGTGGATTCCTCCTGGGACGTATCACATTTGGATTAAAAACCTTGAATTGACGTATGAAATTTAAATTGTGTTATTTTTGTGTTCTTGTATGCAATATATGTGTTCTCAAAGGTAGTTAGAGTAGGGCTCTGTATTCACTTTTGTTTATATATGAAAATCCAATAAAACATTTGTCGTATCAAATACTGCATATATTTCTGAATCGTTGTACACATGCTGTAGCCAAGCTGTTTTGTTTATGCTTTCCTCTTGTAGAGGCCTATGCACTTTTTAGGTTCTGGAGCTTTTGTGTCATCATGATTTGGAACTCAAGGATGTGTCCAATTGGGTTTATGTGGTTGGTAGGTAAAGTGCGCATTAAGTACGCGCTCTAAGTAGCGCTGTTTGCTGGCCATCCTTGCTGCTCAACGTGTTCAAGATTCGCCTGGATTGCCTGACCCTGCCTGGACTTTGTTGGTCCCGCCCCCCGCCACCGGAAGTGTACTTAATCCACTTCCTGCGCGCATTTGCGCGCGCGCATTAAGTACGCGCTCTAAGTAGCGCTGTTTGCTGGCCATCCTTGCTGCTCAACGTGTTCAAGATTCGCCTGGATTGCCTGACCCTGCCTGGACTTTGTTGGTCCCGCCCCCCGCCACCGGAAGTGTACTTAATCCACTTCCTGTGCGCATTTGCGCACGCGCATTAAGTACGCGCTCTAAGTAGCGCTGTTTGCTGGCCATCCTTGCTGCTCAACGTGTTCAAGATTCGCCTGGATTGCCTGACCCTGCCTGGACTTTGGTACATACTCAACCTGCCTTCTTCATTGACATTATACTTCCTACCTCAAGTATATTCTACTTATATTCTACTTATATATGTTTATTTTTCTCATTATTTTAGTTGGTCCCGCCCCCCACCACCGGAAGTGTACTTAATCCACTTCCTGCACGCATTTGCGCGCGCGCATTAAGTACGCGCTCTAAGTAGCGCTATTTGCTGTTCGCTGCTTCGTAGTGAGGTGAGGCTACCCCTAATGGTCCACATCACTCTTGAGGTTTCCTACCTGCTTTGGGATGCATATGTAGTCTACCATCTTTTTGCTCTATGTAATGTGCGAACTTAGTTGTGGCTGGCCTTGCTCCTCATACGATTGCTCGCCTCAAATACCTAAAGAGAAAGTTATTTGATTATCTTGGTCTACCCCGATTTCTACCTCCTGTAAGGTTATTGCCGTAAAAATGGCAAATGGATTAAGAAGCATCAAGGGCAAACTCACAGCTCCCCTTCCGCTCTCAGTAACCTCCATTGATGCTCTGGTATGCCCGGGAACAACCTCTTACATTGAATCACCTGCCCTGCAAGCTCTAGAGACTACATCCATTCAAAAGGCGCCGTGCACTCTCCGCTCTGCGGAACATGTTGTGCAAATAAACGCTCACAATAACTCACCACCTTCACTACTCTCTTCGCCTCCGGTTCCTCCGGTGCCTTCACTCTCCTCTCCCTCAATCAGTCCTGAAGTACGAAAGGCTATCGATGACTTTAAAAGCTGCTCTGTGTCCCCCCTGGTTTCCGGGACTGAGCAATGCCAATTCGATCTTACCTTGGCGAAAATGGAGGCTTTGGACAAGGCTGTTTGTCGTTCGATTGGCTCCCTTACACTGATAGTCTCTAATTGCGTAGAAAATCGCATGGCTCTTCAATCTCATGCGCCTCACGATCCCAAATCTTGCTTGGATATGAGTGCTGGTTTGGCCAATGTTATTAATAAAAAACTCTCTTTTCCGCACATAATGCTCACACCTGAATCCACTGTTTTAGATAACAAAGCGGACCCTTCCTCAGTACCGCCTGCTGATTTTCAAACCCGGAACTCCTGTGAGGAGAACCAATCTCAATACTCTCCCTACTCGTTTCCAGTGATTATCCGTATCTTAGATCTCTTGGATAAAGGTCATGATTTGACCCATCTTGCACTGAGGGAGATCAAGTCAACGCAATCACTGATATCTTCAAAGATGGATCGGATCGAAGGCTTCATTGTTGCAGCCGAAACGATTAAAAATTTCCACAATGCATGTCCTACGACCCATCCACCTGTTATTAATTCACTTATGAAAAATAAAAGCATTCAATGCTGCCTAGACGGGACTCCCGTTCCGTCTGTTACACCCTTGCAAACACCACTAGATTCTGCCTCGTGCAAATGCCACAATTCTTCCTGCGACATGAAATCTACCATAGAGAAAATGAATACGCTAATAGCTCTATTTTCATCTGAAGTTCCAACATCTTTGAATGGCCCTGACAGCCCTACTGTTCTTCTGACAGCTCTTGAAGATATGCAATCTGAACCTCCGGTTCCTGCTTCCAGTGGTATTGATGCTGGTTTCATGTCGCGGAGAGCTAAGAAACGTCATCAAAGAGCTGTCAAAAGAAATGTTAAAAGAAAGAGGAAAACTTACATAAAAGAATCCAATCCTGTAATTGAATCGAATATTAAGATCGCTGTTGAACCATTAATTGTTGAGGATCATATTGACCTGAATCAACTTTCGAAAGAAAGTCAAGCAGCCCTATGCCCACCCATAACATCAGATACGTCTGCAAGTCCTGTGGCTGTTCATTCTTGTGAGATGACTGGGCTACCTGCTAGAATTCCCCTAACTGTTGACGCTAGAGTGACCACTCCTGATATTAATCGAGTCGAAAAAGAGCAAATTGACTCGATTGAAACATCCACCCTAAAACTTAAAACGAAAAATAATAAGGCAAAACCAATTAATTCACTGCTCGAAGGTCAAGTATCATCACCACTAGTAGGAACTAAATCTAACCTGGCTACCTACTTCCCGGTCTGCGGGAGGAATCGTACCACTCGACATGATGAAATCGTACTTGCTGATCGTCCATCTAGTTCCATTCCCAGAACATATAGTGAAGTATGTGCATCATTCTCTGGACCTAAGGGAAATGTCAACACCAGTAATCCTAGGAACGATGCCAAGGCTCGGGACATTGCACCAAACACCTCCAGTTCATCATCTTTCATCACTAGTAACCCAATGAACGATGTCGAGGCTCGGGACAATGCACCAAACTCCTCCAGTTCACCCCCTGTGCAATTAATACCTGCACGCTCTACTAACTTACAATCTAGCAGCGTTAAGGTGATATTACCTGCACTTAATCAAGCGAGCAAGGATTCTAATCACTATCCTATCTTGCACGACAATATTGATCTCCCCAGTCGATCGAGCCCTGGGATGTTCGGTAACGGACTAGGAAAGGTAACATCGTTGGCTCCTCAACTTGCTATGGAACCTTCTATGCTGTCTTCGAACGATCAGCCACAACGCTCTATTCCTCCATCTCTTGTCCCTACCCGTACCTTGAAACAGGACTTTCTAACAGATAACTGCAACTCTGATTCTCGTACTAATACCATGTTATCCCATCATGAAATCTTAGACATTCTTAGGAAAGAACTCCATGAAAGATCATCGCAACCTAATTCTGCCAATGTAATTTCTCATCAAGATCGCCCTATGATCTCTCACCATGGCCCCTACAGAGAAATCGTAGATCCCCTCCCAAAACCTCGTGTCCAGTCAACTGTCACTAATGAACAAATCATCCTAGAAAAGCACCATTTATTAGGATTTGGGGGGAAAAGCGATTTACTTGGTCAGAACCGGATTAATCGTGCCTTTATCTTGGCACTATTCAATCGCATCCCACAACTATGGATGTTTAAATCGGCAGACATTCTGAGAGTGTCATTAGCCACGGATAACAATTATCGTGCCGTAATCCAACTAGCTTCAGAGGCAGTAAAGCAATATCTATGGTCCAATAAGGAGGGTATCTATGAAGAAGGCCTCACTTTGAACTTATTGGAAAATGAACAAGAGGCTACCAAATTTATTGAATTTAAATGCCCTCAAGCTTTGAGCCCGCAATTACACGCTCCATCGCAGGCTCAGAATCATGGTGCAGCCAATGATGTAATCACCGAGCTTCTGCTTAAAGTAGGCATCTCTCACGACCTACCATGGCTCGTCCCCATGCTTAATTCCCTTTTAAAAAGTACGGACTGCTCCCCCATTTCATAGCCGTCCTCCAAAACTCGACTCTCTTTTCAATCGTGGAATTCTTGTGGCTACCTTAACCTTATGAAATGGCACTCAACCCTTGATTGCCTTAGTCGTCCATCAATACTCATGTTTCAGGAGACTATGCGAACCACTTCCATTACTTTGCCAGATTACTCAACGTATTATATTCCTGCTATGCAAGCTCCTACCGGGCGTCCATCTGGAGGTATTATGATAGCTATAGATAACGCTCTCATATTTAACTCAAAAATTGTCTGGCGCGATAATAATCTTCTTGCAATATTACTGGAAACTAACAGCTATAATTATCGCCATTTAATTGTCATGACCATTTATTGGAATCCGTCTACTACCCCAATTAATGTGATGATTGAGGCAGTTGAGAACTGTTTAGAATTTGTAACTCACGAATACGATAATATCGAAATCATCCTCGGTGGTGATTTTAACTGCGATTGTAGAACCCCCAATGAATCTGGTCGATCTCCTAGAAACCTGCTTTCGAAAACTAGAGGTAATACATGGAGGACCTTTTTAAAAGATTGGGATCTAGATCTTATTCCACCAGCTGACCCGTCAAATTGGACCACTTGGTCAAGGGATGGAAAAAGGTCTACAATTGACTTCATATTTGTTAGCCACAATTTGCTTCTACGATCATCTCCACTAAGAATCTCCATGTTGCCTTTCGGTGACCACGCTGTACTATCAGGCAACTTGAAATTCGACATTCCCATTACTGGAGTTGACTATGCTACGGCATTGTGCAAAGTAGATCGTCCTACGACTTCTATCAGATGGTCTATGAATCTGTGCAAGCAATTTACTCAATTTGTAAAGTCAACTATAGCACGCTGGAACACCTCGGAACGAATACCCACGACTGTACTTGAGCAGCGATATGTCGAAATAACGCATGCTGCCCTAACACATTTTAGCAAAAAGAAAAAAAACGATACTACAAATCGTCACTTCTTTGACCCTCTATGCAAAGTACAGAAGCGGGAGAAAAACAGGGCTCTTAGAGCTTTGAAAAAATCGACTGGCTTTTCGCGTGAACGATATCTCGCGCGGCGTAACTCGATTGTGTCAGCATACAAACGTAGTTTGAAGCAGATAAGATTAATAAGACACAATGAAATAAATTGCAAACTTGTTAGAGCCATTGTATCTCATGATACCCAAACTATATGGCGAACGATCAAGACCCATACCTCGCAAGTATCGTTCACTATGCCGAATGTGATATCGGAAGCTACCTGGTATGAATATATCAGTCACAAATTCAAGATCCCCGTGCGATTTTTGAACATAACGTCGTCTGCTCTAAGATATTATGACCTGCCACGGTTGGCTTGGACCATCGCTGACATTAAGTGGGCGATATCTAATCTTAATTATTCTAAATCATCTGGCCCTGATGGCCTGCCTCCTTGTCTATACAAAGATGACCCGGATATGTGGGCTTGTATTTTACACACTAAGTTTCAATCTATCCTTAAGACAGGAGTTATTCCTGTCTCATGGCTAACTGCCAATATCATTCCGATCTTCAAAAAAGGAGATGCAACGTTACCACAGAATTATCGACCTATTGCCTTAATCGACACTGCGGCCAAACTATTCGCCTCCCTTCTTCTTCATGACTTGGAGAATCACATCGAAGTACTTGGACTATACTCCAAATACCAAACTGGCTTTAGGAAAGGTATGTCTACCTCGCTTAATGCCATGATGATGGCATTTTCCATTGCAGAAGCTAAGAAACTTACATCCAATCCTGTTTACATTGCTCTCATCGACATGTCCTCAGCCTTCGACACAGTGATTCGGGACTTACTATGGGCAAAACTTATTCATATGGGCATTCCATCTGTCTTTATCTATTGGCTCAAAGCCTTACACACTAACACCTCCTACAGAATTAAGCTCACTTCAGAGGGTCATATTACTAAACCTATCAGTACAGAGGTAGGCCTAAAGCAAGGTTGTAACCTCGCTGCTACCCTCTTTAACTTATACCTCTCCGATCTCGATAAAGGTTGGGATGCAAAAAATCTCTTTTCTGTTAAAATTGGCTTGATCCGGCTCAAATGGCTTGCCTTTGCAGATGATATTATCTTATATTACCAAGTCGCAATGGCACATCATGCAGACTCCTATCCCTCTCATTACTGAAACGATTTATCTGGGCTATTACTTAACAGAGAAAAATTCTACCCTAATGTGGACTGACCTACTAAAAAAAAAGATCAGACCCCTGATATCACAATTGAAGGTAATTTACGTGAAATACTGTAAGTTTTCACTAACTCCCCTCATCGAATTTTTAACTATAAAAATTGAAAGTGTATTTCTGTACTCTCTCGACATATGTATGGGTGAGATGGGCCAAATTCTGGATCAATTGCAAGGAACTGCCCTGAAACGTGCCATGTCGCTTCCGTTATCCCTACCCAATGTAATCTTGAGGCATGAGTTAGGTTTAGTCGCTCTTTCCACTCGATGGAAATGGCGACTTCTAACCAATTTCGCTAAGATTGAACATCCTAGAGCGAACTCCTTATATGTTGAGTTGAATCGTACCATTAACCTGCTGCCCACATCCTCTATGGCTCTTTATGTGACAAAAATGGCTGCTATACTTAAGATGGCCAACATCACCGTGGATGACGTTCACTACAGACCAGGATATGCCAAAAAAAAACTGTTTGAACTCGATTGGTGTACCTCTCTCCACAGCATGAGATCATACAAACTTTACAAGGAATATCACTTGTTCACACGCAAACGTATCCCCAGATACGATTATATTGAGCTCTTTCCCTGTAATTCTACCCGGAAGATGTTTCTCTGGTTTAAATTTAATTTGTTCCATACCAAAGAAAGAGTAGTAAAATGGGTTGGGCATAAGTTGTATGCGTCGAGCCCTCATTGCAGATTTCCTATGTGCACTGCAACCACTGAAACATTAAAACATTTGATTTTATATTGTCCCCATTTTAAGAATCAAAGAACGATTTTATTCACAGAATTTGTAGATATCAATTTTACTGATTGCCTGCCTTTCCTTTGGGCTAGATTGATGCAAGGCAACCACAAACCGCTCATATATGCTTTAACGAAATTATGTAATGTAATTGTAAGAGAATTGGAAAAAGATTGCTATATGAATAATTCTTGAATCATGCATTCGCTTTTCTCTACCTTTTGCAAACCTGTATATGATCGATGATCCATGCCCATTTTAACGAGGAGATACTTTTATCTTCTATTTTTCTTTGCTTCCCCTTTCTTTTCTTTTCTTCGTCCAGCAATATGTCATAGGAATTCTTGGTCTGTAATTTTATTTGAACGATGGTCTCTTTTTTATCCCTTTTCTATGTTTACATACTGTAATGCTCGATGTCCGAAGGTACCTTATGTTTTGTCTCTCTCAATATATTGGACTGTATTTCTCTCTATTTTGTAAAGACTCTCCTACTTGTCAAGAGCGTCAAACACAAATAAACAAATAAAAAATAAAAAAAAAGTGCAGCATCTAGTGTTCTTCATTGAGTGCTATAGAGCCTGACTGGCACCACATTATCATGGTTACCATGGTGCTGTGATTGATTCGGTTTAAGGTTGGTGTTGTCGTTGTTCACTTTTGTTTATATATGAAAATCCAATAAAACATTTGTCGTATCAAATACTGCATATATTTCTGAATCGTTGTACACATGCTGTAGCCAAGCTGTTTTGTTTATGCTTCCCTCTTGTAGAGGCCTATGCACTTTTTAGGTTCTGGAGCTTTTGTGTCATCATGATTTGGAACTTAAGGATGTGTCCAATTGGGTTTATGTGGTTGGTAGGTAAAGTGCAGCATCTAGTGTTCTTCATTGAGTGCTATAGAGCCTGACTGGCACCACATTATCATGGTTACCATGGTGCTGTGATTGACTCGGTTTAAGGTTGGTGTTGTCGTAGAGTGACACATTGTCACCTGTATTCCACTTTTCACTGTGCTGATCATGGAGAAGAGTAGCAATGGTGTTTACTTTGTCTGTTCATGGTAGACTTGTGCATGGTATGCAAAGAATTTAGGAAGTACCAGCACCCCCTCATTCTCTTTAACTTTTCATTGAAGAAACAGTAACTCCCACCCCTGTTTGGGATGCTCACTGCCTTTTTGAGACTGCAGATTTTCTTCCCTTAGGGCCAATCTAGTAATGTGGTCCGTTGCCTGCCAAATAGCTCTCTTTTTAGTTGTCTTCTTGGGTGGAAGATCTCTTGGGCATCTTTACACATCTGCTATCCTTATTCAATCGAAGCCTGGAATTGCCCCCCTCCTTTAGTGGGATATTTTCCAGAAAGTTATTGCATAGAAATCGTTTAAAAAATGAAACCAACAAGTTCCCATTGTATCTAAATATGAAACTTCAATTTATAGTGTGACTTCAAAATGGTTTCTATGTACTAAACTAATATCACTCGATCAAAAAATCAAACTTACCATTTGGATTTCAACAATATTATCTCCACCCTAGTTGTGTAGGCAGATGGGTGATGGTTGAAATCTCACAGGCCAAAATATGACAGAATTAAATAAATGATTTAGAAGCAAAATCTTGAGAATGCTTCTGGCTACCTACAAAATGACATGGGTAGCGTGGAAGGACCCTATCTTTTGCAGTTATTGCACATGCGTGTGGTGGTAGTGATGTTCAAGCTCGATTCATCATTTAACATTCCACCATTTTGTGGTCCTTACAAATGTAGTTTCGGAGTTCCATCTCAACCAGGTCATTAGTTTTCCTCTTTTTTTTCTGAATCCTAACTATCTAGGAAAGAAGCCTCTTTGCACCTAAGAACTTGAAGGATTTCTGCACACTTATTTCTACATGCCTTAAGATTTCAGGTACACAAACAGCTTTTTGTTGCTGATGCTTCCACTATACAAGACCAGCCTTTCTCTCAGAAAACCATATCCCAAATGGACCTTGGTGTACATTCATTTATTATGAGCTCATTCCGCATATGGCGAGGCATCCACTGCAGACTTGTTGGAAAGCTTTCTATTGCATATAATTGTAGGGCAGTAACGTGAACATTTGTTTTTTAGTCACGATTATACGTTTTGTGTACACTTAAACAGCACTCTTTACCTTTTTGAAGTCCACCAATTCTTGTCAATCTTTCCGTTCATCACTATTAAAAACAATGCCCAATGAGTTTGCTTCCCTTTTCTATGGTACATCCTTTTCACTTTCTCCTCCCTTCGCTCCCCCCACCCCCATTCCCTCCTTCCTTTGTCGCATGCATGGGCGTTGTCTTGTAATGATCGCACTTCAGTTTCCCTCTCATTTAGGCTACTAGTTTCAGCTTTGGCATTGCTGAAGAAAGCCTATTTTCGGAGCCCTCACTGGTGTATCTTTCAATCCTATTTGTCATTATTCAACATGGGTGCAAGATTAATGGTGCTATGGAAAGATTCACGACCTGTCGCACCCCACTGCACTCTTTGCCAGATGTTTCTGGGGTGCCTCATTCATATGCTACGTTCTTCGTGTAGAAGGACACTTATGAAAGAAGGTCTAGACACCACAGATGCACTCCTTCCATGATACATTTCACTGGATCAAAGCTAGTCAACTACACCCCTCTCTCAAATATCTCCTCATCTTCTAGGTGCCATGTTTGGGCCTTTGAATCAAGCTGAGAGACCCAAAAGTGTTAGCCTCGTTATTTTCCAAACTTGAAAGGAAAAAAAAACATGTACACCAATATCCAGACTGCATCCCACCTTCTCTGAACCTCAGGGCATTCCAATATCATATGCACGTTGGCACCTCCACTACCACGAACCCAACAGAGAAATATTCTCACCCAGACACGAACATAATGCAAGATGTGTCTAAAATATGAATTGCCTCCTCCATTCATCTATGCACAGCTTATCTTTCTACTCTGATTCACCTACTTAGTCTTCCAGGTGTTTTGCCACTCCTTATTCTAGGCTCTACACACTACCTCAACAAGCTGGGCCACAAATACTCATCGTTCATAATGGACGATAACAAGATCAAGGTAGCTAAGGAGGTTAAAACCCTCGGCTTCTATCTAGATTCCACCCTTACCTTCAACAAACAAGTGAATGCAATGGCCTCCGTCACCTCCTACACTTGCAAACTCATTAGGGCAGCCAAACCCTTTCTCTCCCCCACCAACCGTACCACCTTGGCCAGGGCGCTGATCCTGTCCAAGTTGGACTATTGCAACGCTCTATATGTAGGTTGTAACAAATATATCTCAAACAAAATCCAAATCCTCCAAAATAATGCCCTTAGAGCGGCCCTCAGTATCCCGAAGAAAGCCCATATCTCAGATTCCAGAAAATCTGTCAACTGGCTATCCACCAAGGACAAGATTTTCCTTAAATCGGTATTTCTGATTCATAAATGCCTCCACCAAGCAGCCCCTCAATACCTTATCGCCGGATTTACTAGACCCACCCTCTCTCGCCCCTCCAGAACGGCCAATTCCAACCTTCTTCTGGTGCCCAGGTTCAAACGTATAATGTCTGGAGGCAATAGCTTTCCAGTAAAAGCCGCGCAATTCTGGAACTCCCTTCCTCCTACCTGCAGGGAGGACCTACCCTACCACCAGTTCAGAGCAAGGACTATCCACTGGCTCAAACCTCTCGACTCATAACAACCTTCCGATGCCCAGATGCGTCACTTCCATGTGGCTCCTTTCCTCATTGAATATAAATATGTATATAGTATTGCCTATAGTGTATATGTTCTACCCTTCCTATTTGGCGTGATACGTCCAGCACTGTAACCGCAGCTGGACCTCACCCTACTGTATGTAACTAAGTTTTGCATCCCTCTTGCTGCCTTTGCGCCTGGCTACCCCTGGGTTAGGTGCGCATTATAAATAAATAAATACAAATACAAATACAAATACTTGGACTATTACTACTTGTCGCCAATATGGCATACTTGTCCATAATACAAAAACGAGTCCTAGCACAAACTGCAGAAAGTGCAGAAGAAATTAAGCAGCTGCTGGAGGAGCATCTTTCTCATAACGCAATCAGGCAGAACTCTTAAGAGATCTAAAGAAACCTAGCTCAGATCCCAATGCATACTTCTCTAAATAAATCCTAACACTTGCTTCAAAAATCTGAAATGATGCACCATAAGTACAGAGGGCAGGCCATTAGCCTATCTCAACAAACAAATAAAGTCACTCAGCAAACAATTAAAAAGTTGACATGCATGTGATAAACCAGAATCTGTATCAGGTCATCTGAAACCTTTCTTGACATCTCTAGATATAATAATATAACTCTTTCTTCTGAGATCTGAGGCTACTGGTGTTTACAGAAGAGGATGGGGATGAAGGTGGACAAAAAGCATAAAAAGAGGAGTCAGACATCATCAAGGCCCATAACGCAGGTATATCCCTCTATGAGAGAAATCCAGGGTGGCCTGGGCCAACACAGAGTCTTGATGCAGATGCCATGACCGATGCTCTGGTCTGGCAGGCCTCTCTGTATTATCTTTTCAGATAAATAGGCCCGCAATAAGCTTCCTAGCCCAAGGTTGGTAAAGCTAATCCTTTTTGTTGTTGTTAAGAATATGGAGCAGGACAGGACAGTAAGTGAGTGAAGGGCCCCATCCAGTGCTCCATATATTTCCAGGTATTTTCCTCCCTATTTTTGAAAGTTAGGCGTGAAATTATTATTTAGCGAGTAAAAATGTAATTCAAATTCTCAATGAGAGTATTTTAGAAGTGGGAAAAAATAAGTTTTAACTAGTAGATAGATTTTTTTAAAATCATAATTTCTTTGCACCTAGCTACTCATGCACATTAAAAGATACTGGGTTGCGTCTTCTGATCAGGCAGTTATAACAGTAGTTTCTTCCTGTGCTACTGCATGCATTACTGATCCAAACATAACCATGGAGCTGTGTGGGTTAAAACTAGGGGCATACGGTTGGTTTCCTTTTTTTGTTGGGAACATTTGTACTCCCTATTTAAATTTTTTGGGAGTATTTGCCTATTTTTAGGGAGTAAAAGTGGCCGATACACCCCTCATCTGTCGGGCTGGCCACATCCTTCAAAGATTTATGCGCAAGCCATCCAAACCCAACTGTTCACGAGGCGTAAGGTGTCAAGTGCAACAAATCCGTGGGTTTGCCGCATTGTGGGACCACACATCCATAGGAAATTGTTTTATATACTTGATTACTCTTCATTGGCACAGGCGTTTAACCCCTTAAGTGCCAAGGACGAGTATGCTCGCCCTTTTTGCATAGACTTGCGTAATAGCCTGGCAGTAAAAGAAAATAACAAAATACAAAAAGGTTTGCAAAGGGTGGCAGCATCCTCCCTGTCCACTGGCAAAAAATTCAAAAGCTCATGAATCCTGGGAGGATAACCCCTCCCCCACCATGGCAGACAACCCACACAACAACTAAATAACTTCTTTCCAAACAAGCATCCTGTGCGATGTACCTTTCTGCTCCAGTAAACTAAGTTTTATTTGTGCAACCCATCCATGTAAATTCACTTACACCCTTTTGCTAATACCCCACATCAAGCTGATCACATCTGTATGTCATTCTCAGCACTGTGTGCATGCCTAATTAGTTCATTTTATTGTTTTCAGTTGTTTTTTCATGAGGTGTCGGTTTCCATCACCCAAAGGGAAACCTACTTCCTTAATGTGGCTAAAACGGTAAGCTTAGATTTTTCCAAGCTAGGACATTTCATACATGATGCAATTCAAATCTCTGGTGACATGTGGGCATTGGCCACCTGATTTATTTGCAATGTAGTTTACACAATGTTGTGGTTTAAAAAAAAAAGAGACATGGATTTGAAAAGTAAGATTAAAAAGACAATAAAACAAAAACCCAAATTTGTGCACAAAAAGAGACACAACTCATGTTATTGAATGATCACATCTGTAAGTAAATGTATTGATAAGGCACTGCATTTCTCAAAAGCAAATTTTTGTCATATTCTGTCACATGTTTAACCAAATTATTAAACTGGGCAAACGCCCCATATTACATTCCCTCCCTAAAATCTAACTGTTCAACAGCGTTTTCTACAATGTGACCATGACGGTATCCATAGTATTGTTTGAATAAACTGAATGGGCATTTGTTCGAAAATGTCAAACAAATATCCCATTCAGTGCCATTATAGTGAACAAGGGCAGCAGGAGTTGCGGGGGTGGCCCCCACACCCTTCTTTGCTTTAATGGCATCAGATGTTATGCAGTTGTCCCCTGCTCCCGAGAAAATCAAGTTCGATTTAAAAAAAAAAAAGAAGAGGACCCTGCAGCACCGGTTCCCAGCCACGTAAGTGAAGGGAACCGGCATCACAGGGGGATGGAGGAGTCAGCGGCACACAAAGTGGTGTGCCACCAACATGTAAGTAGGGGTGAGGGGGGGCAGGTGGGGAATCATGATTTGACCGAGGGGTGTATTTCGAATTCCCAATTGACAAATTTGTCAATTTCGAATTCGAAATTTTGCACCTCAGTCAAATCATGGACAGCCAACCTTGACCAGTATTCCCTTCTAAGGAATCCTATGTGTGCTACAAAAACGAGCTCTCTCAATGTCCCACTGGGTGTCTGACCAGCTGACACTTTTTTCCCAGTAGAGGGAGATGTGCTGGAAAAAGAAGAACAAGGAAGATTTATCTGCGCTCCTGTGATCCGGAAAAAAAAGTTCCACCCTAAAGAGAAAAATTGTGTCATAAGTTACGGATCTTTTCTATTTTGCTCTCTGCTCACTTTCTGTAACAATGACCTTTTTCAGAGTTCTCACTTAATTTTCAGTTGATCAAAGCACATTTATGTTGATGTTATGTTAGAAACACTTAACACTGTGGTCATCTCAATGCCTGAAGCGTATCTGGAAGTTGCTGGAGTCTATAGAGTAAAGGAACAGGGATCAGTGGGGATAAGAAGGTAAAGTTCAACTAACAGAAGGGTTAAAACGCACATGGAACAGGTTGAAGGACGAAGGATAAAGTTTGTTATAGGTTGGATGCATTGGGGCTATAAACTCTGCCTGATCTTTGGTGTGTGTGGATGTGTGAGCAAGGGAGCCAGGTGCTACCAAACACCTTGTTATGCAGGGTGTGTGGGGATGGTTTGGTAAAATCCCCTGTTCATCCCCACACACTAAAGCCAGGAGGCACCACCTTACCATCTGAACTTGTAAAGAAAAATGTGCAGAGAATTGATGAATGTCAGAGTAAGGTCAGTGGATCCTTTTAGGTAGGCCCCATGGACAAGAAACATTTCTAATTCCGGTAGTGAAAACAGTATTGCAGAACGAGTGGAACTCACTTACTGCCCCGTGACAGGGAGAGTAATCTGTGGGGAGGCAGCCGCTAGAGCCAAGATCGCTCTATTTGCCTAGCACAGAGCACTCGCACTTACATGCTTGTACAAAACATAAAAAGAATCCAAGATGGCAGACAATCCCTGCATAGTCTCAGTTCTGGAACTGTGGGAGGCCGTGTTAGCCAATTGAACAACACGTGATGCAGGGAATCAATGAATAGCATCCAGTCTCACAATGGCTCACAAATCATACGCATTTGCAAACCCTCACATGGATCACAGCCCAAGAAGAGAGAACACAGGCATACAAAAGGAGGCTCAGCGACAACATAGATGTGGATGTTCGGAGAGGGAGACAGTGAGGACGCAGAAAAAAGGAGAGGTAGGAGGTTGTAGGTAATAAGAAGAGCAGAGGATGTGGTCAGGAGACGCAAACGAGGTGTTGGAAGGAGTAAGATCTAAGAAGGAGGTGGTATCAGATTGTGCAAATGAGGCAGTGGAAAGGGTGAGATCTAAAGAGGTGTAGATTATAGGGGCACCATAGGGGATAGTAAAGAGGTGAGTAGTGTAGGAGGCGATAAAGGAAAAATCGGAAGAGGATGTAGTGAAGAGAGGAGTAGAGTAGGAGCTGATGGTGAAGAAAAGAACAGACAGTGGGGTGATACAGAGATGCAGAGCTGTGGGAGAGCAGGAGGTGGTGAAGAGAGGAACAAAGGACGGTGGAGAGGTACTAAGAACCTCCCAGTAAATGTGGTGAAAGGACTGGAGATGAGGCAAGATCTTGGAGAGACCAAAAGAAAGTACAGAGAGGGAAACACATACCCCACAGCTGTAGGCTGTGTGAATGAGGTGGCAGGAGGAACAAGCGCCTGGTGGGCGTTGAGCATATGCATGAGTTTCCTAGACCAAATGGGCTAAGATGAGACTTAGAGAAAGTATTCTCTGGTATGAGCAAACATCCCAAGGACAGATAGGACAGTAACAGTGGGCTGGGGCACTATAGAATCAGGGCCCTTAGGCTAGTGAAACGTCAAAGCTACAGCACGCAGACTCCACTGCATCAGACTATGTCTACTTCTGGTTCAGACTTGGCCTCTCCACAGTAGAATATCAGGGGAAGAGATCCTGTGCAGTAGCAGATGGAGCGCTCCAAGTGCCAGAGGGAATTACCAATAACAATCTCAGACCCAAATAACCGGACAGACTCAAAGAATATAGCAAACAACTACTTTATTATCAATTCAATAAATTCGGGAAACCTGGTGAACAAACAGATTGCAGCTCACTCACTCTTGACAATATTTGTATTATACAAAGACTTTATACCTCAATGTGCGTCAGCTATGACGTCATCCTACGTGGCAAACTTTAAAAATCTATTGACGGGAGGGATTGGTTAAGGGAACATGTATACCTAAAGTTGATATAAGTATTAGTATCATTATTGGATGCCCCTTATCTGGTAGGCATGCCTAAAACTACCTCTTAATAAGTATAACACAGAATAATAGCAGAATAACAGCAGCGGATTGGTTTCTGCAACATTGTATGGTACACTGCTACATAATTGGTTGATATTCTCTCCCAACCTTGGACATTTGGCTCGTTAGCAGCTTGTAAGCAAAATGAAACTCAGGTGCAGGGAACAACATCAGACTGCTATCCACTTGATCAATTAGCCTACCATCTCTCATCGGTCAGGCCCTAAGCCAAGGCTTCTTCCTTGTAGTTGACTTATTTTCTCTTCTCTGGGACTTTTAAGGGAGTGTGTGTAGGTTGTTAAGATGGATTTCTGAACTCTGACCTGGAGGGGCAGAGGTTCAGAAGGTCAGCCTAGTTTCTTGGAACAGGGTAACCTCTGGACAAGCCAGACCAATCAGGGTAGCTATGGCAGGTGGTCAAGACTAAGTCTCAGGAGGGGTGAGGGTGGCTGAAGGACGTCAATGAGCACACAAAGCAGGGACACTTACAAATTACTCCAGACAGGTGTTATATGAAAAATATAGACACATTTATTACAATGCCTTTGTAACATAGACCATGGCAAAAGAATCAGAGTAACACTAAGTAAACCAACACAACACTATCAATACAATGTATATACAAGACCATTGGGATCCAAAGGGTTAAATGCACGAAATATGTCGACAACCTAGAGGGGAAGGAAACAGGCAGTGCAGATAGTCTTTAGGCCCCTTTCGACATCGACAATACACCTAAGAGGCAGTCCAAACCCTAAGAAGAGAGGAGCCTTGTGCTCAATAGTACATGCAAACCAAGTGCACGCGGTTGTTCCAATGGGCAAAATAGGGTCTCTTCAGGGGTCTCTAGCAGCACGGGAAGGTAGATGAGGCGATGCAGAACCAGTTCCCACTATTCAGGGAAGACCTCCACTTGAAGGCAGAGGCAGTTCCAGGGAGCGGGATGGAATCGCTAGTTCGCACTAGCAGTGGAAAGAAGAGGGGCCCCCAAAGGCCACTCATGTGTAAAAGTGGCCCTTGGCACCAGGGGCCACCGGTTAGTGTTGGAAGTACTCACCGGTCCCAGGCGCACTCAGACCCAAACTTCGCCCGTTCATTCCACTCGGGTTGCACGTTTGAACACAACAAAAAGGATGTCTCTGCGGCTCTCAGATCCTGAGATTCAGCGATGATTCCCAAGTGGGACAGTGGTGATTTCTCCGCTCCGGGTGGATGAATCGACCCAGTTTCACTGCAGCAGGCTTCAGGAGCAAGAGGGTCCCCAATGCATCGTACTTGCAAAAGACAGGCAACACAGTAACCTCGTTCACTACGGTCATGGTGCACTCGTCTCACTTCAGACCTGGGAATGCCAAGTGTACAAAATTCAGTGTGAGGGTGCCGGGGACACAGAGCAAGCAGTATACCAAGTTTCGAGGGCCTACTCGAAACGGCGGCGGTGACAGAGCAAAGCAACTGGGTAAGCTGGTCAGCCCACTGGTTGGCCCAGGGACACTTCCAAGAAAGCTTACTTGCAGGGTTGGATGAAGGTGCCGAGAATAGTTGGTCCCACTATTCCAATGGGTTGAAGCGTCTTCGCAGACCTTCTAGGACGACCAGATGCAGAGGGGTCCCACTGGTCAACTGCGTATTCAGGGTGCCAAACCTTCCAGCGGGTCACCAGCGGTACCTCGACTCGGCTTTGTAGTTGCAGGATACTTGGATCCTATCCTCTGTTTGGTGAGAACTCAGGAGAACGACCTGGCATGGATGTTTTGGCCCTCCTCTTATCCAAAGTTCCCTTCACGCCAAAACGAAGAGGACCAATGGGAGATCTGCTCATGAACACACAGTCCATATGTGGACCAATCACGGACCACAGTGGTCTCAGTCATTCATGGCACTCCAGACTCTCTGGCACCCAGGATGTGTATTGGACTCAGGCGTTCCAGCCCACATCCTGGAGGCCCACACACATGGATGAGGCGATGCAGAACAAGTTCCCACTATTCAGGGAAGGCCTCCACTTAAAGGCAGAGGCAGTTCCAGAGAGCGGGATGTAGTCGCTAGTTCGCACTAGCAGTGAAAAGGAGAGGGGCTCCCCAGGGGCCACTCATGCATAAAAGGGGCCCTTGGCACCAGGGACCACCGGTTAGTGTTGGAAGTACTCACCGGTCCCATGCGCACTCAGACCCAAACTTTGCCCGTTCAGTCCACTCGGGTTGCAGGTTCGAACACAACAAAAAGGACGTCTCTGCGGCTTTCAGTTCCTCAGATCCAGCGATGATTCCCAAACAGGAGAGTGGTGATTTCTCCGCTCCGGGTGGATGAATCGACCCAGTTTCACTGCAGCAGGCTTCAGGAGCAAGAGGGTTCCCAATGCATCGTACTTGCAAAAGACGGGCAACACAGTAACCTCGTTCACTACGGTCATGGTGCACTCGTCTCACTTCAGACCTGGGAATGCCAAGTGTACAAAATTCAGTGTGAGGGTGCCGGGGACACACAGCAAGCAGTATACCAAGTTTCGAGGGCCTACTCGAAACGGCGGCGGTGACAGAGCAAAGCAACTGGGTAAGCTGGTCAGCCCACTGGTTGGCCCAGGGACACTTCCAAGAAAGCTTACTTGCAGGGTTGGATGAAGGTGCCGAGAATAGTTGGTCCCACTATTCCAATGGGTTGAAGCGTCTTCGCAGACCTTCTAGGACGACCAGATGCAGAGGGGTCCCACTGGTCAACTGCGTGTTCAGGGTGCCAAACCTTCCAGCGGGTCACCAGCGGTACCTCGACTCGGCTTTGTAGTTGCAGGATACTTGGATCCTATCCTTTGTTTGGTGAGAACTCAGGGGATCGACCTGGCATGGATGTTTTGGCCCTCCTCTTATCCAAAGTTCCCTTCACGCCAAAACGAAGAGGACCCAATGGGAGATCTGCTCATGAACACACAGTCCATATGTGGACCAATCACGGGCCACAGTGGTCTCAGTCATTCATGGCACTCCAGACTCTCTGGCACCCAGGATGTGTATTGGACTCAGACGTTCCAGCCCACATCCTGGAGGCCCACACACATGGATGAGGCGATGCAGAACAAGTTCCCACTATTCAGGGAAGGCCTCCACTTAAAGGCAGAGGCAGTTCCAGAGAGCGGGATGTAGTCGCTAGTTCGCACTAGCAGTGAAAAGGAGAGGGGCTCCCCAGGGGCCACTCATGCATAAAAGGGGCCCTTGGCACCAGGGACCACTGGTTAGTGTTGGAAGTACTCGCCGGTCCCATGCGCACTCAGACCCAAACTTTGCCCGTTCAGTCCACTCGGGTTGCAGGTTCGAACACAACAAAAAGGACGTCTCTGCGGCTTTCAGTTCCTCAGATCCAGCGATGATTCCCAAACAGGAGAGTGGTGATTTCTCCGTTCCGGGTGGATGAATCGACCCCGTTTCACTGCAGCAGGCTTCAGGGGCAAGAGGGTCACCAATGCAGTGTACTTGCAAAAGACGTTGCCGCGGCAGGGCAACACGGTAACCGCGTTCACTCCGTTCCTGGTGCACTCGTCTGACTTCAGACCTGGGAATGCCAAGTATACGAAATTCGGTGTGAGGGTGCCAGGGAAACAGAGCTAGCAGTATACCAATTTTCGAGGGCCTCCTCGAAACGGCTGCGGTGACAGAGCAAAGAAACTGGGTAAGCTGGTCAGCCCACTGGTTAGCCCAGGGACACTTCTGAGAAAGATTTCTTGCAGGGTTTGAGGAAGGTGCAGAGAATAGTTGGTCCCACTATTCCAATGGGTTGAAGTGTCTTCGCAGACCTTCTAGGACGACCAGATGCAGAGGGGTCCCATGGAACGACAGCGGGCTCAGGGTGCCAAACCTTCCAGCCGGTCACCAGCGGTTCCTCGACCCGGCTTTGTAGTTTCAGGATACTTTGTTCGGTGAGAACTCAGGAGATTGACCTGGTATGGGTGTTCTTGGCCTCCTCTTATCCAAAGTTTCCTTCATGCCAAAATGAAGAGGACCCAATGGGAGATCTGCTCGCGAACAAACACTCCATACGTGGACCAATCACGGACCACAGTGGTCCCAGTCATTCATGGCACTCCAGACTCTCTGGCACCCAGGATGTGTATTGGACTCAGACGTTCCAGCCCACATCCTGGAGGCACACACACAAGGCATGCAGAAGCCTGCGAAAGCATTGGGTTTCACGGGAAAGTGCATGACCAAATAAGGACTGACCCGGGTCGACTCGACCTGGGGAAGGTGAAGGGGCAAGATGGCCAAAGGACAGGACAAAGAACCTCGTGGCGTGGCCATTTTGGAGCCAGGCCACCTATTCGTGCCAAATGCAGTCAATGCAGTTAACATGGCAGGAAAGGGTCAAAAATAATGCAAAAAGATAGTTGTCACCAATGCTGTGCATGACACATCTGCAAAGTTCATAAAAAGTCCAGCGAGATTACCTAGGGCCTTGGGAAAATGACTATAGACCCCAAGTGTGCTGGATGGTAAGATACATTGCACACTTGTTACATGTTGCACAAAAGTTGCAACACAGGAAAAGGACCAATGGAAACAAAGTCTCCCAGTACTGACTGTCTTAAGGACATGTCAGTTTCCCCATAAAAAGTGAGCGAAAGCCCAGAAGAGTGCAGCTGAAGGCTGTGCTTCTCTGGCAAAGTCAGTCAATGGTGTCTAAACAGCAGCAAAAAGTTTGGAGATGTACACATGGAGGGAAAATTACATCCAATTATGAAATCTTTCCTAACATAGGTGCAGCACTATATTCATTCATCTGAAGCTTAATGAATAGACCTTTATTTCAAGTTCCGAATCACGTGTGATTCAGGTGTGAGGAGACCACGATTCGACCTTTCATTTAATGCTATTTATTTCAATGATGCTGGGTGCCATTACTCCTCTTGGCCTCTGGAGACTTGGTTGCTCGGCCTCGCATTTGCTTTCTGCATCTTTGATTGTTCAATACTTGGCACTTGCAGCTATTTTTTCTTCTTTGCTTAATCTAAGAGAAATATGTCATGTGTATACTGCTTATCCTCTTGACTCCCGTTGTGCCTTGCAATTATTTCTTGATTTGGCATCCTTGATCCCAGGCCAATCGATATCCTTTGTTCGTCACACAAAGCTGTTTTTCCAGTGTCTATTAGGTCTGAAGCCCTGCTCTGTCTCTGAGGGTATCATTCTTAACACAAGTCTGTCGTTCATGTTTTTACTATGGCTGCTTTAATCGCTTTATATTTTCTTCTGCAGCAAGCTTTTTATATGTCTCATCTACCTTGTGTTTCTGTGTATGTACATTCACTTCATCTCTTCGCACTTATCTTTATGATTTCTTCATATTCATTTAAATGTTTCTTTTGTTACTTCAGTTACATTTTTAGTCTCACAGTATTTCCATATCGTTTCAGTGCATCTTTGTGTCTTCTCTTCATGACGCCACTTGATCCTTGTCTGATTTCACTTATAACTCCTCGATATCCAATGGTTTATGCAGGCATCCTTCCACCACGTGAGGGAGAGGGTAGATTTGATACAGTTTTCTCAGTGCATAATGTCTCTAGTATCTTCGATGCAGTATTGGGACGATTCCTGGTGTCACACATAGTGCTCTCCTGCTGTTATTCCAGTATGACGGAGGTGAAGGGGTGGGCAATAGAGATGACGTGTACATCTGCCCTGCTACATTCCCCCTCTGGCCGAGTCTGCAACCACCTCCTCTTCCTCAATCTTCTTCATCTTTTCTCCATACTTTGTTTTTTCTTAGGATCCATATCTTTGTCACCCCCTCAGGTCACCTGCATTCTTTATTTGCTCATCCACACTCCAGGTCATGTGACAACACTCTCCAGTCGGTTGACAGAATACCCAACGTCCTATATAGTCCTTATGATCCTTTGGGTAATAAAACCTCATCCATGGGTGTGCCAGGGGACTCTTCTTTATATTCTCATGGGTGGTGTCTTCCATCTGTGGTGTATGGTCACCCTTCGCATCAGTCATTATGTTCATCCCAATAGCTTTCTTCACAGTCTTCTTGTATTGTCTTATAATGATCCTTAAAGGACAAATACCCAGCAATACAAACACTAGTATTGCTCCAGGTAACTTAAAGGCATTTGTGAACCAGGTTGGAATCCATAAAAACAGGGATGAAAACCAATCATCCTCCTCTGTCTCGCCTACTTCCTTCGCCATCTTCGTATGTAGGGTTGACAACATAGTTATTGCCTCTGTCAGGGTTCCATGTTCTATTAATTGTATCGGGCTCCTGGTTACAACCCTGTTCTCACCAGGTAGGTTAACATTCAATAAGACAAAATGAACAGGGTCTTAGATACCTAAAACACATACTCATATCTTGGATTAAACAATTTCCACAGTATTTGTTGGTTATTTACAAGCTTTACTGTACATCACAGCAGGATGCTCAATATTTATATATACAAAAATCAACAAAAGATACAGTTAGTGCAAATCCAACGTCATTGTCTTGGATCCTTTGATTAAATGACAAGTACATTCCCTGGGAACCTAAAAGGATCGCATGAGTAACAACATTTCAAACAAACAGTACATAGTGCATAACTGCAACAAAATAAAACCAGTGTGAGGTGGACACCGAGACTCAAAGTCATATGGTCAACACAACTGTGTTTCGGCCTTAAAGAGCTGAATTGGAGCTGTTCTTAGGTGGGCCTTCATCAGGACGGGATAGATGAAGGTGGGAGCTTCCTGCGGGCACTGTCGGCAAAATGGGACAGAGAAAATGTATGAAGAGTGTGTGAAGGGATCTAAATTGAACTACATTATTCAGTGCTTGGGCAATCAATGCATCATTAGGAAAAAAGGGGGCGTCACCAATGGAGAATAATCTGCATGTTCTTACCATAATGTATTAGTACCGGTGAAGGGTGGCAGACCGTCTGGACTATTCAATAGATCCTTGACCAGTACTAAGTGTGTATGCAGTGCGGACAATCGAATCTGTGGGAAAGGGCCAGGGCTATAGTTACATCTGCATTGTATGTGGAGTAGGTGCCCAGGTGACACAGACTACCCAAAAGGGAGAAACATGCAATCTTACCTAACTGGAATAAACCAAATCCGAATAAAATTCAAATGAATGGTTGGATTACGGCGTGTGGAGTGTTAAGCGTCCATGAATCGAAACTGCTGCTTCCCCAGGATCACACCTGAAAAGTGACATAAAAGAACAAAGGTTCCTCCATTAGGTGTGCTCACTAGCAAATGCATGGGTGCAGAATATCAGGGCAAGGAAGTATAACCCCCAACCCAGTGGATTACTAGTTGGAATTAAATTGGCGTGCTGTACCAAATCCGTTAAAACGAGGATCAGAAATCTTACCTAGCGTGAATCGTTAGAACGAAGTTGCAGGGCGCTGGAACCTCTGGCAGCCTGTGGGCGAAGTTAGACCAGTTGTCATGACTACTGCTATACATTTTGTCGACGTGGCAATTGCAAGATACACGACTAGCAGCAGTGTAATCAGTGCTTGTGGATGTCCATTTTGAAAAACAGAACATTTGTGTCAATGTCCAGTGGGAACAGTGTGAACATGGAATTATCATGTCATAAAAAGGGAAAAGTCATTTTGGTCATGGGTTGTCATGGCAACGAGCAACGCGAGCAACGTGAGATACTGACATAGATGACACTGACCCGTGGCACTAGGACCTGTTGCAAATAACTACAAGAGTGCAGTTTCCTTTGAGAGCGCTGATCCCCAGAGATGAAGTAGTGGGCACCCCTGGGCCTGCTAAGCAAAGCCAACGTATAATAAAGGAAGTGTCATGAGTGCTGCAATCGGCTGCATGCAGGCACCCGATTTAGCAAGACGTGACTAGTATGTACCTAGTTAAAAGTGCCCGTCATCAAAATATATATTGGAGTCAGTGTGGGTCAGAGGAGCCGCATGTATCCCTGCGGTATGTATGTACCCAGCGTCGACCACGGTGTACAAGGTGCAGCGCAAAAAGGAAACTGTGTCCATGACTCAATGTTTCAAAAAAAGAAGGGGGCCGTTTTTCATTACAAGTTGCCCCCCACACAGTTGTGCGACAAAAACTTTTGACACAACATTGAATTGGTCAAGTGTTCTTAAAACTATTACAGTATTTGCAACAAGAAGAGTCATACGTGTAATCTTTCATCAATGGCTAGTCCATAGCCTCCACATTCGTGGCCTGAGTATTATGAAGCCTAACCACTATGTGCGGGTGCTGATTCCTATCACAGACATCGATATACTTCAAGACAGGCAACAAACCCATTGTTAAAGCGATAGTGTCAAGCACACCAATCTTAATACGCCCACTTGTGACATAATAATTGTGAAGAATAGAATCATTACTGTTGGCGTTATACATATCAGAAACACTTTCAAGTGATACATTTATGTCAACCCTGAGATATAAGGATTTTGGCCGAACCGAGCATATAAGGTTGGTCGATAGGTACAGAACAAAAGCAAACTATGGTTAGAAAACACGTCTTAGTGTAGATGGAGGGGAAAAACAACACCAAGAAAGATAGCATGCTAATGCTTATGAAAAAGTCGGGAGCGATATTTAGCAAAAGGTTTTCCATTCAACTGATATGTTCAGTCCCTCTTTGACAGTATTTAGCTTGTGTACCCACTTTTGTTCCAGTTGGGTTAATGTTTTGTCAATGTCTCTGTCCCTTCGTCTCGTGGACAATTGTAGAAGTATAAACCATTTGAGGCCTGTGTTGGTGTGTTGCTTACGGTTATAATGTTTTACTAAGTGTTTATCAACCACTTTGTTTTTAATGCACGCGCTGTGTTCTGATATTCTGGTTTTGATCAACCTGGTTGTTTTGCCGACATAGAGCAGCCCGCAGGGGCACTCGATGATGTAAATTACTTGTTTACTGTTACAGTTTGTGTGGTCTTGCAGTTCCCATTTAATGGTTTTGTATTCAAACAACTTTTTAGTCTCTGTGAAATTGCAGGCTAAACAGTGCCCACATTTGAAGTGTCCTTTCACTGGGGGCAAACTCCACAATGTGTTGGTGGGTCTAGTTGGTTCCACAAAAGTATGGACCAGTGATTCTTTAAGGTTTTGGTTTTTCTTGAACGCAAAAAACGTTTTTTTGTTAAGACTGCCAGAATTCTTGATTAAATACCAGTGTTTCTTGACTGTCTTCTTTATCAAGTTACTTAGAGGGCTAAAGGTGGTGACGCAGACCAGTCACTCTAAATCGCACTTGGGTTTCGTGGTGAGACATACTTCTCTTGCAGTGTTTGCTGCTCTTTTTTGGCGTTCTTAATTGCCCTCTGAGGATACCCTCTGTTGGTAAGCCTGTTCTGTAGGTGTATGGAATTTTTCGATAGCAGTGCAATTTCTCCTAATTTGCAAAAACTGTCCATATGGCAGATTATACTTTAAGCCATCTGGGTGATAGCTATCGAAATGGAGCAAGCTGTTTCTATCGGTAGGTTTACCCTCAGCCTCCTCTCTAGCTCCTTCCTGACTGTCTATCCGCAATTCAGGATTGGTGCGCCTCCAACCATCTCTGCCTTAATGCCAGTAAGACAGAGATCCTTCTCATTGGGATCCCTGCTTTCGCTTTCCCTCTCTCACTCTGGCCGCCCTCCTTGGGCCTTCTTCCTTCACCTTCCTGTGATGCAAAAAAACATGATGTCAATTTCGACTCCACTCTCTCCTTCTCTCCTCACATCACATACCTTGCCAAGAAGGCCCACTACTAGCTGCATCTCCTCAGAGGTATTCTTCCCTTTTTCACTTTCCTGCAGAAGCTCACTGTCTCCAGAGCCCTGGTTCGCTCTAGGCTGGACTACTGGAACAGCCTCTTTCCCAATCTGCCTTCCACTACTCTCCACCCTCTGAAATTAATCCAGTCCTGAAATCTCTCCATTGGCTCCCGGTGGCTGCAAAGATCAGGTTCAAGATACTCTGCATCGTCTCCAAGGCTTTCAGGGGTCGGGACCCGCACTTCATCCAACTCTCTCTTCCTTCTCGAGCCCTTTGCTCAGCTACCTCCAACTCTCTGAGGGTCAGACTCTTCTCCAGGCAGAGAGTGCGGGTAGATGTCTCTCCTCTGCAGGGGCCTCCTTCTGGAATGGCCTCCCTGCCCCTCTTAAATTTGAGCCAGACCCCCTGAAGTGCCCCGCGGATGTCAGAGAGGTGGACCCAATAGCGCAGTTCCTTCACTTTCACTGCAAGGGGAGTACAAAACATCACCTCGTAGGGCCCTTGAAACTGGGGTTTATTCCACCTACACACAAAATTGCGCACGTATATGAAGTCCCCAGGCAGCAGCAGTTGTGTGGTCATATGCTCGGGATCTGTCACTGCAGTAGTCGCTACGTCCGGTATCTCTGTCGTCTCAATCCTGGGAGGTGCAATATGTCGGGAGACACATTTAATCGCCCTAGTTATTGTGATCAAATAATCTTTAAACCCATCGCCTAGCACTGCTGCTGTCCTATGTGCACCTGAAGCTCTTCTTATAGGGGATATAGGCGTGTGCATACGCCGACCAGTGACCACTTTGTTAGGTGACAAATGGTGGTCTTTGCTGGGCTGTGTGCGTAAACTGAAGAGGGCTAGCGGCAAACAGTGCACCCAGTTCTTCTTCAACGTAATATAGAGTTTGGCCAATTTACTTTTGATGAGCCCATTGATCCTCTCCACAATGCTATTGACCTGTCGGTGTTAAATTGAACTCATCCGGTGCTTAGTGCCGAGTAGTGCAGTGACGTGCTGGCATAATGTATTGAAAAAATGTGTGCCATTGTCTGACCTTAAAACCTCGCACACACCCCATCGAGGAAAAACCTCACGTACTAAAAATCTTGCAGCACACTTGGCATCCGGATGTGCACATGGCCCTGCTTCCACCCACGTTGAGAAATGGCAAACCCCTACCATGAGGTACCAACAGCTGTTACAGCGCTCACCCATGTCGGCGTAATCTATGTGTAATTCATGGAAGGTCCCAGTAGGGCGGGGCAAGGTACCCGTAGCATCCGCAGTGCCATCCCAGTACTGAAACTTTGACGTGGTGCAATGTACGACCATTTCTGTAATGCTTCCCTGGATATTTAATATAAACCAGTACTCCTGTATATCTGCTGCTATGTTCTGCTTCGAACAGTGGGATGGGTAATGTAACTGTTCAAAGGCTATTGATGCAGTTCTTGGGGCATTACTGTCTCCCCGGAGCTCTCTTGCCTCCATGACAGATCTGTCAGGGATTGCTTCAAAACCTCTCCATGAAACAAGCTCTTTCTCCTTTTCAGGTGCCCTTCTTTGTAGCTCGATAATCTGGGAGATAGGCAATGCTGTGTAAGGTGCTGGATGTTCGCTTGCGGGTGGGGCAGTCACAACGTATTCAGCGGTATGTCATTTATCAGGTAAGTTGCCATTTTGGCTGCCGCATCGGCGACTTTCATTATCCATTGATATTTCATCTGTCCCGTTAGTGTGGGCGGCGCTTTTGACGACTGCCACAAAGATGACTGGGACAATGCTTCTATCAGTATTTCTACCAGTGCTGCATGCTGCACTGGCGACCCATCCGCCCCTACACCCACGAAACGCCCTCCTCTTCCAGCGGGAAAGACTGGTGTGCACTGTTGTTGTGACATACACCATGCATCTGAATATATTGTGACATAGCACCCTTTGGACTGAAGGGGCCCCTGAGGGACCCTCGCATATGGAAACAAGGCACATTCACCACACACGAACTGATACGCCAGACGCAAGGTTGTATTCCCAAAATCTAGGGTTTATTGCAAAGCAAATAGTCTCAGTTGGCCAACTGGGTCCCACGTCCTGCGACGTGTGTTTCCAAACCCCGGGGGATGCAAGAGCCAGAGCAAAACATACAACTGTTACATATATACAAAGCAAGCATCTTACTATCAGTAGTGACACATTCAATACCGCCCCTAATACATTTCCTTTGAACTGGGCACAATGATTGACAATGGTGACGAGTATGACACCTTCAAACATTCATTTAGCAACAGTTTGCAATTTTGTGAGCCTACAGACATAAGTCTTTGTTTTAAAGAACACAATGCTTCTGTTTCTGCAAGCAAGCTGTGCGTAGGGGAGAGACACATTCCAGGCCTTGCTATCTCCTGGTTTCTATTTGTGTGCTGGCGGTCAACTTGCTCCCCAGAGCGCTACAGGGCTCAGGAAAGGGGGGCCGCAAAGAAGAGCATAATTCAAGTCATTAAATGTTCGCTTCTAGCATTTCTACTGTGTTTCCGAGACTGGCTGGCACCTGCTGTACTGATTAGAATGCCTTGCTGCTTACTTTCCAAGGATATGTCAGGGAGGAGACCGGGCAGTTCTGTCTGGGTTACTGCGTTACGTTTCAACATATCTCTCGCGGCCTTGCGTTATGCACTAGTGGAGCAGAATAATATTTCAGCAAAGCAGTTTTAACAGAAGGCAAAAGGCAACCGTTAGAGAAAACAAAATGGCGATTTCAGTCACCTTAAAAATGGCCGCACTTCAGTCAAGCTTATGGCTACATATTTCTAATACTAAACACATGAGGCGGTTAGTCTTCGGCCAAAAAAATACATTGCCTTACGATCGAGGGGTGTCTACTTTTTCTGGACTGACAGGACGTTCTTAATGCTTCTATGAGCGCTATGAGTCTGCTCCCTGTGAAGAATATTGCATGGGCAACATTTTTATGACAACTATCTTGTATTTTCCTTCCTCAAATCGTACCACCGCTTCCCCTGTCCATCTTTCCCCATCCTTTTGAACAATTGTGCAAGACCTGTCAACAAAAAAGTATCTTACCTTCTGACAATGCACAGTCCCTTGCTTTGGTGATGTTGTCCTCCTCCCCCTTATATGTGGCACAATCGTGCATCATTAAGTCCTCTGCAATAGACACATATTTGTTAAAAAGGTGGCAGGGTTCACTGTTTTGCATCTAACCACATGAATATGGCATTTAGAAATGATAACCTCTTACGCTTAAGAGCTTTGTGTAGTCAGAGTAGATTTTGAACTTTCTAGAATGGCAAACAAAGAATGTTCCACGTACAACATAACTGAACACCCCATTATAATTGTAGAACTTTTCTCTATTGCAAAAGCAGCAGCTGGTAAAGCTTGTTTGCATGTGAACTGCACTTGCATCACTGCATCCAAAGTGCTGCTACATTAGGCCAATGGCTTATGGCCCACAATGCTCTTCTGAGTCAGTACAGCTGTCATAAACTGGCCATCTGAATGTGAAAACAAGTAAAACTCCTGCGTGTAATCGGGTTGACCAGTACGGATGCCGAACTAATCACTTCTTTTAAATCATCAAACTGTTTGATCATGTTTGCCATCCACTGTAACTTGTGGTCCTTTATTTTGTGTGCTTCCCTAAGGGCCTGCAAAAGTAGCCTTGCGTATGCTGCATAATCTAAAATCCACACCTTATAGTAGTTACACAGACACCGAAATATCTGCATTTATTTAACTGAGGTGGGTCTGGCGGTGGTGCGTACTGACGCTGCCCTGTCTAGTAGTATTCTTTTACCATTTGCTGATATGAACTGCCCCAGATAGAGCACCTCCTGTTGGCAGTATTGCAACTTAGCCTTGTCGACCTTGTACCCCGTATGGGCCAGCAATTGTAGAAGTGTAATGGAATCCCTAAGGCAGTGCTGTTCACTGTCACTACACACTAGCAGGTCGTCGACGTACTGGGTAATCATGCTAGGCACATGAATGTTCCCTGAATCAGCATGTAAGATCCTGTCAAAAATACTCAGGCTCTCACGGTACCCCTGAGGTAACCTAGTATGTTCAAACCGCATCTGGCCCTGTGTAAATGCTGTCAGTTACCTCAATCAGGATGGAGTGGAATTGAAAAGAATGCCTTTTTCAAGTCTACCACAGTAAAGTGTGTGGCTTCTCTGAGGATACTGCATAAAATTGTTGCAGGATTTGTGACGGCTGGACATTCTTTCCGTACTACATCATTGAGGGGGCACAAGTCCTGGATCATTCTCCAATTGCCCCCTGTTGATTTCTTGACAGGGTATATTGCTGTGGTCCAGCAGGGCCTGTATTGTCTTTCTAATACCCTCCTCGGCCTCCCTCGTTAATGGATATTGTCTTACCCCGGGCAGCACTGCACCTGACTTCAGTGTTATACGCACAGGGGTCACGTCTTTCAATAATCCTACATCATGTGGATTTGTAGTCCAAAACTGTGAAGGCACGTATTGCAAGTCTTCCTCAAGAAATAGGGTTGGGGTTAATACTTCCATCAGGGGGTACTGTATCATTATGTCATAGGGGATACAAATCTCTAATATTATCTCCCCATCTTTGTCATTATTCTCATCAACTGTCATTTCCTTTAGCTGTACCGTTGGATCGACACAGAGCACTCTGTGCCACTCACACCCGTCCCTGTCAATTCATAACATGACAACCCTTTTGTCTGAAATGAACAATTCCTGCAAATCCAGCGACAATATCATTCCCGCCACCACCTCAGGTCACACTGCTGGACGAAAAATAAAATCTGTGGGCACTCGTCAACACTGTTTGGCAATATGGGGCACCGCCTCCACAAGCACAGTAATACCATAAATGAACATGTCACAACCACTTCCCTTGTCATTGTGTGTATTATCAACATCGCTCTTATAGCACACATCCCAGTTGTGGAGCAAACTATACCACAATCTATAAATGATATTGTCATGTTTAATTTGCTGAGCAGGTCCCTGGCCGGCAAATTAACAGGAGAACTTTCGGAATATAGTAAGGGCACCCGCATTACCTTCCCTCCCACCTTTATGTCCAGCACCTCCGTGTATGGAACCTTGGAAATAGCCCCAGAGAATCCCTGCATGTCAAGATATTTTCCTGATGAGGGAACATTTCCCTCCATGATACATGATTTAGTTGCACCTGAGAACACCATAAATATGAACTGTTTATTTCCTATCTCCACCCCCACCAAAGGTTCATCTTCAGGGTGGATGGTTGTTGACAAGACCAGACACGCAAGTGCACTATATGGGCTTTCCTATTCAGGGTATGTGTTCATTCCAGGGAATGAGAAAGGATTGCCCCCCATCACTGCTGCTCCTCCAAAGGGAGCAGTAGCCCCACTTGGTACTCTGTTCACCGGGGCTGCACTTCCCTGCTGTTGCTGTGGCGGATGCCACACGTGCATGTCAGCTGCTTGAGGCTAATGATTATGTGTTTGGTGTTGCCCCTGTGGATACCCTTGGATATGATATCTTTGACCCTGTTGCGGGTACTGTAGTCCATGGGGCCCTTGGCCCTATTGCTTTAACCTCCAATTATACCCCACTGCAGACCTGCTCCTACATCCCCTTGCAAAATGCCCCCAGCTTAAACAATTCCAACATTGAGATGGTCCAAACGCACACGATCCGGGTCCAAAGCCTCCTCTTGCTTCTCGAAATCCCCCTGTTCTTTGCTGCGATCCTCCTTGTTGCCACTGTGGGCCGGGATACTGTTGTCCCCTGCCCTCTGTCCTTCTCCTTCAGCCCAGAGTGCAGCAATAGCGGCACTCATGACCTGCTGGGTGCTCTCTGTCCCCTCCACTTGTACTGCCGTTGACACAGGTGCCTGGATGATAACTTTTGCCAATTTCTTTCCTACGAGTTACGCTTTCTCCGCCTGACACCTTTGAGCTGTCTCCCTCTCCCGTTCCTTAATCCTTTTGCAATGATGCACTATTATACTCTGTATATCTGGCCACCCCTTTGCCTCAATACCCACAATTTAATCTAAAGCCTTCTGCACTTCCTTTGGCAATCCTCTTTTTACAACAAAATAGAAGAACGATATTGAGTGATCCCACGGTCCTTACGGCTCAGCTCTCCATATCTCTTTTATTTCATAAATGAATTTAGCTGGATCCTCATCCCCTTTGGACTCTGCATCAGGGATTGTAAATCGGGGGTATCCAGGAAAGCCCTTCGTAACACGTCGCACACTCATGCCCTAATTCTAATAAACAGTGCTCCATCATGTTCATCGTCCCCCAAGGTTATTCCTGGATACCCAGTTTTAACCCACACATCCCCAGTCTGGTCCCCATTTATAGCAACTATCAAGCTCTTAAGATCCCCTATTGCTAGGGGCACCCCTGCTGTTTGCTTTTCAAATTCCTATATCCACTTGCTATTTCCTGCCCTGAGCTGAATAAAATTATTCTTATCCATCTGGGGCCAGGGCACATACTGTGTTCTCCCTGCTCCCTTTTGCATTTTACCTCACTTCTCATGCACTTCTTCACATTTCCCCTTTTTCTTGCTGTCGCCATCAGGCCGGTCCTATTCCTCAAGCTACCCCTTCCCCTTATGCCTACTGCTCGGGCGGTATTCTTAGCTGCAACTTCACCACGTTCTTCCTCTTCACCTTGGTCCTCAGTGAAATAGTGACTATCGTCCTCCCTCTCGACATCTCCAACCACCGTATCTTATCCAAAATATGTCCACTTACCCCCACCTCCTTCCTTTTCAACATATACATTTTTTATTCCTCCCGGATTCATTCTAAGCAATACATTTCCTGATCTCCATTCTCCATCCTCCTAATCTATCTTCCGGTGCCCGTACATCCCTCACCTCTCTTGTATCCTGTTCAATTGTGTTAACAACTCCGCCAACCTGTTCTCAAGTTCTCTTGACCTGAATCCCGCGTATGCCGATACAAGTGGGTGTGCCTATTGGGTGGATGAGCAGTAGCCTGTGGTGTTACTGGTGCTGAAGGGGTCCCTACCAGAGCAGAAGGGTTCTCTGTTGCAACGGGTACATAGATTGGATTGGTGTACCCTACTGCGGGACACGCTGTCAAGGGATATAATCCCCTGTGCTCTGCTGGCAACCCGCCCTCTCCTTCTCCTTTCCTGCACTTTCCATCTTTCTGTTTCTGCGCCTCTACTCCACTCCCTTGGTATTCTGTGTCTTCGAACATGCACCAGAGATCTAAGATTTCTTTTCTCTTCTGTAGCTGCTTCCCTTTATATTTAGCTACTAAAAATGTGGCCATGGGCAGGGCAGCCCCCCTCCTCCTGTGTCTGCGATACACTGCTTATGATATGTCTCCACCTTGCCACGATACAGTGGAAGGGCAATATACATGTGCTCTATTGGTGTTCCTCACCCCATGCTAGTAATGTCTATCTCTTACTGATCCAGCAAAGTCCTGCTAAGGTGCTGTGCTCGCTGCCGCTTGCTTGTAACCAAAAAGAACAAAAATCAACCCCCACCCTTTTCTTTCCCCCTTCCTTGCACATATACACCACTCCACGACACAATTCAATGCCACACCACACCGCGACACACACAATTACCGCCCCTTCTAAGTCCAGTTCTTTACCCAACAAAACACTAATACAATACATTAGAATAACAAGCTAAAATAAAACTACTACTTATTCCAGGCCTATTATGAGACCACTAGTTTTAAAGAACTCTGCTACTAAGAATGTTCTGGCAAAAGGAGTACAAGCAGAATCTTCTAAAATAAAATATTGTCATACATGACGCAATGCATATAGTAAAATCCTCCACGGCTCTTTGGTGGGTGCCTATACATGATTCACCTGCTCCATAGGAGATGCCAGGTCACAGGTTCCAGCCCAATCCATCCGTCTTCCATCACGTGGGTTCTACAGTGATCATGATCATCTTCTTCTCGCATCAAAGGTCAAAGAAGAAATTAACTACATATCTCTGAAGTGAGGCGATAAGTGCCACTAATTCTGCAGCCTGTGCTGAACAATGTGAAGGCAGTCTCGCACTTGTCGCTACTTCAAATTCACCATCATGGTTCAGCTTCACTATTGCTGATAATGTATTTCTTTCTCCTGTCATTTGGTCAATTTTCCAAGAACCATCAATGAGCAGAATTCCCACGCCCGAGAGCATTTTCTCTAACATGGGGAACATCGTCATAAAACTCAGTATACGTTGTCCAAGTCATGTACATAGTCCTCCTTTCCTACGGGTTCTGCTATAAATGTTTCTGGATTTTATATTCTACACAAAACTATTTTGATAGCTGAGTTCAAAATAATTACCTCATACCCTGATGCTCTTTGTGTAGGAATGCACTTTTGGGTTTCTCTAGAATGGCAAATAACAAGTGCTCGACAAATCACTGAACAACCCATTACAATACTTCCAGCTTAATCAATAGTGAAAGCAGTAGCAGTTAATGCCTGTTTACAAGCGAAATATCCTTTCATTACTGGATCCAAAATCCCACTATAATAGGCTAATGGTTTATGTGCATGTCCTAATGTCGTTTTCTGTGTGAGGACTGCTGCCATTACTTCTCCATTTGAATGTTAAAATAGATAAAAACTCTTCATTATATTCTGGAATTCCTAACACAGGGCCTGTACTTACCGCCTTTTCTAATTCTTCAAATCAATCCTTCAGTCATTTATCTGTACAATGTGTCTTACTTTTGCCTACCTGTGCTTCCTTAAGTCCTTTTAAAAGTGGTTGAATATATGCACTGGAATCAAAAACCCAGGCCCTACAATAATTACATATACCTAAACATCGTTACATTTCCCTCACTGTTTTAAGTTCTGAAGTCATGATTGCTTCTGCTTTCTCAGGTGTCACTTTTCTCCCTTCTTGATAGATTAGCTGTCCTATGTAAAGAACTTCTTCCTGACAATATTGTAACTTTCCTCTGTCTAATTTATATCTTTTCTCTGCTAGTATGGTAATTAACTGAACACAGTCTTTTCTGCACTTTTCTTCTGTCTCACTGCACACTAGTTTGTCATCTCCATACTGAATTATGGCACTCTCGTTGTACATTACCTAGGTCTATCTGAAGGACCCTGTCAAAGATTGAGAGGGGCTCACCATACCCCTGAGGAAGTCTTGTATGTTTCCAGCACTGGTTTCTATAAGAAAATGAGGTCAAATGCTGTGAGTCCTCAGAGAGGTATTAAGAAAAATACATTTATTAAAGCTATTACTATAAAACATTGGGCTGTGGCTGGAATGTTGCATAATATCCTAGCTGGATTTGGAACCAAAGGGAATGCTGCCTCGACTATATTATTTAAGGGACGGAGATCCTGAATAAATCTCCATAACCCTCCTGCTAATTTCTTTACTGGATACACAGCTGTGTTACATGGGGATTCTGATGGCACCAGTATTCCCTGTTGTACTAAAGCGGACATGGTTTCAAATATACCTTCATCCGCTTTTCTGGACATGGGGTATGGCTTTGCTCGTGGTAAAATTGCTCAAGGTTTAAGCTTGGTTTTGACTACCCCTGCTCCACTTAATAGGCCCACATCATATGGACTGCTGCTCCATAGGATGCCTGGCACATTTTCTAAATCTTCCTGAAAAAATGACGGTTTTATCAATGTCATTCCCTGTGGTATCTCTCTATTCTCTATGTTAATCCAATAAGTGAGACTTATGAAAAATACTAACTGATCTGAATAATCATCTCTAAAATTTTTGTCTGTCAAGTCTGTCAAACTATACCTTCGCCAAGAGCTATCACTGCTCTCCATCCTCTTCCCCCATTGTCTGCCCCATGGACAACCACCCTTTCCTCTCTTACCACTGCTGCTTCTAGTTCTAGGGGAATGACATGCCCTACATCATCATCCATAGGTATTTCTGGTCTAAAGAAAACTCTTCAGTTATTCTCAATATTGTACCTACCAGCCTAGGAAACCATGTTAATAAAACAGTCACTGCATACAAATATACTTCTGGATCTAAGGGAACTCCTCGGAATGAGTTTTGGCCTGCAAATGCAAATATAAACTCTCCTACTTTCATATAATGTATCCCTGAGGTAGAAAACACTATTCCTTTGTCAGTAAAATATATCCTCATGTTACGTTTTGTCATAAAGTCACGCCCTAATATACTAACTGGTGTCTGTCGAGAATACAATAGTGGAATAGACATGTCATGTTCTCCTATAGAGATTGGTAACTCATCAGTAAAAGGAACTATGCTCATAGCCCAAGAGAATCCTTGAGCATTCATGGCAATCCCAGACATTGGCTACTTTCCCAATCGAACACAGGAACTAGTTGCTCTATTGTCTAGAAGAAACAAAAATGTCTTGCCTCCTATCCTTACCTTGACCCTTGGCTCCCCTTGGGGGTCTGGTGCCACTGATAGTACTGAACACATCAGGTTGCTCTGTGGGCTTTCCTATTGTGGATATAAATTCATTGCTGTACCCGTGAAAGGATAAATCCTCCACCTTGAGAGTTTTGGAATTCGCCTTGTCCTCCTCTAGGTCCATTCCCTCTACCCTGTGGCCAGAAAGGGTATCCCCCTTGATCTATGGGATACACTACATTGCTGCACTGTGCTGGCCGTAGCTCTTGTGTCGTCATGCCTTCACCACCTGCCAATACTGCTTCCTCTATGGCTAATTTTTAATGTTTTTCTGAACTAACTCCGCTTTCTCCTGCTTTCTACCCTCAGTTTTCTAGTTTTCGTCCTATTCTTCTCTTGTAACAATCAACAATGATGTACAATAGTCAATTGTATCTCTGCCCATGGCTTAACCTCTATCCCTACCTGCTTCATCTGCCACTGCACTGGCTCGGGCAGTCCATGACATAAAATATGATAGAATAATGCCACTGTTTTATGCCATGGTTCTCTCGTCTAAAGACGTAAACGTTCTTGAATGTCTTGAATAAAGGAAACAGGATCTTCATCCTCATCTTCCATTTTCCTCGTCATAATCACACCCATGTCTGATGTGTCAGGATATTGTACTCTGAGCGCCCTCCATATGTCTGCTCTGCAATTATTAAATGGTGCAATTATTAAATGGTGCTCCATCATGTCATGTTTTTTGCTGTTACACTCTCATACCCTGCTTGTTTCCAAATGTTGTCGACCCTCTCCCCTAGAATGGCTGCTAGCACGCCTTTTATGTCACCTATTGCTAACATCATTCCCAATGTCATTCTCTCTAACTTATAAATCCACTTTTTCGCACCTGCACTCAAACTAGGTAATGTGCATATCAAATTATCTTTATTCATTTGTGGCCACAGTATATATATTGTGGTCGTCCTCCCCCTTTCTCTAATAATGGGAATTGGGTAAATCATGGTCCACAATCATACCCAACTACACTTTTTGTCTTCCAGGTGGGGCTAGTTTCGCCCGTTCGTCTTTGTCCTGGCATTGACCTTAATCTGCTTACATAAGGTGGGGTTATGTCTCCTGCACTGTGCGATCGTGCTTGTGGTTGCTAAGTATAAGGTGTCGGTTTTGGTGTTTTTTTAGGGGGGTCTTCTAAGTCTGACCATTTTACCCGCTTCAGTCTTTCGAATAACCGTATGCGCCCTCTTCTCACGCGCTTTCGCTTTCCTCCCTTTCCTCATCTGACATCATTATACTCCAGCTTGTATGACTATTGTCCCTTTCCACGCTGTCAATATTTAGCCTGCCTAAAGACAGCGTTCTATGTTCTTCCTTCATTATATCATCAGATCTACCTCCTACTTCCTTTGATGGAAATCCTTTGGTACTCTCTTTGGTTTTATAACCATCTTTATCTCTCATTTGCCTATATAAATCCCCAATCCGTTTCCCTATGCCTTCTGTCTCATGCTCATCAGCCCATGTTTGCATTCTCTGTATCCCTCGCAGTACCCTACGGGGCTGTTGTGACCCTGTCTTCTTCCCATCGCTCTTGTGTGTCAATTGGCACTATGCATAGATTGAATAAATGATCTATTTCATCATCCCTTTGTTTCCCTACTTCATTTCTTCTCCCCTTCTTCTCATTTCCCTTTTCTCTTCTTCCTCTCGCCTTCTTTGTAACCTATGTTCTTTCAATCTCTGTGTTTCTATCTCATCTCATTTCTTCTCCTCTAGTCTCTCGTTCTCCTTCTTTTGTTCCTTATACCATCTTTGTTCTTCTTTTCGCTCTTCTTCCTTCTCTTTCTTATATGCTTTCTCTCATTCTTTGTCCTTCTTTTCCTGTTCTTCCCTTTATCTAGCCCCATCAATGCCCTTGCCGTCTAACTTAAGTAATATCTGTCCTCCCATCCATTCATTCTATACTATAATCACTTTCTTGGCTTTGTCCTTCACTTCTCTTTGTCTCTTCAGTTCTTCCTCTATTTCTATCCGTCTCTCCCTTCTTTCATCGCGCTGTTCATTTTCACAGCATGTTGACATATATTTGCATTCTCTATTTTTGCTATCTTCCATATTGTCCTCATTGCTACATACCCTGTCGCTGCTTTCAATTCTTTTAGTGGATAAAATCCATGTTTCTCAGTGTCTGTGCTCTTGTTTTCAGACAGGGAAAGAGGAGCCGAAGGCGTTACATCCTCCCCTTTATGCTGATTAAGCATCCATTTCCTATCAGGCGGATCTTCTTCCTTGTTCTGACACATTTTCAATAACTCTAAAATGGCTAGCCTCTTCTGTAATGTTTAACCCCCGTATGTGCAGCGTGTAAGTTTGTTGTCATGTTTTGCAATGCGCTTCTTGATAATTAACCTTCTTGTGGCCATGGCATATACATTTTATCAGCTGTGCCTTTTACCTTTTCCGAATGGTACGTCCTAATCTTGGGTATGTATCTCGGTAGTGTCTTTCATAAGTGTAGCAAGGGTGTATTTTACATGGTGACAAGGTGACAAGTTGTCTTCGACTGCCAATACTTACCAGACCTTTAATTTTTTTAAATTTATTTAATCAAATATACCACAATAATCGATTCGGGCAAGCACCATCAATCACTGTGCATTACCAGAAAAAACATTTTTTAACCAATTTTAAAAATCTCTGCGATAATGTTCTATTTGTTTCTTTGTTTACAATTTTTATCAATTCTTGCTGTCCTGTCTTTTTATTATCGACACTCTAAGAATATCTTCTTTTTTTTGTTTATTATTTTCCTTTTTTTATCCTTCTCTGATTGACTTCAATCTCTCGATTTTAAAATCTGATGATCACCTAGATAATTACTATCGTTTTATATATTTTAGTCTAATAAAAGCTTTACGCTACATATTTATAACCCCATACACGTGTGCACTTTACATGTTTTGGGAATGCCTTTCTTTACTGTGTCTAGTAAATGTATCTCATCTCACTATTTACCCCATTTTGGAGTTTGATATGTGCTCTTCATCTTGGTCTTGCATCAGGAATCCTTACAAAATACCCTGTTTGGAGTTAAGTGCATATCCTTCTGCCCCTCTTGGAACCAGGAATCGAGGTATCTCCCTCGCTCACTTGTTTAACCCCAAAAACCTGTTACTATTTATATATATACACTTTAAATACAGTACCTCCGCCTTTATTTGCCACTTTCGATCCTCTACTTACATCCAGTGCTCAGCTCGAGTCCCTCTGTATCGACTTCTGTTCACAGGGTGCCTGCAGGGACCGTACAAGAATTTTATCAAAGGGGCCCCTACCAACCATCTCGCTGTCACATGTGTGCCGCTATTCCACTCGCAGCAGGAAACTCTGTGATCTTCTGGCTAATAGTAGAAGTTGTCGATAGTCCGAGAGTCTGGATCTGAGCCCGGGCGACTGGATCAGAACCATCCGCACTGCTACAAAAATGTGCAGTAGCACCTGAGCGTTCCAAGTGCCAGACGGAATTACCAATAACAATCTCAGACCCATGTCAAAATACTACTTTATTATCAGCTCAATAAAGCAGGGAAACCTGGTTATCAAACAGATTGCAGCTCACTCCTGACATTAATTTGATTATACAAAGGCTTCATACCTCAATGTACGTCAGCTATGATGTCATCCTACGTGGCAAACTTAAAAAACCTATTGGCGGGAGGTATTGGTTAAGGGAACATATATAGCTATAGTTCATATAAGTATTAGTATCATTATTGGATAACCCTTATCTGGTAGGCATGCCTTGAACTACCCCTAAATACATATAATACAGATTAATAGCAGAATAACAGCAGCAGATTGATTTCTGCAACATTGTATTATACGCAGCTAGATAGGCCATCATAATTGGTGGCATTCTCTCCCAACCTTCGACATTCGGCTTGTTACTAGTACGTAAGCAAAACAAAACTCAGTTGCGGGGAACAACGTCAGACTACTACCCACTTGATCAATTAGCCTATCATCTCTCATCGGTCAGGCCCTACCACAAGGCTTCTTCTTTGTAGTTGACCTTGCAGTCTGTTCTCTTCTCTTGGACTCTTAAGGGAGTGTAGGTACACAACTATCTTCATCTGAAGCTTAATGAATAGGCCTTGTTTTCAAGTTCTGAATCACGTGCCAGAAGACCACAATGTTGTTCACTGTGACCTTTCATTTAATGCTATTTATTTCAATTATGCTCGGTGCCATTACTCCTCTTGGCCTCTGGAGACTTGGTTGCTCTGCCTCACATATGCTTTCGGAATAGCTGATTGTTCAATACCTGGCACTTGCAGCTGTTTTATTTCTTTTCTTAATCCAAGAGAAACATGTTATGTGTATCCAGCATATCCTATTGATTCCCTTTGTGCCTTACAATTATTTCTTGATTTGGCTTCCTTGATCCCAGGCCAATGGATATTCTTTGTTCCTCACAGGAAGCTGTTTTTCCAGCACCTTTTAGCTCTGCAAACCAGGTCTGTATCTGAGGTGGTTTGGTCATTCTTAACACGAGTCCGACGTCCATCTTTTACCCATGGCTGCTTTAATCATGGTATTTCTTTCTTCTGCAGCAAGCTTCTATATGTCTCATCTACCTTGCGTTTCTGCAGATGTGCATTCACTTCATCTCTTTTCACTTATCTCTTTGGTGCACATGATTTCTTCATATTCATTTACATGTTTCTATTGTAATGGTGGGGGAGGCATGGTATCACAAGTATGACGCTGACACAATGGATATCATTTGTAAAACCATTATTGAAGAAGTTGGAGCTGGAGAAACTCCTACTTTGTCCTATAACTAAGTGTCAAAACCAGACAGTCCTTATCACAACCCCCTCTTTGCCTGAAGCCAATTTGCAGCCAGACTTCCTCACAAGAGCACAGTTTGTAGGAGTACGAGAAAGCACCTAACAGACAAGGGGCTTGAGTGAAAAGGCAGGAGCAGCAGCAACAGAGCTAGAGGAAACAACAATAACAGCTGTTCAATACTTTGATCAAAAAGGTACCATCCGTGTCAGCCACCACCCCCTATTTCCCACTCTTACCTGCTCCGTGAAGAACAAGACCCGAAACCTACTTGGCCACAACGGAGGAAACGGAATGAAGAACCAGATAAAGAAGTTCCAGGAGAAGTCCAGTGATCCCAATAGAACAGGTTAACGACAGTTCGTGTCGTACTGCAGAGCGTCCTGGTATTAGTGAAATGAGTGACCAAAGAAGAAAACAGGAGAGCGTCCACAGCAGTCACTCTTGTATCCAAATGAACAATCCTCGTAATTCAGCAGAGTGTCCCAGGGTGTAGGTAAGTGAGTCCGTGTATGGAGGTGTGGAGGAGGGGACAAAATAAACAAGGATAGGAGGAGAAAAGGAATGGAACTGAAAGAAAGGAAATAAAGGTAAGTTTCAGAGGTGATTACGCTGGGTTGCAGAGCTCCGGGATAGCAACGTGACAAAATGGTAGGCAGAAGAAATCCAGGTAACGTGTGCCGCGTCGGGGATAACAGGAATCAATCCGAAGGAACTGAATACCAGAAATCAGGGGCAGTTCAAAAAGGTTCATCCGTATTAACAGGCCAAGGAGTCAAGAACAGGTTAAAAAAAATAACAAGATTATAGAAAAGTGATGCTACAAAACTGGCCGTAAAACTCAGTTAAGGAGCACCCGCTCCGTGCACGCAGCAAGTATAAGTACTACTCGCATACAGATGCGAAATGACAGTCCGTGCGTGTCATGTGACCATAGTGCCTGACTCGAGCACTAACGCGGAATGCTGGATGCTGCAGTCCACACAGAACCGCCGTGTTTTCGGTGTTCAGCCAAACGCCAAGGAATTCTCCAGGTAATTGGAGGGGCAATCGCAAGCCTTCGTGACCTTAAATGGTGTCGAGTCACGACACTAAGTTGGGAGTAGTCTCACCGATCAAACGATAAACAAAACAGCCCTAGAGGAGTCCTTGTAATCAGCATGGCCTATGCAAACAAAAACCTAAATCCTGCCCTATCTCTTGTATAAAAAGTGTAAAAAGGAGAAATGTATGCAAAGAAAAAATCAGTGTTCAAAAGAATAAACGTGGTTGCACCAGCTCTCCTCCTGACATTAGACCTCACGGACTAAGGCTGTGCCTGTAGGCAGGATGACACACTCTGGCTCGGTTTCCAAAACAATGAACAGTTCCAAAATGTGGATTGATTCCCGCATGGCCTTCCAAGTTGAAGTCTCTTTTCTTGACTTCCAAAATAATGCTTCAACAAAAAGTCCCCCTTTGTCAGGCGCAGACCTCTCATGATAAAGTTCATCACAAACTTGCAAGGGGGCTCCCTTCCCAAACCTATTATACTTCGGGTCGCCCTCAGTCGGGCTCTGACCACTTTCGGATGTCGAAGACTTTTGAGTGTGCGTGGTTTTCTTTACATACTGCTGCAGGACCACTTTGACTCAAAGTTCCCATTTTAACTTTCACTCTCCCATTCTTTAGGAGTTACTCTTGCTTACTACACTTTTGCTGTTCATTCGCTTTATTGCTTCAAACAATGTACCTTTTACAGTGACTTTCTCGTGGGCTACTTCCTATCGCCAGACCACTCCGTTACTTAGTATCGCTGATCGCCCAGCTGTCCTTATTTAAAAGTTAATTCACAGGTTGGCCTTTCTTAGTGTTTCATCTACACCTGTGCAGCCTTCACTTGCAATATAATGTTACTACTTCATTCTCTTTAACACACACTGGTCTCTCAGGTCCTTTGCCAACTCACCGGCGGTGTGTGTAATTTTCTTGGTTTTCTATTTCCAATTCAACAGTGAAGGTTAGTACCGCAGGCTTGGCATCGCCTCCCGAACTCTGCCGTTCACCCAGGAGGGTCGCTGGTGTCTTTGAAACACAAAGCAGTCTTCACTTTGTGGCATCTGGCCTTTTCCATGTGTCTTTCGCGTCCTGTCGGAGGTAACGACTTCCAGTAGAGAACTCTTGGGTTTTTGACCCGCTGCTCTCATCTCTTGGTCCGTCGCTCTGCTCCAGTAGGTAAGCCTTAATCCCAGAAGTTCTACTCATATTCGTGTTCTGCCTTGCTAAGAGTGTATCTTTAGGTACTGCCTTTTAATCATTTGAGGGGAGCTCATTGTTATTAGGTGTATGCACTTAGAGTAAAGTGCCTGACCCCATTAACGGGACATGTCCAGTACGATGTATGAGAGTTAGTCTGGTTACTCGCAGCCACCTTCTTGCTCGGCCCAGTGTTTGTATGAAAAGGGGGGCATTTGGGACTTTGGAAAATCCTACAAAATTGGATGGGGTGAATGAACAAAAAAGGGGCGAACACTGCATCTCACCCTCAGCTGCCTCACCCCCACTCCCCGAAGAGCCCTCCCCCTGGTGATCCTGTCACACTGGTCCATCCCCAGGGTCTGGATCCAAAGGCGATGGCCGTGCCCTGGCTACCTGAGAGATATTGATATTTTATTTCTATCGTGCTCGTACACAAGTGTTTCAGAGCGCGACAAGGCAAGGGAGGGGAACAGGGGAGAACAAAACAGCAATCTTACTAGGCCCAGTGACATTGAGAACGCGCAAGAGCATGGAAAGGGGGAGGGGAAAAGTGCATGGAAGGAGGGAGAAGTGGAAAGTGCGAAGCAGAGGAGAAACAGATAAATAACAATAAATAAATAATAAAGGCAACAAACAGTTTTAGTGCAGCCAGCATTTTGCAAGTGCTAGGTTTAAGGCAGCAGACAGGGTATGTCTGATAAGTGCAGGAAGAAAAAGGGGGGGGTGCATGGGTACAGATACAGACCCCAGTGCAAGGGGTGGCCCGGAGGCAGTGCGGGAGGGTGGCAGGGTGAGCAGGTACCTGGGCCCGGAGGACAGAGGGTGGCCAGGTGCTAGGTGCCTAGAGAGAACAGATCAGCAGGGGAGAGGGGGAGCGAAGGCAGAAGAAAAGAGGAAGTTCTTGAGGTGCTTCCAGAACCAGAGATGGTTCTCCTCAAGTTTTAGAGTGGCAGGGAGGCTGTTCCAGAGGGAGGCCCCAGCCGAAGACAGAGATCTACCCCCAGCTTGTTTCTTTGAAAAACGACTGACCCTGAGGGAGTTGGAGGTAGAGGAGCGAAGAGCTCGAGAGGGGAGGTATTTGCGGAGGGTAGCTGAAGGTATTTTGAGAGAGAGAGAGATCCCCGGGGACTAGCGGATGAGACACCCTCTGGTTTCTCACAGTTACTTCAGTTACATCTTTAGTTTTAGAGTATTTTCATATCGTTTCGTTTCTTCCCTTCATGACGTCAATCTGTCCTCGTCTGATTTCACAAATAACTTCTCGATATCCAATGGTGTATGCAGGCATCCTGTCCCCACGTCAGTGCGAGGGTACATTTGATATCGTTGTCTGAATGCATAAAGTCTCTGGTATCATCGATGGAGTATTGGGACGATACCTTGTGTCACACATAGTGCTCTCTTGCTGCTATTGCAGCATGACGGAGATGAGGGGGCGGGGACTAGAGATGACGTTTATATCTACCCCTCTACAATCCTTTCTGGTAAGAAGTTTGAAACTAGTTGATGATACTGTATAGGGCTTACATGGATTTCCTATGTTGACGGTGAGTCACCAAGAAACAGCAAACCCAGAGAATGACAGCCTTTGTCAGGACTCTGACTTGACAAACTCCCTAAGAGATTGAGTGACAATGGTGTGAGAATTTATTTGGGCTTAGAATTCAGAGACTTTGGGCCTCATTACGAGGATGGAGGTAACCATGCCGCTTTTAGTGGCATGGCTACCCCCATACCGGGTACCGGGTCCAGGTTCCTTGAATGAGGAATTACCGGGCCATTCCGACCGAGGAGGGAGGTAACCATGCCGGATACCGGGTCCAGGTTCCTTGAATGAGGAATTACCTGGCCATTCCGACCTTGGAGGGCCCGGTAATTCCTCATTCAAGGAACCCGGACCCAGTACATCCCCATTCCCATTCGAGCCGCCATAGGGCTCAATGGGAATGGGGATGATGCTAACAACGGGCCCGTTAACAACGGGCCCGTTGTTAGCATCCTGGTCTGCTCGCAGGACCCGCTAAGGACGCCTTGTAAAACCAGGCGTCCTTAGCGGGTTCCCGCAAGCAGACCTCGTAATGGGGCGGTAAGGGCTTAACGGCTCTGGCACCTTTACTGGCTCCGTTAACCCCTTACCGTATTCCTCGTAATGAGGCCCTTTGAAAAAAGTGCCATTCTGGCAATTACTTTAGCAGACTCTTCAGCCCATTGAGGGAGAAAAAACAGACAGTGAGACTTAAGGAGGCTTGTGTTGTAAGAGAGCATGGATACTTGTCTTCCAAGAGAAGATATCCTACTTTAGTGTAGTTTCTCTGGTTGTTTTAATTTCTCTATCCCATGAAAAACCTTGTATGTGAAACCCCAAACAAATGTTACACTTACATTCTAAGTTGGTCTGGTCTTACTGTTTCACAAGGGGGTGGTGGCAGCATTTCTATGCAGCCAAAGTAGATCTTAGTTTCAGGACTGCATACATTAGCAGGGTAATATTTGAGGTGTCAAACGGAAAAGCCTATTGGTCAATAGTGGACTGTCTGAAAGGTGAATGTCAACGGAGAACAAGGCAAGTAGAGAGGGATGGGCCAGGTGTCTATCCTTAGGCTTGCAGTGGAAGTCTGGAATCATTTTGGGATGGGAGTATGTCTTTGGCTTCGGAGGGTCAAACTTTGGGGACTTCTGCAACATCACGTTATATTGCTAGCCAAACCTAAGAGGAATGACAGGCACTTTTAAATGAGTGTGGATTTGAACTGTGGCTCCTCTGTACCGTCCTACATGGAAGCTCTTGAGGCTTGTTTAGATCTTGATGGGGATAGTTTAGTGATGTGGGAGGCAGCAAGAGTCCTCTTGGGTTGAGGCAGAGCTCTTCAGGGAGTTAATTTGAATAATGCAGCATTGTCAACCCTTCTGCACCCAGGATGCATTTACCTGGTCCTGTTAAAAGTGTGCAGTAGAGAGCTCTTTGTTCCAACCAGGGTGTAGAGTCTTCTCACCAACTTACATTTGAAGGTCTACTCTGGGCATTATGACCTTTCCATGTACTGGGTGTTAATTACATACATTTATGTATTTATGTGGATGTTTGTTTAGTGCTCCTTATCACCTTCCGGCTGCTACACAGTGATTGACTGCTTTGCAAAAAGTGACATGGTATTAACGCGAAATAACAAAAAACATGACACAATTAAACTATAAACCCCTTCCTCCTGGCTGCCACATCAGCCCAAGCGTTTTGCGCGGATTGCTGCCTGAGGTGCCCACCACCATCTATCTGGCCCTTCCTTGCCCCCATATACCTTTCTGGAGGAAAGGATCTCCTGACGACTCCACTCCACCTCAAACTGTCATGTGACCTCCTTGCCACCCCTTCATATTTCCATCCCTCAGGGTGTCCTCGCCCTGCGCATTCTCATTGAAGGGCATTGAGTTAAAGAGCTATTTCTCACCCTGTTTATGATGTGTGCACTCACACATCCATTTATCCATGCTTTTATCATCTACTTTCTACTCTTATTCGTGACTACAACCATTTCTACCTCATATCATATCCACCCTTTACCCTTATCATTTTTTCTAAACTCCCTGTTTGTCTTTCCTGATCTCCTCTTTTTCTACTTCAAACTCTATTCACCTCTTGACTTCTTGCTTTCACTCAAATCGTATCTATTCTCCTGTATTTCCCTCCTGTAATCCTATTTTTTATGCTGGACTCTGGGACACTCGTTCCATATGCAACAAATCTAATTCCACCCTTGATCTGTTCTCAGCTTGATTTACAATTTCTTTGCCTGACAGAAACCTGGCTCTCTCCTCACAATACTTCTATCACCGCTTTTCTTTCTACCCCCCTCTACCAAATTCTCCCACTCACCAAAGCCTTCCCTGCGGTGGTGGCACTGGCCTCCTTTACCATTCTTCTTGGGCTGCTTCTTCTCCCCCTTTGACCCTTTCTACCTATCCCTCCATCGAATATCAATTTGCATTCCTTTCTTAAAACCTCATTCTTTTACTTATCTCACTATCGATTGACCTTGTCGTGTTCACACTTTTTATGATGATCTGGACTCTCTTCTCTCCTCTCTTCTCCCCTCTCCTTCTCCCTTCTTTCTACTAGGCGATTTCAATCTCCATCTCTTTTCTACCCACCTGTCATCCCCTCTTATTCATTTAACTTAATCTTACTCTCTACACCAGCTTCCTACCACACCCTTCCATGTCTCCTGTTCTTCACTTGATTTGATCTTCTCTTCCGTTCCACTCATCTTCTGTCTCTTCCAATCCCATTTATTCTTCTGATCACCTCTTATTATCCTTCTCCTTTACCATCCCCCTGCTCCCTTCTTTCCCTTCTTCCACTGCACCTTTTTTGGTCATGACCTTTGTTCCCTTTCTACTCCCTCCTTTCGCTCTTTGCTTTCCACCAGCCCACCCCCTCTCTCTTCTTTTGCTGCACTCCCAGCCGATGTTTCTTCTACTACTCTATATAATTCTCATATGACGCCTCTCTCCACGCCGCGTAAAACATGACTTCTCTTCTCCGACTTCATCCCTTTCATTTCACCCCGTTATCTCTTCCAAGTTATCCACAAATGCTCTGTCCCCCTGCTTCTGACCCGTCTGCCTCTTCTTCTCTATCCTCATCTGACTTTGCTGACATTTATGTCTCAAAAGTCATAACCATACACCCTTCCATATCCCACTCTCTTCCATATCCTGTACCTCGACCTGGGTCCTCCAATTCACCCTCCTCTTCTTCTCTCATCTCATTCATTCCTCTTACTGACTTAGGCACTGTGTTGTTTCTTGCACGTGCCCATCCCACGGCCTCAACACTTGATCCGTTGCCTTCTTCTCTTATACCTGCAGTCTACACCCCGATCATTCCTTTTCTAATGTCCCACTTTAATCTCTTGCTACCCTCTTCCTCTTTCCCTCTCTGTTTTAAGCGAGTTCTAATCATGCATATTCTAAAAAAGCCTCCTCTCAACCCTTCTTCTCTATCCAACTATTGCGCTATTTCCCTCTTCCCAATTCTCACCAAACTTCTTGAACAGGTTGTGTACTCTCAAACCTCTTCCTGCCTCAACCTTCACTCCTTCCTTCCACTGAACTTAATCTGCTATCATCGTGTGCATTCATCGGAAAACGCTCTTCTCGATGTCACTAACTTCCTCCTTGCTTAACGTCATAATAAATCCTCCTCTATTCTCGTTCTCCTTGATCTATCTGTGGCATTTGACATGGTTGATCACCCCACTTTACTCTCTGCTCTCACCTCGCTTGGGTTTTCTAGCTCTGTGACCGACTGGTTCTATTCCTATCTTTCTAATCTCTCTTTCTCTGTGCCATGGGCTGGCCTCACCACTGCTTTTCAACCTCTCCAATATGGGGTCCCTCAAGGCTCGGTCCTGGACCCCTACTTTTCTCTATCTATATATATTCCTCTATTCTCTATTATTGAATCGTTCAACCTCTCCTCTCACTTCTATGCAGGGAACTCTCAGATCTGTTTCTACTTCACTACGCTCTCTGACTCTCTTCTTGCCTCTGTATCATCATGCCTTTCTATTGTCTGGGGCTGGATGTGTCCCTACTTTCTTCATCTCAAACCTTCAAAAACTGAGATTCTTTACTTTCCACCCACCTCTCTTACCACCCCCTGCCCTTCTGGACATTTCTTTTCCCCTTCTGTCCTTCTCTTTTCTCCTGTGCGCAATCTTGGAGTAATCTTTGACCCACCTATATCTCCTTAACTGCTTGTACTTGTTGGTTTCTTCTCTTCAATATTCAGTTTTGCCCTTGTCTATCCTTTCATGCTGCTAAACTCATCATCACCTCTTCTATCCTATCTCCTCTTGACTTCTTATTAGACTGTCACCTTCCCATTTACTCCTCTACGCTCTATATTTCATTCCGCTATTCTTCTTCTTTTCTTACTTCCTCCTCGCTCCTCTATTTCTCCCTCTTCTTTCCATTTCTCTTCTTCCCTATGATTCTCGCCTTCTTTTCCACTTCCTTTGTGTAATGTTCATGTGCTACCGTGGCCTCCCTCCTCCTCCTGATCTTGCTTCCCCTATCTCACTTTACTTTCCCTCACGCCCTCTCCGCTCCCAGCATCTTCATCTTCTCTACACCCCTAACGCTCCCTGAGCTCCTTCTTGCTTTCGCTCATTCTCTCTCCTTGACCCGAAACTTTGAAATGCTCTCCCGCCCGATACACTTACTTCCCCCTCACTCCACACTTTCCGCTCATGCCTTGAGACAAATCTTCTGACCTATCTTTCCTCTTTCTAATACTTTCTGTTCTAATACTGCTTTTTTACTCATCTCCATCATTTCGGATGTTGCTGTACCATTTTTTGTTTATCTGGTATGTACAGCGCTTTGACGAAAGCGCTCTATAAATAGCTACAAAATACAAATACAAATAAACATGACATAACATGGAAAAACTGGCATTATGTCTGAAAAAATTAAAGGCGGATAAACAAACACACACATAAAACATAAATGGAGCAAACTTCCCCTAAAACCAAAACATTTAATGTGGTTGCAAGATCACAAATGGGAAAGGAGAATTAAATAAGAAAAAACACCAAAGGTGGAACAGTGTTAGGTATAGATGTAGTGAGGAAGGAAGTGGAAATCCAGCAGGGGGTATATTGCCTAAAAGCAAAATGAATTTGTACAATAAAATGCATTCATTCAGGTTAACATTTATGGCTCTGTTGCATTTGGGAACAGAAAATAGATCCTAACATAACATGTACCAGCAGCTTAACATGGCATGGCATAGCATGAGATAAC